>NC_051278.1:32544467-33244467 GCF_015220745.1 Sebastes umbrosus | reverse complement strand
CACCCCCTGCTGGTTATCAGATATAATGTAAGTTTAAGGCAGACCCAGAGGTAGCCCACTGGCTGCAACTTTGCATGCTGACAGCTCTAAATGACAACAACAGGTCATGTTTTTATAAAAAGTCAAATTCAGAAATCAAGTTTAACCATCACTTTGACAGTGTAACATGATAAAAGTGAAAGTTGCCATGCTATTGCAGTTTGACCAACACTGTAGTGCTAAAGTACCACCAAACAGTAACCTACTATAACAGCAGAAAAAGGGTCATGATTTAGCATTACAGAATTACTAGGCCTACTACTGTACTATTATATGATGTTACTGGAAACCTCGGCTGAGTCTGTATGTCGAATTTAAACTTGAGAAAATGCACCTTGATGCAAAATAGGTATACAAAACCCATCAGATGTTTTTGCAAAGACAGACATTGACAATGGTAAAGTGACCACCTCACAGAGTAATGTGGTGATCTAAAGGCTCCGACACACCAAGCTGACGGTCGGCCGGCGGACAGTTTGGGGCCATCGGTGAGCGTCTGTCGACCTAGTTGTTGCAGTGTGTGCTGCATTGTCGGCTCTAGTCTGCCCGTGTCGGAGGTTTTTCAGCCAATTCAGCTTGTTGAATCGGCGGCGGAGCCCGTCGGTGGGAGAAATCACTCTGTTCAGCTTAAACGAATCAGTGCACGAGAAGAGAAACGGACGTGAGGAAAGCAAGCCAACGAGTGAAGTCAAGAGGAAAACACAGAAGGTTCTTCTCATTTTTCATCTTCATCTCATCTGATCGTTCCAACACACAGATATTTTCACTACAACATGACCATCTGGAATGAAGCTCAGTGGTGAGTGAGAGTGATGTGAAAATGGTCGGCAAACGCTGCTTTGTTTCATGTACGTATCATAACAACGGCTTGTATATCCACAGTCCTCAGTCTTCCGGATTCCCTTTTTTTGAATGACAAATGAAGACTACCGCCGCCTGCTGGTGAGTTATTTATACCACTTTACGTCAGCGTGATGTTAACCTCTCGTCACCATGGTCCTGGTACCACACGCTCCACATGCGTTAGACTCCTTGGTTTGTGTCTCCCTCAGGACCGGCTGCTTCATCTTTTCACCCGGACGGTGTGTCTCCTTCCTGGACAAAATGTCCTCTGAACTCCACAATTATAATTCTAATATCCTGAGACGAAACAAGTTGAAAATTAATGTTCTTATGCCCAGACAACAATACGTTTCCTCTGAGGGAAACTCTCTACAGGACTCCCAAACTGGCAATGCGTCATGAGGGGGATAGTCTGTGATTAAAGGGGGAGAAAGTAGTGAATGTGATAAGTCTTGATTGTCACAGCCTCTAATGCACCCCCCACCTCTCCCCCATAATAATACCTTCTTTCTGATCTCACTCTGTGCTCAAATGCGCCACAGGTGCGCCAAGTTAGCCATCCTGATGAAAACGCCTATGGTGCGTACATATAGGCGCGTGCCCGTGCGCGTGGACACGAGTGCATGAACATGCGGTACACTTAAGTGTCCCGGTTTGGGGGTTTGAAAATATGGTCACCCTAATTTTTCTTACTGTTCAAATCACAAGAGATAAATGAAATTTCATTGTGGATGAAATTACAATGAAATGAAAGGTTCGTGGAGCGTTTGTATTAGCTGACTTCTTGAAGCAGTAAACGAGGGAAACGTCTTCATGGAGGGAAAGTCACGGGGGTGTCCGCACTTCCCAGCTAGCGTGAGCCTGTATTTACTTTCAACTAGCGACCACTGACGTAAAATCCGTTTTAGTTGTATTTCCTAGTTGTCGTCTGTTTCTCTCCTTATTTCGTTAACTTTTACATCAACACACTCTAATATCATACTCTCTGATCAACACACTCTAATATCATGCTCTCTGATCAACACACTCTACTATCATGCTCTCTGATCAACACACTCTACTATCATGCTCTCTGATCAACACACTCTAATATCATGCTCTCTGATCAACACACTCTACTATCATTGCTCTCTGATCAACACACTCTAATATCATGCTCTCTGATCAACACACTCTACTATCATGCTCTCTGATCAACACACTCTACTATCATGCTCTCTGATCAACACACTCTACTATCATGCTCTCTGATCAACACACTCTAATATCATGCTCTCTGATCAACACACTCTACTATCATGCTCTCTGATCAACACACTCTAATATCATGCTCTCTGATCAACACACTCTACTATCATGCTCTCTGATCAACACACTCTACTATCATGCTCTCTGATCAACACACTCTACTATCATGCTCTCTGATCAACACACTCTACTATCATGCTCTCTGTCTCTCTGCACCTTGCTCTGGATGGAAGACACACAACTTGCTCCCTGAGACACACACACATGCTACCTGACCGGAGCAGGTGGGCGGGACTAGCCGCCACAGCAAGCTGCTGGTTGGCTGAGATAACATGCTCACAACTGTATTCATTGGATAGCAACCATAACTTGACACCTTGCACTAGCTTAGTTATTTTTGCTTGAGTAACATTGCAGAAGCACCGTAATTCATAATTTGACTGTTTTTCTTTCTTTTTAATGCAACCCATTATATCATGTGTGTTACACAACAAATATGGAACAACAACTTGTGAAATGCAACAAATTAAGAAAGCGGTATAGAAGGTCCCTCCCTTTCCGGTGGACCCCATGGGACCTTATTTTGAAAAGATATATAAGGTAGTCAACGACGAGAGACAAATATTTTTTTGATCCTGTTTGAATTACGGCATGAATCACACATATGATGTTTGTCAATTTAAGAGATCATTTTGCAAGTCAAGACAGTCTCAGTTTGTCGTAGTATCATTTAGTTTAGTGTGAAACAGCTCAGTGAACAACATCTCTTGTCTCGCACAACATACGTCACCAACACTAGCTAGCTAACTTAGCTATGACCACACACAAATATAACGTTATCTGACCTGATGTATTTTATCCAGCGACTCCAGAGGCCTGTACTACGAAGCCAGTTCATCATACCCAGGGTATCCTCTTGTTATCTGGCTTCACTAACCCTAACAACCGAGATCACGCTAAGCGGTCCTACGACGCTGGTTATCAACTCGGTAAATCAACCCAGGGTTTCTCAGTCTGGCTGTGAGCGCGTTCACATGAACGGGGCGGTGTCGGCAGCATCTGACCAATCGCAGACATGGAAGGTGCAGACAGACAGGCAGAGAGACACATTTTACAAAGGAAGAGTAAACTATATTAGACAAATACGAAGAAATGAAACACTTAATCCAGGCTAAAAGTAACACAGTTGAAGCTGCCAAATGCAGGAAGAACAGCTGGCAAAAGAAGAAATTCCCGATGTATGAATGCGTAAATTAACAGTTATTAATTTAACAGAACACTCAAATGTCAGATAAAGTCATCTAGATATAAATAGCTTTCAGGAGTGTATAATGGATGAATGGATTACACTTCTGTATACGCTGTGGCTGAGATGTGGCGTATGTGACTATTTCAACCTTCCTTCCCTGAAGGGTTAACCCTGAAGTTACCTCACTAACGCCAAATCCTGCTTCGTAGTACAGGCCTCAGGGGTCTCATTTATAAAACAGTGCGTAGGATCCATATTAAAAATGTACGTGCGCACAGAAGCTGAAAATGGCACGCGGCAAAAAAAAAAATCTGGTTTACAAAACTGAGCGTACGTACACCTGTGGGCGATGTTCCCTTTATAAATCACAGTCCACTTGGAAATGTGCGCACGAGGATCCGCCTCATATCCCGCCCTCTACACGCCCACATTCAACCATAAATGGTCGATGCAAAGCACCTCATGAATGTTTCTGCATAGTAATGAGCCTGTTGATCAGTGGATCATTACGGTGAATCACGGCGACTACAGAGAGAAAAGTTTTTTTCTGACAAGGAGATGGAGGTGCTTGTGGCTGAGGTGATCCCTAAACACTCGTTCCCTCCTAATTCTTCCATTCATATAGTCCTCACAGTGCAAGTGCATCCACCATGCAGCATGTTACAAGTGTTATCGCAGTGTTACAGTTTTTCTCAATTGTTTACACACAAATACTGGTACTTGACACACAATGACCACAACATGTAACTCATGCACCAACCCCCTGAACCAATTCTGCTAAACTACAAGCACAATTCCTGCTTTACACTCAAATTGCAGTTCTAAAACACACTTTTTTCAAAACACTACACACAATTCTCTGCATTTGGCACAATTTTCATGAAGAAAATCTCGTTTTCACAAGGAACACACTGTCAATCAAAATTCTAAAGTCAATTGCCCTACTATGCACACTGACTCATCACATGGGCAAACACCTGTCACACAGTGTTACAATTAGCAATCAGTTGATGCTTTTCATGGCTGGATTCGACATGCTAAGCGATATTTCCCCCGCTGCTTGGCCAGGGAAAACATTGCTTGTGATGTGGATGAGGTGCTGTGGCCAGACCGAAACAGAAGAGAGGATGCAGCATAGTTTTTTTTTTCGTTTTTTTTTACTGTAACTGTATACAGTAAATTCCTGTGCAACTTTGTGTTGGTTGGGATGTACACTGTGTGCATTGTTTTTGTGGGGAAAATAAAATATATTTGTTACCGTGTATTTGTGTGTTCTGAGTATAAAAACAATATTCTAAAATATTTTACAACACACTTATGTATGTACTGTCTGTAGTAAGTGTAACACTGAACAAAAAAAGGCCTAAGTCATCATGATGAATGGAGAAGAAGTGTTTTCCATTCATCATAGTGTTTTACATTGAGCACATCAGTGTTCAACTGGTTCTTATAAATGTCTATTCATATGATGGTGTGTGTGTGTCATTTGAAAACAAAATACCATTTTGAGAAGAAATAACATTGTTTTGAATGTAAAGTTTCATTTTGCAGGAGAATTGAGGGGTTTTGCCCATTGTGTGTGTGTTTTTTGATTTGTGTGTAGAGTTCTGAGAGTATGAGGCATGCTTTCAGAAAATGTGTGTAAACAATCGAGAAAAACTGTAATATGTTTACAGCAATCAGACTGATCCATTCACAACTTGCCAAAATGATTGCGATAATCAGTAATAATCCCCATCCAGGATATACAATCTGTACTCTCCATATCCTCGTTATCATTATCAGTCCTAATCCTAATGCAGGCCAAGTTCACCATAAAAACTTACATACATAAATAAATAGTGTTCACCTATCAAACTTCCTTTTTCTAATGATATCCAGGTGTGTGTGTGGGGGGGGGGGGGGGGGGGGGGGGATATTACTGATTGTTGTGATCATTTTGTGGATGGATCAGTGTGATTGCAGTAAACATATAAACACTGTGGTGACACTCTTGGGGTGGCTGTGGCTCAGAGGATAGAGCAGGTCGTCCACCAATCGGAAGGTCGGTGGTTCGTTCCCCGACTGCTCTGGGTCACATGTTGATGTGTCCTTGAGCAAGACACTTAACCCCAAATTGCTCCCGAAGGCATAGCCATCGGTGTGTGAATGAGTATTTAGATTAGATCCTGATGGGCAAAGTTGTGCCATCAGTGTGGGAATGCTGACATGTAGTGTAAAGCACTTTGAGTGGTCAGAAGACTAGAAAAGCGCTATATAAGTCCAAGAAAAGCGCTATATAAGTCCAAGTCCATTTTCTCGTAACATGCTGCATGGGGGATGCACTGGCACTGTGAGGACTACGTGAAAGGAAGATGTGGAGGGAATGTGTGTTCAGGGACCACCTCACCTACAAGCACCTCCATCTCTGTGTCAGAAAAAAACTTTTCTTGGTCTTCTTCTCGGTAGTCTCCGTGATTCACCGTAAAGATCCACTGATCAACAGGCTCATTACTATGCAGAAACATTCATGAGGTGCTTTGCATCGACCATTTATGGTTGAATGTGGGCGTGTAGACGGCGAAATATGAGGCGGATCCACGTGCGCACATTTCCAGGTTGACTGTTATTAATAAAGGGAACATTGCCTGCAGGTGTGCATAACATCCCACGCTGGTCCACAGGAAGGGGCGGGACTTCGACTCGGTATTCATTCAAAGCACATTTAGAATACAGTGTCATACATATTTATACTTCATTTAAGATAATTCCACTTGACATTTCCAGTATTCTGTGATACGCTGAAACGATATACTGCAGACACACACATACACACACACACACACACACACACACACACACACACACACACACATACAGTGTAATCTAAGGCTAGGTGGTCCAAAGTGACGTCTTTCTCTCTGTGGCAGACGAGGGGCTCTGAGACATCACGCAAACATCGTCCCTCCCACCAGCCCTGAAGGTGACACTGACAGAGACCCCGTCTCTGCTGCTCCTGAAATACTCAAGGATCATCTTCCAGTCGGCAGAAACTCAATCCGCTCCCTGTTCTCCTCACCTGACTCAGTGATGGATTGACAGGATGTAGTTGAGGGGGTGGGGGACCACTCCGTGTCATTGCATCAAACAAACCACCCACACACCCACACAGAGGATGCTGGTGGCCTTATGTCAGATTCACAAACTTTGGGTAAACTTTTCCTCCTCTTCCTCCTCCTCCTCCTCCTCCTCCTCCTCCTCCTCCTCCTCCTCCTCTTCCTCCTCCTCTTTATAGTACCTCCTTGGCCGGGCTGTTCCGTCCTATCAGACATTTCCCCTGAGGACAGTGAGTGCTGGCTTTGACTCATCAAAAATGAAAGAGATTACACAAGCTCAATGTGTACAGTATGTGTGTGTGTACTGTGGTGGTACAGTCAGTGAAGAGTGCCACCGTGAGGATTTGAGGAATAATGCAGGCAGATTGATAGCAAGGGGGGATAATAAAGGGCCCCGCTTCTCAAAAATATGCCATGGAGGCCCCTGACTCTACTTATTACTGCTGTCACCCAGAGAGGAAGAAATATATAGTCAATTCAGAAGATTGGAATAGAAATTTGCATCACGTGAGGATGACTGGTACAAGGTGTGAGTTTGCAGGCGTGTGTGTGTGTGTGTGTGAGTGTGACTCACTGGTGACAGCACACGGAGGTTATGAGGGGCCACCTAGCGCAATGCCGCTCTGTGTCGTAAAGCAGATGACACATGACAGATGCAACACAGTCTGTCATCGACTGGGGTCAGGAGTTCAGCGTGTTGGGGGGGGGGGGGGCGGAGTGAGGGGGGGGACACAGAGTGAGAGTCAGTCACTGGGAAGTGAAATTCAAGTGGTTTCAGAGCAGTAACTTTTTGTTTGCGAACTAACATCTTAAAAAACAAAAGACACCCTGGTGATGGCATGACAGTGTGAGGAAGAATCCAAACAGAAGGAAGGAGTTGCAAAACACCAACAACACTCAGATCTGGCCCCACTTAAAGTCAGCCCAACTTCTTCAAACAGCTTTGCAAGCGGAGTAAGAAGAATGTGCAAAGTGGAGGACGGATCAGAGGTTTCACAGATCCACATACACTATTTTGTATTGAAACAGAATTACTATTAATGGACTTGGTAAATGGACTTGTATTTATATGGTGCCTTTCTAGTCTTCCGACCACTCAAGGCGCTTTACATGTCAGCATTCAGCCATTCACACACACATTCATAGCAGAGGCTGCCATACAAGGTGCCAATCTGCCCATCGGGATCTAATCTAAATACTCAATCACACACATGGCTCAGCCTTTGGGAGCAATTTGGGACTCAGTATCTTGCCCAAAGGCACTTGGACATGTGGACTGGAGGAGCCGGGGATCGAACCACCGACCTTCCAATTGGTGAACAACCCACTGTACCTTTGAGCCACAGCCGCCCTACATTGTACATACAGTCTGACATCTCAAACATTTTAACAAATATACAGTTATATCTGAAAACTTATAAAATAGGAAGCACTGTTTTTACAGATAGAGAGAAAGTGAACTGGACGGCACAATCAACTGTATCCCTGTCTCCTAAAAAATGACGTTCCAATACAACTAAAGTGCATTCTCAATTCAGTTTTGAGGGAAACATATTTTCTCCCAGATTACGGTTGCAGTTTTAAAAAAGTTTTAAACACGTAATTAAACTACTTTGTTAAGTTTAGGCAACAAAACTACTTGATTAGGTTAAGTAAAAAAATCATCATGGTTTGGTTTAAATGACTACATTTGTTACGTTGTTAAAAGTGCAAAATGCAAGATTGGGAGCATTTCTATTGCATCCGCACCGCTCTCAACATGGCGACGGCTGAGCCGGTAGCTCGTAGCTAACAATGCAAACAGCGCTAACAGTGAAAACAAAGGCAACACTGTTGACACAGCTAACAGTATTAATTGACCAGGGTGGGCGCTACGCTTCTGCGACGGGACGACGTTATCAGCTGTAATCGCTGTATGAGAGCAGTGCAGAGCAGTGCAGAGTGGCGGCCGTAAACTAGCCAGTGGGGCACGATCCCACGCACTAACATGCACTTAAAGCATGCTCGGCTGGCCCGGCTATGTCAACAAAGCACAGAGAAGCTCTGGTTACAACACATCGGTGTGTGAATGAGTATTTAGATTAGATCCTGATGGGCAAAGTTGGCACCTTGCATGGCAGCCTCTGCCATCAGTGTATGAATGTGTGTGTGAATGGCTGAATGCTGACATGTAGTGTAAAGAGCTTTGAGTGGTCAGAAGACTAGAAAAGCTCTATATAAATACAAGTCCGTTTAAAAGTGAACTCATAGGTACACTGGTAGCTTACTAGTTATACAGTATACTTGTAGCCCACTTTTTAGTTTATGAAAGTACACTTTAAAGAATACTACTAGTTTACTGAGAGTATACTTGTGAGTTTTCTTTAAGTTAACTTATTGTACTTAGCCAAATATACTTTTCTTTTCTATACTTTTTTCTGTATACTTTTCAGTATAAGCCAAGTATACTTGGAACTTTATGTATACTTACCAAGTACACTTAGACTTTACTTTTTAACTTCTTAAGCCAAGTATACTTAAGTATAATTTTTTTAAAGTTCATCTCTCATAAAGTAATCTGAAAGCATACTCTCTATAAAGAAGTATATTAATAGCATACTTGAATAAACTTCTTTTTTGTAAGGGCAGAGGGAGAGAGACTTCATTCTCTGCTCAGGTAGACATTACTCCTCCATATCTTTACATAGCAAATGGTTGTTTGATGCTATATTAATGCTCTGGATATTGTATAGAGCACCTTTAAGTTATGGATGTAAATTAAAAAACGTGAAGGTTGACTTCGTTTACGACACAAACAGCAGCCTCCTGGGTTAAAGTCCTGTATTTGTTTGACCCATCCACCACACCGACTTCCTCCCTATGCGGACTATCATTACAAACGTATTTGTAATACGTCAAAAAACAAACGTAATCCGCAACAAAAAAAGGTTTCCCTCGAAACACAATTCACAACACAATTTCATTGTATGGGAACATCATTTTTAGGAGGCTGAATGAGGCAGTGTTCCAGCTTGTTCTCATTCCCAGGACGTAATATACCAACGCTTTGTCACATCCCTGGTAGTGTGATACCGATGCACGAGGAACCCTTTGGCGCTTGTATGAGACACATCAAGCTTTCAAGTAACTACAATGTAAATCCATCTGCAGCCATATTAAATGCTCAGAGAAAAGTGCTCCGGGAGAGCAGTGACGTAGTTTAAAGAGCGAAAAAAATACACATAGGAGGGGAGGTGGTTGGGTCAAACAAAAACAAGGCTTTCATCCAGGAGAGCGCTGTTTGTGTCCCGCGCATTGTCACTTTCACTTTACAACCAGGCACGAGTTTATTGCGAGCGTAACACATGGGGTGTGACAAAGCTTCGGAATGGGACGCATTCGGATAAGAACGCGTTGAGTTACTGATACAGAAGGCTGGAATCTGAACAAATGTCAGCTGAATCATATAATTAATTCCCAGAAGCAATCTTATTGGCCTTAGAAAAAAATGCTTGAGTTTAAAAATATATTGCAAAATGTCAGAATCATACCTCCTTCAAAGGGAAAACTAACCTTTTTAACATGACATTTTCAAAATGTGAGACTCTCAAGGGTCATATGCAATGTGTTTTCCAAAAGGGTGCAGTATGATGCAGAGTACAATATGTTCTCTAAAGCTACACTCTGGAAATTCAATTCTTCTACAAATACATTTGTAATATACACAGGTTATATTGCTTGTGTTCCCCTCCTAACTATTCCTCCTTAAAAGAAACTAGTTGCAAATGATTAAACGTTCACCATCCTAACATTCTTTGTTCACTTTGTGCACCGTCTAATCTCAGTTTACATCATGTTTATTAGTATGGAAACCTCATTTTCACCTCACCTCAGCGAGCCACGGGGCAGGGTTGGCAGTGGCTAGTTGGCAGTGTCTGCCATGCTGGCACAGATGCCTCAGTTAAAGGGCACCGGGTCTGTGCCTGCTGCTACTCAACAAATCTGTCCGTCAAAGGTGTCTTGGGAGCGCAAGTTGGCCAACAGAGTCATTAAATATAAAAATTAGAGAGAGAGAGAGAACAGAGAAAATGTCAGAAGCTCTTCACAGTAAATATGGTTGAAAAGGAGGAGAAAATAAGACAAACCATAAAACAGAAAACCTTAAAAGGAGAGATAGGCAGACACAAACTAATTAACAGGGGGAACATGAGAGGGATGAAGCTGTCATCTCACTTAACAGTTCTTCCATGTCCACAGGACAAAAAGACACCAAACGTCCTCTATTTCCTGAGTTAAAGCCACATCAGCAAGTCTTTGCTGCACTCTTGTGCACCGCTTTAATTCATTTTGATGCCACGGCACAATGGAAAGCATATGGAGTGAAGAAAACATATGGAGCCACAAGGGAAAATAAAATGTTTTAGCTATGCTGCTGCATATGGATTTTGACCTTTTTACTGTTCTTGAATGACAGACAACTTCTGTCCAGGGCAGAATGACTTAGCTGACCTCTTCCTGACTTGTTGCGGGCAGAAGCCACAGCTCTCTGCAATGCAGTGTCTTTGTGAAGTTTGACAGGAAAACCATCACTGACAGAAAACAGCACATTGTATTGGTTTTAGGGCTGTCCTCGACCAAAGACATTCTTTGTTAACTAACACACATACCATTCTGTAGATTAATTGATTAGTTGATTTAATTGACAGATCTGTAAAACCGAGTTTTTCCACAAAGAATCACACAAAAGCACTACTTTAAATCTTGTGTTTACCAGAGATGTGCTCATAAGTTTCTTGGAAATAAGTCATTCAGCATGAAAACAGCATAAAAAACGACTAATCAAATCTTGGTGGACGAAGACCAAAACAATTGATTAGTCAACTTATTGACTAAGGGGGGGCAGCCCTCATTGGTTTAGCTGTACAAGTCTGCTATTGAATATCACACATTACATTTTATATTCTTAGTAGGGATGTCCATTATTAACCGTTTAACTGTTAACCGACATTAAGCATTTTAACCGATTAACGCTATCGGTTAAAACGGTTAAAAGAAATGTAAATAATTAACTCAAAAGCTGAGCGGCTCAGAGGAGCGGCTCATCTCTTTAAGGAGAAAGGCTGGTCCACCTTAACAGCCCACCTTAAGAGGCGGAGCCGGAGTTGCAGGATACAGGAAGTCGGCTCCGGTCTCTCCAGCTCGCTTGAGCGCAGTGGAGGAGTTGCAGTTTCATAGCATTTATTCACCAACAAATAAACTGTACACACACTGCTACACCTACGTTCACAACTAGAACACCACCAACAACCTCTCACTCACCACCAACACACACACACGGTCTGTTGGAAACTCACTAAAGTTACTCAGACTACGTGTGCGACGGCGAGCACGAAGCCTCCGGCAATGCTAGAGCTGCTAACGTAGCACAAATACACTGTTTGTTGGCCACTCGCTAAAGTTCCGCCGGGCAGAAACACAGCTGACAACCTGCTAAACTAAACTAAATGTGCGGTGGAGACTTTTACTGGGAAAGTGGCTGCATGTCCGCGACACTACACGCAGCATCGTAGCTGCTCAGTTAACGCTGGCTACCAGTGTTTGTGTGAAGTCTTTTTTTGGACATTATCTGATTGCTCACAATGTCACAAGATCTTTCCAATTTCTCCCAACTATATTGGGACAGCACTGGTTCTTGGACTCAGAGGGCTGTGAGAATTTGAAAAGAATAGTTAGAAATGTCTCAGTTATTGAAGAGTGATTCAAAAGAAATAGAACATATCTTCCAGGAATATTATAAAGAATTATATAAACAAACTTCTACAGTAGATTGGGAATCAATGAGGACTTTTTTAAGTACAATAGATCTGCCCTGTATTGGAGAGACACAAACTAAAACGATCACAGCAGGAGATAGAGAAGGCAATTGGTGGGATGAAAACAAACAAGGCCCCAGGTAGCGACGGTTTCCCTATAGAATGGTATAAAATATTTCGCAATGAGCTGAAAACACTTCTCCTGAGAACCTTTAACTGGATTATCAAAGAAGGCAAGACACCCCCATCATGGAAAGAGGCAATTATAACACTAATCCCCAAAGAGAACAAAGACAAGGAAAATTGTATCAACCAGACTGGTTTTATAACAGGCAGACAAACACAGGACAGTATTAGAAGAACCCTACATATACTACACAAGATTTAAAAGGAAAGTACGTGCGCTGTGGGGTTAATTTTGTAATTCTTATATAAAACCTAGAAAGATTTGGCTTTACCGAAGATTCAATTCAAATTATTAAAGCAATTTACCAGCAACCCACTGCAAGAGTAAAGGTGAATGGGTCCTTAACGGAGAGATTTGTGTTAGGAAGAGGAACGAGACAGGGATTTTGTCTTAGCCCTACTCTGTTTGCTTTATATATTGAACCATTGGCTCAAGCGATCCGTCAAGATAGGGAACTGAGGGGAGTAACTATAAGAGACAGAGAACATAGAATTGGCCTTTTTGCAGATGATGTATCTCATGGATGTAAACACCTCCTTTCCAAGGATGATGGAGATCATAGAGAAATTGACTTTCTATGCAAGATATACATTGAATATTTTAAAAATTCAAATCCTCCTATGTGCTCCTCCAGAACAAATCAAGCAAAAGTATAATATTAAATGGGATTCAAAATAAAAAAAAATACCTATTGGTATATATAACGAAAAATATATCAATGTTGTATAGGGCCAATTATAATCACATCAACCAAAACATTAGAAGGATATAGAAAGATGGTGCACTTACACAATGGATTTTAGCAGTAAGATAAATGTGGTGAAAATTAATATTTTGCCAAGGCTATTGTACTTGTTTCAATCTCTGTCAATAGAGGTTCCACTAAAACAATTCACAGAATGGGATAAATTAATATCTAGATTTATTTGGGGAGGGAAGAAGGCCAGAGTTCCATACACTGCACTTCAGTTGCCAAAGGACAAAGGTGGAATGGCACTTCCGAATTTTAGGACATATTTCTAAGCAGCCCAACTTCGACCACTAATTACTTGGTGTGATGATATCTACATACTGTAGCTAGGTGGAAAGAGATTGAGACATATATCCCTGACTTCCACATCCAAACAATCTTGGGAGAAAAAAGCGCTTCCTGGACATATCAGGAGTATAATCCATCCAATAACGCTATTTACTTTAGAAACCTGGTTGACTCTTACAAGACAACTTGGATTGAATAAAGGACAAAAAGTGTTAAGATGGATAGCTTTGGATAGTGAATTTAAACCAGGGCTGTATGATTCAACATTTAAAGAGTGGATGAAAAAAGGACTGCATTTTGTACTGTTACAAAAGCGTCTCGAGATAACTTCTGTTATGATTTGACGCTATAATTGAATTGAATTGAAGTGAATTGAATTGAATTGAATTACTAAAAATGGAGACCTAAGAAGTTTTCAAGATTTGAAGGACAGATTTGCACTTCGGAACCAAGACTTATTTAGATATCTGAGAGAATATTACAACAAACTAGTCAAAAGGGAGGCACCAGAAGAAAAGAATCCAGTGGTAGAAGTGACAGTCAATGCATATCATAAAAAACATCAAGGATTATTTCTAAACTTTATCATAGTTTAATGGAATGTCAAGCTAAAACTACATCTTATGTCAAATTTAAGTGGGAAAAGGAATTGAACATCACAATCTCAGAAGAAGAATGGCATGATATGTGTGTAACACTACAGACATCCACTAATTCACAAACATGGAGAGAATTTAAACGGAAAAATGTTATTAGTTTCTTTATTACGCCTAACATAAAAAGCAAGCAAATTCTAAGGCAACAAACGTCCTGGAGACAATGTGGCCATACAGACACAAATCATGCACATACGTATCTTCTGGAGTTGCCCAAAAATAGAACCATTTTGGGACAGAGTGAATTCAGTATTAAAGGAGTTATTAGGATATATTATCTCCAAGAAGTGTTCCATTTCTAGACCTGCATGGGTAATATAACTACAGTGATTAAAATCCTACTCACAGCTGCCAGAAAGGCCATTAATAGAAAATGGCTTGCAGCGGACCCAGCCACACTTAGACAATGGTTAGACATAGTACAGGAAATATGATGGAGAAAATGACTTACTCTCTAAGTGTGAAAGAAGACGAGTTTAACAGAAATGGGAAAAATGGATTAGGTATAGAAATAAAGACATAAGCACAGTATAATTTTATTGACAATACTGTAAGTTATTGAAAAATGTTTTAATAAGAAAATAACCCTGTATACTGCATCATTAATTGTAAACTGAACCCCTCGCTTCACTGTTGTAAGTTTCGTTGTTATATTTGTGTTTTATTTGTGTATGCATAAAAGCAATAAAGACTAAAGTGACAAAAAAAAAGAAAAATAAATGTCTCAGTTAAAAACTGACTTGAGTCTAGTGTTTTACAGTTTAGAACTTGGACCCAAAATGTCACCTTGTATCTCAGTATAGCTAAAACAGTATAGCTAAGACTGGTTTCTTCATGTCCTAAAATAGTTTAGGTAGATATGATTCGTGCATGTAGTGACATGCAGGCTAGTTGAGGTGCACCCTGAAAACTATGGAGGAACCTTCCAAAATAAAAACATAATTAAATAAATGACTCGATAAATAAATAAATATGTCATTATATGAAGCAAAAATAATATTACAAATAAATGTGGCCATTAATTAATTGATATAATGTGACATAAATTTATATTTTTGTTTTAATGCTTCTTTATTTATTTATATTTGTATCAATTACCTTATTAATTTACTTTTCTGTTTAATTTTTCCTTTTATTTATTTATGTATTATTTTCTATGACGTTTTAAGTTATCTTTTTTATTTTTGCATTTATTTAATATTAATTTTGAAATGTATGTATTTATTTATGCATTTCTTTATTTCTGCAGGATTTTCCCTTTGCATTTCACCCCTTAATTATTTCCCCAAATCTATTTATTTCTGTAATTTTTCTTTATACATTTCTTTACACATTTCTTTTTACACATTTATTTACATATATTTAAAAAATAATTATAAAATAAATTTAAATAAATAAATGCAAAAATGAATAAATAAAAAATAAATGCAATTAATAAATAAATACAGTTAAAATGTAATACAAAATACATAAATATATGAAAGGGAAAATTAAACAGAAGAGTAAATAAATAAGGGAATTAATACAAAAATAAATAAAAAAGCAAATTAAAACAGAAATATCAATGTATGGCACATTTGATCAACAAATTAATGGCTACATTTAATTTTAATATTATTTTGCAATATTTAATGACTTATTTATTTATTTATTTTTGATTTTGGCTGGTTCCCTCCTCCATAGAAACTCCTTGTCGTGTATCATAAAACATGGTGTAAAGTGAAACATTCAACACAAAACACCAGAGGGTAGTTAAAAATCAGTCAAATCTAATGTTAGATATTTTCAATAACAAAAAAGACTAAACCTAACACTAAATAAAATAGTGTCATTATTGAGAAGTAAATAGAGAAGTGAAAGCTCCAGGAGGTCAACAACTAGCCTACTCTGAACCACTAGATGGAGAGGTTGACACAACTACAACTACATGTTACAGATATCTGTCTAATACCTCACTTTCCCTGGGTAAAGCCAGATCTGACATAAACTGGATCAGTTCTATCTGTGTGGTTGAGCACTTGCTTTAACTGTGGCGCTCTGTTAGATCTGATACTGTAGATCTCCAGGAAGAGAGGGTGACATTTTCTCTCCGAGTGTCCCAGGACTGATCTTGGTTACTATCCTGAGGTCTGGAGACAGCTGCAGAGCAAGGCTGCCAAAGGGAGCAGCTATCATTGGTAACCTCCTGCAGCACTGATAACGACAGCGTTGCCTTTGCAGCAAGGGGATGATCCAGCCTCTATCAATAGGCTTAAAGGCCTGTCAATGCCCCAAAGGAAAATACAACATAGTTAGAGAAAGTTCATGTCCACTGAGACTCGGTGTGCTTAGGAGACAAAGGGGTTTGTTTTTGTTTGGCAGATAGTTTTTCAATCTATTATTAAACTTTAATTAGTTTCAGATTAGAATTAATTTAAGTTTAAAGGTCCCATATTATGCTCATTTTCAGGTTCATAGTTGTATTCTATATTTCTACTTGAACATGTTTACATAATGTAATGTTAAAAAAAATCTTTGTTTTCCTCATATTGTCTGACTGAATATGCTTGTATTTACCCTCCGTCTGAAACGCTCCGTTTTGTACATTTCAACGGAATTGAAACAGAATTGCGTTGCTAGTCAACAGCTTGGGTCCATATCTACTTCCTGTCAGCTGATGTCATTCACATATACTGCAACCAGAAATCACATTTAGAAGGTTTACATTTAAATGTGAAATGGTCTAAGCATCGTAGATTTATGAAATCACAAAATTACAGAAATCCTGATGGCTTGTTTCAAAGGCACAGTTTCTAAATGCGGGCTGTGTGTATTTATCCATGAATTGAGTGTTTCAATACTTTCACAGTATTTATATGGCACTAAAACCTGCTTTATAATTAAAAGAAAGACATGGAAATTTCACTTTTTACAATATGGGACCTTTAAAGCTGAAGTAGGCGAGATTAGAGCAAATATGATTAAAAAAAGTTATTTCTATAAAACAATCGCTTTATCGTGACAGTAGTACATGAAACAGGTAACCTGAAAAAAATCATGTTCCTCTATGTCCTCCGGTGCTCCTAACTGCATCTTCAAGATTTCACAGACCGGAGGAAAACAAGTAATAGGAGCTGATCTGAGGTCTGCTGTCCATCTGCTGTCTATGAGAGCCGGCCATCAATCGCTCGCAAACTCCGACCAAACGGGCACTCTAGGCAGCGCTGATCAAATATTAAATAAATATTCTGTTACGTTAATTCCTATTTCTCTCCTCAGATGTTCTCAGAATCATCTTGTAGTGCACAGTTTAGCTGTAAAATGAGAACGTTTGTGACGCTGCCGCCATTGTGAAATCTTGTGAAGGAACGCCAAGTTCCGGTCACATGGCCGGAGCACAGCCAATAGGCACGCTCTCTCTCTGAAATGACCTGTGATTGGTCAAAGTCTCCCGTCACAGGCTAGATGTTCTAAAGCCTAAAAACAGAGCCATGAGGAGGAGCAGAAGTCTAGTTTTCTCTCAGAACACTTGAATTACAATATGCTGAAAGGTTATTATGGATTTTTTGCCCAATGATGCCAGAAATATACTGCCTACTGCAGCTTTAAGTGAAGACATTTAAATAAAACAGGAATGTTAGAAATTAAGAAAGTTAGTTATGAGGTACAACACTATATGGGGATAAAATAATTGTTTTTCGCGTGTTTGATGATGAAAAGGTCAAATTTGACCCCCAAATTCAAAAGGTCTATGTTCCCTGAACATGCCCACGCATATAAACACCCATTCTGATTTTCTAATATAAGTTAATAATATCTGTAATTATGTTTGTGTATAATAGATTCAAAACATGTATACTGGGCTAGATTTCAACTAAGGAAGCATTAAGCTATGACCATTGATGATTCCAACTACACTGCTCAAAAAAAGTTAAGGGAACACTTAAATCACACATCAGATCTTGATGAACGAATTCTTCAAATTTAAAATCTTTACTGATGTACTTTGTATAATTTGTTGAGAACAAAATTATGTAACAACGGTCAATGTAAACCAAAATCATCAACCCACAAAGTAAAAAATGTAAATCACAGGATGATCCAACTTGCATGAATTTCATCACGGCAACTCATAATGGGACTCAGTAGTGTGTACAGCCCCCACGTGCCTGTAAGCACTCCCGACAACATCTGGGCATGCTCCTGATGAGATGGCATATGGTGTCCTAGGGGATCTCCTCCCAGACCTGGATCAGGGCATCAGAGAGCTCCTGAACAGTCTGTGGCGGTACTTGGCGCCGTCGGATGCACCGATACATAACGTCCCATAGGTGCTCAGTTGGATTTATGTCAGGGGAACGTGAGGGCCAGTCAATGGCATCAGTGCCTTCATCATCCAGGAACTGCCTACATACTCTGGCCACATGAGGCCGGGCATTGTCCTGCACCAGGAGGAACCCTGGGCCCACTGCACCAGGAGGAACCCAGGGCCCACTGCACCAGGAAGAACCCAGGGCCCATTGCACCAGGAGGAACCCGGGGCCCACTGCACCAGGAGGAACCCAGGGTCCACTGCACCAGGAGGAGCCCAGGTTCCACTGCACCAGGAGGAACTTAGGGCCCACTGCACCAGGAGGAACCCAGGGCCCACTGCACCAGGAGGAACCCGGGACCCACTGCACCAGGAGGAACCCGGGACCCACAGCACCAGGAGGAACCCGGGGCCCACTGCACCAGGAGGAACCCGGGGCCCACTGCACCAGGAAGAACCCAGGGCCCACTGCACCAGGAGGAACCCGGGGCCCACTGCACCAGGAGGAACCCGGGGCCCACTGCACCAAGAGGAACCCAGGGCCCGCTGCACCAGGAGGAACCCGGGGCCCGCTGCACCAGGAGGAACCCGGGGCCCACTGCACCAGGAGGAACCCAGGGCCCACTGCACCAGGAAGTCTGACAATCGCTCTGAGGATTTCATCCCGGTACCTAACAGCAGTCAGGGTGCTGTTGGCTATGACATGGAGGTCTGTGATCCTCCAAGGATACAGAATGCCTCCCCAGACCATCACTGACCCACCACCAAACCGGTCATGCTGGATGATGTTACAGGCAGCATAACGTTCACCACGGCGTCTCCAGACTCTTTCATGCTTGTCACATATGCTCAGTGTGAACCTGCTCTCATCTGTAAAGAGAACGCCAGAACCTACCAGTTCTGGCGTTCTCTGGCGAATGCCAATGGAGCTGCACGGTGCCGGGCTGTGAGCACAGGTCCCACTAGAGGACGTCGGGCCCTCATGCCACCCTCATGGAGTCTGTTTCTGACAGTTTGGTCAGAAACATGCTTACCAGTAGCCTCCTGGAGGTCATTCTGTAGGGCTCTGCTCTGGCAGTGCTCCTCCTGTTCCTCCTCACACAAAGGAACAGATACCGGTCCTGCGGCTGGGTCGATGCCCTTCTACGGCCCCATCCAGCCCTCCTCATGTACCAGCCAGTCTCCTGGTATCTCCTCATGCTCTTGAGACTGTGCTGGGAGACACAACAAACCTTCTTGCTACTGCACGTATGGATGTGCCATCCTGGAGGAGCTGGACTACCTGTGCAACCTGATTGGGCTGCAGGTACCGCCTCATGCTACAAGTATTGACGAGGACACTAGCAGAACACAGAACTAGAGAAGAACCCGACAGGAAGGATGAGGAGAGACCAGCTATCGGTGGCCACCACATGCAGAACCATTCCCTGTGTGGGGGTTGTCTTGCTGTTGCCTCTCCATTCACCTGTTGTCACTTTCATTTGCACCAAAGCAGCAGAAAGTGATTCACAATCACTTGTGCTTCCTAAATGGACAGATTGATATCCCTGAAGTTTAACTGATGACGGTGTTATACTGGGATGATTAAGTGTTTTTTGAGCAGTGAAAAGTTCCCTCTAGTAGATCTATTATATTGAGAGCCATAGCAGTGCTGGGGAACAGAAAACCACTTCAATTCTGACAATAGTCTATGTCATATTAAAGAAATACAGAGCTGGGGAACATCTTGTTCATGTTCCTATTATGTGCTATATATAGCACATAATGGGAACCTGAAAAAGAAGCTCTATATATAGAGCTGGGGAATATAGGACCCTGGGAACACAGGACACTAGGGACATTGGACCCTGGGAACATAGGACCTTGGGAACATTGGACCCTGAGAGCATAGGACCCTGGGAACTTAGTACCTTGGGAACATAGTACCCTGGGAACGTAGGATCTTGGGAACACAGGGTCCTTGGAACATTGGACCGTGGGAACATAGGACCCTGGGAATATAGGACCCTGGGAATACAGGACACTAGGGACATTGGACCCTGGGAACATAGGACCTTGGGAACATTGGACCCTGAGAGCATAGGACCCTGGGAACTTAGGACCTTGGGAACATAGTACCCTGGGAACATAGGATCTTGGGAACACAGGGTCCTGGGAACATTGGACCGTGGGAACATAGGACACTAGGGACGTTGGACCCTGGGAACATAGGACCTTGGGAACATTGGACCCTGAGAGCATAGGACCCTGGGAACTTAGTACCTTGGGAACATAGTACCCTGGGAACATAAGATCTTGGGAACACAGGGTCCTTGGAACATTGGACCGTGGGAACATTGGACCCTGGGAACATTGGACCCCAGGAACATTGGTCCTTGGGGACATAGGATCATGGAAACAGAGGACCATGGGAACATAGGACCCTGGAAACATCGGATCCTGGGAACTTAGGACACTGGGGACATAGGACCCTGGACCGGGGAACATAGGACCCTGGGAACATTGGACCCTAGGAATATAGGGCTCTGGGAACATACAGTAGGACACAGAGGACATAGGACACTGGGGACATAGGACCTTGAGAACATAGGACTCTGGGAACATACTGTAGTAAACTGGGGAACTAGGACTTTGTCATGTTCCCATTATGTGCCATGTAAATCTGGGAAACATAACATCAGCATGATAAAAAATAAAATAAATAATGTCAAAAAATTAAATAAATAATTATTTTTAGAAAAAAATGCCGGTGGGCGCCCCTCCTCATTTTCTGCATTAAGATAACAAATTAACAAATAAATAAACAAGGCAAGACTGAGCATAGCTCACATACCCCGGCTCACTGCTTGACCCCTGATAAAGTAAAGCCAAAGGTTTTTCCCTTTTGGAAAAATTTCAACAATTTTGGGCACCCTGGACTTCTAACCCCCAAAAGGCACATCTAGACCACACTATCAACCATCGTACCAAATTTGAAGCTCTTAAGATAAATATTTTTCGTGTTCTGCTCCGGAATCAAAACTGAAGGTGAAAAATATCGCAGTGTTTGGCCAAAATTTCAAAAGAAATGTGGGCACCCTGGACTTTTAAACCCCAAAAGGCAAAACTACACCACACTGTCAACCATCATACCAAATTTGAAGTTCCTAAGTTAAACAGTTTTGGAGTTCCACTCCGGAAATGAAATGGAAGTCGAAAAAATCAGTTTTTGGCCACAATTTCAAAAATTTTGGGCACCCTGAGTTCTGCTCTGGAAACGAAAGTGTGAAACATAAAAGGGGGGAAGGACACGCGGAGCGCTATATACCCCCGACTATGTTGTCGCAGGAGTATAATAAAGAAAGAAATACACTTTTCACCCCTGTAACTCTCTTTCTCACACTTTTATATCAGCCCTGCTGCACTTATTTGTAAATAAAAGTGTAAATGTAAGAGAAACTGACTGGGGACATAGGACCTTGAGAACATAGGACACTGGGGGAATTGGACCCTGGGAACATACTGTAGGACACTGGGGACATACGACTTTTCGTCATGTTCCCATTATGTGCCATGTAAATCTGGGAAACATAGAACCCTGGGAACATGGGAATGACCCCTTAACATCAGCATGCTACCATGCTGATGTTAAGGGCTTTAGGCATCTAGAACAAAGTACAGCTTTACAGAGCCGCTACCATAGAGACTAGACTCTGTAGACTCTTTGTTTTGTTTCTATGTTAAATGTCTTTGTTCAGACTCTCCATAATTGCCACCATATCTAAAAGTTTGGTTGGGCACAAGAATGTGGTGTCTGTCCGATTGCTGGGCATAAAGGTAAATGTGTGGTGGGATAAATCTGCCTATAACGAGATATCATCATGTCTCATTTTATATCAACCAAGTCTCTAAAAAAATGTTAACAACATGTGTTTTTCTTGTGCAGTCGTGTACCACTTCTGTACGCGTCTACATTCTGTATTAGATTTATACAAGCAAGCATGGGACCCTTCTGTGTTTCAAAGTATTTGTCATTCAGTCAACACTGGAATTAGGACATACTTCAATGTCGCTATGCAGGCTGTTCATCCAGAGCTTGCACAAGTATTTATCCTAAAGGCTCTATGCTGACAGCCAAGAATGTCTCCAGATCCACAGGAGCTGGAACAGCAGTCTCAACAGTTAAAGACTAAACAGCACCAAAGCCAATCCATCAGCACCCCTTGGTAGAAATGGAAGGAGATTTGAATGTAACTAATCAAGAGTTGACTGTTCTATCATGGCATATCTCAGCCCTGAGATCTGAGAGTCTAGCTGTGACCCTACTAAAGGTTACTAATGACCTCAATGCTGTAAAGCCAGATATGAAACAGTGCCATTTGGACGTTCTGAATGTTAATGTTCCCTTGGTCTGCAGATGAGCAGGCAAAGCAGCAGAGGTGGTGGTGGTGTCCTATTTTTGGAGGGGCTATCAGCGACCCAGTGGCATAGGTCTGAGTGACAGGACAAGTGTTGTGTTGGACCCTCCCCTCGCTCATTTGGGGCAGGCATTCCTCAGTGTAAGCAGACACAGACCACCCTCCCATCATATTTCTCTCTCCCTCTCCCTCTCTCCCTCCCTTGGCTATGACGGTTGGCCCACTCTGGGTATGGGTGGGCGCACCAAAACGTGTGTGTGCATGTGTGTGTGTGTGTTCAGGTGTGAGCGTTGGCCTTGGAGCTTGACTCAGAGAGAAGACAGCGTCCGCACAGTGTGGCAGGCAAAGAGCACGTCAGAGCTCTTGGAGGGGGCCCTGACCGCTGACCATGGGGCCAACACACTGAGGGCCCCCAAGACGAAATATAAAAGCCAAAGGGGAGCGGAAAACAACCGAGAAAAAGAAGAAAAGCTAAAAAAGACAAAAAGAAAGCAGAACAATGGTTGCAGAGGAAGTGATAATTACATTGTCCGGTGGAGCGCCGTGGGGCTTTCGTCTCCAGGGAGGTGTGGAACATCAGAAACCACTGCAGGTGGCTAAGGTAAGGGGGGGGGGGGTCACTCAGCAGGCTGGACAAAATAAGTAATTTCATGGTTTGCTGAGTGGAAAGAAGAAAACTGTGTTAGATTCAACAGCCTCGGTAAAGAGAAGTGAAACATCAGCTGGGTTATATTAGGTGGAGATTTAAGGAGCTGTGAACAACGTTGAAATGGAACATGAGCTGCCATGCAGGTTGGTTTGGGGCCTGAACATGAGTCATCATCTGGTTTGAGAACGGCGCACCAATGATTGATTGGGTGAACTTTAAACTTAAAGTTCAGCTGGGAATGTAGGGCAACCTTGTCATAAATATTCCAATGAATGTTGCTACTCCTATTAAACTGCATGAAGCTCAAAGTTCTCATGAAATTAGTGATAATGACCAGAAAATCTGAACTTTTCTACATTGGTATCTTGGTTTGTTTTTGATAAATAACTTTGACTTTGTGCTACTTACTGGCGCTGTTCTTCAGTAGTGCTTTGAGCAGTGAAATGTGCACATTGAAGAGATTTTCAGTACATTAAGATCATCGTTTTATAAACTGTTAATGGTATGATATTACACACCATTCACCCATGACCATGAGCATGTTTCCATACGTAATCATTTCAGTAAGAAACCCACTCACTCCAGTCATGCTTGGTCATGATTGAGCTGGCAGATTACCTGAGATTTATCTGGAAACACTGTTGTAACAGTAGAAACCACATAGGTGAGCCATTAAGGTCATGAATGTTTGGCTTTATTTCAGTTCTTGAAATCTGTTATATTTAGACTTATAGACTTATAGAATTATAGACTACTTTTATATCTACTCGTTTAAATAGGTTCACTGAAATAAAATATTAATTGCGTGAAATATTTAACCTTAAAACTCTCAGCTCATTTTACTACCCTAAAGCAAATTCTTCTTCGGTGCCCACATTTGGCATCGATGAAGCAGTCCAGATTTGAATCTTGATCTCCATTTAAGAAAGCAAAAAATTCCATGCCAAAGGGAATAAAAGTGGATAAAAGTTTTCAATTAGTCTTTCAAGCAAAGCAAAATACCCAAAAGAATACCTCTGAGAGATAAAGTTGAAAATGGTGGGAAAAATAAGAGAAAAAAAACTAAAGTTGTAGTTACATTCTCTGACTTTATATTGATTCTTTGCTGTTTGTATCGATCAGTTCCACGTCATCACCAATATGACATGAGTTGTAAAAATCATCAGTCCACAGCTGTTGCACCCAGGACCGGCTTAAGGCATAGGCCATATAGGCGGTCGCCTAGGTCGCCACCTTCTGGGGGGCGCTGGTCGCCCTCTAAAAAACTGAAATAAATTATTATAAAAAAAAAAGAAATGCCGGTGGGCGCCCTTCCTCTTATTCTGCATTGAGGTAACAAATGAACAAATAAATAAAGAAAGAAAGAAATACACTTTTCACCCCATAACTCTCTTTCTCACACTTTTTCATCAGCCCGGCTGCACTTCTTTGTTAATAAAAGTGTAAATTGTAGAGAAACTGACTAATCACTTTTAAAGGGACTGTTTGTAACTTCTTTCATCTATAAATCATTGCGGGTCGGTGTCCCATGCGCGCTCATGTGTGTCTACGCTGTTCAGTCTCAGACTCCAACACAAACTACAGTGAAGCACCAAAACCTCTTGGTTGTATCTAGTGAAGCCCGTCTGTTAAACAGTGTTGGCCGCGGTCGGAGGACGCGGGGGAGACCGTAGCTTTGGTCTCCAGGACCGGAGTCTCTGCTGTACTCTGCTCCTCTGCCTGCCTGCCTTCACTCACACACCACACTCGTTCTCGCTCTTTCTCTCCACTCTCACGTGAATGCGCGCACAGTCCACACTGCAGAAGAGTTAGTTTAGCTCTGAGAATATCTAGTGAATGTAAAGTGGACGTTTGTGCAGAAATAACTGCTGCAGCTCCTCCAGACCAACAGAGGTTTCCCGTGTCTTGTGGAGTGACGGGGCTCCGCAGAGAGAAACGTTATCGTCTCCGACCAGAACTCCGGCGTCTGCCCTGTTCCCTCCGGCCGCGGTCGGGAGGCTGAGGCAGGAAAAACCAACACTAGGATCAGCATTGATTCATTGAGAGACCTTCGTCTGGTCAGCTAACATTACTGCCAAGCAGCTGAAATATAGAGTGATATTGTGCTTTTAGCTGACGTGTGTCGCCTCACTGTTTTGAGCGATGCTCCTTCATGTCTATGTAGAGCGAGCACAAGCGCGAGCAACAGGACGCTGACTTTCGTTGACTTAACGGCCACTGTGTCGCTGTTAACAAGACATTTTTGATTCTTACATAGAGTCCCTTTAAGCCAACAATATCAGGGGGCAATTGTTTGTTTATATTATAATAAATACAGTTATGAAAATACAAATCTTAATTTTTGTCTTAAAACCATTGTCTGATGTGTGTTGCAGTTGACAGGGCTAGGGTTAGAATTCTGGAAGATTGAACCAAGCCCCCATTTTTGTAGTGGCGATTAGGCGGTACTACAACTTCTGTGTCCGTCACGTGATGCCATCAGGTCCAAAAAGACTTTCCCCCATATTTCCCTTCCTCCGTTCATGTGAATGAGACCCAGACTGAGGCTGGACCGAGGGCTGGGAGGCGGAGTTAAAGGAAACACTACTGCGCCTGCTCTACGGGCCTAATGGATGCGGAAGATCCGGGTACTTTATCACTCGGCAGTCGAGCCATTTTGGCTATATGCTGATGGGAGGGGTGTCCTTGTCCTTCCTCTTTAACAAGACTTGGGCCGACTCTGTCTGAAATCTTTAAATAGAGAGATCTTATTTCTGGATATGCTAGCTCAGGTTTTAGTACACCTGCACACCCACACTATACATGCATACTGTACATGTACACACATGACATAAACACACATATCCATACGCACTTTCAATAACTGTTGACTGAGCAGAACTACTTTTCCAGGTGGCTATTTTCGGTTGAGAAGCAGCAGGTCATGGGGTCAGCCAAGGTGTGTGTTTCAGCTCAGAGCTCAAAAATTAACCTCACACACTATTTTTATACATGCACTACTCAGTATCTTGCTGCTTGGGGATGAACGTAAAACTTTTTTTTGTAGGTTCACATGCAAAGGAAATCCTAATTGCTAAACCTGTTGTGTTCCATATTGTTCCTGTTCAGGCACCTTATGAGCTGTGAATAAAGGACGAGGAGAGAGAAACAAATTTGCTTTGGTCAACCTCTTTTTGTTTTATGATTACCTGTTTATCATTTTGTTCACATTTCCCAAAACCTCCCCCCCCCCCAGCTTTTTAGTATCTTCGAAAACTTAGTCTAGAATAAAAATAAAAGTTGTGTGGGTTTGTCCAGATAACTTGGAGTTTGTAATGATTGACCCTCCGGCTGGTAAATGGGTTTGAAGAAGCTTGTTCAACACTGTGCAATGTGTACTAGTGCAGTGCCCGTTCAGAGCGTGTGCCCGTCCGGAATGGGCCGATTATTACTTGGTGTGAAGTGTGAAGTTGAAGTTGATTGGATGAACGGTTGTCGAGATATGCGAAGGGCAGTCATACATACACAGACAGATTGAGAATACTTCCTTTATAGTTCGATGATGCTGCTACAGCGCCATGTATTCGCCAAAAGGCACCAAATTTGCCATGGTCACTCAAACATCATATCTACACATATCCACCAAATGTGGTCGCAATAGCTCTAAGCGTTCAGGAGATATTTTATTGTTTGTAATACAGACGTAGGCAAAGTTGTTGGTAACGTTCCGTTAAAGAGAGAAAAACCCACAATTGTCACTGAAATAACTTGAAACTGACAAAAGTAATAATAAATAAAAATTCACTGAAAATGAACTAATGAAAATCAGATATTGTTTTTGAATTATGGTTCAGCAGAATCATTTAAAAAAAACAAACTAATGAAACTGGCCTAGACAAAAATGATGGTAACATTAACTTAATATTTTGTTGCACAACCTTTTGAGGCAATCACTGCAATCAAGTGATTTCTGTAACTCTCAATGAGACTTCTGCACCTGTCGACAGGTATGTTGGCCCACTCCTCGTGAGCAAACTGCTCCAGCTGTCTCAGGTTTGAAGGGTGCCTTCTCCAGACAGCATGTTTCAGCTCCTTCCACGGATGTTCAATAGGATTTAGATCCGGGCTCATAGAAGGCCACTTCAGAATAGTCCAATGTTTTGTTCTTAGCCATTCTTGGGTGTTTTTAGCTGTGTTTTGGATCATTATCCTGTTTGAGGACCCATGACCTGCAACTGAGACCAAGCTTTCTGACACTGGGCAGCACATTTCGCTCCAGAATGCCTTGATAGTCTTGAGATTTCATTGCACCCTGCACAGATTCAAGACACCCTGTGCCAGATGCAACAAAGCAGCCCCATAACATAACCGAGCCTCCTCCATGTTTCACATTAGGTACAGTGTTCTTTTCTTTGGATGCTTCATCTCTTCGTCTGTGAACATAGAGCTGATGTGACTTGCCAAAAGCTCCAGTTTTGTCTCATCTGTCCAAAGGACATTATCCCAGAAGCTTTGTGGCTTGTCAATATGCATTTTGGAAAATTCCAGTCTCGCTTTTTTTATGATTTGGTGTCCTCCTCGGTTGTCTTCCATTAAGTCCACGTTGGCTCAAACAGTGACGGATGGTACGATCTGACACTGATGTACCTTGACCTTGGAGTTCACCTCTAATCTCTTTGGAAGTTGTTCTGGGCTCTTTGGTTACCATTCGTATTATCCGTCTCTTCAATATGTCATCAATTTTCCTCTTGCGGCCACGTCCAGGGAGGTTGGCTACAGTCCCATGGACCTTAAACTTCTGAATAATATGTGCAGCTGTAGTCACAGGAACGTCAAGCTGCTTGGAGATGGTCTTATAGCCTTTACCTTTAACATGAAGGTCTATAATGTTCTTTCTGATCTCCTGAGACAACTCTCTCCTTAGCTTTCTGTGGTCCATGTTCAGTGTGGTACACACCATGACACCAAACAGTACAGTGACTACTTTTCACCCTTTAAATAGGCAGACTGACTGATTACAAGTTTGAAGACACCTGTGATGCTAATTACAGGACACACCTTAGTTTAATATGTCCCTATGGTCAAATTATTTTCAATCTTTTCTAGGGCTACCATCATTTTTGTCTAGGCCAGTTTCATCAGTTTGTTTTTTAAAATGATTCTGTTGAACCACAATTCAAAAACAATATCTGATTTTCATTAGTTCATTTTCAGTAAATTTTTATTTATTATTACTTTTGTCAGTTTCAAGTTATTTCAGTGACCATTGTGGGTTTTTCTCTCTTTAACGGAACGTTACCAACAACTTTGCCTACGTCTGTATATGCCCTTCCCGCAGCATTTGAGCTAACTTTGAGGGCCAGCTATAAACTGTAGGGAACATCAACTATCAAAAAAAGTAACTTTTGGCCCAGAGATGTTCTGTACCAAATTTGGGGATGATTGCTCAAAATGTGTAGGAGTAGCAAAAAATCTGATTTGGACAAAATTCAAAAGGGGGGAAAATCAGTCTATAAGCGAATGGGCGTGGCTTATACTGAGAAGTATACAGAAAAGTCTAAGTATACTTGGCTCATACTGAGAAGTATACAGACAAGTCTAAGTATACTTGGCTTATACTGAGAAGTATACAGAAAAGTCTAAGTATACTTGGCTCATACTGAGAAGTATACAGACAAGTCTAAGTATACTTGGCTTATACTGAGAAGTATACAGAAAAGTCTAAGTATACTTGGCTTATACTGACAGGTATACAGCAAAGTCTAAGTATACTTGGCTTATACTGACAAGTATACAGAAAAGTCTAAGTATACTTGGCTTATACTGAGAAGTATACAGAAAAGTCTAAGTATACTTGGCTTATACTGACAAGTATACAGAAAAGTCTTAGTATACTTGGCTTATACTGACAAGTATACAGAAAAGCCTTAGTATACTTGGCTCATACTGACAAGTATACAGCAAAGTCAAGTATATTTGGTTTATAGGCCTACTTGTACTTAATCTTTTGATCGAGATATACTTAAGAAAAGTATAAGTATGCTTGCCTCATAGGCCTAGAGAAAGGTATATTGGCTTTTAGTTGTGCTTACTTTTTGATATAGTAGCCATTATTTATCAGAAATAAAATGTGCTAGGATTCATGCTGATACCTCCAGGTTACACATCTGAGACAACCACTTCTTATAGACAGCATTTAGCATCATAAGAATGCTTGCTCTTTAAAATGTTAATCCTATATGTAGTTGACTTATGCAGAATGTGGTGTGTACACAGCGCCACATGACACCAAATCACCTTTATGGCAGTGGACGACAGCTGTTTCAGTCTCACTATCCAAAACAGAGTGCTCCTTCACCCCTGAGATCAGGAAGGCCCAATCTTATCAGGTCCCATACTATAGCGTCCATAACAGGTGGAGCAGTTTGGGGCTTCATTGAAAGAGCCGGTGTGTCAGTGCTGGGTTTGTGCCTGTGGGTCTGCATGCGCGTGTTTGTGAGTTTATTTATATGAGTTTATGTGCATTTTTGTATCAGTCCATGTGGTGTGTGTGGGTGCGAGGATGTAAGGGTATTATAACTGTTGTGACTTGCAACCACAAGGTGACTGACTGACTGAATAATTGACATCCTGTACCACAAGCAGGCACAGGCCACTTTGAAAGGCTTAGCTAAATGTGGATGTGGGATTTCATTACAGGCAAACCAGAATAGCTGGAAAGAAAACTTATCAGGTCAACCCAAGCAACGTTTCCTTAACTCTGATTATAATAATATTCATTTAATGCATGGCAGTGCCCCCAGGGCAAATGCAATCAACTCTGCAGTCATTGTCTTTGTAATGTTTCAAACATCTGCTTTCAATTTATTATGTGACATGTTGGCATGGCTTGCATAGGCCTGAGGCACTTTAAGGTGGGCATACCGCCATGGTCCTGACAGACCTCGGGCACAAATAGCAAAGCACCAAATGAAGATGGCTGCTGGCTGGCATTTCCCTGTTAAAGTGTGTATGAGTGCCCCACTCGAGCCGCAGTATGTGGCATATGTCCGCAGCAAGATCGAGCTGTCAGGACAAAAGCTGCTCTCTGTCAGTCACTACCAAAAACCAAGACAAGACAGCAGCATCGCTCTGTCAGGCTTTTACTTTCTATCTCTACAGTTACAAAAGCCAAACATACAATTCATAGGGAACTAATAAAGTAGCAGGAAAGAAAGAGTGTTGATGTTTGCACCTTAATATCCTCCCTTAAAGGGACTATTTGTAACTTTTTAAGCGTATAAATGTAGCGGGTCGCAACACATGCGCGCTCACATATGCGCGTTCGCGTGTGGCCGCTGCCTCTCCAACTCTGCCTGCCTGCCTTTGCTCAGAGAGCGCGCGCGTTCTCAGCTCGCTCCACCTCTAGACGTGAACGCGCCCTCACTCCACACTGCAGAAGAGTTAGCTTAGCTCTGAGAATATCTAGTGAATATTCAGTGGACGTTTGTGCAGAAAAAAAATGCTGCAGCTCCTCCAGACCAACAGAGGTTTCCCGTGTCTTGTGAAGTGACGGAGCTCCTCAGCTAGTAACGTTATCGTCTCGTTACCGACCGGGTGCCGGTGTCTCCCTGCTCTCTCCGGCTGCGGGCGGAGAGAGCAGGGAGACACGCTGCAGAGCCCCGCTGCATCAGCCTGCGCTGAGGCAGTAAAAGCCAACACTAAGATCAGATCTAAATCATGTTCATGGAGAGACCTTCGTCTGGTCAGCTAACATTACTGCCAAGCAGCTGAACTATAGAGTGATATTGTGGATTTAGCTGACGTGTGTCGCCTTACTGTTTTGAGCGATGCTTGTTCAGGTATATTTAGAGCGAAGCAAGCGCGAGCCCGACGCTGACTTTCGTTGATTTCACGGCCACAGGTGTCGCTGTTAAGACGCATTTCTGAAAGTTACAAATAGTCCCTTTAAGTATCTCCTTTACATCACAGCTCTTCAAACCAAAGCTGTAGACCTGAGACTCGAGACTTGGCCTTAAGTTACAAGTCATATTTGATATAAAAATATATTTTTTTAAATAAATAATAAAATATAAATACTTGGCAGCAGGAAAAAGACATTGACACTATTGATACAGTAGGGAGAAATGAACATATACCCTTCTATTTAATTGTCAGCACTCAAATGTGGAAGATTGCATGTCTTGGACTTGGGCCTGCCCTTAAGGCCTGGAAACCTGACTTGAGATGTCCCCTGAAGGACTTGAGAGTTGTCTTCGATGTGCCCCCAAAATACTTCAAAATATATCTGCTTCATACCAAAAACATTTTATGATATAATCCATCAGAGCTCAACATATGTGTAACTTGTTGTTGTTTATGTGTGTGTTTGAAATGTTGCCCTCCTTTGCTGGTGCAGGTGCGTAAACGCAGCAAGGCATGCAGGGCTGGGCTTCGGGAGGCTGATGAACTGGTGTCCATCAACGAACAGCCATGTGGAATGCTATCCCATGCCCAGGCCATGGACCTCATCGACAGCTCCCCTGGGATACTGCACATCCGGGTCAAAAGGTCAGAGGAACTAAAGAATTATATTCCTACTCGTCATAAACCGTCATCAACACATTGTAATGGATCAAGTAGAAATTCTATTATGCTCAAGTCAAAGACTCAAGTCGTGCACGATTTACACTGTGCATTGTATCAAACACATACACTACTGAATATTATATTTTATAATATATATAATATCCATCCATCCATCCATCCATCCATCCATCCATCCATCCATCCATCCATCCATTATCTGTAACCGCTTATCCTATTCAGGGCCGCGGGGGGGCTGGAGCCGATCCCAGCTGACATTGGGCGAAGGCGAGGTACACCCTGGACAGGTCGCCAGACTATCACAGGGCTATATGTATAATATATATATATATTTTATAAATATTAGGAAACAGGATCAAGATATGTTTCTCCTGCTTGTGCTAAGATCCTACTTACTGTAAGAATCCAGACTTAGGAAATTAAATTCTAATATCATTTGAACCCTTCACTTGCAGGGTGCCTGCTGGTTTTCAGTCCGTGGTGCTTGTGACCCGTGCCCCATCTCCCCGTATAGACAAAGAGTACCGCGCTGCTCTGCGTGCCATGTCACCCACCCACCCCCACCACGCACCCGTCCGTGAAGTCCACCGTAGCCACTCCTCCATAACCAGTGGATTGACATCTCCACCTGGTAGCGAGGCTTACTACGGCGAGACTGACAGTGATGCAGATGTGGCGGGCTATGAGAGGCAGCGCCGGCAGAAACGCCGCAGCCCCAGCAACTCCAACCCGGTGAAACCAACAGGACGAGCCTCTCCTGAGGGCGGGGAGACGTCAGAGATGAGTGGCTATGACAGCGCTCCAGATGCACATGTTTACCCCGGTTTGTTGGATGGACGTGGGGGAGATGGAGATGGAGGAGGGGGGGGTACCGGGGGTGGCACGGAGGAGGTGATTTACCAGCCTCCTGCTCCAGGAATGTGGTCATCACAGACATCCACTGAGACCTCCTCCATCATCTCCTCAGCAGATGACCAAGGGCCACGGGATGGAGGGCAAGAGGAGGATAGTGGCTTTCTTGAGCCAGCCAACGTGCCACTGGTATCCCCTGAGAGGGCAAAGGAGGCCCTGATGCTGGGCTCCCGCAGCCAGCTTATACCCATGGTGGGTCCTGTGAATAACCCCATCAATGAGGAGCTTACAACAACCTACATGGAAAAGGCCAAACAAGCCAGTAAGTACAGCTGAGGAAGAACAGTGACAGAGACACGTGCATTACATGGCTTCTCCACACTTATACACATTCCTGGTAAAGGTCCCTGGTTGGTTGAACAGTCACAAAACTTAAAATTCTACAAACACTTAAATACGTGTCATTAGATTGTTAAATCTCGAAGCAGATACTTATATTTTAATCTTATTCTCAAGGATGCGCTTTTTGATACTGTTTTCTATGTTATATTCTACATATTATTTCTATGTGCCATCTGCTTTGCAGCACAGGAATTCATCACTGAAGTGAAGATCAGCTGATCTTCTTCGTTCCCATACACAGGAAGAAAAGTTCTCATATAGCTTTATATGCCAGTGTGATATTGCCTTTTCTAGGCAGAGATTACATGTACAGTACATGTCTGTTGAAGCTCAAGACAAATATGCCCCTGAACCTCCCAGAGAAAAAACCTATATATTTGCAGAAGGTTCAATAGTAAGTACAAGTCTTTACACCTCGAACACCAAACTGATCAAATCGCCACCTACACTACCCTCTTTGTTCACAACATTTCATCTCTAAACCAAACCTCCAGAAGATTCAACTGCTGGTTTAAAACAGCCCTTTAGACAGTTCAAACACATAACTGTAACAGCTATTAAACTTCATTTTGTAACAAACATGTCCCTATTTTAAAATTTAAATTCACAATATTCATCCTACACATAGCAGAGCCAATTTTAAACGCAGTTCAATACCTTTTCAAACCCATTGATTTATGAAAATGAAAATTGAAATCAAAATTTATTCAGTGTTAATAGGAGTAGTGTTTGAGAATCTTAACCTAGAAAACCACTGTGTCCCAGTCATTTAATCTGACAGTCGACTACCATAACTGACTAAATATCCTTAAGTTTTCTTTTAGGTTAATAGTCCTGTGTGATTGCACCAGCTACGCGGAGCCTGTTAAACAGAGCATGGCTGTACAGTTGACTATATTTAACTCCAGTTATGTGTGTAAAAACCCCAGCAATCAATATGGGAGCACTGAAAATCATCTACAGCTGCTTTTAGGTATCAAGTAGCAAAGCAGGGATACTCTCATTTTCCCTGCCCCTCTCCCCACGTCTTCTCTCTCTAACTATTTCTCTTGCTCTGCTTTTGTTTGGCTATTTTATCAACTTTATAAAATAGTACAAGTGTGATATGTTTTGCAACACTCACTATGACCCCTCTACTCACTGGTTTTGTATTCACAAACTTTGAAGAGAGGTCAAAAATTGTGACAATACGGTGACACAACAACAGATATAGAGCACTGACATTAACCAAGAAGTCCTTCCTACAACTTGTCATGCTGTCAATCATCCATAATAGGCCCAAGAAACAGAGAGCTGGGCTATTTGAAGTCACTGGGCTGTTTTAAGAACTTCAATAAATTTACCCCTGTAAATCCCCCTTGTCATCACTGAGTGCAGGTTTAACATTCTAATGTCCTACTTAGGAACCCTGTCCTAGACAAATTAAGGACTCACGTGGGCACTGCAGAATTAGGTTGCCTATGATAATCTGCTTAATACCATAACAAGTTAAAGGGTATGTTGTGGCAACCTTTTGAAGTTCTCCTTCCAGTCACCTACAACATGCAACTTTCCACTAGCTTGCATATATTTCTAGTTAAGTTAGATGTCAGAGTACATAAGACTAATAATGTGCAAATGTATCCTTCACCCCAGCTAATTTGAGAAGCTGCAGGCTTGCTTAGAATTTTCCCTGAAGTGTTCCTGTGGCAAAATGGATGCCTGTTGAAGGCATGGTGGTCAGGACAGGTTTAGATGCACATGTCCATTCAGTTCTTGATTAAAAGGTTAAACCTGTTCATTCGGACTTCTCTGACCTTACTGCAGTACTTCTGTTATGCTATTGTGCAGCTGTTCCTAATAGCTATGCTTTCATACCCTGCAGAACTGAAACCGAGGGGATACTCTGCAAGACAAGAATGTAAAAGAAGCCAAAAGCAAGTGTCGAACAATTGCATCTCTACTGACTGATGCTCCCAACCCTCACTCCAAGGGGGTGCTGATGTTCAAGAAAAGGCGGCAGCGCTCCAAGAAGTACACCCTTACCAGTTTTGGTAGTGTGGATGAGGATAGGTGTCAGGACTCCCAAGAGGAGGATGGGGTATTCCCTGGCAGTGAATCAGAGTTTGATGAGGATGGCTTCTCTGCAGTTCCTGACCCCACTTGGGATAGTGACTACCTGGATATGCTGGAGAAGAGGGCAACTGCAGGCGCTGGAAGGTCGTGGGGATGGGGCAGAGGATGCTCCAAGTCCAGGGTTGAGTGACACTGCAGGCAAGGGCGCCCAGTTGTTTGAGCAGCAGAGAAAGAGGGCTGCTGAGCATGCCAAGAAGGTAGAGGCGGCACAACCTCAGGCTCCTGCACAGTCTCAAGTCCAAGGGCAGGCTCATATGTATCAGTTGCATCCAGAGATACAGCCACAGCCAAACCTCCAGCCTCAGCAGATGATACCACCTGGCCATATATCCATACAGGCAAGAGCTGTTTCAGGCTCCACGTTCAGTTGCAAAGCCCATGGAGTGTCTAATGGGGACCTATCCTACTCTGCAGGTAGTAGTAGCATGATGTCACCTCTACCTGTGGCACCCAGATCAGCTACTGCCTCAGTGACTGTTCTGACCAGACCTGCACCACCAGCTGAAACACCATTACCAGATCTACCTGCTAGTAATGTTCTCAACAGAACGGCACGTCCTTTCACTCCTGGCTTCATCAGCATTCGAGCTGCGACTGCCCCTGTAACGTTCCGACCATCTGTCACAAAGATGAACCAGTGTCCTACTTCAGCAGCTGTTGTGCCACCACGATTCTCCACTGCCTCTGAACTAGCTACATCAGTAACATCACAGCTACCCCCTGGTCCTCCGTCAGTGTTCTCCCCACCTTCCTTTGTACCTCAAGGTCCCTTTGCCCAGACACCAGTAGCGCCTGTTTGTAGCTCCTGCACTTTTTATCCTCCAGCCATCTCTATCTCAGTAGAGAAAATGCAGTCATCACAAGTAACTGCTGTTCATCACGCTCCATTTGTAGCTGTGCCCCCAGTGTCTATGCCCTCAATGACCCTGGCTCCACAAGCACCAATGGCTCCAACCCTAGCTCTTCCTGCATCTCAAATTTCTGGTTCACCTGACCCAGTTGCCCCAGTGCATCCACTTCAAGTGCCAGTTGCTCAGTTTTCAATGTCGCCTGTAGCTACAGTGTCACTGGTCTCTCAGCCAGAAGCTGTAGCTCCAACCCCTGTTCCTGGTCCAACAGGTCGCTCAGGAATCTTAATTGACGCACGACGGCGAGGTGGCAAACCCAAACCTATGTTCAGTGTGCCAGATGTCAAGAAGAACTCCCCCAATCCTGAGCTACTGTGTATGGTCCAGAACCTGGATGAGAGGTCCACCCGACACAAATATGGCCAGTCACCGTCTGAGGACATCTATGATGGTGCAGAGGAGGAGAGGAGTGGTGAGGCCGGCATGGGAAGGGCGCCTCCTCCAGTGGCACCCAAGCCCCGGGTCATCCATGAGGCCCCACAGTTTCTTCAAGCAGGGGGTAAGGGTGCCCAGCTGTTTGCCCGCAGACAGAGTCGCATGGGTATGTATGTAGTGGACACCCCACCCGAGACCCCTTACCAGCAGGAAGCGGCCTCGCACAGTGCCACCCAACCCCTTGACTCCTCCCCCAATCCTTACCTTCTATCTCAGTGGAAATACTCCCCGAATGTCCGTGCTCCTCCACCCATTGGGTACAACCCACTCCTGGCCCCCTCTATCCCTACGGGGCCTCAGAGGAATACAGGCAAGCCAGAAAGCAGGGGTAGAGGAGGCTCCCAAGAGAGGGCATCAAAGCTCTGGATTTCATGAGAAGGCAGCCCTACCAGCTCAAACTCTGCCATGTTCAACTATGGGGGCAGTGCTGCTAACCTGTCAGCCATGCCTTCTTACCAGGCCCAGAGGCAGCAGCAGGGTGACTACACAACAACAACAATGGTGGGCAGCTCATTAACCTCACCTAAGCAGATCCCCCTCAAAACAGCCCGTGTCTTCGAGGTCAAGCGATTCTCCACACCCACGCCCATGTCAGCTCCATTCTGTCTCCAAGGTCATTGCACCCCGCTCGGCCACTACCCTCGGAGACGTTTGAGTCATTCTAGCATGATCTCCCCACCTCCTGATTATTTTACTCAAACCCACGACCCTCTTTTCACACCAGCACCAGTCAGTGCCCCAACGCCAGCTTCACCTCCCTCCCAACCAGCTGGACTACCCAGCCTCCCAAAGTTCTCTGCCAACCCTATTCTACACCCTATGCCCCAAACAGTCCCTAAACCTTACACTCCAGTATCATACACCACCGGGCTTCAGGCAGCCAAGCAGTTCCAGAGCGCTCCTGAGCTCAGTATCCTTGCCTCTTTGCCCCACTCAAGTCTGACCCAGTTCAGGCACCCAAACCACGTTTTGTTGCCACCAAGGGAGGCGTCCAGCCCCGTGTCTGGAGGCCAGGGGCAATGTAACCACAAGTAAATCAGTCACTACCACACTTGGACATCTTCATGTACTATTCATTTAGTGCTGAAATTATGAATTAATCAACAACAATATGTTAATTGATTCATTGTTTAAGTCAAAAATGTGAAATATCCATTGGTTCCAGGTTCTTAAATGTGACAATCATTCTGCTTTTCTCTTTCTACATCATTGTTTGATTGAAAATATTTGGGTTTTGGGTGGGGCTTAGGGCTTTGAGAAATTGTGAGGGGGAGTTCTCTAATAAATTCATCTATAAATAAAAAAAAAAGACAAATTAATAAACATAAGCAGCCTTACATCCAATAATTTAAGCCTCAAATTCAGTTGTAAACACATGGTGCTTAAGTAACATAAGCTGAAAGTGATTCAGTATAAAGTTGAAATCCAGAAGCCAATCAAGTTTTTGAAATATGTTAGAACTGGAAAACTGTAATGGTAAGAGATCATAAACATTTGCTGTTCGAAATGCTGCTTATCACATTTATTTTGCTGTCAACACATTTACTCACACATGTATCTGAGTGACGATAGTGATAAAGTATACCGCCACATACTGTATACTGTATAGAGCACCATATGCCTGTCCTGGGGGAGGTTTGTGTAAGGCGTCTGGAGATCCCTTTCTACTAATTTAGCAGAAATACCATCTAAACAGGAGCCTGTACTGAAATATTCTTTGAAACTTGAAATGTCTGAAAGATGTTGAAAATGATTGCTGCGGTTCCAATCATAGGATTAATCACTGAAGAAATACTGTATGTTGTAGTATGTTGACAGGTGCAGGATCATAAAGCAAAAATAGCAGGCTTATATCTTTTATCTTTGAACATTCAATTCTGTTATTCAGTACTTGTCCTACACACAAAATGTGTTTACCCCCTCTGTTTGTAGCATTGCCAAGAAAGAAACCCATGATGACCTAATGTCCTTATGTCCTTATCCAGGGGTTTAAATGATGCATGGCCCGTTGAAAATTGTAAAATGTTTTTAAATGCCTCTGCTTCTCTTTGGAAACTATATGTGAAAACAAGGTCTGCTCTTGGTGAGGTTGTGCAAAATACCTCTGTTCACTTTAGCCAGAGAGAAAGGCTATCTTTTTAGCATGGGTCACATTCAACAAGTGCCCGGGCTGTCACTGAATGTACACTTGTCAATGGATATTCACAGCTTCCATTAGGCCACACCAGAGCCTCCTTAGTAGCAGTGTGATCTTTTCAGATATATGTCAATTCTTAACTTTTATTAAACAAATAACACGGATGAAGGAATGTGTATTTGGTTTTGTGTGATTTAATCCGACGTGGTGCAAGGGGAAGTTTACTGATTGAGAGTCACCAGAATTTATAAAGGATTCAAGAAATGAGAGTGGCTGTGGAGGAGGGATAAAGACAGGATATATACTGTACTGTAGATAGGACAGGATTACCGAATGGGGTCATACCCTACCATTTGTGGACTATTGGGATTTATGGTTGAATTGTACATAGTTATGAGATCCCACAGCCTGTAGAAGTCAACGGGGGATGCACAGGAAAGTTTGGTACCTTACAGTAAGTTTGTTGGCAAAGCTACAGAAGCTATGGAAAGAAGCACAGAAGACGACTTGGTGTCTTTCCATTAACAGTGGTTGCTATTAAAAAGTAACGATACACATTTGATGGTTATATACCTTGAGAGACTAGGTATGTTAATGGCAACAAGTAAGAAACAAAGAAATGAATAAGATGTTTTCAGTTGTGGAATTCTTGGGGAGATACTTTTTCTTTTTTTTTACCATTTTTGAAATACAATTTCTCTTAAAGCTTTTTCTTGTTTTCATAATATAATGGCTACGAAAAAATCTAGAGTGTGAATATAGTAAGGTTGAGGTGTTAAAATATGATAAATACATGTTTTTTGAATGTAGTTTGAATAAATAAAACGTGTGAAAATGTTTATTAATGCTGAGTAGACGTTTATACTGACCGGAGATGAGACATGTTTAGAGGAATAAAATTAGATGTGGAAGCTCTCCAGTTGTCTGACATGTCTGATTTTACCCTGCCCCCTGTTGCTGAGTGTGTCATCCTGCACTTTTCTTCAATGTACAGTACACACATGCATTCAATTATATTTATAGTTGAGCAGATGCAATAACTGTAACTGTATATTCATTTTTATTAAAAAAAAAAATGTTTAATTATACACTCAAAGGGTAAAAATACCTTACAGGAGAAAACACACGCACACGCATGCACACACGCACACACACACACACACACACACACACACACACACACACACACATTCATCACCATCTGCACATGAATAAATATAAATTGGTCAGTTTTTAGCAGATAGATATTTGACTGAAGATGAATTGCAACTAGTTAAGCAGAGTTTACTTCAGCATATTCTGTCCCAGCTCCATAAAGTGTCTGACATACCAAGTAAACTTCTAGGCAAGGCCTCATGAGGCTCCATTTTAGGGCTCGGTTTGAGTACTTCATTTAAAATAACATAAATAATTAAACAGGATAATTGAACAGTATTTCATCAAATGGATGGCATTATATGTGACAGAGAACTTAGTTTCCAGAAATACACATTATATTTCTAAATGAACAAGGCAACAGTGAGCATGGCTCACATAATTTCAAAAATGTTGGGCACCCTGGACTTCTAGCTCCCAAAAGGCACAATTCAACCACACTGTCAACCATCATACCAAATTTGAAGTTCCTATGTTAAATAGTTTTCAAGTTCTACTCCGGAAAACGAAATGGAAGTTGAAAAAATCTCAGTTTTTGGCCAAAATTTCAAAAAAATGTGGGCACCCTGAACTTCTAACCCCCAAAAGGCACAACTCGACCACACAGTCAACCATCATACCAAATTTGAAGTTCCTAAGATAAATAGTTTTTGAGTTCTGCTCCAGAAACTAAAGTGTGACACGCGAACGGACAGAAGGCGGACACGTGGCACGCTATATAATACCCCCGACTACGTTGTCGCAGGTTTATAATTACCTGGCAAGTGCCCTATTTGATACTTCAAGGTTGTTGTCAATATCATGTTGGTTCTTACACATATACATTTAGTTAAGATGCATAGAAAATCCCCGATATTCACAAGAGAAAATCCCCATATTGGCAGTATTCAGACTGTAGTTGATAAAGGTATGATGATAAGATTAGAGGAAGAGAATTACAACAAGCTGAGTTAACGTGTAGGGGTAAAAGGTACCAGTAATGTGCGTGCAAGCAATTCTAGGCTTTGCCCCTAGAGGGTGCCAGGTTAAAAGATATTTTGATGAAAGACAGAGAGAACTTGTAAAAAGAAAAGAAAATCAGAAACATACCTTTGCTGCACTCTGTTTTGAGCAGAAATGTATTCTTCACTCTAATTTGTATATAAATGGCTTTTTGAAATCCAGGTGGCTTTGGTCCCAGAAGACGTGGTGGTGTCTGCTGAGAAAACAGAGAAAAAACTATTCAGGGCCGAGTTCAGGAGAGTCAACACATGATGAACTGGTGTTTTCCATAAACTCCTATTTATGGTGAGTCCCCACGGAGGTGGCATGGCAGTTGGAGAGACTCTCTCGTAAACTGACAAATCACAGCTTTTATCAGCGACCATGAGCAAACAGCAAATTATTTCATTTACATTTTTTTAGAAATTTCTCTACAAGGCATAAAGAAATGAACATTCTATATCTAACCACTAAGTTTACATGATGTGTCTGTCAAACCACACATTTCCCAGTGCTCCGAACTTCATCAAGCAGAAGTGTGTGCACATACATAAATTGTAACATTGCTGCTAACTGTTCATTTTTAAAATAGCTTGTTTTAAGGTACATGCGTAATAGGATTGTAATAGGATTGTAATAGGATTGTTATTAGGGCTGTAATAGGGCTGTATTAGGGCTGTAATAGGATTGTAATAGGGCTGTAATAGGGCTGTAATAGGATTGTGATAGGGCTGTAATAGGGCCGTATTAGGGCTGTAATAGGGCTGTAATAGGGCTGTAATAGGGCTGTATTAGGGCTGTAATAGGATTGTAATAGGGCTGTATTAGGGCTGTAATAGGATTGTAATAGGGCTGTAATAGGGCTGTAATAGGGCTGTAACAGGGCTGTAATAGGGCTGTAATAGGGCTGTAATAGGACTGTAATAGGGCTGTAACAGGGCTGTAATAGGGCTGTAATAGGGCTGTAACAAGGGCCTGTAACAGGGCTGTAATAGGGCTGTAATAGGGCTGCATTAGGGCTGTAATAGGATTGTATAGGGCTGTAATAAGGCTGTAATAGGGCTGTAATAGGACTGTAATAGGGCTGTAATAGGACTGTAATAGGGCTGTATCAAGGGGCTGTAATAGGGCTGTAATAGGGCTGTAACAGGGCTGTAACAGGGCTGTAATAGGGCTGTAATAGGGATGTAATAGGGCTGTCAAAGTTAAACGCGATAATGCATTAACGCAAATTTGTATCAATACAGTAATTTCTTTGACGTATTATAACAAAATTATCTTCAGATGTTGTAGCGGGCAACGTTTAAAGCTAGAATGAAGATGCTGCCATTATATTAAATAGAAAACCTAAGAATCCATTAGTATCAACCATACTAGCCTTGTTGCGAAATAACGGCTAAATAACGCTGCCCAAACTTTAGACTAGATTTTGGCAAGGAAAAACTGGGCATGGACATTTTCAAAAGGGTCCCTTGACCTCTGACCTCCAGATATATGATAATCACATGCAGTTTTGGGGGCAAGTCATAGTCAAGTCAGCACATTGACACACTGACAGCTGTTGTTGCCTGTTGGGCTGCAGTTTGCCATGTTATGATTGGAGCATATTGTTTTATGCTAAATGCAGTACCTGTGAGGGTTTCTGGACAATATCTCTCATTGTTTTGTGTTGTTAATTGATTTCCAATAATATATATATATATACATATATATATATAAATACAGTATATGTTTGCATAAAGCAGCATATTTGCCCACTCCCATGTTGATAAGAGTATAAAAAACTTGACAAATCTCCCTTTAAGGTATATTTTGAACATATAAAAAATGTGCCATTCGTTTGCGATTAATAACAATTAACTAAGGACAATCATGCAATTAATCTTGATTAAATACTTTAATCGATCAAAAAGCCCTAATGCGTAATCATTTCAGTCTGGTAAATCAGCGTAACTTTGCCTCACATGTTGACCTAATGTGTTAAAAGTAACATCTCTCTTGTGTTTAAAACATTTGCCACTGAGAGGTGCTGTGGAGTACTCATTAACTGGGCGTGCAGTCAGAAGGGCATTTTGTTGCCAACCTCCACCCTCACAGGGTGCCTATATATAGGGCTGTTAATATCCAAACATAAGACTATTTATAGAGGACATTATATTTTGCCAGGTCACTACTGTAATTAAGAATCTGTTCTTAATTTAACTGCTTAAAAAATATCAAATCAAATAATTGAACTCAGCTTCTGGAATGTTTCTATTTCAAAATGTATTAAAAACACCATGTACAGTAGTCTGCATGGTACTTATGTATGAAATCATATTATTATTTCTAGTAACAGAAATAGAAGTACAGATCATTTATGTAATGCCTCACTTCTCTTGATGTCGCGTCAATCCTAACTGTCTCCCTCTTTCTCTTCTTTCTAATACTTGTTCGGCACTCCATTTGCCAGTGAATTCATCGCCCCAGAGGCATGGTAGCTTGTGGAGGAGGTATAGAAACAGGAAGATTGCAACATTGAAAATCTTTCACTTACTATAAGCTGACTGTGTCATCTATATGTATGAAGTGATCATACAGCAGATGATGGAAAACCTGCTCTAGATTTTGGATTCAAGAGGACTTTGAAGATGCATCTAGAGACTTCTTATATACAGTCTATGCTCGAGACCTCTCATTGTGAGAGGAGGCTGGAAAAGACCACGTATAAAATAAGGCAAATCTGAACCAAATGTAAGTGAAACATTTATGATAAACAAAACCACTGATGTTGGGCAATTGCTTAGATGCCTTGCTGTCAAAATATACCACTTTCCTATTTACAGTGCAAAACTCAATAATGAGTTGTACAGATCCACAGATATACCGTAGATCAGAAAGTTACATTTTGCATTTAAATAGAAGAACTACACTTAAACTCAGTCAGGAAATACTCAAAAACAACAACAACAAAAGCTGCAGAGTATAGCTAGCAGGCAGTCACATGTTCTATCTTCGTTTCATTTCACCAGTACGAACCAGACCAACTGCCAGACAAAGTCCTGTCAGATTCAGCAGAGCCTTCAGAGTCCCAACTTTAAGCTCATTTTGAAAAATGTTCTTAACCGATAACCGACCCTCATTAACCAATTATTAACCGTTAACCGACAAGAGTTGTGCCTCTCATGCACCGGTGTACCAGCTGCAGGAGCACAACAGATGTTGGTTGACGGGAGTCTCCAGTTTACCGTCAGGGAGCGTTAACTTAGCAGCTACGATGCTGCGTGTAGTGTCGCGGACATGCAGCCACTTTCCCAGTAAAAGTCTCCACCGCACATTTAGTTTAGTTTAGCAGGTTGTCAGCTGTGTGTCTGCCCGGCATAACTTTAGTGAGTGGCCAACAAACAGTGTGTATTTGTGCTACGTTAGCAGCTATAGCATTGCCGGAGGCTTCGTGTTCGCCGCCGCACACGTAGTCTGTGTAACTTTAGTGAGTTTCCAACAGACTGTGTGTGTGTGTTGGTGGTGAGTGTGAGGTTGTTGGTGGTGTTCTAGCTGTGATCGTAGGTGTAGCAGTGTGTGGACAGTTTATTTGTTGGTGAATAAATGCTATGAAACTACAACTCCTCCGCTCCGCTCAAGCGAGCTGGAGAGACCGGAGCCGACTTCCTGTATCCTGCAACTCCAGCTCCGCCTCTTAAGGTGGGCTGTTAAGGTGGACCAGCTTTTCTCCTTAAAGAGACGAGCCGCTCCTCTGAGCCGCTCAGCTTTTGAGTTAATTATTAATATTTCTTTTAACCGTTTTAACCGATAGCGTTAATCGGTTAAAATGCTTAATTAACGGTTAAAGGGTTAATTATGGACATCCCTAGTGGACATTCATAAAAACCTGAAGCTCACAGAGGAACCCCTGCATTATGTTGTATGCATGTTTAACTGGCGATCATGTTCTCACAAAATTGATAATGCAATATAATTTACACAATACAGTTTATGAAACTGCAGTGAAACTCGCTAAACTCTTTTGATCAAACAAATACTGATGGTTTATAGTCTGCTCTCAGTCAGTATGTTATACTCTACACCGATCAGCCATAACATTCAGACCACTGACAGGTGAAGTGAATAACATGCATTATCCGGTTACCATGGCACCTGGCAGTGGGGGGGATATATTAGACAGCAAGTGAACATTTTGAACTTTGAACTTTGTGTTGGAAGCAGAACAAATGGGCCAGCGTAAGGATGTGAGCGACTTTGACAACGAGGGCCAGATAGTGCTGGCTAGACGACCGGGTCAGAGCATCTCCAGAACTTCAGCTCTTGTGGGATGTTCCCGGTCTGCAGTGGTCAGGACCTACCAAAAGTGGTCCAAGGAAGGAAAACCGGTGAACCGGTGACAGGGTCAGAACCGAGGCTCATTGATGCACGTGGGGAGCGAAGGCTGGCCCGTGTTGTCTGATCCAATAGAAGAGCTACTGGAGCTCAAACTGCTGAACAAGTTAATGCTGGTTCCGATAGAAAGTCGTCACACAGTGCATCTCAGTTTGTTGCGTATGGGGCTGCGTAGCCGCAGATCGGTCAGGGTGCCCATGCTGTCCTCATGTTATGGCTGATCGGTGTATATGTTAACCAGTGGTGGATGAAGTATCTGAAAGCCACACTTAAGTAAAAGTACAGATATCTAACCAGAAAATGACTTTTGTAGAAGTTTAAGTCACCTAATAGAATATTACCTGAGTCAAAGTCTTAAAGTGTTTCATATTTACTTGCTTAGGTATCAAAAGTAATTTTCTGATATCAATTGTACTTAAGTATTGAAAGTAAAAGTACAAGGAAATGCTGTTAATAAAAACAAGTCAAGTTTATTCCTCTTAACATGTACACCACCTTAGAAATGGAGGCTACATTACACTTGAAAAAAAACAAAGTCTTCACAACCTAAAGGATTTAAGGAGCAGAATCCAGTTTCCTTCCCTTGTAGTCACATGTAGCAAGTAGCATGTTGCATGATCTGACATGCAGCCTGGACTTGAGCGGAAATCATGCCCATCACGTTTTTTTTTTTTTTTTTTTTACCTTTATTTCTTAAGGGGAGATTCACTGAGAGCACATCACATCACATTCACACATTTACACCTGGAACCTGCAACCATGCAACAACCACAGTCTGTTCTGCTGGCCACTGAGCAGCTCCACTGAAGCAGTTGGGGTTAAGGGCATTGCTCAAGGGCACCTCAGTGGTGGTAATGAGGGAGGGGCAAACACTGCTTTTTCACTTTCACTTTCCCCACTCAGATTTATCCTGTCAAAAGACCTTCCGGTCACAAGCTTGCTTCTCTTACTTTTAGGCCAGCACTGCCCAAATGTAACTGTTTTGTGTTTTGTAAGATATAACTTGCAAGCTAGGACCACTGACTGGCCAAACTATGGAAGTTTTTATTGGACTTTATTAGTTGTAATCCACAGAAGACAATCCACAAATGAGTACCTTGATTTCCAAATATGTATGTATGTATTTTTGTATTTGTGTTGTGTAAAGTCACATCCACAAAAATACAGGGCGATTTGCAAATACGCATAATGTACTCTGTAAATACGTATTTTAAGGTTTACATGTAAAGTGATATATACGCATTTGTGCATCTATTTCTACATGTGAAATGATATTTGCGCATTTGCAGATCGCTTCCTGTGGAATTATGGGCCACATGACATTTGTAACTTTCCTCCTGTTTGTTTACGTAATTTTGTCCTATTCATACCGCAGCAGATCTGTAGATAATAGTTGTAATCCTAAGAAGACAATTCACAAATATGTAACATGATCTGCAAATATTTCACTACCCACAAACGTATTTTTGTATTTGTGTTGTGTAAAGTCACATCCACAAAAATACAAGGCGATTTGCAAATACACATAACTTACTCTGTAAATACGTATTTTAAGGTTTACATGTAAAGTGATATATAAGCATTTGTTGCATCTGTTTCGATACGTGGATTGATATTTGCGCATTTGCAGATCGCTTCCTGTGCATTTATGGCCCACGTGACATTTGCAACTTCCCTCCTGTTTGTTTACATAATTTTGTCCAATTAGTACCGCAAAGATCTGTAGAAACAATCTGTAAGTAAGAGAGGTGCATTTACTAGTTCCACCAGGAGGGGGCGACATCCCCTCACATGAGCTGACGGAACTACAGTCTAAAGCTATAGCAGTAGAGTCTAAGGAGACAACCAACAGCCTGGCTTCTGGAGGTGAAAGACGACGTGGAATATCTTTATTTAACGTGAGCCAGCGTCAGTGACTAAATCAGTTTGATTGCATTGTTTTCTATTAGAATGAACTGGCCGCGAGAGACGAAGCACTGCACAGCGTGCGTGTTTTGTCAGACTTCCTGTTTCTATTTATTCCTTATTCCAAAAGATGAGGAACAGCTGATTGGTGAAATTGAAATGATATAAATATATATTAATGATGTTATTTGAGGGATATTTAACGGTGTGGAGACAGAGCGTAAACAAACAGGAGGAAAGTTACAAATGTCACGTGGCCCGTAAATCCAGAGGAAGCGATCTGCAAATGCGCAAATATCTTTCCATGTGTAGAAATAGATGCACAAATGCGTATATATCACTTTACATTACAAACCTTTAAATACGTATTTACAGAGTAAGTTATGTGTATTTGCAAATTGCCCTGTATTGTTGTGGATGTGACTTTACACAACACAAATACAAAAATACATGTTTGTGGATAGTGAAATATTTGCAGATCATGGTACACATTTGTGGAATGTCTTCTGTGGATTACAACTAATAAAGTCCAATAAAAACTTCTATACCAAACCTGCTTGCTTGCAATAGTAACGAAGATGCTTAGTATCGGAGTAAAAGTACACATTTTATTTAGTAAATGTAGTGGAGTAAAAGGGAAAGTTAACAGAAATATAAAAACTCAAGTAAAGTACAGATCCTCCCAAAAATACTTAAGTACTGTAACCGAGTATTATTACTTTGTTAAATTACGCCACTGATGTTTTCTGGAACTGAATTCCTTCTCTATGATCTATATAGCCTGCACTTTAATATGTTATTGTTGGTTGCAAAAAGCAGAATTATTACAATCTTGAATTAAGAATAAATGGATAAAACCTGATGCTCCAATATGACATTTCAGCAGTCTACGGTAAGATATGAGATGATTAAACTATCAAGCCCAAATTTCATTTATTTTTATTAAACTTCATAAAGATACACAGAATTTTTCAATTACTATAGTGTGGTAGAAGACATAGCTACCATTGAGGTTACGGAGGACATTGTCCCGTTTAAACCACGCTGGCTGACCTGCAACGAATCCTGGTTGAGGAATGGAACGCCATCCCACAGCAACGTGTGACGAGGTTGGTGACCAGCATGAGGAGGAGGTGCCAGGCTGTTGTGGCTGCGTATGGATCTTCCACCGCTACTGAGGCTCCTGACGGTGTATTAAATGAATAAAGTGTAAAATAGCCAATATGTCTTGTTTGTTCCTTGTTACTGATAGAGAGTTCAATCATCCAATCCACCAAACAACTCAAAACAAGAGTCAACACCAACAGGAGAATACACTGTTTACCATTGACGGAGCATTTTTGCAAATTTTTCTTGGGCGCTTCCCACATAATGAGCTGTGCTGCTCATCCCACAAATGCATGATCCTTACAAGTTGGACATCATTGTGAAGGTAAATAAACAGGCTTTCCAACCATGTAAAATACAATGACCATTAGCATTGTAACAACAGAGAAATAATCCACCAAACACAAGTTTCCAAACTTTTTTTTTCCAAGTTTATTTGGGGGTATTATCAACCTAAGGAGAAGTGACTATTTTTTGAAAAATATTAAGAGATTTAATATTTTTCCATCAGAATTTTATATCCTGGCATTGTGGAGAAGGCTTTGAAACAACATCTACACCATTGTGTCTAAGGAATCATGCTGTTTTTGGTGGCTTGTCAACATGTTTTCTTTATTTTTGGGACGACGGGGCTGGGGTGGGGTTGCGGTGAGAGACTTTGGACTCATGACTTCAGTATTTCTAAAATCCTGGCTACCACCCAAAACGTATAGAATTTTTTTCCGTGCATTCATGCTGCAGTTGTTGAAACACTCTCCACAAGAGCACCATCACAGAGGATGCTGCAGGACAAGACATGCATGGTCCTTAATGGTTATCGGCCTTTGGATGCTCTCCAGTACTTGTTCATGTGTTTGCATGAGCTGTTTTAGCCATGCAAACATTATTAAAGTATCTGACAGCTCTGTCTCCACATGTCCATCATGTCCTGTCCCATGATGCTTCAGAGAAACTGAAAATGTGATGATCTAGTGTCAGGTTAGAGTAATGTAGGGAGCTAACCCTCTCTTTGAAACACAAAACTGACATGGCCTTAATATAAACACATATGCTTAACCTTAAACTTGCACTGTGCACTTGTGTGTACCCCAAACACACCCCAGAGTCCTTTGAGGTTATCGTATAGCTGAGTTCTGTTGCCCTTGCTCTTTGCTACTAAATATAGGCTTCTGAACCATCTGTGAGAATGATTTTGTTCCCTTAATATCCCCATCAGCACTTTCAGCTAGCCAAGAGAGACTTCTGTCCCCCCCCCCCCCCCCCCCCCAATCCCTATTCATACTCCTAACCTCAACCACCTCCTCCTCCTCCTCCTCCCGCCTTGACACCAACACTGCTGCCACCCACACCCCCAACCCTCTGGAAGATCTGCCATCTGAGTGTAGGGTGGGTTTTGCACTTCCCGGGACCTGGGTCCAGCCATACGTAGGGTCAGAGGCACTGAGGGATTTGTAAACTAGTGATCCAGATCACCAGCACTGAGCCCTGGGTCTCCTCTTCTCTGTTTGGTATTTATAGTTCTGTCTCTCCTCCCAGGATTGCAACAAAAACCCGGTGAGTGGATCTGCATCCCATTGGTGTGCTTTGTTCTGCTAAAAACAGCTTGGATTGAAATTGTGGCTACTACAAAAATGGGGAGAGGCAATAAAGATGTGCAACATGTTCCCAATCATAATTTCTATGGGTTGTGCAGCTGAGCAAAACAAAATGGAAGAGGACCTCACAAACTCAGTAAACTAGATTATTATTTTTATTTCGATGGGAATGCTTTTGATTCTACAAACAATTTAGAGAAACTAGGCTCTTGGAGTCACTTTGCTTCTTTTAGATTTTCTTGGTACGTCTTAAAATGACCAAAGGAATGGGTGAATGTGCTGACCATCCCTCTCGGGGGGGGGGGGCGTTGCAGAGATTTTATATGGTGTTACCAAACCCTGACAGGGGGGCGGTAAATCTGAGCACAAAGGGGTCCCTAAGCTTCTAATTATTTAAGGCAACTAAAACAGTGTCCAAAAGCCTCGTTAACATCCACAACTACTGTTCTGAGAGAGGTTCAAACACACACTCTCAATTGTTTTCTGGAGGTGTGTATTGTGTCCTTAAGGGTTGTGTCAAGCCCATTTGATAGTCCAATGACGCCATTACACGTCGCTAAAATGTCTTGGCTGGAAATGGCTTTTAAAATAGCTGCGGCGGGTTGAGTTACAGTCAGTAGATGTGATGCGATGTTTTGCCACTTGACTGGGCCTTAAGGAAACTGTTGAGAGCTGAGGGTGCTGATATGCATGTAGGAAGAAAACTGTAAAATAAATATATTAGGTCATGTAAGAACCAGATACATATCCTAGACTAGGAAGGCACCACAGGTTGTAGGAAATGTGGTTGACATTTGAGAGAGTAAAGTATTGTCCCACTTTCCCCGCCTACAGTACATGTTCCCATGCAGGCTGCAAATTGGGGAATATGATCAGATGCTATTTTATGATTCTGAGGCCTTAACCGTTACTGCAGTAGAACAGCACCGGAATGCATCGATCACCAGTTTCTCCCTGAACCACAGCGTGCTTCTGTTTATGTTGAGTGAAACACACATTAAGCTATATGTTTCCTTTGGTGCAGACATGTGTTTAACAGGGGAATGTAAGGTATCTGAGGGCACTGACATCCCCCTTGAACTTGAAAAATGAGGAGGGCCCATCTGTCTGTCTGTCTGTCTGTCTGATACATTAAGGTCCTGTGGATTCACTTTCAGGGGTTGTTGATGGCTGTAGGTGTTGATGGTAAAGAGTGATCTTGATAAGTTGGTGCCATGGTCAGAGATAATGGCAAAGCAGTCTGTTCAAGTTTCTTTCAGTTGTGAACAAATGTATCTTGAAACTAAAGCAAAAACACTCCCTTCAGTGAATTTCAAAAGGAACTGTTGTGTGAAATCATGACATCAAGCAAAACTTCCTGAAGTTGCTGCATTGAAAACAGTGTTTGCTTTTGTTCGATAGAAACTGAACAGAACAGAGATTCACTGTCATCACTTCTATCACTGATCAATATGTTCACTTTCAAATGATGGTTGTTTTTTCTCTGCACGTTTGTAACCCTAATATATTAAATGCTAACATCGTGTTCTTTCCTGAACCTCCAGCCATGCCTCTGGGAAAACCTGCCGCACTAAACAAGCGGCAAAAGCTCTCCAAGATCATAACTGACCTATCACATATCGCTCAGGATGGTAAGGCTGGCATGGAATGACATGAATATGAAACCAAATTTCAAAATGCTCAGTGCAGCTCTTTCATATAAACACAGAATACAGAAATAGATGGGTGGTAGGTGATAGGTACTGTAGGTGGGCAACTAATCTTACAGGATACGTGGAGTTATGTCAACACGGTCTCACGGCAGTTCGTGAAATAGTCACGAAATTTAATCTATTTGATTCGTGTACATAGACACGAATTTCCCTTTTTTTACTCAGCACGACTTTCAACAACATATTTTTCATGCTTTTTCTTATGAATGTCCAGCAACACGTGATGCATATGTCAATTTCCACTCCAGTCTTTTCAAAATAAAACTACTTAGTTAGGTTTAGGAAAACATCGACTTGGTTAGGCTTAGGCAACAAACTACTTAGTTAGGTTTAGGAAAAGATTAACTTGGTTAGGCTTAGGCAACAAACTATTTAGTTAGACTTCGGAAAAGATCGACTTGGTTAGGATTAGGCAACAAACTACTTAGTTAGACTTCAGAAAAGATCGACTTGGTTAGGCTTAGGCAACAAACTACTTAGTTAGACTTAGGAATAGATCGATTTGGTTAGGCTTAGGCAACCAAACTACTTAGTTAGGTTTAGGAAAAGATCACAGTTTGGGTTAAAATAACACCAGAAGTGCTGAAACTTAAGTACGGAAGTTAAGTGACAAAAACGACTTAGTTAGCTTTAGAAATAGATCGTGGTTTGGGTTAAAATGATTCCCGGAGTGCCATAACGGAAGTTACGTGACAACTAAATCAACTCTGACTTCTTTTTCACACTGGACACGAACATCGGTCTCCTGGGCGAAAGTCGTGTGTTTTTTGACCCACCTGTTCACCCCGACTTCCTCCCTACCCAGCGTTCGCCACTCTTTATTCTTCCCGGTTTACGATTACGTGAATTATACACGAATTGATTTTGTGCTGACCATCACGAAAAAAAAATTGAAATTCGTGTCTATGTACACAAATCAATACATTCAATTCCGTGACTATGATAAACTGCTGTGTGACTGGGCTGGTTATGTGCAGTAAAATATAATAAATAAATATAATATAAAATATACCAACAGACCAACAGTCACTAAATGTCATCACAAGTGTGTAAAATCCTAAGTGTTGTAAAGTGCAAAACTTTAGTCTCATTATTTCAGGGAATACACAAAATCTCAGAGAGAGAAGATGAGGAAATATTGTAGGTGTCATAAAACAAGCAAACATTTAAACATCTGTTATCCCAAAGATTGATATTACAATTTTATCCAAACATCATCAGACAAGATTGATTGAATTTATATTATTATTTTCTATTTTTTGTCTTTGGCATGTCAATACAGAGACTACTGGAATTCTTAGTAATATTTAGTTACCACATTAAGACATTTCTAAATGTAACATTCATTTGTTGGAATGTCCCTTACCTAGAGTATGAGTCGGAGCCAGAGGCATCCGAGTTCGACCTGGGAACAAAGATCAGGACTCCCAAAGACATCATGCTGGAGGAGCTTTCCCTGATGAAGAACAAAGGCTCCAAGATGTTCAGGATGAGGCAGAAGAGAGTAGAGAAGTTCATCTACGAGAACAACCCAGACGTCTTCAGCAGTGAGTCTATGGTGAGAGCATAGTTCATGGAGAAAACAAAACCCATCGCTTTTCCGGAATTTCAATTCCAATTCAATTGTAGTTAATGATACAAGGGGAATAATGCAACCAGAAATTCCACAGAGGAACCGTGAAGAAATTCATCTTCTCTAAGTTATCTTTTTTTGTCAATTTACAATCCTTAATTGGTCCTAATTAAACACTTATTTTCATTCATATCATAACCGTTTGAAAGAAAGGAACTAGGACAGCGGTAAATGGACTTGATCTTATAAGTTTTAAGTCACCTGGACCAACACGTTCTCACTGCCTGGACCAGTAATGTTTAAACTAGGGCTGTCAATCAATTCAAATATTTAATTGTGATTAATCGCATGATTGTTCATAGTTAATCGCGATTAATTGCAAATTAATCTCAATTTTATCTGTTCAAAATGTACCTTAAAGTGAGATTTGTCAAGTATTTAATACTCTTAACAACATGGGAGTGGACAAATATGCTGCTTTATGCAAATGTATATATATATTTATTATTGGAAATCAAATATCAACACAAAACAATGTAAAACCCTCACAAGTACTGCATTTAGCATAGAAAATATGCTCAGATCATAACAAGGCAGCAACAGCTGTCAGTGTGTCAGTGTGCTGACTTGACTATGACTATAGAACCCATTTTTTCTCACATATCTTGAGGTCAGAGGTCAAAGGACCTCTTTGAAAATGGCGATGCCAGGTTTTTCCTCGCCAAAGTTTAGCGTAAGTTTGGAACGTTATTTAGCCTCCTTCGCAATAAGCTAGTATGACACGGATGGTACCGATGGATTGAGCCTGCTACAACCTAAAAATCGCAAGTTGCGTTAATATGGCGTTATTATCGCATTAACTTTGACAGCCCTAGTTTAAGCCCCTTTGCCTTAGATCATTACCAATCAATCAAACCAGCTAGATTAGCGTTTACTTGTCTGGAAGAAGATAAAGGTCTCCATACCAATACACAATCAGGACTCTGTGCTAATAATAATAGTAATGCTTGTCTGGTGTGACTTTGAGAAGATGAAACATGGTTAATCAGCAAATACAAATAAATGTGCTGTGAGGCATATGGTTGCTGATATTGATCATATTTCTTTCAGGACAATCTCCAGAAGTTTGTTCCCTCTCTGGGAGGTCAGATGGGAGGTGACATGATAAATGTTGGTGGGCATTTTGTAAGCAAACAATCTGGACACACATATTTCGGAGGGATACGCGCCGGAGGAGGGGCCCCTGTGCCTCCTCCGAAGCCTGGAAGCAAAGGTGCTGGAGCAGGAGGAGCAGGAGGAGCAGGAGGAGCAGGAGGAGCTGGAGGAGTGGGTGGGGGCGACCATGGGAAAGGTGGAAAAGGAGAAGGAGCTAGTGATTGGTCTCCACTAAAAGGTTGGTATCTTTGTTTTGGGGACATTTTTGGGAAGATCCTGTTTTATGGTTCAGCACCTCTAAAGCTCACTACACACCGTTTTTGTATGGATTAAACAAATGAGATATAATGTGCTAATTTGCGAAATTTAGAGGTGTTGGTAGGAAGATGTTTTTAATATTTCAGGTTAGATTCAGTCAGGCTAGCTGTTTCCCTATGTTTTCAGTCTTTGTGCTGAGCTAACCAGCTGTTAACAAGCAAGAGAGTGGTATCAATCTTCTCATCTAACTCTTCTCTTCTCAAAGCAAATAAGAATATTTCCCAAACTTTTCATCTATATAAATAATACACAAACATCACAAATATTACTTAAACCAGTCCACAGATTGTTGAATACAATTTCACAACTTTAAAGGTGTATGATTTGTTGGCATCTAGTGGTGTGGTTGCAGACTGCAACCAACTGAGGACCCCTCCGCTCGCTGCTCCCTTACCAAGACTGCGTTAACGTGAGCCGCCAAGTGCAAAACCGTGGTAACGCTGTTCATCTCGCTCAGAGGCCATCCTTAACATAATAACAGTACTTTCTGAGCAATGGAAGTCGGACGGCAGTTGGCGGTACCATGGTTTTGCACCCTGCGGCTCATATTACCGCAGTCTTGGTAAGGGAGTAGTGAGCGAAGGGGTACTCAGTTGGTTACAGCCAGTTGGTTACAGTCTGCAACCACACTACTAGATGCTAACAAAACCTACACCAACAGCATAGCATGCCGGAGAACTACATTGGCCTTCAGGTAATGTAAAACGCAAAAGCCTTTCTCTAGAGCCAGAGTTTGTCCAGTCTGGGCTACTGTAGAAACATGACAGAGCAACATGGAGGACTCCATGAAGAGGACCTGCTCCCTATGGAGATAAACGAGTCATTCTAAGCTAACGGAAACACAGTGATTCTTTGTTTTAGATGATTATACACTAATGAAAACATAGTTCTGAACATTATATTCGTTTTCTGCCGATAGATCCCCTGAAATGCTAGTGCTACTAAAGTACTACTAACTCCTGTTGAGAGTGTCTTATGATCTAGCCGTGGATGTTTTCTTCCCAGGAGGTGGAAGCGATGATGCATCTAAGCTGATTCTTTTGAAGACATACGTGTCGCCATGGGAGAAGGCCATGAAGGGTGATGAAATTCTGATAGCCACTATGAAAACAGGAATGCCTGGTCCCATGGAACAATTGGCTCTGCGCAAGTTCAAATCCTTCAACAGGTACGTCCCTCAAGACACAACTTTGTAGGTGCTTTGTGACAAACAGATAATAATAACTACTAATAACTTTAACAATCCTCCCACCTTGCTTTGCAAGGTCTGCCATGCCTTTCGGCGGCTTCGAGAAGGCCAACCAGTTCTTGAAATTCCAGCTGCCAGAAACTGAGGCCAAAGAGGAGCCTGAACCAGTGGTGTACCAACACGAGATCGGCTGCCGGCCTTCCTTCAACCGCACTCCTATCGGCTGGGTGGGCAGCGGTGAGCCCGGCACCATTCACATGGAGACAGATGCTGTGCCCTTCGATGGAGAGACCGACGAGCTGTGAAAAAATACTCATACTGTGATACACTCACTGTGCACATAAACACACGCACGCATGAATGCATGCATACACGTTAGCATGCACACACACGATAGATGAGCCTACAGTTAACTGTTGTATTGATGAATTTGAATCTCTCAGTGTGGATGACTGAAAGCGTACATGAAATGTGGTCATGTTCTTATTTTGCTCTGTATTTGGTTGTAAGGCAAAGAAACAAGCTGTAGATGTTGTGGGGGGTTGAAACACCAAATGTTTATTTAAGTTCATAAGTTGAGTCCACACACTCAGAGGAGTTTTTGTTCTCGGTGAGAAGTCGCAGATTGTGTCAATGAAGAAAGAATGAATCAAGTATGAAGGATAGATTTATGCTATGTTACTGTTGTGCACACTGTCTTGATGTCAAGTTGTTGCCATATTTGTTATTTCCCAGTGCCCTTTGTGTTGTTAAGATTCTCTTTTCATTTGTTGAGCTATGGGAACTCACAAACCTGTCTAATTTACGATGCATGCATAGAGTCATTTGCTGATCCATTATCCTACACATAGTTTCTCCACAGTAAACCCTTTCAGATTGTAACAATCCTCTTGTAGAGTGATTAAAATGTCAAGGGAAATAATTTTTTGTTTGAAAATTCTTACCAATTTCAATTCCTATGTTCAAATATATTTGCATGTACAATGCAAATTTCCTGTCCAGTCGCACAGCAGTTCGTGAAACAGTCAGTGTACATACACACAAATTTAAATTTTTTTTCGTGATGGTCAGCACGAATTCAATTCATACGTAATCCATGTAATTGTGAACCGGAAAGGAGAGCGGCAAACGCTGCATAGAGAGGAGGTCAGGGTGGATGGGTGGGTCAAAAAGCACAGGACTTTTGACCAGGAGACCAGTGTTCATGTCCCGTATGAAACCATAAGTCAAAGTTGATATGTCATGTAACTTCCATAGTTAAGTTACAGCACTTCCGAAGTTTATTTGAACCCAACTGCAATATTTTCCCAAAGCTAACTAAGTAGTTTGTTGCCTAAGCCTAACCAAGTCGATCTATTCCTAAACCTAACTAAGTAGTTTTATTTTGAAAAGGCTGGAGCGGAAATTGACACGTGCATCACGTGTTGCTGGACATTCGTAGGAAAACACTTTTCATAACTGAATAGTGGTGATCAAAAGGTTTTCCAGGTTTTACTCTTCTTTTCCTTATCCTACTCCCAAATTGTGATTCTCTCCATGATATATTTTGTTCTGCTGCCCCCTCAGGTGGTGGATGTCATCCTATAGAGTACAGCTTCTCCAAACAGGTGGCATAATTCTTAAAGGGAAAGTGACCTTCCTTACAAAAAAAGTCTGAAAAAGGGCTGAATGTCCACTTTGCTCCATTCTCTAAGTGATAGATCTCATCTTTTTAATAAGATCTGTGTAAAGCACATGCAGTCATGGTTACATAACCTGTTGAGGGACTCCCCCCAAAAATATTTGAGATCTTAGTGGATTTGTCGAACTTTAAATGCTGTTTTCTCATCACACTTTTCAAATTTTTGTTTGCCAGTGGATCATTAATAGTTACTTCCTAATAAGCCACCCCTTATGAAGGAATTATTTAAAGAGGTACTGCACACTTAAACATGATTTTTGAGGTGTAAACTAAATGATATGACTGTACTGTGATGAAACGCATCAATGCTGTTGTTAAAAAGGGAAACAACACCCAACAATCAGATCTCTAAGTTTATCCCAAACATGCAGGTTATTTCTCAGTAGGTCATACATACCATGTAATAACAGAATATGTACCCAGTAGTTAAATAATACCTACAGTATAAGTTCTTTATAACATCCCGAATTGTTACCCCCTTATTCCATAAAATCACATCCTGTTTCCCAGTACCCATAGCTAGGCTATATGTTTTGTTACATACTGTACTGGTTAGGGATGTTAATAATTAACCGTTTAACCGTTAACCGACATTAGGCATTTTAACCGATTAACGCTATCGGTTAAAACGGTTAAAAGAAATATTAATAATTGATTAGAGGAGGCTCAGGGGAGCAGCTTGTCACGTTAAGGAGAAAAGCTGGTCCACCTTAACAGCCCGCCTTAAGAGGCGGAGCCGGAGTTGCAGGATACAGGAAGTCGGCTCCAGTCTCTGGCTCGCTTGAGCGGAGCGGAGGAGTTGTAGTTTTGTAGCATTTATTCACCGACAAATAAACTGTACACACACTGCTACACCTACGATCACAGCTAGAACACCACCAACAACCTCACACTCACCACCAACACACACACATGGACACTCGTTAAAGTTATGTCGCGCTGACAGACTGTATGTGTGGCGGCGGCGAGCACGAAGCCTCCAGCAATGCTAGAGCTGCTAACGTAGCACAAATACACAGGCTGTTTATCGGACAATCGTTATCATTAATCCGGGCAGACGGAGTGTCCTTAATCCGGGCAGACACACAGCTGACAACCTGCTAAACTAAACTAAATGTGCGGTGGAGACTTTTACTGGGAAAGTGGCTGCATGTCCGCGACACTACACGCAGCATCGTAGCTGCTAAGTTAACGCTCCCTGACGGTGAACTGGGGACTCAGTTGTCTGTTGTGCTCATACACTGCAGCTGGTACACCGCTGCATGCGAAGCACAAATCTTGTCAGTTAACGGTTAATAATCAGTTAACAAGGGTTGGTTATCGGTTAAGAACATTTTTCAAAATGAGCATCCCTAGTACTGGTACACCGTTAGTACAAAATATTACACCGTGATGCCAGAGTGATAACGCGGTGCGTTGCGGGCTGTAATCTAAAGCGTTACTGGAAAACATACTTAAAGTATCAAAGTAGGGCTGTCACAGTTAACGCGATAATAATGTGTTAACGCAATTCGTTTTAACGCCACTAATTTCTTTAACGCAATACTTACGATTTTTAAGTTGTAGCGGGCTCAGTTTTAAAGGAAGATACTGGCATCATTTGAAACTAGAAAAACCTAATGAATCCATCGGTACCAACCATGTCATACTAGCTTGTCTTGAAGGAGGTTAAAAACGCTCCAAACTTACGCTGAATTTTGGTGAGGAAAAACTGTCATGGCCATTTTCAAAGGGGTCCCTTGACCTCTGACCTCCAGATATGTGAATGAAAATGGGTTCTCTGGGTACCCACGAGTCTCCCCTTTACAGACATGCCCACTTTATGATAATCACATGCAGTTTGGAGCAAGTCATAGTCAAGTCAGCACACTGACACACTGACAGCTGTTGAGTTTGCCATGTTAATATTTGAGCATATTGTTTTCTGTTAAATGCAGTACCTGTGAGGGTTTCTGGACAATATCTGTCATTGTTTTGTGTTGGTAATTGATTTACAATAATAAATAAATACAAACATTTGCATAAAGCAGCATATAATCCACTCTCATGTTGATAAGAGTATTAAATACTCGACAAATCTCTCTTTACGGTACATTTTGAACAGATGAAAAATGTGTGATTAATTTGCGACTAATCATGATTACATATTCTAATTGATTGACAGCCCTTATCAAAAGTAAAAGTATTCACTAAGGTTAGTGTGAAGTGTGTTATACTATATCATGGGGTTATTATTACTGATGCATTACTGTGTTAGCAGCAGCATTCTAATTTTAGCTGGTGGAGGTGGAGCTCATTTTAACTGGTAGCTCAGTCATTCGATTCAACGTCATATTTTAGATTTTGATCATATTTTTTGTTAAGAAAGTCTTCGAAGTAAAATGAAGTAGAAGTATGAAGATGCAAAATGAAAGTAATAATTACAGTACTTTCCACTGACTTTCCACCTCCGGTTCAAACCTACAGTGATTTCTCCAGGAATAAGCTGACGAGCCAATCCCGCACAGTAGAGGGCGCGCATGCTCTAACACGTAGTCTGCCAGTCATCATAAATGATATGAGTAGAAAGAAGAAGAACTCCGGGTGTACATCCAGGCCTATGAAAGGAGGCTAGGTCACGGGCGGACTTGGGTCTCGGGGTTTAACACATGCGCAGTGTAACTGAAGCTGCGGTCGTGCGTTGCGATTGGCTCAATTTCGTGCAGGCCAGATTCTACTGCGCATGTGTAATACCCCTGAAGATATGACGCGTGACCCAGCCTCCTTTCCATAGGCCTTGGTGTACATCATCCATCCACGGTGTACTAACCCTAACCATGGATGGATTAAGAGTGACCCTAACGTGTTGGATGCTCCTCTGGTCCGCGCGCCTTCACACAGTGTAGACTACATTAACAGCATCGCAGTGGACCCCGGAGCAGTATGAGCAGGTAACACCGATCAGGTAACACTGCAACCTGTTCAAATGATTAGCAAGCTAACATGAGCTAACAGCCGTTCGTCTGGGAGAGATGACGGACGTTTTGAAGTTAACTAATGTGGGATAAAACCAATGATTTAAGCAAGTCAGCACGAAATCCTGCACACACATGCCCACACGGTTTTTCTCGGTAGTCTCGTCTTCATTTCAAATGCCAAGACGACGCCATGTCCCCGAATGTCCCCGCTAGCTGGAGACAGTAGCTAAGCATGGAGCTAACAGTCAATGCTAGCCCTGGGTGCTGTGTTGCCTGGCAACGGCAGCAGTTGCTCCACGCTGGAGCTCCTTCCGTCAACAGCGGCGCACCATTGAACTGTTTATAGCGTGTCAAAGGAAGTTTTGAATCCAGAATATTTGTGGAAGAAAAGAGTCAAGTTCTTACAGAATCCCATTAACATCTAGCTAACTACCAAGCCATCTCACTTCAACGTGTGTTTGATGTTCAGAGACAACCTTATTCCCACAGTTTCTACATATGATGGTACTAATGATTCAAACAAATTGGACTATACAGTCATATTTAATCTATTTTAAAATGGCCTAAGCCTCTAATCATTGTTGCACCATCGTCTCATTTGACAGAGGAATCACTGCAGATGTCCTTGTGTTGATGTCCTTATGATGGCAATTTCTGACAGTTTCCTTTTTTATTATTTATTATTATTACAAAAAATATTTGAGATCTTTGTGAATTTGTGGAACTTTCATTGCTGTTTTCTCATCACACTTTTCAAATTTATGTTTGTCAGTAGATCTTTAATAGTCACTTTCTAATAAATCACTCTCTATGAAAGGTTTATAGGGATTATTTAAAGAGGTACTGCACACCTAAACAGGATTTTTGAGGTGTAAACTAAATGATATGACTGTACTGTGATGAAACACATCAATGCTGTTGTTAAAAAGGTAAACAACACCCAACAATCAGATCTCTATTGCAAATAAATAATTAAATAAATAATACCTACAGTATAAGTTATTTATAAGATCCTGAATTGTTACCCCCTTATTCCATAAAATCACATCTTGTTACCCAGTACCTACATAGCTAGGCTATATGTTTTGTTATGTACTGGTACACCATTGGTACAAAAGATTACATTTCATTTTTTTTTTAAAACAAACATTTAAAAGAGAAACCAGTTCAATAAAGTAATTTCAGTTTAGCACCCGGGTGCTACATTGTATGTTTTTTAATCACATTTTAAGCAACTCTGTGTTATTGCCAGTTACTGCTTAAAGATCAGATGAATTGACTATCTCTGTTTCAGGTGCACTATAGCAGTTATTTTGCCTGATGACATCTAAATCAAAGGCCCAGTTAGCAGCCCTGCCATGGACAGAGATCCTTGCGTACTGGTTGCTGTCCTTTGGATCTCATCTGTATTCTTTCTACCAACTGCACAGGTTCTCCAAAGGTAAGGTAGATAGACTGATGTACATTGGTTCAATGACTTGAGAAAAAAATGTCAAGAAAACTGAAGCTGTTATTTCCTGATTTGTACCTCAGAGCATGAAGCAGGATTACAGAGAGAATTCCAGTTGGAAAAAGGCCTTGTTGAGGGTTTTAAAAGGGTAAGTTCAATGTTGAAATACCGATTAAAAGCCAAATCCGAACCAACATTATAGTGCATCTCACTGAAAACACAAGTTTGTCTTAAGTCTATAGTGTGCAGTCCTAATTTAAGCTATTTTGTGTTGCAAAAAGATTTAAAAAGCATGTCTCAATTAAGTTATTGTAATTTTTGGAAGACTTTATCCATTTGGTTGATACATAAAAATGAGGGTCCTTGACACATTTTGATCATTCAAAGGCTCTATTCAACAGGCTTCAGGTGTGATTTAAAACCCGTGGTGAAGTTAGTTGTTTTTGTCAGGACCCATCAGACTTTGAGTGGAGTTTCTGGACTGAATGGGCCAAGAAGTCTTTGCTGTGGACTCTGATTGGTCATGGCGTCATATCGAGATTGACCAGCATCTTTTACCCCAAGGTAGGAAGCGGCTGCTACAGTCCTGTTAAGTGGAATATTGCTATCAGGTGGGAGATGTTTTAATCCAACACATTTCTTTTTCTATATTTCTCCAATAGTTTAGAGTGCCAGCACTCACGATATATGGCCTTTTAGCAGCCAGTAGTGTGTTGGGGATTAAAGGAGTGACTGTGCTGCTGGTACATCTGGGCCTGTCCTTTTCAGTGGCCCAACTGCGAAAGCCTGCTCTGTCATGGGCCTGCAACCTGCTGCTGCTCTCCACACTTCACATCCAACCACTTCAAGAAATCCAGGTGGGTTGTATCAAGGGTCCAAAATTAAGATTTTTCCTCACATGCCACTGTGGCAGGTCACTGAACATTTCTACTTGCCACACAATTTTTTTTGTCTGCCACTTCTGAAATCTATGTAGAACGCTTTAGAGTAGTAAACACTAGGGATGTGTATTGGCAAGAATCTTGCGATACGACAAGTATCATTATACAGGGGTTACGATGCAATATATTGCGGTACTGTAAGCAAGGCGATACATTGCTATTTTTTAAAATCTAATTTTAGGAAAACTGTCATAGTATAAAAAACACACCACCATATGCATAAAATCTGTGTAAACATTTTTTTTTTACTATTTTATGCAATCTGAATAGTGAGCTCTGCATTTGCATTTATCACAGAGAACGCACATCTTAATAAAGTAAATAAAATAAAGTATGGACTGAGTTGATCTTTGCATGTTAACTATTAATTAGAAATCAATACAGGGTTTTTGAGAATCGATAAAGTATCACAAAACATAATATTGCAATATTTGATATTTTCTTCCACCCCTAGTAAACACTGAGTCAGTGGTAACAGACAGTAGAAATATGGATCATGCAACCTTAATCTCAGAATATTTTTAATTTAGGAATTGCTTTTTAAAAATAATATTTCTTAATATAAGGACTACCTATCTGCCATGGTGGTAGGTGACCTGCCACAGCCAACATTTACTCTGTATTTGGCAGGTGCTAATTTCTTTCCCTGGTTGTATCACCAGGGTTATACTTGTAATACCTGATTTTTGGAGCAGTGAATTTATCTTATATGAAAAAGGATAGAACATCCATCTTCAACCGCTTATCCGGGATCGGGTCGCGGGGGCAACAGCTCCAGCAGGGGACCCCAAACTTCCCTTTCCCGGGCCACATTAACCAGCTCTGACTGGGGGATCCCGAGGCGTTCCCAGGCCAGAGTAGAGATATAATCTCTCCACCTAGTCCTGGGTCTTCCCCGTGGTCTCCTCCCAGCTGGTCGTGCCTGGAACACCTCCCAAGGGAGGCGCCCAGGAGGCATCCGTGCTAGATGCCCGAACCACGTCAACTGGCTCCTTTCGACGCAATATGAAAAAGGATAGAACAGACAAGTAAAATATGTGTTTCAGTAAAAGTAAAATACACATTTAAAAAGCTTTTTGCTATGTAAATATGAGTCACATTACAGCGCAAATTACTCGCAAAAGGATGAACAAGGGTGAACAAGGGCCAACATTTCCACTTGATGTGTGAATTGTTTCACCTATCATTTGAGTATCACTGAATGTCATATTTGCAAAGAACACAAGAGGGCACGCAATACCAACCATCTGGCCACTCAGCAGCTTTACTCAATGTCCCTACCACAAGATAAAAGTTGAGTGAATGTATTGAAAGCAAACGTACTAAGCATGCTATTTCCAGTATTCCCTGAGGATTAGAGGATGGGAAAAGCTCTTCCTACAAGCATTTGAAAATAGCGACCAGTGTGAGGCTGTGTGAGACATTCTAACAGACAGTACTCATATTCTTAAAGTCAAACATTTATTGCAGTGAAAAGTAAAGAGTAATAACAACTAAGGCCCCGTTCAGACCTGGCATCAACATGCGTCCTGAGTGATCGGATCACAAGTGGACAGCTATAAGTACAGGTTTGAATGCACTCAGCACACATTGAGATCCGATCACCACCGGTACAATAACCTTTTATATTGATGTTAATAAAATGTAACCAAATTCACGAATATGTAGGATATTACTACTGACAAAGTGATATTTTACTAAACTGCCCTTTCTTCAATAGAACGCAATGATACATTACAGACACAAATACATTTCAATTCACTTTACGTTTTTTGTACTATTCAAGATCCATGCCTAACCATAACAATCTCGCGAGAGTTTACCCAACTTGCGGGTTCCCTTCTAGACACTACCAGGAATGAGTCCTAAAACCCGGAAATGAGTTAGCATTTTAGCACTTCCGGTTCCCTCGTCTGGAAGTCAACGTTTTTTTGAATCGTTTTTTAGTTAAGATGCCTGAAATAAGGTCTGTGGTTAACACAAGCTGAAGAGATTTTAATGTTTTGCTCTACAACATAAAATACGTCAGTAAGTATCCCACTTGTAAAGTTTGAAGCCTTTATAAGTCTTAAAATAAGGCGGTTGCTAACAAGTGGCTAAATGAGACTACTAAGCGTCATCACGCCAACTCGTCCGCCTTTACAGCCTCGTTGTGTTTACTGGCGCTCATGCGACTGTGGTGTAGTTTGTTTATAGCCTGACGTTAGCTTTTTGCTTCTGGTTTGTCACAGAGCTTATTTTTTTCAATAATCCAAAAAACAATGGAATAATCCCATTGTTTTTTTGACGAGGGAACCCAGGGCAATGCTAACTTCCTGGTTAGCCTACAAAAATACGTCATCCCTGGAGCGCTCTATAAACCTTTAATCTAAAAACACTCTTTAGCTGCACGTAGCTGTCACACCAAGCACGGTTACAGACAGACAACTGTGCTCCAGCTAAAATGGTTGGAAATTTGAATTTAGTAATTGAAATACACCTGACAGACCAGAGCATGCTGCTAGAAATCTGCCTCTTTCACTCCTGTGCTCTCTCACACACACACACACACACACACACACACACACAGTCCTGTGTTCAAGCGTGATTTGGAAAGAAGTGATAATCCCAATGCTGTTAGGCAGACCTCATAAAAAGTTGTCTTAAGCACATGTTTATTCGTACGTGTTGGCAAATTTTCATAACCAGTTGTCTAAATATTCTGTAATCTGCTAATGTTCTCATTTTAATGTCATATTTTTTAAAAACAGTGTGATTTAAAAAAGCATATCTAAATTTAGTGTCAGACTGTCACTATTAATATAAGGATTCCCCAGGAATGTGTCATAAATAATTGGCCTTCCCTCTGTATCCCACAGAGAGGCTGGTATAAGACCGAGGAGGAGTACTATTTGCTGCTCTTCAGTGTTGCTGTCTGTGGTCTACGCTTCATCAGCTTCAGCCTGGAGCACTGCTGGTGCCCTACAGAGCGTGGTGGAGTTGTGCAGCTCTGCTGGTTGTTTTCATACACCTTCTATCATCCCTTTTTCTACAATGGACCCATTATCACGTACAAAGACTACATTGAGCAGGTAAGAAAGACAACAAAGGCTGCTCCTGAATTAAACTGCCATTTAGTCTAAAATTGCCATTTTTGTTTTTGGAGAAGGAGGCCAGTACAAGTCCAGGGCAGCGGTCGAATAGTCCTTTTTGCTTAGGAAGGTTCCTAACGGAGTGAAATGACCCGGAAGTACCTCAGTAGCAGCCATGACGAGAACTGTTTGAATTCTCTAAATGTTAAGGAAAGGAGCTTCAATGCGTCCTTTATTATCTCCTTTAGCAGAGGATACACTGGATCATCCTTTACCAAAGGAAAAGAGAGAATAACATCCCACAATTCCTTGCGGCCGTAGCATTTAAAGTGACGCACCATTCGGCCGTTCATGATAACAAACAATATGCTTATCTTGCATATTATTTTCATACGCTCATATACTTATTGGGATTCATGTTTAATATGAGTGGACAGTGTCAACCATTTGGTTTCACTTTATTTATAATGAATTATTTATTTTGAACATGTAACAAATACCTCAGTAAAACACAAAACAAGAATAATTAATAAAATGAACAGTAAACAATCAATTAACAAATAATCAACATAAATAAATATTACATGTCTGAAGAGAAGTTGGAAGAAGTATATGATCCTACACCTTCTCCATAACTCCAACAGTTAACTCAATATTTATCATATATTCCTTGTTTATTGGTAATGAAGTGATATTTATCACCGGTTGTCCTCGTTAGGTCAGATGATCCTTTATTATCTGTTGATGTAAAGTGTTCCAGCAGCAGGAGGACCTATGGTATCTCTCTTTAACACACCACGGGTGAAGTAGTCTGTCACTGAAAGACCTATTTAAGAACGCAGGGGGGAGCAGCGCCTTTTGTAGTCCATCTTCAGAACATTGTAGTTTCACCACGGCAGACTGACGTCACTAACATCCGCCGCCGTCGCATCATAATCACGGTGAGCCTAGTGAAAGAGCAGTCGGATTCTCTGAACACCACGGTTGTCTTTTCCTAAGTCCTCCTGAACTCTCCTTCTCATCTTTCCTTGACCTCATGACGTTTTCCATTGAGGTCAAGTGGTTAGGAAAAAATAATTTTTTGACTTGACCGCACCCCAGGTGATCTCAGTGGTGGGCTTTTTACTAGAGGTCAACCGATAGTGGATTTTTAAAGGCCGATGTAATAACGATAGTTTGGAGCAGGAAAAAGCTGATTAATGGGCCGATATCTTCTTTGCTTCTGCAGCAGCCTACTCAGCTACTCTTGCTTATGCCATTTTTAATAAATCAGTTTTTTGTCACTCCAAATTTAATAATTTGTAAGAGAATATCCTGAAGTGTGATTTGGTGGATTACATCATTGGAAAATGTTCTATTTATTTGCAATGGCTGTTCTGTGGCTTACAGTAGGACTGGCCAGGATTACTTCTGTTGCGCGTCTCGTACATTGTTGAATGCCACTCCCACAAAACGTTAATGTTGGTGCATATTCCCAGGGTAAGGAGGAGCCTTAAGCATGCAATTTAATTTTATGAATGGATGGTTATGTGGCTGAATTATTAGGGATGCACCAGTTGCACAATTCTGGGCCGATACCGATGTTTAAAATAAGAATTTGGCCGATAGCCGATACCGATGTTTTTGTTTATTTTGCGGATGGAGAGCTCTGCTCTGCTTCGAGCTTCACTGCCTCAGCTGTTGGGGCTAGATGAACCCATGGCGGAGCAGCGGGACTGCAATGCGATGGCCCTGACGTGTTGCTGCACTCTGCTCACCAGGGTCTGGATCTCAGTATGAGAATCGGACTGCTGTACGGGCTGCACGGCATGGAGGATGTTCCCACTGTAATGTACTGGGTGCTGCGTCACCCCTCGTTGGACTAACAGGCTTCTAGTGACACATTACGCACACACGGGGTTCGTTCCCATCCAGACCGTAGTGATTGTTTTTAATACATTTTGTAAGCCATTGTTTTACTGCTTAATTTTTCATGAACATAACGTTCTTGTCGCTGATCTTTCTGGGGGACAGTGTAATACTCCCACACCGCCCACTTTTTCTTTCGCTTTTATTTGTAAACAAACCACAGATGCGCACCGCTTGATTTATTTCCGATTTGTAGAGAAACAACTACCATTTATTTGATCTAATGTTATTTGACTGTCACGTCTACAACACTTCTGCACCTTTTTATGCCTGCCTGTTTTCATGCCCATCTGTGGAGTAGATATATCCATGCAGTATGAGTTTGCTCTTTTATTACAATCCTGAGGTGTGTTCTTTTTTTAGCTCCAACCACCAACTATTAACAACAAGCTCACTTTCTACACTTGCAGATTCAGAGGTCTTCTGAGGAGTGTGCCGGGGACGAATCTGTTTTTAGTTACCTGGTGCTCAGATCAGGGCGGATCATACTGTGGTGGTGCATCGCAGAATACATGATCCACGTAATGTACATGCACTGCATCCAGTCTAATGAGACCTACTTAGAAATCCTTCCTCCCTGGGCCTTGGGTAAGTCTGTATGTATTTTTGGCTGTTATGTACAGTATAACATTGAATTTCAGCTTTAATGACTCCCTGTCACTTCAGACGCACTCTGAACATGTTTTCAAGAGGCAGAATTTCAAAAACATGTTTCCCCCTACAGGATTCAGTTGGTTCTTAAACTCCATCAGATATGCTGATACTGTCTTACTCATTGGCCTTGATTCATAATCCAGTCGTCATGATCCGTGGTGTGATGTTTGTTATGGTGTCTGTTACGTATTTATTTATTTGCTTATAATTTCATTTTTTTTCACAAATTGAAGGCATAATCATCCAGGTTATGTACCCTCTATAGATACTCTGCATGCAAAGCCTCATGTTGATATTTCTTTTAGACGTAAAGCTTTTGAAGTTCTATTACTAATTCATTAGGGCTGTCAGTTGATTAAAATATTTAATCGCGATTAATTGCACATTTTTGATTTGTTCAAAATGTACCTTATAGGTAGATTTGTCAAGTATTTAATCCTCTTATCAACATGGGAGTGGGCAAATATGCTGCTTTATGCAAATGTATGTATATATTTATTATTGTAAATCAATTAACAACACAAAACAATGACAGATATTGTCCAGAAACCCTCACAGGTACTGCATTTAGCATAAAACAATATGCTCCAATCATAACATGGCAAACTGCAGCCCAACAGGCAACAACAGCTGTCAGTGTGTCAGTGTGCTGACTTGACTATGACTTGCCCCAAACTGCATGTGATTATCATAAAGTGGGCATGTCTGTAAAGGGGAGACTCGTGGGTACCCATAGAACCCATTTACATTCACATATCTGGAGGTCAGAGGTCAAGGGACCCATAAATTGAGTTGATGTTTGGAGCGTTATTTAGCCTCCTTTGCGACAGGCTAGTATGACATATATATGTAAGATATATAGGTATCTTCACTCTAGCTTTAAAACTGAGCCCGCTTCAACCTAAAAATTGCAAGTTGCGTTAAAGAAATTAGTTGCGTTAAAACAAATTTGCGTTGTCATCGCGTTGTCATCGCGTTATCATCGCGTTAACTTTGACAGCCTTATTATTCATTATCTTAGTCATTTACTTACTCACAGATTTCCCATCTTCCCCGTAGTTGCCATAAACAGGTACAGAAACTGTATCATTATCGTTTACTGGCCTCCTTTTTGCAAATCTGCTTAACTGTTCTTAGCAGCTCTTTCATGTCAGCAGCAAATGATGTTTGCCAAGTTCTAACGTCATGTATTGATCCATCCTCCGTTGCTCCTACTGAGCTTTCTTCCCTTTTTTCCCTATTGAAAAGGTTTTTTTTGGATGGAGTTTTCCCCTTTTAGAACAGATGGTCTAATAATAGAGGGTGTTGCATGCTGTACAGATTGTAAAGCCCTTTGAGGCAAATTTGTGAATTTGGGCTGTATGAATAACATTTACTTGACTTATAACAGGAAAGTTGTCTTTGGAAAGTATAGAACTTGTCTTGTTAAATGAAGAACTACTACTCTGAACACCTCCTTTTGCCCCTGCCACAGGAGGTATGGCCCTGGCCCTCGTCCAGTTCTTCTATGTGAAATATCTGGTGCTGTTCGGCTTTCCATCCATGCTGGCTTCTTTGGATAAACTAGTTCCCCCAAAGCTTCCTCGTTGTGTCAGCATCATGTACAGTTTCACAGGGATGTGGAGGTAAGATCATCCAGTGGAGCCAATTCCAGTTGACACCACTGACATCAATACAGTATTATATGCTCCTCACAGCATTCCTTAAAGGACCAGTGTGTAGCAATTATGGGGATCTATTGGCAGAAATGGAATATAATATTAATAAGTATGTTTTCTTTAGTGTATAATCACCTGATAATAAGAATCGTTGTGTTTTCGTTACCTTAGAATGAGCCGTTTATATGTACATAGGGAGCGGGTCGTCTTCACGGAGTCCGCCATGTTGCACTGCCATGTCTCGACTAGGGATGTCAGGATACCAGAAATCTAGTAGTCGATACCAATACAGGTGAATTTCCACGATTCTCGATACAAATTCGATACCACGGTAAAAAAACAACAACAACAACAATAACTCCCATGTACTGTAATTCAACACGCACTCTTTTATTAAAAACATTTGAACATTACAAAAACAGAGGCATGTAGCCTTTAAGTAATAAATAAAAAGGAATTGACCCATTTAGTTTCATTTTAGGCGTATCAGCGGCGTGTTATCAATCGATTAGTCAGACGACGGACGCTACATACTGACCGTGAACGCATCTGGGTCCGTTAGCTCAGAGTAGTAGGAGCAGAGCAGAGGATTTATTGTTGAAGTGAAAAGCAAACGCACCTATTTGATAATATTTCACGTTTAATCTCAACGCTATAAGGGAACCAGAACGTTAATGAGGTAATCGCCGCGAGGTGGATGGAGCCGTCACAGCTGGTGTGCACGGAGCAGCGGCGCCCAGGTAGACCCCCGCAGCGGAGCCTCCGCAGTAAAAGCTCTACCGGAGAGGCAGACACACCGCCACCCCGACGGTAAAGATCAGAATCAGCACTCTGCACATGTTGACCGTCATCTTTTCCTTGTAAATGTCCGGTGTAAATCGGTAACACCGGTGTTGTCACAAGTTTATTAACCGGTGGGAAAAGTTTTCCTCACTGTCACATCCCTACCACCGACCATTACATGCATCGTACGGTACCTTCGGGACTGTAGAAAAAAGAGTACCGTCACTTTTTAAAAATTTGGCATCGACTTGGTACCGAAGTTACCGGGTCTGGTGACATCCCTAGTCTCGACAGTAATCCAGAACGGACAAACCAGACTCTGTTAACTTTTCCTGCTTGGGCCACAGTCTATAACGTTACTCGCTGCCGTCACCACGGCTCTCTCTCTCTTGCTTCACCACTCACTTCCCACGTACACACACACACTCTACCACACTGGTTCGCTCCAATTGGCTCCAGAGATGTGGGCCATTCGCGTTTTTGCGTCGGCCACCATATCTCTCCAAACACCACTGGCACCCGGAGAGGCTTCAGTTGGTTGCAATCTTCCTCTTCTCACCGCTAGATAGCGCCAGGTCCTACACACTGGACCTTTAGCACTTCAGTAACTGGAAAAGCTATAGCACTCCCTGGTGTTCTTGAGGAAAAAGTAAATTTAATGTCAAGTGCCCACAAGTGCTCACTGTGCTTAAGCAACAAGATTCAGACCGGACACAGTGAATTTATCTCATCTTCTTTCATTACTGGCAATCAGAACAATTAGGTCACTCTCTGCACCAGGAGCATTGCATCATTCTTTCAGACTCCAGCTAAAGTGCTTTGATTGCTGGGGAGCATTACTACATTTACAGGCTGCATCTTGTCTTCTTTTCTTTAAGTAAAAACAGGTTAGAAGCAGCATGTTAACTAGACAACAAAGTAAATCATGAACAAAACAAAACCTGTCAACATATTCAAATCACCAAATAGATTGCCATTTAAAAATGTTTGTCAGTTTTGAAAGGGATCTGCGAGATGCCAGTCTGTCAGTGTATACACTGTCCAGCATAACCGCATTAGAGAAAATATGATTTCTTATTTCTTCTTTTATTCTTTATTATTTCTCAGGTTAAGTCAATGACGGTATAGCGTTAGGTTTATCCCAAAGTAACAGACGGGGGAATTATCATGATCCATCCTCTCACTTTAAAATGATTGATATAAATAATATTGAGAGATAAACGGGACAGCGTGTTTGCCCCTCGCTACTAAAGTACACAAAGACAACACAAACCATCAATTCAAACTTTCTGTATTCAAACCACATAGTAATCTAAATTAGGCCAATCAATTAAAATATTTAATTGTGATTAATCACTTGATTGTCCATAGTTAATCCCTGATTAATCACAAATTAATCTCACTTTTTTAATCTGTTCAAAATGTACCTTAAAGGAGATTTGTCAAGTATTTAATCATCTTATCAACATGGGAGTGACAAATATGCTGCTTTATGCAAACTGTATGTATAATTTATTATTGGAAATCAATGAACAACACAAAAACAATGACAGATATTGTCCAGAAACCCTCACAGGTACTGCATTTAGCATAAAACAATATGCTCAAATCATAACATGGCAAACTGCAGCCCACAGCCAACAACAGCTGTCAGTGTGTCAGTGTGCTGACTTGACTATGACTTGTCAGCACACTGTTCCTCGTGGGTACCCATAGAACCCATTTATTTCAGATTCACCTATCTGGAGGTCAGAGGTCAAGGGACCCCCTAATTGAAAGTAGACATGACAGTTTTTTCCTTGCCAAAATTTAGTGAAAGTTGTGGAGCCGTTATCTACCCTCCTTCGCAACGAGCTAGTATGATATGGGTGGTACCGATGGATTCCTTCGGTCTTACAGTTTCTTCACTCTATCTTTAAAACTGAGCCGCTACAACCTAAAAATCGCAAAGCGTCAAATCAATTTGTGGCGTTAAAACAAATTAGCTGTGAACGTGTTATTATGGCGTTAACTTTGACAGCCTAATCTAAATACATTTATATTACAAACAAAGTCCCTCACTCACAAAATGTCCATTAAATCAACAAAAAACAAATTCATAGTCCTGATGTGAAAATCAAATGTTCCTTAATTAAATAAAACTGTCCAAGGAGACAGTGAGCAGGGTAAAGGCTCCGTGCAAAAATAGATGCAATTAGGCTGAGGTGTAGAAGGCTAGATGAGGGTTCTGCACATTAACCTGAAGCAGGAGAGTAGGAGAAGCCTGGAGAGTTGCAGGAAAGGAGACTTACATTAAAGGTCCCATATTGTAAAAAGGGAGATATTCATGTCTTTTAATCTCATAAAGCAGGTTAAGTGCTGTATAAATACTGTTAAACTATCAAAAACACTCAATATACGGAGAAATAAACACAGCCTGTATCCAGAAATTGTGTGTTTTGAAACAAGCCGTTTAGGATTTCTGTCCAATTGTGATGTCACAAATATACAATATTTTAGACCATTACGTGGTTTTAAACGTAAACATTCTAAATTTGTCCCAGTTTATTTCCTGTTGCAGTGTCTGTTAATAACATCAGCTGACAGGAAGTAAACAGGGATCAAAGCTGTTGACCTGGCAACGCAATTCCGTTTTAAATGCACTAAAATGGAGTGTTTCAGACAGAGGGTAAATACAGGTATATTCAGACAGACAGTACGAGGGAAAATAAAGTTTTTTTTTTAACATTACAGCATGTAAACATGTTCTATTAGAAACACAAAATACAAATATGAACATGAAAATGATCACGATATGGGACCTTTAACTTTGTAGTTCCAACAAAGACGAGCAAATCCACATTCGCAACGAGCAGGTCAAAGGGGGACAAGATTCATCCAAACCTGCTCTGCAGCACATTGTTACCCAGGGAAGTCCAGGAAATCCAGCCGATTCTTGGAACAACTGCCACACCGTTTACTTTTATGTCTTTATTTTTGAGCGAAGATGTCCAGAAACTGGATTAAACTTTGAATTATCTCCTCTATAAAGTAAAATGTCATGACGACTGCTACATTTATTAAGCTCATTTAACATTTTTGCAGAGGCAAAGGAGAAGACTATGCCTGGTTTATGCTGAAAGGGGTCACTAATTGCTCAAGTTAAATGAACACACACATTGCAGTGCTGGTTACATGGGATGAAACACATAATCAGCAAGACTTCAAATGTAACAAAGGCGTAAAGGCAACAGCATTTCCACTGCTTAGAAAACTATTTCAGGACATTCAGGTATATGCAATGGTGAACATTTTGCGCCACGATGCCATTTGTGTTTACCATTAGGACAAAGAAAAACATGTATGGCTTGACCACTGCCAATATGCTGTAATATATACCCAGAATTTATTTGGTACAACTAACTAAAACTAGTACAGTCTGATACAATAAACCCTAGCTTTATGAAGATTCCTATATTACATTGTTGTTGATTCAACTGTATGATCATTTTGGGAGCTGCAGTTTGTGGTGCTGTTGAACTGTATTGCATTATGTTAACAGGTGTTTCTATCTATTTTGTCCACCCCATTCAGTAAGAGTAGGCTAAATAACAGAAACATCTCTCTATATAATGCATTACAGCTCGTCAGCAATCACAAACTACATTCTCCAAAATAATAATTAAGTTTATTTATATAGCACTTCAAAATACTTTACATAAGCCAATCAAATAATAAAGAAATTATTTTAGATAAAATAGTAAGATAATAAACTTTTTATTACATTTCAAGAAATATTCTTACTTAGTTCTTATTTATACCATTCTGGCATTTATATTTAACACACTTAAAGCTGTAGTAGGCAGATTGGAGCAAATATGATTTAAAAATGTTATTTTTTATAAAACGGTCACTATATCATGACAGTAGTACATGAAACAAATAACCTGAAAAACATCATGTGCCTCTGTGTCCTCCGGTGTCCTCCGGTGCTCCTAACGGCATCTGCAAGATTTCACAGACCGAGGAAAACAAGCAGTAAGAGCTGATCTGAGGTCTGCTGTCTATGAGAGCCAGCTGTCAATCACTCGCGAACTCCGACCAAACGGTCAAACTAGGCAGCGCTGATCAAATATGAATCAATATTCTGTTTCGTTAATGCCTATTTCTCTCCTCAGATGTTCTCAGAATCATCTTGTAGTGTACTGTTTTAGCTGTAAAATGAGAAAGTTTGTGACGCGGCAGCCATTATGAAACGCCAAGTTCTGTTTACATGACTGGAGCACAGCAATAGGAACACTCTCTCTGAAAGGACCTGTGATTGGTCAAAGTCTCCCGTCACAGGCTAGATGTTCTAAAGCCTGAAACAGAACCATGAGGAGGATCAGAAGTCTAGTTTTCATCAGAACACTTGAATTACAATATGCTGAAAGGTTATTATGGAATTTTTGCCCAATGATGCCAAAAATACTGCCTACAGAAATCCTTTGACAGAATCCTAAATTTCCTCCGGGATCAATAAAGTATCTATCTAGAATATTGATTCATATTTGATCAGCGCTGCCTAATTTGACCGTTTGATTGGAGTTTCGGGTGATTGACAGCTGCCTCTATGGAATGAACAGCCAATAGGACGCTTTCTCTCTGAAAATGACCTGTGATTGAATTACAATATGCTGAAAGGTTATTGTGGATTTTTTGCCCAATGATGCCAAAACCATTCTGCCTACTGCTGATTTAACACCTTTCTAAATGATAACTTCTTGAAGGTAGGACTGTTGTATTAGACTGCATTAGTTTTAGCTAGATGTACCTAATAAACTGGCAACTGAGTGTATGAACAAGGTTTAAACCTGCAATTAAACCTCATGATATACAATAACTATAGTCAAAAAAAGAAGTGTAGAGTGTTCTGCTCCTTCCTCATAGCAAAATCACTCTGTTCCTAAATGTAATGACCAATGAGAAAGTGCTCTCTTAATTCAGAGCACATCCAGTTGAGCTTAAGGCTGTTTGTTTGGTTTTGTCAGTAAAAATGCACTGGCTGTAGACCAGATCGACCAATGTGCTGACATCGATGCACTCCAATCCGGCCCGTGTGTGCTGAGCTTGCCAATGTTGACAACATTGATGGAATGCATAAAGCTGTCCACTGGCATCATTCACACAACAGCTCCAGTCTACATGCAGGATGAAAAATACCCCAACACGGTTTCTAATCTTCCTAATGACAAAGAGTGCGCACGCAGACACGAATCCATCATACGTAGTGCATATTAAGCCCCGTGCTCAGCTTTTTCTTACCCAGCGCTATATTATTATGTAAATTTGTGACTCAATATTAATTTCTTCTCTTTTGTGTTTTGTTCACTCTCAGGCACTTTGACGAGGGCCTGTATCGATGGCTCATCAGGTAAGAGGCACTTCATGAGCGCTGGACGGACTAATTCACATGTTAATGCTTACTGGAAATGTGAAATGTCATCTAAATCAAATAATAACTCTAGAATGTCTGTCTGTCTGTCTGTCTGTCTGTCTGTCTGTCTGTCTAATCTGTCTGTCTGTCTGTCTGTCTAATCTGGCTATCTGTCTGTCATCCTTCCTTCCATCCATCTATCTATGTGTCTGGACGGACTGACGGATGAACAGATTTGATTTCTGTCTATGAGACAGATAAATAGATAAATAGATAGATAGACGGACAGATTAGATATCTATCTATCTATCTATCTGACGGACGGATAGATAGATAGATAGATAGATAGATAGATAGATGGATAGATAGACGGACAGATTCAATATCTGTCGATCTATCTGTCTGTCTATTTTATCTGTCTTATCTCTCTCTGTCTACCTATAGCTATTTACATGTATTCAGCTTTATATCTATCTATAGGTTGTGTTGCCTTATATTTGGAGCAGCGTGCCATGTTTTTAATCATACTGTATGTGTTTAATCATACTGTATGTGTTTAATCATACTGTAGCTGTTTAATCGTACTGTAGCTGTTTAATCGTACTGTAGCTGTTTAATCATACTGTAGCTGTTTAATCGTACTGTAGCTGTTTAATCGTACTGTAGCTGTTTAATCATACTGTAGCTGTTTAATCGTACTGTAGCTGTTTAATCATACTGTATGTTTTTAATCATACTGTATGTGTTTAATCATACTGTATGTTTTTAATCATACTGTATGTGTGATTTATTGCACACTTACTGTAAAGAGGTCATTTCCTGCAGGGCATTGAACTTGTCAGTTGAATAACCTTTAAAAAAGGTTGTCATTTTACAGCTGCCTGCCCGCGTGTCTCATCATAATGGACAAGAATGCTGCATTTGCATGGAGGCTTCTCATGATTATGAGGTCGGATGTTGTTGGTGAATAGTTCTTCTGTTGTGTTACTGTTCCCGCACCCTGGAGAAATGCCTCCTTGTTTAATATGTACATATGTAATGGCAGCATTATGTGTCTGCTCACTTGTACTTTGGACAACACACATTATTAGTTTGTCTGCTTTTTTAATGATGCACACTTGGCTGAATGCAGCCTATTGGGAGGTCACGGTCCACTTGGTAGATGCGGGTTGCTACATTTAAGGCGACGCTACAGTTACACGGTTGTCAGGAAACACGCTGATATTCTGTGAAAATGTTCCCTTGTCTTGGTTGTTGTTTGCTAATTAGTTTGTGTGCTGACACGTATGATGGCGTGCATGTACTGTACACCTGCTTCTCAGATGTTAAAGATGAGCTTAGAATGAAATGTGGCATATCAGACTGCTAAAGAGGCTCCAATTCATTTGCTAAAGATACAAGCATTTAAATTGCAAATGCATGTTTCCATTTTAAGCCGTGTCCATTGGAAATTGTTTTCTTCTTCTTAATGGTATCACTGGCAATTATCCTACTGCAGATGCAAAATGATACCCATGACACAATGCCCCGGCGTTCCTTCCCGTGAAAGTGCTTTTAAAGAGGTTTTAATGCAGTTCAGAAATTCTGTTGAAATTGTATAAAGAGCGCTAGATGAGTGCGTAGGTGTTGAATGATGTACTCTACACGACACCCCGTCTCCCTGGGCAGCTAAGTGGCTCATTCTTCACCATTCCATTACGCTCTCGCTGTCTGTATGCCACTGTGTCTCAGGCTCTCTGTTTTATAGTTAGCAACCAACAAAAGAGCTCAAACTGCATGTTTGATTGAGTTATTGCTGCTACATATGAGGAGGAGCATTTGATCACAAATCCTGGTGGAAAATAGTTGCCCGGTTTTGCCTTTTTTTTCTTCTTTATTTTGTTTGTGTACATCATCTGAAAGCTGGGAACCTGGAGATGAATTGGAGAGCTAGGCAGCTCAGCACTGTGTGTCAAGTTGTTCAAGTCATAAATCAGAAATAAACAATTCAAATAAATTGTGAAAGTGTATAAGGGCTTAGAGCATTACAATAGAAGTATATGATGGCCATCCCCATGCTCTATTATGTCTCATAAGCAGCAATTGCAGCAATTTTTCGGTTGCTACCATTTGATGCTAAATTTCACAATTTTTTTACCCCTGGAGAATTGCTAAAAATGATCAATAATCCCTCCAAAATACCACATTAAGAAACCAAGACCTTGAGGAACACCATATAAGAAGCCATGCTGTGATTTGGGTTCAAAAGCTTTTGACATTTGGAGATTTCTGCAAGAATTGCATTTTTCGCGATTGGATGGCGAGCACTTCTGTTCTTGGAACTGCTCAGAAACCCCCTTATTGTCAATCTAGCTAGGAAAGCCATCCATCCTCTGAATGCTCTAGGTCTCTAGTCTGATCCATCCATCCTCTGAAAGCTCTAGGTCTCTAGTTTGATCCATCCATCCTCTGAATGCTCTAGGTCTCTAGTTTGATCCATCATCCTCTGAATGCTCTAGGTCTCTAGTTTGATCCATCATCCTCTGAATGCTCTAGGTCTCTAGTTTGATCCATCCATCCTCTGAATGCTCTAGGTCTCTAGTTTGATCCATCCATCCTCTGAATGCTCTAGGTCTCTAGTCTGATCCATCCATCCTATGAATGCTCTAGGTGTCTAGTTTGATCCATCCATCCATCCATCCATCCTCTGAATGCTCTAGGTCTCTAGTTTGATCCATCCATCCTCTGAATGCTCTAGGTCTCTAGTTTGTGGCTGTAAAGTTTCATGAGGCTGTGATTATCCTAGAGGTCACCACAGGTCATTTTATACAGCGAGGTCAATGAAATGTCTCCTATGGGGACTAACATCATCACACATGAATACAGTTGGGCTCATTGGATCCACCAGAGTCTCAGCTTTACAGTGATACCCAATTTATGTAATTCCAAGACTGTTTAGGGACCCCAGTAAGCAGAAATATTTAAATACACCATTTTAGAATAGGAGACAATAACACATTTATACTGCATTCAAAAAACTGCATGTGATTATCATAAAGTTCTATGGTTACCCATGACTCTCCACTTTAGAGGCATGTCTATAAAGGGGAGACTCGTGGGTACCCATAGAACCCATTTTCATTCACATATCTTGAGGTCAGAGGTCCAGGGACCCCTTTGAAAATGGACATGCCCGTTTTTCCTCACCAAAATTTAGCATAACTTCGTAGCGTTATTTAGCATTCTTCCCGACACGCTAGCATAACAAGGTACGCTATTCTGATGGACAGAATAGCATCCTGGCCCGACAGCGGGCCGTCAGGGTTTTAAGGGGTTAACTTCCTAACACTAGCTCTAAGCAGCTTATAATATAATTACTACTAATGCCATTTTTTTTTTTTAATCAAAGCAAATATTTAATATAAAAATGCAATTATTTATTTCCTTACCTAATTTGAATGATGTGTTTTTATGCAAATAACCAATATAAATGACATTAACAAAGTAAAAGGATAACATTAAGAATGTTTTAACGTATGTAGCACAACATGGAAGTCAAAGCAGCGTTCTGCTTATGTAAATGTGTAATTGCAATAAAAATATTTTGTCCCTAAAATCCATAAATAATCGTGACCTAAATATTGATCAAAATAATCGTCATTTTGGCCATAATCGTGCAGCCTTAAGTTAAAGCAAGAAAGATCAAGTACACTGTGTGTCTCCGTAAGAGGAGCACAGAAACCAACAATAGTAGCTGCCAACAGTCTAATTCTCACTGTCTTTCTCTGAACCTTGTATGCATGTTGTCTGCACCATCTGTTTGCAGTTGTCAGGTGTTACATAACACACTGATTACCCGGGTATTGCAGTAATGTATATCTCAAGATTATCATATTTTCATCAACATCTGTTTAGAATCTGTCCACTTCTAATGAATTGAAATAGACGGATGGGCACTCTGTGTGTTTTGGTATTCAGTTTGCTCTTGCTCTAACACTCTGATTCCTCTCCATCTGCTTTGCACCTCCTTTCATCCTCCAATATGGCCAAGCTGGCTACTCTATTTAAGGCTCACAAAATGCTGGCTCATCTTTCAGGAACATTGATTATCCACAGGGTGGCCGAGATAATTAGTTTCCAGCTCAGCAACACTAGACGGAGCGCGCTGCTTGTTTCTATGCGTGTTGGAGTGATGTAGCATGTTGAGACTCTCGGTACCTCCGGGACAGACCAGGTCCTCACAATATCTGAGACCATTTTTCTTCACGGCATGCACCATAATCTTTACTGATTGATGGGATGTTACTCACACCATGTGGGCTATTGCATGAATATACAGCTGCTATTTTGACATCACATGAAGTGTAATCTCATTGAAGCCATGCATGCATTATGTGCGAGATATTTGTTTTAACCAAAATGTTGAAATCAGACCTTACCCAACCAAGTCAAGAGCTAGCTGAAAAAAAAGGCAATTTGACATAGAAAGTGGGTTAAATGTATGTCAAGGTTTTGGTGCGAATCATAGAAACCCCTTTGGAATCATTAACCCAATTACATTATTATTATTAACAACTTAGTAGGATTGATTTTTCCCCAAAGTGCTTCTATTTTTGCACTGGACGTCAGAGCCACGCTTATTTGATTAAAAACCAATGAACATGACATGATCATTTGTGTGACAGGTGTTTTCTTTGTAATTCATTGGTGCATTGTGGGGCCATTTTCAACCCCCTTACATCAGCACTGTTCACTGGCTGCAGTGTATCTGTGTCCTGTCCTTTCAAAAGATCTCTCTTATTATCACCATTTATTGACTGTTCTCTTTGTGTTGGACAGGTTATAATCTCTTTTAATCCCCTGAGACAGACTTTACTGTCTTTCAGAGGCTGGAGCATGTTTTAGAGCTGGAGTGAAGGTGGAGATATCAAACTAGAAAACCTGAGGAATCCATTGACCTCTGACCTCCAGATATGTGAATGTAAATGGGTTCTATGGGTACCCACGAGTCTCCCCTTTACAGCCACGCCCACTTTATGATAATCACATGCAGTTTGGGGCAAAAAAAAATGCAGTTTTTTTAATGTACTATAAATGTGTTATTTTTGTGTTTGAATATTTCTGCATACTGGGGTCCCTAAACAGTCTTGAATTCCATAAATTGAGTATCACTGTAAAGCTGAGACTCTGGTGGATCCAATGAGCCCAACTGTATTCATGTGTAATGATGTTAGTCTCCATAGGAGCCATTTCATTTCCATTTCATTTCATTGTAGTGAGATCGTTTTTTGCCTGAATGACCGGTTGTGACCTCTAGGATAATCACAGCCTCATGAAACTTTACAGCTTCAAACTAGAGACCTAGAGCATTCAGAGGATGGATGGATCAAACTAGAGACCTAGAGCATTCAGAGGATGGATGGATCAAACTAGAGACCTAGAGCATTCAGAGGATGATGGATCAAACTAGAGACCTAGAGCATTCAGAGGATGATGGATCAGACTAGAGACCTAGAGCATTCAGAGGATGGATGGATCAAACTAGAGACCTAGAGCATTCAGAGGATGAATTGATCAAACTAGAGACCTAGAGCATTCAGAGGATGGATGGGTCAGATTAGAGACCTAGAGCATTCAGAACAGAAGATGGATGGATGAATCAAACTAGAGACCTAATGCATTCAGAGGATGGATGCATCAAACTAGAGACCTAGAGCATTCAGAGGATGGATGGATCAAACTAGACACCTAGAGCATTCATAGGATGGATGGATCAGACTAGAGACCTAGAGCATTCAGAGGATGGATGGATCAAACTAGAGACCTAGAGCATTCAGAGGATGGATGGATCAAACTAGAGACCTAGAGCATTCAGAGGATGGATGGATCAAACTAAAGACCTAGAGCATTCAGAGGATGGATGGATAAAACTAGAGACCTAGTGCATTCAGAGGATGGATGGATCAAACTAGAGACCTAGAGCATTCAGAGGATGGATGGATCAGATTAGAGACCTAGAGCATTCAGAACAGAAGATGGATAGATGGATAGATCAAACTAGAGACCTAAAGCATTCAGAGGATGGATGCATCAAACTAGAGACCTAGAGCATTCAGAGGATGGATCAGACTAGAGACCTAGAGCATTCAGAGGATGATGGATCAAACTAGAGACCTAGAGCATTCAGAGGCTGGATGGATCAAACTAGAGACCTAGAGCATTCAGTGGATGGATGGATCAAACTACAGACCTAGTGCATTCAGAGGATGGATGGATCAAACTAGAGACCTAGAGCATTCAGAGGATGGATGGATCAAACTAGAGACCTAGAGCATTCAGAGGATGGATGGATCAAACTAGAGTCCTAGAGCATTCAGAGGATGGATGGATCAAACTAAAGACCTAGAGCATTCAGAGGATGGATGGATCAAACTAGAGACCTAGTGCATTCAGAGGATGGATGGATCAAACTAGAGACCTAGAGCATTCAGAGGATGGATGCATCAAACTAGAGACCTAGAGCATTCAGAGGATGGATCAGACTAGAGACCTAGAGTATTCAGAGGATGATGGATCAAACTAGAGACCTGGAGCATTCAGAGGCTGGATGGATCAAACTAGAGACCTAGAGCATTCAGAGGATGGATGGATCAGACTAGAGACCTAGAGCATTTAGTGGTTGATGGATCAAACTAGAGACCTAGAGTATTCAGAGGATGGATGGATCAAACTAGAGACCTAGAGCATTCAGAGGATGGATGGATCAGACTAGAGACCTAGAGCATTCAGAGGATGGATGGATCAAACTAGAGACCTAGAGCATTCAGAGGATGGATGGATCAAACTAGAGACCTAGAGCATTCAGAGGATGGATCAGACTAGAGACCTAGAGCATTCAGAGGATGATGGATCAAACTAGAGACCTAGAGCATTCAGAGGCTGGATGGATCAAACTAGAGACCTAGAGCATTCAGTGGATGGATGGATCAAACTACAGACCTAGTGCATTCAGAGGATGGATGGATCAAACTAGAGACCTAGAGCATTCAGAGGATGGATGGATCAAACTAGAGACCTAGAGCATTCAGAGGATGGATGGATCAAACTAGAGACCTAGAGCATTCAGAGGATGGATGGATCAAACTAAAGACCTAGAGCATTCAGAGGATGGATGGATCAAACTAGAGACCTAGTGCATTCAGAGGATGGATGGATCAAACTAGAGACCTAGAGCATTCAGAGGATGGATGCATCAAACTAGAGACCTAGAGCATTCAGAGGATGGATCAGACTAGAGACCTAGAGTATTCAGAGGATGATGGATCAAACTAGAGACCTGGAGCATTCAGAGGCTGGATGGATCAAACTAGAGACCTAGAGCATTCAGAGGATGGATGGATCAGACTAGAGACCTAGAGCATTTAGTGGTTGATGGATCAAACTAGAGACCTAGAGTATTCAGAGGATGGATGGATCAAACTAGAGACCTAGAGCATTCAGAGGATGGATGGATCAGACTAGAGACCTAGAGCATTCAGAGGATGGATGGATCAAACTAGAGACCTAGAGCATTCAGAGGATGGATGGATCAAACTAGAGACCTAGAGCATTCAGAGGATGGATGGATCAGACTAGAGACCTAGAGCATTCAGAGGATGATGGATCAAACGAGAGACCTAGAGCATTCAGAGGATGATGGATCAAACTAGAGACCTAGAGCATTCAGAGGATGATGGATCAAACTAGAGACCTAGAGCATTCAGAGGATGATGGATCAAACGAGAGACCTAGAGCATTCAGGGGATGGATGGATCAAACAAGAGACCTAGAGTATTCAGAGGATGGATGGCTTTCCTAGCTAGATTGACAATAAAGGGGCTTCTGAGAAGTTTCCAGAACACCATCCAATTGCTTGTTCTTGCAGAAACCAAATCACAGCATGGCTTTTTCTATGGTGTCTTTAGTTCCTCAAGTCTTAGTATTCTGGAGGGATTATTGATCATTTTTATCAATTCTCCAGTTGTAAAAAGTGGTTAAATTTAGCACCAAATCTGTGTTAGAAATTGTATCAACCACTTCTATGTGACATGAACTGCTGACCTCCTATCTCCCCCTAAAGACCCCCTGTACCCCCTAAAAAAAGACAAAAATGGGTCTATTTTGGGTTTCAGAGGGTTAAAGAGCTGTAACATTTTATAATCTGATTGTGTTTAGATGATTTTTTTCCTGTTATGAACTTGTCTTCCAGATACATCTATGTACCACTGGGAGGTTCACGGCATGGTCATCTTTACAAAATGTTATCAACTGGCCTCGCGTTTGGATTCGTCTGCCTCTGGCATGGCGGCCATGACTACTTACAGTACTGGGCCCTGATGAATTGGGCCGGAGTTGTGGTGGAAAATGGACTGAAGTCTCTCTTTGCCTCATCCGTTATTCACTCCATTGTTGTAAGTTTGAAATTCAATTTAGTTCTGACAGTGCAAAAAAAAAAAAAAAAAGGATGTTCAAAGGGATTAAAATTGTACATAGATATAATTCCCTGGTTATTCCATCAATTGGATTTCCAGTTAACATGATGAAATCTTTCCTGTAGCTAGAAATAAAGGGGTCATGTAATCTGATTTAATAAGAGATAATGCTTCAGCTGCTACAGTAAGGGCAGACTGGAGACCAACTGGTTGGATCCTGTCATATCTAATTGACATGTACAGTTAACGGGCAACATTCCTGGGAGTAAAAGTCTGTTTCTAACACGTTCATCTTGCTTCTTTGGCCTCTAGCTTTGGGAGAAGGTTCATGTTCTTGGAATAGTAATAAAGATGGCAGGCAGTGTAATCCTCCTAGTTTATGGCCACACGGTTCATTAGCACCAGGTGCTCTGCTGCTCTTTGTTTCTCAGATTTATGATGAAAATCTCTCGTGGCTCTCCTGCAATTGACTTATTTATTTACTGATTTCCCAGGAGCGGTATATCTCTGCGGCGATGGAAAGGCGCTGCATCGCCCTACTGTCCGCCTTCTCCACTGCCATGCTCATCCTCTCTAATCTGGTGTTCCTCGGGGGGATACATGTTGGCAGAATCTTCTGGAAGCGCGTCTTCATTCAAGGTAAATTGTCTTCCACAACACTCAATCAATAGGATTTCTATGTGCCGTTTATTCTCTCAGGATTGTTTGAGCTGACATTTCTATATTTGTTTCCGTTGTGGAGTGCTGTATCAGTCATGTGCTCTTTTAATTTGACTGTTTAGTTGCATCGTGGGACATTTCACCTTCTCCTCTAGTAGTGGCAGCAGCTAAAGACAATATGTCAGAGAGAGGCCATATCAAATCAGAAATAAAATATTCAAAAATGCTGCTGCTCAGTAGGTATGTATATTTAGCAGTGATTTCAATGGATGTTGAGGCTCTAGTTATAATAACAGTATTAATAATAATATTAATAATAATAATAAACGTAATATAGCACTTTTCCAAAACAATGTTGTTATATAAATAAAGTGTATTTATAGTATGTAGCACCTTTCCAAAACAATGTTGTTATATGAATAACGTGTATTTATAGTATATAGCACCTTTCCAAAACAATGTTGTTATATGAATAAAGTGTATTTATAGTATATAGCACCTTTCCAAAACAATGTTGTTATATGAATAAACTGTATTTATATAGCACTTTTCCAAAACAATGGTGTTATATAAATAAACTTTATTTATCCAGCATCTTTCCAAAACAATGTTGTTATATGAATAAACTGTATTTATAAAGCCCCTTTCCAAAACAATGTTGTTATATGAATAAACTGTATTTATAAAGCCCCTTTCCAAAACAATGTTGTTATATGAATAAACTTTATTTATATAGCATCTTTCCAAAACAATAGGGCTATATTAATAAACTTTATTTATACAGCACCTTTCCAAAGCATGAAGTTGTTAATCATAAAAACAACAACAATAGCGCTACATAAAAATCCATAAAACTATAATCAAATTCAAGTAATACAACATAAAATAAAACAAAACATAACAATTACAATCAAACATAAAACAAATGGTGAGGGAAGGTAAGGATCACGGAAAGACTATAAAAGTGTGTTTTAAGAAGAGGTCGTACCGGGGCATTTTTTGCATCTGTATGGGCAAACTGTCCCCAGCGGAGAGACATCTGCTCCGTGGTTGTGCCAGTCCCTGTTTTGCTCCCCGTGTCTTCATTTGGCTCATTTGGTACCTAAAGCAAGATGGCAGGCCCTCCTGAAAGCCTGTCTACTCATGATAAGCAGTCTGAGCTACACTTGCCGCTGGGTTGGGCGCAGAGTCAGAGCTGAGAGCTCAGCACTGATACTTGATCATATAATATATTAATATAAATGTATTGACAAGAACTGTTAATTAATGCTGAATTAAAATGTATAGTTTGATGTAGCATTAAAGCTGAGGTAGGCAAGTTGGAGAAAACATGATTAAAAAAAGTTAGTCACTATATCCTGACAGTAGTGCATGAGAGAGGTAATCTGAAAAAAATCATGTGCCTCTGTGTCCTCCGGTGCTCCTAACGGCATCTGCAAGATTTCACAGACCGGAGGAAAACAACCAATCAGAGCTGAGCTGGAGCCTTGTTGTTTCTCAGGAGGTGTCAATGACTCGCAAACTCCGATCAAAAGGTCAAACTAGGCAGCGCTGATCAAATATGAATCAATATTCTGTTACATTAATGCCTATTTCTCTCCTCAAATGTTTTCAGAATCATCTTGTAGTGTACTGTTTAGCTATAAAATGAGAAAGTTTGTAACCCGGCCACCATGTTGAGATCAGTTGGGGAAATACCAAGCACCGCCGACCAGCTGGAGCACACTTTCTCATTTTACAGCCGTGCACTACAAGATGTTTCTGAAAACATTTTACTCGAGAAATAGTCATTACAGTAACAGAATATTGATTCATATTTTATCAGCGCTGCCTATTTTGACCGTTTGATTGGAGTTGCAAGTGATTGACAGCTGCCTCCGTTGAATGAACAGCCAATAAGAACGCTATCTCTCTCTCTCTCTCTCTCTCTCTCTCTCTCTCTCTGAAATGACCTGTGATTGGTCAAAGTCTCCCGTCACAGGCTAGATGTTCTAAAGTCTGAAAACAGAGCCATGAGGAGGAGCAGAAGTCTAGTTTTCTCTCAGAACACTTGAATTACAATATGCTGAAAGGTTATTATGGGATTTTTGCCCAATGATGCCAAAAACATTGTGCCTACTGCAGTTTTAATTTACTTGTTTTGGCCACTTTGGGGCAGTGAAACAAGCTGTAAGCATAACAATGACATTATCTTATAAAGTTGGTGTTAGTGTTATTTGCTAGCAAACAGTTGCCTATTTACACATCCAGCAGACCCAGAACAACATTAGCATTTATGTTCTGTTAATGTCACACAGTCTGTGGGCTTCTTCAAGTCCAGCTAAGCAGCCTGACCAATATTCCAGTCACCAGTTAAGCTTTATTGTGACAATAGTTGGAAGCCGGGCGGGCTCACCACGAATTGTATGTAACATTATGCTTCTTCTAGTAGACTTGGTGTAAATAAGTTAAGAGAAACCTAAAAATAAGAGCAGGGTGTTTTAAAATACCATTTCTGTTGTGAATTATTCAGACCTAGAAACTAAAGTGAGATTCTCAGTTTGCCTTTTATAGAAGTTCATTCGGACCATTGAAATACTAAAAATGAAGATCAAACATGGCACTGCCTGATGCTTACTTAAAATGTTTAAATTGACTATTGAACAAACCACTTCATCGTCTTGTTGCTAGTGTACTTGTGTTTTTGTACTTGAAATTGAAATGTGATGGATCCACCAGAAATGCCTGAAGCCTTTCCTTGTGTCTGCACAATAAAACACCAAGGGGGAGTTGTGGTTTGCTTCATTAACATGAGATCAATGCTTTTAAATCAGCCTGTCTGGGATTTTTACTGGTCCAGGCAGTAGCGTAATTGCACTCTTTGACCTCTGGTGAAACAAAAAGAAATTCCTAATCACACTGTATCTATAGTCGTATATGTTGACTGAGGAGGTGTGTTTGTTGTCTTCACATGCCTCCAAATAGTCCCAATGTAAGATTAATCTGAAGACATAGTGCTGAGTGACATAGAGAGTTGTTCAAATTGTAACATACCAGTAGACATAGCGTGTAGTATTAATTGAAAAATATGAATCTTTACATTCAATTATAATAGTTTGAATGAAGTCTGTTTGTTTTACTCCAGTAGACTTTTGAATGGTGTTTTATGTCTGTTTAAAGGAACAGTGTGTAGGATTTGGTGCCATCTAGTGGTGTGGTTGCAGATTGCAACCAACTGAGTACCCCTCCGCTCACTCCTCCCTTTCCAAGGCTGCGGTAACGTGAGCCGCCGAGTGCAAAACTGATAACACCGTTCATTTCGCTCAGAGACCGTCCTTACCATAATAATAGGGATGGGTCATGATTTTCGATTTTTGAATAGTCATTAAATTATAAAACAAATCGACTAGTTTATGCGACTATCGACCCGTCTTAAAAAAATCTATATTTTCCTCATTCTAAGATAACGAAAACACAATAATTCTTAGTTTCAGGTGTTTATACACTTATGAAAACATAGTTATGAATATTATATTCCATTTCTGCTAATAGAGCCCCTGAAATGCTACACACTGGCCCTTTAAGTATAATATCAGTAAAATAACTACTTGTACTTAGTAGGACATTGATTTAGGTCTACCTCTGGTACCTCTTGCCTTTACCAGCATACCAGTTATACTTAGCTCCACCCTCTCGTGTCACTTCTGGTTGCAAAACCAAGAAGGCGATGGCTGAAACGACGAACTCGAGGCTTCAAAACGGCAGTCCACAAACCAATGGGTGACGTCACGGTGACTACGTCCACTTCTTATATACGGTAGACGGTTTGACTAGTGGTGTGCTTCCTTTAAGGTCTGCTTTCACTCTGTTAGTTTGAAGTCAGTAACAGCAAAGCTCCGATTACTGGTTGGAGAATATATTTCACACTGAGGGCTTTAATGAAAATACAAAACGCTGGAACACTAAATCTTGCTCATGGTTCATGCAGGGTCCCAAGCTAAAAGGCCTTGCATGATTGATTTAGATGTCAGAAATACATCAGATTTCAAATTGTACATGAGCATGACTAATGTGAATAAATCAACATTAATAATTAGCTGGCTTTTACTGGAAATTATGCTAATTTTCTGCATACGCAATGTTTCTGTTGTGCAAACTTCACTTCAGCATAGCATACAAATATTTATCAGCAAAAATCCGTCTTTTCCACCCTCAGCCCGTGTAACCTTTCTCTTCCGCATACAGGAAACGGACAGTACAGCTGTGCACGAAGCAGCCCGTGTGTATGTGAATTAGATTTTGACATGAATGGAAAAGAATAGACCATTGAAACGCATTGTGGGTGCAGGTGCAGGTTACTGTGATAATCTGGAGGCAAGCCAGTTGGGGAGGAGGTGCAGACAGCCGTCCTTACCTGCGTGCTCGACCCTCCAAGATGCTGCTATAAATAGAAAAAGAGAGTAACACAACACAGTACAGCACAGAGAATTAACCAAACTACCTACTACTCTGTCTCTCTAGCTTTTGTACAAGAATACAAGTCTTTATACATTATCAGGGATTTCAATTGATTCAAATATTTAATCGCGATTAATCCCATGATTGTCCATAGGTAATCGCGATTAATCACAAATTAATCACACATTTTTTTCAAAATGGCCCTTAAAGGGAGATTTGTCAAGTTTTTAATACTCTTATCAACATGGGAGTGGGTAAATATGTTTGCTTTTTGCAAATGTATGTACATATTTATTATTGTAAATCAATTACCAACACAAAACAATGACAGATATTGTCCAGAAACCCTCACAGGTACTGCATTTAGCATAAAACAATATGTTCAAATCATAACATGGCAAATTGCAGCCCAACAGGCAACAACAGCTGTCAGTGTGTCAGACACTGACAGCTGCATGTGATTATCATAAAGTGGGCATATCTGTAAAGGGGAGACTCGTGGGTACCCAGAGAACCCATTTACATGCACATATCTGGAGGTCAGAGGTCAAGGGACCTCTTTGAAAATGGCCATGACTGTTTTTCCTCACCAAAAGTTAGCGCAAGTTTGGAGTTTTATTTCGCCTCCTTCACGACGAGCTAGTATGACATGGTACCAACGGATTCTTTAGGTTTAGTACTTTCATGATATCAGTATCTTCACTTTTTAAAACTGAACCCGCTACAACCTAAAAATCACAAGTTGTGTTAATGCGTTAAAGAAATTAGTAGCATTAAAACAAATCTGCGTTAACACATTAATATCTTTGACAGCCTTACTTTATAGTAGATAGCATCAGTGCAAAGCAGTCTGAATATTTCCTGTTACAGATGAGTATATTGGTTTTCTTTTCATTCTAGGCTGGTCTACCGTTGCCCCGCCCATGCTGGCTTTCCTCTACTGCTTTGCTCAGATTGGACTTGAGTGGACTTCTCACCCACCGTGAGTCACCTTGACTTTGTATCGGAGCGAGAATCCCTGCTACCGAACGGCCAGAGCAACCTGCTGAGTCCGGTGCCTTGTCCTCACCAGCCAGAGTCTCTGTGGCGATCCTGGCTGGCAGCCACAGAACCCGTCCAAACCTGGCTGAAGTGCAGCTGAGCAGCCACTTTTCACAACCTGCAAGAGCAGGCAAAATGTGTCTGTAAGCCAAGACTTTAAGGATCAGTGCTGTTTCTCTCTAAGGAGAGTTTCCTACTTTGTGGAAAATGTAAGTGCACACAAGCTGTAGTAGAATGAAATGCAGGACAGACTTGTATCGGAGCCTTGGCATTGTTGAGGCGTGTTTTCTACCTAATTAGCTTCACTGAATCACTGATATTCTAAAAAAACCATAAAGAAAATATGGACCTGAATGTGTCTTGGTTATATGGCTCTGATAAGGTATTGCTCAGTGGTGCGGTATACCGGAGATATGTTAATCTCATATTTACCGTCCTCCTTTAGCTCGCCACAAAAGCATTTGTGTATTCAAAGGGAGACAAAAGGCACAGAGGACTGAATAGAGCAGCAGGAACCTGATCAATGTCATTATTTTCCCTTACAGATGTCATTTGGGTGAGGGAGAATCCCACTAATATTAGGAGGTCTATTGCTGAAGCTATTGAAAGCTATTATTTAGTAAGGATGTAAAAAAACAACAATCCGTTTGTTTTGTGCTAATGTGTTGTTATATAATGCATCGTACTGTATCTCCAAATGTCAACATGTACAATACCTCAGTTTGGATTAAAACCTTGTATTTCAAGTTGTATTATTATAAATATGCATCCATGTTCTAATGGATAACCACACAGTACCTGATGTAATGAGTCATTCACTGTTTCACTGTTCCAGCTGTGTGTGTGTCCTTTGACCAATGAGCCGCAGTTAGCCATCTTAAAAGCGTTTTCATTTACATTTACAACACAGTCTCACGGCAGTTCGTGAAATAGTCACGAAATTTCATCTATTTGATTCGTGTACATAAACAGGAAATTCCCCTTTTTTTCATGACGGTCAACACGACTTTCAACGATGTATTTTTGTGAGTTTTCCTACGTATGTCCAGCAGCATGTCTCAATTTCCTCTCCAGCCTTTTCAAAATAAAACTCTGTAGTTAGGTTTAAGAATAGATAGATAGATAGATGGTTAGGCAGCAAATTACTTGGGTATGTTTAAGAAAAGACCACAGTTTGGGTTAAAATAACACCGGAAGTGGCGTAACTTAAGTATGCAAGGTACGCAACAAAAACTACTTAGTTAGGTTCAGGAAAAGATCGTGGTTTGGGTTAATATAAGACCGGAAGTGGCGTAACTTAAGTACGGAAGTAACATGGCAAAAGCTACTTATTTAGGTTCAGGAAAAGATCGCGGTTTGGGTTAATATAAGACCAGAAGTGGCGTAACTTAAGTACGGAAGTTACGAGACAAAAACTACTTAGTTAGGTTCAGGAAAGATCGCGGTTTGGGTTAATATAAGACCGGAAGTAGTGTAACTTAAGTTTGGAAGTTACGTGACATACTGTAACTACTTAGGTTCAGGAAAAGATCGCGGATTGGGTTAAGATAACACTGGAAGTAGCGTAACTTAAGTACGGAAGTTATGTGACAAAAAAACGACTTAATTAGCTTTAGGGAAATATCGTGGTTTGGGTTTAAATAAGTCCGGAGGTGCTGGAATTTAAGTACGGAAGTTCCATGACAAATTAATCAACTTTGACTTGTGGTTTCACACGGGACACGAACACGGTCTCCCGGGTGATAGTCCTGTGTCTTTAGTTTTTTTTGACCCACCCATCCACCCCGACCTCCTGCTTATGCGCCGTTTGCTGCTCTCTATCCTTCCCGGTTCACAATTACGTGGATTACATACAAGTTAATTTCATGCTTACCATCAAAAAAGAAATGTGAAATTTGTGTCTATGTACACGAATCAATACATTACATTTCATGACTATTTCACGAAATGCTGGGCGAATGGGCTGACATTTCAGATCACAATAAATTATTGACTTCGTAATCCAGTAGGGATGACTAGTGTGTCACCAGTTTCTAAAGACAAACTCCATGTGCCAGGAAGTATAGGAAAGCTGCTCTAAAAAGCTTACGTGTTGTCTTTTGAGCTCAGAAAGTGTGATGTGGCAAAAACAATGTGATCCTCTTATTATTCACAGTGCACAGTGAGGAGAGCCAACAGCTGTGGGGTACGGCTTCAAAGGAGATTAGTTTAAGAACGAGTGAATTTTAAGTCAGAGGTGACTGATTCATCATTAACATAAAACTCTCACGTTGGTCCTCTGGTTGTTTACTGTTGCGCCACAATGATTGACTGTTCCCAAGGTTGGTATGTTCAGCTTTTCAATCAGTGAACTGTCTTACCTGCACAGTCTGGAATTAGCATCTCCATCCGCGGTGAATAAAAGAACCGTGTAATCTGGAGTCCGTTGTTTGTGGTGAGCCTCGAGTGTCTCCATTAGTTGATTTCTGTCCTCGGATTATCACCTCTGTGGTACCTAAGTAGGATCAATGTGAGCTGGGGGTCAGCGAGGAATCCTCTTAAATGAGCACAAAAACTGTGAGGTTTACCTGACGCAAGAAGATCAGCAGGAGAATACACCTGCTGAGTCGCACTTTCTCAGTACAGTGCCCTTATCAGCGGCAGGGGAGCTGAAACACAGACTGACAGATGAATGGATGCTATATGGTGCCATGCATTCCCCACAGAGAACAAACAGGGTACAGGTATGTATCAAATATTTATTAGGAATAGTACAGTATGTCACAGTTCATAACAAAGAGTTCCCATTGTGCTTAAAATAGTTACATTTCTCATCACTTGACGTGTGTGAACATAGAGGCATGTGCATATTACATAAACCAAACACCAAACTGTCCTCTTTCTTAAGAATCTAAACATTGCAATATAATTTGTGCATATATATATATATATATATATATATTGTAAGGATTTACAACTAGGCAGCTTTCTAGAGCTGACCACAAAAATAGTTCTGCGTTCAAATTGTTTCAAAGTAGTAATTTTCTCACTGCAGGCCTGTAAAAAGAGTAATGGGCAACATTCTGAAGGCACAGTGCTGCATGCTTCTCAGTAGCAATCAAAGGTAATGACTTTAATAATATTAGGGTATATGTAATGAAGTGGTAGTGCAGTACTGTAAAAGGTTTCTTGTGTTTCTATCACTGTTTGGACCTTTGCTTATAAATGTTACAGAACAGAACTTCATATTGCTTTCAAGGATCTTGTCTCTGAGTTTTAGAGTGCACCTACATCCCATTTTAGTAACCATTAATGGTGGTGGTAAAAAAAAAAAAAACGTAGGTGGAAATACCCTCCACATTCCATACTGTATTTTTGTTGTTGGGCCGCATTCAAATAGTGGCACAAAATGAGATCTTTAGCTGAAACCGATTTCATTTTTGACTGATGTAATAATAAAGATCTGGCTCTGTTCTTGTTAGATACTGTCAAATGCAAAGAAACTAAATAGCGGGGCAGTTAAGCGTAACAATTGTGCATTTTGCAATAAAAGCAACCCATTTGGCACAGTTGTAGGTTTATATGGTAAGATATAAAAGATATAGATATCGGGGCGTGGCAGCCATTTTTCAAAATGGCCACTAAATGGTGCTAAATACTCCTAAATATTGCAGAAACTGATTTTATGACTCTTGGTGATTTCCAAGGTTTGTTCAAGCTGATTCGATCAGATGTTTTCAGAAGATCACAGACATGTTTTTTTCATCTCTTTATTTTTTAAGGATGCTTTTTAAAAGCTTTAACCTGTGAAATACATGAAAACCAAATAAAAGGAGCATGGTCACTTCAGGGTCAAACCTCCCCCCCCCCCCTCCCTCTCCTCGACCCCTTTGCCTTCATGATAGAATGACAACCAATGCACCTTTACGGCAAGATCTTCAGCTTTCCATTGGTGCATTTATCTTTTCATTAGCAGTAAAATTGACGAGAGATATCGCTGGACAAAGTTCTGGGTCTCCAGTAACCTCTAATCACAGTTAAAGTGATACTGAACTTGGTAGAACTTTGGGTTGTATTGCTAACTAGCCGCGATATAAACCTACATCTGTACCAAATGTATCGCAAAAATTCACAATTGTTCTGAATATTTCAGCTTCGCTGCCCCACTACAAAGAGGATTGTACATTTACAGTGTAACAGAATGAGAGATTACAGTACCTCCAACGAAAAAACTAAACAAATTTAAGCTTCAGATTTATAATTTGTGTCATTAAAAATCAAAGTTTAAAATATACTTTACAAATATTACCAATTCTGTCATTCCTCTATTGTTGGTGAAGCGAAACAGCAGTTTATTTTGGCTAACATGAAAATATTTCACCATAAGTAACCTCAAAGAAAACAATTCAACTATCATCTGTTGAAGAAAATCAATATTTGACATGCGAGTTTAGTTTGGTTGAATCACATAAATAATAGCCTGTTAACATGACAAACAGCACCTCATTGTTGTTAGCATTATTAAAAGTCAGAGCAGGCTAACAACGTTTTCAATTGTATGAATTTATTGTAAACAGTTGTGGTTAAAACTGTTGTGTAACATTCAAAGATTCAAACCTTTAACTCCACATAACGGGACTCAAAGTGTAATCTGGAGCTGTCATGCATATTATTCCAGACTACAGCTCATAATCCACCAGTTTGTGTTCAGAAAAAGACAAAAGCATCAACTCACTTTCAACACTTTCTTCTCTCTTTAAAACAAACCTACTGTTTACCTACAAACTCACAACATATGATTTCAGTGGAATAGTTTGACGTCTGTTCACTTTCTTTCAGGGTTGGATGAGGAGATCAATGCCACTCTCCGTGTCTGCATCATATGGTGCTAGAGCTGGAAGTCAATTAGCTTAGCTTAGCATAAAGACTGGAAGAAGCCATAACTTGTCATTTTTTACATTTTGGGATTAAACAAATGTGATAAAGTGTGTTAATGGATAAGCTGATGTGCTGGTAGGTGCTTTTGACCTTTGAAAAGAGCCAAGCTAGCTGTTTCCCTCTGCTTCCAGTTTTTATGCTAAACTAAGCTAAGCTAGTCAACTCCAGATTCCACAGTTAAGGTTACTGTGAGGAACTTTAACTGATTATGAAACCGTTTTCAATTTAATACTGATGCCTCTATGTGACCTACTTCAATAAACGAGACCATCAGCGAAAAGATGTCTATATGTTATTTTGAATGCTTTCATCAGTGCCATCATGTCCAATTCAGTGCAAAATCAGAGGAAATCATCCTGGTTCACCAGAAACTCCTTTAGCTCAGACTCCTTCAGCTCAGACTCCAGCGGGGCCTCTGGCAGCGACAAGCTGCCTTCAGTCGGAGCTCCGGCAGGAGATGGAGAGCTCTGAACTCCGGAGCAGGCGCTCCTTCTTCGAGGTTCAGGCTGTATTGCTGGGCCCGCTGGAGGGAAGGGAGGCACGGGAGGACCAGAACCAGGACTGAGCGGGGAAGATCGTCAGACCCTGCTGCAGAAAAATTAGGTTTCTGAAGGAGTCTGGTGCTCGGAAACACTGACGCTTTTGTCCACAAGGGCTGCCAAAATCAACACAAAATGAAAGTTCCTTGTAGTAGCTCTATAGTAAGAACATGAGTGTGGGTATCAATCTTCTCATCTCGCCCTCGGCAAAAAAGCAAATAAGTGGATTTCCCAAAATGTCAAACTTACGTTAAATTCTTCTAAAAACTTTCACCCTAACTTTGCACACTATTGATGCGCTGCACAACCCTAAGTTGTACTTATGAGCATGTATGTATGTAATGTATGTTAGTGTTGCAGATTTAACTGATGCCAAGTAGCAAAATCAGAGCTTCAAACCCACCCGACTGTCATAAGAGTATAGCCCAGTTTTTAAAGAGTCCATCCACTATTATATACTGCAATACTATGATACTTGTTTTTGTAAGTCTGTAGCGGGGTGTGTGTGAGGATTTTCTTCAAATGATTTTACCTCAATAACAGTATTGGATTTGTCCTGTGGTAATCTCCACCAAGTCTTTTTGATAACATTATGTTAAATGTAAAAAGTCATCAACAGAGTATTACAAGGCTTTTATCACAGAGCTATGACGATGTAATCATGGATGTATTAAAAAGAACTGGATACAGCGTTGGAGGCGGGGCCCCGGTCATTCCTATGAGAGTTGCTCAGTGGCGCATGAAGCCTAACTGGCTCGACTTCTGTCTGGAAAAGTACCCGGATCTTGGCGGAGTAATAATAATAATAATAGATTAAACTTATATAGAGCTTTTAAAGATCTCAAAGACGCTTAGTAGCGTCCGCTCGGTCACATGACTCGGTCACGGGGTTCCGACGTCACGCCGTCGTCACAGCTTGCGCTCCAGCCTCAGTCTGGGTCTCACTCACATGAATGGAGGAAGGGAAATAACTCTGGATTCAGCTATTAGTGCATTTTACAACTTAACATTTTTTTTTTTTTTTTAAATAAGGACTATTAGAGTGTTCGTACTGGGAGGTTGATTCACATAAAAAAAAAAGTATCCGCTGAGTTACAGACGTCTCTTTCCCAATGGAAGTCTATGGGAAAAAGTCATTTTGGGCCCAATGGCATCACGTGACGGACACGGAAGTTGCAGTACCGCCGTACACCGTTTGACCACTACGAAAGTCGGGATCAACAACCGGCGCACTTCCTGGGGGCTTGGTTGTAATGGATTAATGCTTTGAATAGGAAAGTTTCAGTGTAGTTGTAGGCTAATGAATTGAAATGTGTCAGTTATAAGTCACTGTGTGTCTGAACTCAGTGCCCGGTCAGTCTTAATCATAATAAGTGAAGTGATTGTGTAGATTAATATAATCTCTTTTACCAAATTGTTTTGTAGACCTGCCATTAGTTTTAGATCGTTTTAGATAGTCGGCCCTCTTTTAGCCTCCTTCTGATTTCCGTAGTCCTTGCTGTGAACAGCGGCTTTATGAAATTCTCTGTTATAGAGAGGTCATAGCAAGATGATGTTAGTGCTTTTCCCTCTCTAAGATCAAAATTCTTTTTGAAATTGGACATATAAAGACCCACAAACACTGGCTCTAACCAAATGAGTTCTCACTCCTGTGATGACATGCCCATTTATTTTAAGTAAGCTGAATTTTTGATGGGAATGCAGCCACAGAATGTGTCGGAGGAAACCCCCAGCGTCTTCTTCCTCTCGGCCGTGTCCGTCTCAGCTCGTCTTTTGTCTCGATAAGAGAAAAGGCATGCAGGGAACATAAATTATCTATATGAATAATAAATAATATAGAATGATGGTTATTTTTTGCCACGTGAAAGACTGTAAAATAAGACAGATTCAGGCAGACCAGTTAAGAACCTGACTATGACTTGCATTTATTCTAGATGTCATAAAACTGCAAAAAAAAAAACAGTTTGATGGTTTCAACAATGAGTCATATTTACTGAATATTATTAGATTTTCTTCTATTATTCATAGTTTTTAAAGTGCCTCAACTGATATTTTGGCACACAATTCTAATGGAATAGCTAAATATGCATAATTATTGCTTGATATCAGAACTCATGGCTCTGCTTCACTTGATGTTTGATGCATCTTCTTTGCTGTGGACTCAGTAGGGTTCTGGAATGAATGAATGAATGAATTCAGTTACCATAAAAGTGCTCTAAAGCACATTTCATTCCTGTTTTCTCACTCTATCCCCCATGCTGGTGTCTATTCTCTATTGTGTTTCCAAGATAGTAAACTGATTAACTTACACAGGTTTCATTTTGATTAACAATATAATTTAGGATGAATCCTTCCATCAGTCTAACAATGAAGTCATACGGTATAGGCAAGAAGGATTGTGGTATTTGTACAATCTTTATCTAGACACATTTTAAACATCTATTTTGTTATTGCGGAAGTTTGTTGCTCTGTAAATGAAGTTTTCCTTAATGGTGATATTGAAATAGTGTTCAAATGTAAAGCAAAACAATGGAAAGAGATATTCATGACATTTACCACACGTACTATCTACTTTTGTGAACTTTACTTCCTTTATTTTAACTGGATTATTCTGCCTGGGTCTGGTGTATTTCACTTCCTTAGAAGGCAGTTTTTGTATATAAGAAAAAATGAAGGATACATTATAACATTTGTGTAATTAATATTACCCAATTACACTAAATTGTCAGGTGTTGATGGTCATCTCCCAGTTTGTCGCATTTAAGGCCCTGACACAACAAGCCAACGGTCGGTTGATGGTGAGCGTCTGTTGGCTTTGTGTTTTCCGGTGTGTCCCGCACCGTCGGCTCTAATCTGCCCGTGTCGGAGTTTTTTTAGCCGATTCAGCACGTTGAATCGGCGGGGGAGCCCGTCGTTGGGAGAAATCGCTCTGATTGGCTCTTCAGCTTAAGTAAATCAGTCCACGAGAAGAGAAGTGAGGAAAGCCACACTGTAAAAACTCTAACTCGTATTTGTTGGCATGACAAAGCATTTCAAGTTGTTAAGACTTTGAAATATACGTTATTAACATTTGAGTCAAAAATATAAGTCAGTCCAGCAAATCAGACATTAAGTTGGCGTCAAAACCATTAAGTGAGTTCATAATACTTATATCTCTCAGTTGTGAACACAAACTGTCGGTTGTGAGTCAACACAAGGGGCGAAAGTTCAGATAACTCTCGTGTCTTTGTTGTGAATGGAGGGAAAGACAACTTTCAGAGTTGAAGTTTGAAGTACTCCGCCCCCCAGTCAGTCTGTCTGCACCGGAGCTGCAGTCTGACTCATGGAGCTCCAGTCTGACTCCACACAGGTAAGTTTAACTTATTTTTCGTTTGATATAGTTTGAATTGTGTCATATTTTTATTCAGAGTTATATGGTGTGATACATTAACAGATACTGTAGACATTACCATGACAACAGTTAACGTAAACACTAGTAACGTTAGCTTCATTAGCTAAAGCTAAAGCTAGCGACTAGCTAATGCTAGCGAGGCTTGTATGGACAAGAAGCTTTCAAACAGGGAGGACGTTGTTTCTGACTGGTTAGTCTGAATGGTATTAATATCTTGTAACGTTACGGTAACATGTCGGTACAGTATTACAGCTAGAGGGGTAGTTAGCTGCGTCCACATGTCAACGGCTAAACTGCGCTAACCGTTAAGCTGTTAATGCTAACGGGACATTGTGGTGACTTCTAGACGGTGTTGGTGAGTAACGGTAGTGTTGGTGAGTAACGGTAGTGTTGGTGAGTAACGGGTAGCGTTGCTGTTTGAACTAAAGTATACGTTAGTTAACTGAATGCTTCGTGTCTTAACTAGAAAGCCACTTGTCGAGTTTAGACCTCCGTCAAGGCCAAATGCCCATCACCCGTAGCGGCCACAGTCAAGTCCGTCCGTCTTCCGTCCCTCTCCGGTTAACACTATTAGCTCTGTCAGCACTGTTAGCTCTATTAGCTCTGTTAGCACCGATAGCGCCGCCATTTCGGCTCTGCACCTCCATGTTTGCTTGTGAGGTCGGAGTGGAGGAGTGGAGAGCCCTGTGCAGACTCTTTGCATAAGCTATTCTAAAAATTGTAACTTTCGAAATGAATGGGACAGAATATTGTATTAAATTTGTCAAAATACTGTCAATTCCAGAGAGCAGTCTACTGTTTACAATTACATTAAATTGATATGTTATATATGCCAGAACCTGTTTGAGCGAAATTAACCACATCATTAATTATTCTACCACTGCCTGCTTTGCTGATTTCCAGCAAATTGTCACCTTTGTCTTTCAGATTGAAATGAATGCAGTACAAGAACTATCTGTGAAGTATATCAGAGCGGCCTTCACCTTTTCCCATTCCAGCCTTTCCTATGATGTGGAATTGAAGTTACGCAAAGGCAATGAGGCATATGAAAAGACCAAGAAAGGTATCAGCATAACCAGAGACATGAAGATGGACATTTTGGATAAGATTGCTCAAGCAGTTTTTGAAGTGAAAGCCTATCCTGATCAAGAACAGATTTACTTATGTTCTCTGTTTTGGCACAGACTACATTATTAGTGTAATTAATGTCTCCTGAAGGATGACATTAATTACACTAATAATGTTTTGAGATGACATAGGTTAACATGGTGCTATGATGGTTGCTTCTTACAGTAGATTTTTCTTGGGGTCCCCAGGATGAGGGTTAATAAAATACGTATTTTAACATGAGGATGGTGTTGAAATTGTATTGACTTTGTATTGGCCATTTACGTTTGAGGTTCTGTTGTTGTTCAACAGATCAGGGAAGAGTTTCTTCGGATCACCAACAAGGACCTAATAAACAACTTCAGAGCAGCCATTAATCAGCACACTCCAAGGCTCCTTAAACTCTATCGAGCTAAGCGGACAGCTTTAACCGCCTGAGATGGATCAACTCTTTAACAGACTGGATAAAGAGGTGAATTTTTAGAATTAATAATTTCATCATTCTGGACATTATGGAAATAAATGTATAACAAGGAATTGTGTTTTTTTTCTTTTTATAAAGCTGCACTAATCAATATTTTTAAATAAACAATGGGTCAAATTTAAGGTGTTGCTCATAGTGACAAACCATCAGAATAAACCCACTGTACACTACCTAAGGGACAGACAAAGATAGCGACAAGGTGGTGAAGAAAGTGGAACATCTAACACCTAAAAAGCCAGCTATTTATATCAGAAGTTAAAAGGAGTAAATCTTAGACTTTCATTCAACAGGTATTTGCTGGATGTGGAAGAGGACAGCTGTTTGCCATATAATCAACCTTATAAGGCCATAATATATCAAGTGTGTGATTGTTTCAGTCTGTTGAGTCCTGCACCTAAGTGGGCAAAAAAATAAATAATAATAAATGCAGCTTTAACACAAACTGGGAAGCATGTTTCCATGTTTGTTCTCAGCTTTCTTCATGTTAGTTACATCTTGGTGTAATTTTTCTCCCAACCCTTTGTGTTTCAGATATCTCACATCATAGCACATCGACAGACTGCAGCCTTGAAGGGCCTCCCCTTGTGTCTCTGTGACAGTCATGAGAAGCTGTTCAGGAACTGTCTGGTGAGTGGTTATTAGTAGAAAATGTATATATTTATTATTATTCTGTTATTAAAAATAGACTCTCTTTGACTTCAACCTTTGCCTCTGCCATTTTGTCCCATTCTAGTCTATCCATCCCACTGTCCTCCTTGTTCTCTTTATCTGTCCCAATGCCCACAGTGTCTTCAAGAGTTGTACTTTGCTGGCTATTACTTGATGTAAATGGTTTCATGTATATGGGGGTTAAATCTTTGGTTGCGGGGTATGATATGGAAATGTTTAACCCTAAGAGATCCACATAGACCCGTTTTAGTTTTTTAATGCCAAATGTCTTTCAGTTTGATTTACTATTCATGCGTTGGTCATTTTCTGTTTGTCATCACAAGGCCACTGACCCAGAAGAGGAGCAGACGAAGGGCCTCATCGTGGGTATCCTCACTGTGTTGGAGGATGATGACAGTTCAGCTCCTGCAACAGTCATTAATGTTGCTGTTGTTGTAGAAGAAAACAACATCGTCCTCCAGGATCTCCCTGACCTGCCAGCGGCTTTTGCTTACCTCTTTGGGCTGATCTACGCTTTAAACCTCCAGTACCCAAAAGAACTGAGGTACACATTCGAAACCATTCAGAAAGTTTTCATGGAACTTGGAACTGATCTCTCTGCAAGGGTCCGATTCTTCAAAAACAAACTCCTTCAGTGAATCCACCGAGCTAGCTGATAATGTTGGGTCTGGGACAGTTTTGAATTGCAGAGGTTCCTGTTGCCCCTTGTAGAATGACTTAAATCTCAGTTGCCTGAGATGGATCCTCCTCTACCTCCTCTGATTTTAAGTTCAATCTCCCCACCTCTCCTCTCCCTTTTCCCGTTTCTCCATTTCTCTCGCCATCTTCTTTCCTCTCTCAATCGGTCACCTTAACTTGTCTAACTTTCTTACTTAATTTGCATATTCTCCCAATCTCACTCAAATTCTGACCTCTAAAACTCTCCCCTTCTGTCCAGCCAACACGATAACTGTCTCTCTGCAACTCACAAACTCTTATCTACCTCTAACTCCTCTTCTATGTCTCCCTACCTGCCCATCTCTTGCGCTCCGACGTGCCTGAATGCTCTCTTACATTTATCCTGCACCTTATTGGATATTGTTAACCACGTGGCTTATGTTAAGATTGAATAGTGTGTAAATTGATGACACACACCATTGGGCTGCCTTGTTATTTTATTGTTAAAGTTTTATTAGATTGACAGTTCTGGATCACAATTGTTCTGTTTGGAGTTCCATTTCAACCCATGAGCTACTTCTTGTGGTAACTGAATCTTCTTGTTTTGTATTTTATCATGGTTTATTACACGGTGTTGTTGAATACTCGATTCTGATTGGTTAATTACGGCATTCTGCGGTCTGTTATTTCTTTATAGCAGACCGTTGCTATGGGCGCAGCTCTGATGTCAGACTCTGACAGACCGTTTTGTGTCAAATTATTGATTTCTTAAGTAAGTAGCCGTGTAATAAGCGGGATAATGTACAGCTAGCAGGTCATTGTTGTGAAAGAATCCCCTTCAGGGCGATGCCGCTCAACGTTCCTTTTACAACAATGACCGGCTCGCTGTACATTATCCCTTACGTAGATGAGTGTACTCTTTTTAGTAGTCTCACTGTCGAAGTGCTGACTTTTCCCTTTAACTTTATCTTACTAAGGTCACAACTGCTACCTCATTGTATTATGGTGTTCAAGATGTGATTCATACTAGTATACAATGTTAAGTGCTTCATGTTAGTTAAGTGCTAAGACTGGGACAGTTATGGGTCCTCAGCAGTTACTTGGCCTTGTTCCAAAGGTTTGGATAGGCTGTGTTTTAATTAATTAAAAAAAGAAGTTTTGAAGGTAGATGTTGCATCTGTAATTATTTATAATTTGATGGGTAGTTATTGGTCCTAATTTATATATTTGACTTACCTTAACTGTTGCAGTGCACAATTTGAAGTTACTCTAACCTATTCCACTAAATGAACTCAACTGAAATTAAGTGGGTACTATGTACAGGTTTAAGTTACTGCAACTAGAGTTAAGTTAACAGAAGTAAGGATTCAAAGTTGTTACAATATGAAATTATAAATTACTGCAACTTGAGTTGAGTTGACGGAAATAAGGATTCAAAGTTGTTACAATATGAAATTATAAGTTACTGCAACTTGAGTTGAGTTGACGGAAGTAAGGATTCAAAGTTGTTACAATATGAAATTATAAATTACTGCAACTTGAGTTGAGTTGACGGAAATAAGGATTCAAAGTTGTTACAATATGAAATTATAAGTTACTGCAACTTGAGTTGAGTTAACAGAAATGAGAATTGAAAGTTGAGCAAACTCAAAAGCAAAACTTAAAATGTTATGTTTAATTGCCCAACTTAAAACTCTGCTGAAGTTTGTTACCTTACAATTTTGAGTTCTGCTAGCTTTTTTTTTTTTTACAGTGCAGCGAGTCAAAAAGTCACATTTTCATCTTCATCTTATCTGATCGTTCCAACACATGGATATTTTCACTACGACATGAACATCTGGAATGAAGCTAAGTGGTGAGTGAGAGTGATGTGAAAATGGTCGGCAGACACCGCTTTGTGTCATGTACGTATCATAACAACGGCTTGTATATCCGACGTCCTCGGTCTCCTGGTTTCCCATTTTGAATGACAGATACAGACTTCAGTCGTCTGCTGGTGTGGAGAGTTATTTCCTCTCACGCAGGCGCAGAATGTACGTGCTAACTGGCCGTCGGCTGTAGTTTTTGCTGTGTGTTCAAATGCAACTTGTCGGGCCAAGACGAAGGCGGCGTGTCAGCCTTGATCGTCGCTAGCTCTTTGATGTCGGATTGGTGTGTCTGGGCTGTTGGGGAACGTTAAGTTAGTGGAAACTGTAAGCAAGTAGATATTGCCTCCAAATATTGGCCTTAAAGCAATATTTCACCCCCAAAAGGACCCTTTTATATCAATTACTCACCCTGTGGCGTGCTACATTAAAATTGTGAAGAAACTCTGTTTTTCTCGCATGCCTTTACGCTGAATGAAGAATCCATCAAAATATCCGTTTACAAACTCTCACACAACTCAAGCAGTGTAATCCAAGTGTCATTTATCCATTCGGATGCTCACTACTTCCCAAACACATGCCTTTTTGCTAAAACCTGACTATCTAAAACACTTCTGCTTACATGTTTAATGTTTTAAATAGCAAGGTTTTACATAGCAAAGAATTTTCTCTGTTTTTGGATTCTTCATTCACCATTCAGGCATGCGAGAATAACAATGTTTTCTCAAAGAATTCAAGGTAACAGGCGGCAAGTAATTCTAAGTCTTCCTTTAAATAAAGCAAAGCGAGTCCTGAAAGAGATCGCCCGCACTGCAAACACTTAGCTTGACCATTTATGATCTTTGTCCCTTATTAATAGTCAACATATATCTTGTATTGTCATGGGATGATGCTTTTTTTTTTCTCCAGTGAATGTAATTACAGACACACACATTCAATTATGCATGCAAAGCTGTACCTCAGTGGCCATTAAAGGCAAAACATCACCACTAAAAACAGGTTCAAGTGACTCTCTAGGTCTGTGTACAGGAACAAACCTGCACTTTGAAGATTTAGTTTAATTATAAATACATTTCATCTTAGAAATATTGTGCAAAATGGCATTCATCATTATGTTCTTGACAGTTTTTAAATAAGGTACGGGGCACAGCCATTATCAGTACCATCTGCATCACCTAATTATGCATCACCGAAGCTAAAAATGCACGGCTCTAATACAATATATATGTATTGTGTGTGGTTTATATATGAGAATAACAAATACTAGATATCCGGAGAGATGGATGACTTACTCACTGCTGCCCTTTCATCACGCCCATCTATGGTTTATGGGAGTTATAAGCTCTGCTGAAAGATGTCTTTGAAAATGTGATTGCTTGGCCGGAGTTCTCTGTTGTATAATTCATAATGATCCTGGCAGTTGGTATAATAAGAAGAGTTCATCAATTGCTTGAGGAAATTACTCTGAGACTGTTTCAACATCTGGAACGACTGTCCTTTGCCGCTGTCATGGTGAAATAATGCAAATGACTTGCTGTGCGGCCTCGATGAATCAAATATGCACCATCTGCAATTTGAGGCGCACGTCTATTTCATGTGACATGCAAAGAATCTCATACAAATGATTCAGTAACAAACCAGTGGGTCATGCTGTTTCTATTCTCCTCCCAACAGAGATACAACTACTTCTGTTGACGCTCTCAAAATCGAGATAAAATCTAACCATTTGAGCTATTTTTCCATTAAAGTGAGATGGAAAAATAAATCAAACTTATGTACAAACATAGAGCTGTCAGTGTTCAGTGGCAACAAATCTGTGCTACGACCTCGACTTCTCGACACAGTGTTCCCTTGTTTACCGACAGGTAGAACCCCCATGTTAAGGGCTGGTGCATCTTAAAGACCACACTGTTGCCTAATCTAAATGATGTACCCAGTGCAGCCTCAGCTATCCAAGTAATCTGGATATTACTGGATTCCAGCTGAGTTCACAGTTAACCTGATGAACTAACCTTCTACCCTTCAGGAGAAGATGTCCCTCTTTGTCCAGTTCTGGTGAAGCAGGTCTAGAAATGTCAAAAAGAGCCTGCTGAGAGTCGGCACTCGACCTCCTCGCTTTGAGGAGTTGAGTGCTTCTGTGAGTTGCGCCTCCAGGCCGGACATTCGAACGTTCAGGTTTCTTGAGATCGTCCTTCAGCTCGAGCTTGAGCTCCTGGAGCGAGGCCTGAAGCGTTTGCTCTGGGATGGGGTAGAAGGCATGCCTGGTCTCCGGAGGCTGGACGGGACTACGGTCCTGGGGCGTCAGGCGGAATTCACCCACGTTGTCCAGGCGCAAGTCACTTTTGGTGATACCAGCTGTCACATGAGTCTGTCTTCTTTAGAGACATCTGTGAGTCATGCGCCTTGGTCCGTTCAGGTAAAGTCCTCCATGGATTCGGCTTTAGACACTTTGTTCCAGTTGTCGGGTTTGGCCATGGACTCCTTGAAGCGACCCCAGCCTTTGACTTTGACTGGTTCTGCAGCCCGGCCTCCTACCAGAGAAACGGGAAGCCGGCACCTGCAGCTTCGCCTTGTCTGAGGGAGTACAGTTGGGGGTTGCTGAAGATGAAGGTGTTGAAGATGAGGGTGTTGAAGATGAGGGTGTTGCTGGGCTTTCTGTCACCGTGACGATGCTGGTAGTTTAAGATGGCTGTTTTGGCTATCGGGATGTCTACGTACACAGGGCCCTTCTCGATATCATGATCATCTAGTTCTGGTTTCACGGGCACCAGGCGGGCTTCCTTCTGCTGACGAAAGCGCTGGAAGAGTTTTCGTACCGGGTGGTCCGGTGGTAAGTTCAGAGGGGCTTCATTTTTTCCGTCTCTGTCGCTCCTCTTCCTCTCGTTTCACATCACTGATCTTTCGGAAGACGATCTACAAGAGAATTTAAAATGTTTATGACTGAAACACCATCACAATTACCATCAGGTTTGTTTTGAATGATAGATGGTCTCTTGAAGTTAAGAAATAATAGTATAAAACCTGATCAAAATCAATGAAATGAACAGGTGTTATCCATCTTACTGATTGTACAGTTTGTGTGAGGAAGATTGTCAATGCTTCAAAATGTGTGAACTTTGAAAATGTCACCTTTAAAGAGGCTATTCCCACGACACAGAGGGAAAGTTCATATCCTGCCTCAGGCTTCAGTGGGTGAAGACTCACTGTTAGACTGTTAGCTTACCGCACAGCTGCTAATGGACAACAGTGCTTTAAGCATGTGTATTACTAGTTTTAGCTTTGCAGGTTTCCCTTCTGTACATTGGACTAATGTTTGCTCTGTAACGTACCTCTTAAAAACCTAATTACATACATTTATAAAACAAAATGAATGTTCTATATTTTTATGTTCTTGCCTGGGGTTTTTTTTGGCATTTAACTACATCTCCAATGAGTCTTTAAAAAATGAAAGTTGTAGTTGTTGAATGCCGAAGAATAATTGTTAAGCATTATATTTCATTCTTTATCTTGGAAATAGTAGTTTGACAAAACAATCCTAACTTAAGGTCCACATACTGGATTTTTCTGGAGCTTTCACAGTATCACATGGTTTTCAAAACTGTGGGATACTTCATTTTAAGCCAAACTGAGAAGTCCTGAATATGCTACGGATGAAATAAAAAGTGCTACTACAGCATGTCAACAGATGCATCTCAATGAGAAGACTCCCTTCACAGATGAAGACTTAGTGATACAGTTGAAGGCTCTGGAAAAAAGATGGACCTAGAGTTGGGATTGTTCTGTCAAAAATAATTGACCCTTCCAAAGTCCCGCCATCTTTCGCTCTGTGCTCCAATCACAGTTGAGGCGAGCTTGGAACCCGGCAGAACCTCGGTCAACTTTACCCTTTCCTGTTACACTTAGATATTTTCATATATATGCTGTGAAAAAAATAATAAATAAACTTAGATATGCTGTGCTATGTGCTAGGCTTGTGTATGTTGAAAAGAAAACCACATTTTCACATGTCGGTTCAAAGCTAACACTACTATGTCTCTAAGTCACATTACATTGGTGTCACAATCTTCAGGGACACATTACATTGTATATAGACATCTTTAGTTAGCTAATATTAGCAAAACACTACCTAACTAAAGTATAGCTAATGCTAACGTTAAATAGTTTGGTTGCTGACTTTTTAAGATAGCATGAATTATCGTTAGCCACAAAAGATCAAGGCTAACGTTCCTTCGTTTATATATTACCTAAGGCTACATGGCGCTCAGCAAAGCGTTTTCCCCGTAGTAACTTTTGGCGTCATTTATTTGGATGTACACGACGTCTTACATCCCAACGGGAAAAGTCTGAGTTGCTGTCAGCTTCTTGAAGCTATATTGCCTGATGCCAAACAACTATGTCATACACACTGTGGCGCCCGGCTACATAGAACATTCATGAACCGCACAGCGGGCGTTGCCATGTTTCAAGATTGTGGCGACCTAGAAACAGTACCTAAGGGGGGTGGGATGTAGAATTGGTGTATTGTTGCTTCCTGGTTTTAGCCAGAAGCTTACTGACGTTTACTTGTCAGTAATATTTTTTGATGCCCTTTTAAAGGAATAGTTTGACATTTGGGTAATACATTTATTCCCTTTCTTGAAGAGAGATTGGTACCACTCTCATGTATGTACAGAAAATATGAAGATTAGCTTAGTTTAGGGGAACAAAGCTAACCTGGCTCTTTCTGAAGCTACAAAATGGCTACCAGCACCTCTAAAGATCACTAATTAGCCTAACACATTACCATATATCTTGTAATCCATACAAACCAAAGAACCACGACCACAAATTAGAGGAATTGACTGCATAGCTGCTTCCCCCTGTTTCCTGTCAAAGATGCTAAGCTAATCTAAGCGATTGACATTGCAGCATCATATTTAGTGGACAAACCATTAAACAGTTTTTTTAGCCGATACTGATATTAATATTTGAGGATTTAAAATATCTGTAACGTCATATCAGCCGATTATCATTTTACATAAATACATAACATAAACAATCTTCATAGAGATTGTTTAGATTATTATTTTTTTAATAATCAAGATACATACTGAGCTAGACTTTTTATAGTTGAAAAATACACTTGAGCTCTTTGGTTGACATATTATGTAATAAGGACACTGTCTCTACATTAGCTCAAAACCTATAGTTTGACCTTTATGTACCACAATTTCTTGTTAACTATACCAGGCTATGTATCGGCCTGGCGGATTTACAAGCTCTACTAATCATCAAACTGTTGGCAAGAAAGCGAATTAGCGCATTTCCCAAAATGTCAAACTCATTTTTTAACCAAAAGAGTACGGACAGAAAAACTGTATTATGTCTCAGCTTTTCAGAAAAGCCGATTAAAGAATCTCTCTGTAAGTAAACACATTGTCTGGCTAGAGGAACATAGGCTATCTACTGTGGTTCATGAGAGTCTAGTAGCCTTGAACAACCAACTGATGTGTTCACCACTTAGAAAGTGGGAGATTTTTTGATAGCTCCGAGTAAATAGACAAACTATTTGTATCACTGTCGTCTCTTCATATTCCTGGGCATGATGCTGAAAGTCAATAAAGCCAAAAGCAGTCATCTGTTTGAAAAGGTAAGGCAACATCCATTTTTCTTCTCAGTCTCGTAGCAACACAACTTGAACTACTCGAATGTTGGACACACGATACGTGTGTCGGATTTCCAAGTCGAAAACAAAACCTCACATGCTCCATTTGAAGGCAGCATTTTGCTCCTTATTCAATTCATCTCTGAATTTCCCTGATGTATACATCCAGAACGTATTGGACCCTGGTGAATAGTGAGTTATAATGCAGCAGATGAGATTGCCTCTTCATATGCAGGCAATTCAATCTTACATGCACTCTCTTGGGCAGGCTAACCTTATTCTGAATGAGGTGATGATTGGTAGCCACACTTGAGTTTGTGATCACAGCTGCTCATTTCTGAATGAAGGATTCGACTGAGTGTATTTCCTAAAATCTCAAATTATTCCTTTAACATGAGCAGCCACAGCCACTGTGGCTAAACAGAGAGAGAGAGAGAGAGAGAGATAGAGAGAGAGAGAGAGTGTGAGAGAGAGAGAGAGAGAGAGAGAGAGAGAGAGAGAGAGAGAGAAGCTGTACCTGTAGAAACTGTAGAAAGAAAAGCAGTCATTGTATTCGCCCACACATATTAGCTTACTATGTGGCCTATGGGAAGCACAGTGCAAAAAACATCACAGCAATTATGGCTCGTCACCAAAATAAAAACAGGATGCAGGACATCCACCTAAAGATCTGTCATGATTTCACCTTGGCAGTCTAGTTTTCCTTGTGTTTCCTCTGTTTCCCTGCCCTTTTGTCTCCTGTGTGTTTTCCCCTGTTTCACTGTACCTTTAATATTTGTGTAATAAATTATCTTTGTTACACCTTTAAAAGACTAAGTGTTTGTGTCTGCATCTGAGTCCACGCTATTGTTGAACCAGAACATAACAAGATCAAGCTCTTATTAAAAATAATGGTTTGATCAGAGGAAGAGTAACAGGTCAGAAACGAGTTGACAAGAAGCAGCCAAACATATATATTTACTTCCTTTCTGTAGTGGCCTTTTGCTAAATGCTAATATAAAAGAAATAAAATGTCAGTGTTTTTTGTTCACAACACACACACACACACACACACACACACACACACACACACACACACACACACGCACACACACACGCACACACACACACACACACACACACACACGCACACACACACGCACACACACACACACACACACACACACACCGATCAGCCATAACATTAGGTCAGCACGGGCACCTTGACCGGAGTCCCCATACACAACACACTGCTCCTCACTGTGTGTTCTGACATCTTTCTATCAGAACCAGCATTAACTTTTTCATCAGTTTGAGCTCCAGTAGCTCTTCTATTGGATCAGACAACACGGGCCAGCCTTCACTCCCCACGTGCATCAATGAGCACGGGTCTGACCCTGTCACCAGTTCACCGGTTCTCCTTCCTTGGACCACTTTTGGTAGGTCCTGACCACTGCAGACCGGGAACATCCCACAAGAGCTGCAGTTCTGGAGATGCTCTGACCCAGTCGTCTAGCCAGCACTATCTGGCCCTCGTCAAAGTGGCTCACATCCTTACGCTGGCCATTTGTTCTGCTTCCAACACAAAGTTCAAAGTTCAAAATGTTCACTTGCTGTCTAATATATCCCCCCCACTGCCAGGTGCCATGGTAACCAGATAATCAATGTTATTCACTTCGCCTGTTCAGTGGTCTGAATGTTCTGGCTGATCAGTGTATATTAGGGCCTGTCAAAGTTAACACAATAATAACACGTTAACGCACTAATTAATTAACACCACTAATTTCTAGTTAACGCATTAATACAATTTTGCAATTTCAGAGGTTGCAGCGGGTCAGTTTTAAAGCTAGGATGAAGATACTGGCATCATATGAAACTAGAACCTAACCTAGAACCTAAGGAATCCATCGGTACCAACCATTTCATACTAGCTTGTCACAAAGGAGGCTAAATAACGCTCCAAACTAAAGTTTGGAGTGGAAAAAACTGGCATTGGACATTTTCAAAGGGGTTCCTTGACCTCTGACCTCAAGATATGTGAATGAAAATGGGTTCTATGGGTACCCACGAGTCTCCCCTTTACAGACATAATAAATATAATAAAATAAAACTCACCTAAACGTCGTCGTTACTCTTCCAACAATCACCAGGTGTGCTTTGGTCCATCTCAACTGGAATTTCACCGAGTTTAATGTGAAAAAAAAAAATCTACAATCCTCCCCCACCCCCCGCCTCTCTCTCTGTCTCTCTCTCTGAAGGAGAAGGCGTGGTCATGTGTCCATCAACGCGTCATCAGCTACACTGCCCACTATACCCTGTGGTCTTAATGCCCAAAATCTAATGGATTGTTCATTATGCCACACAACACCCGACTAAAAAATTTCATTCAAATCCATCTCGGACTTTTGGAAGTAATCCAGCTAACAGACAAACAAACCAACGCGGTGAAAAACATAACCTCCTTCCTAGGCCTTCGGCCTTGGTTATGGTACATTTTGAACAGATAATAAATGTGTGATTAATTTGCGATTAATCATGATTAACTATGGACAATCATGCATTAATCTTAATGAAATGTGTTAATGATTGACAGCCATTAGTCCTGGGAGATTTATTAAGTATTTGATACTCTTATCAACATGGGAGTGGGCAAATATGTATGCTAGCTTTAAAACTGAGCTCGCTAAAACCTCCGAAAGATCGATTATGTTAATGCATCAATGAAATTAGTGGCGCTAAAACGAACTTGCTGTTAACAACAATCTAACTAACAATTCTAACAATCTCTACGTATACAACAGCTGTTGTAAAAACAAGAGAGCTGCACTGTTAAACGTATTGTGTAAAGCCCAAATCTGAGTTGTAACTTGTTCTTTCTTGGTTTCTTTTTGAAGAGTCACTCACCCTCTTTCGCAGGTTGTAAGTGAGCAGCAGATTTCTTGAGAAGTGGTTGGAAAACGCTGTGTAGAACTCCAGCACCTTCTGTAGGGCGTCACGTTTAATGACGTGGAGGTCGCAGTAGGTGAGAGCTCGGACGTTGGCGCAGGCTTGAGCGAGAGTCACTTCTTTCCAGAAGACCATCCCCAAATACATCTCCCTTACCTGCAGAGAGAGGGCACTGATCAAACCTTCGATCACTTTACTTCAACCCCCTCCGACCCCCCTCTAAGTTTTCATACAATAATGCATATAACTACATCCCCAGGGATCAATTTTGGGGCCCCTATTAATCAATTTGTACATGCTGCCACTTGACAAATCATTAAAAACAACAAGATCTCATATCATAGCTATGTTGATGACACTCAGATTTACCTAGCACTTTCACCAGATGACTATGGTCCCCTTGAATCTCTTTGTCAATGCATTGATCAAATCAATAGCTGGATGTCTAAAAACTTCCTACAGCTGAATAAGGAAAACCCGAAATGATCTTATTTGGGAAGAAAGATGAGGGAATTAAGATTGCTAATCATCCTGAACACAAAGGGACTTAAAGCAAAGGATGCTGTTAAAAATCTTGGTGTTTTAATCGACAGTGATCTCAGCTTCATGAACCATGTGAAAGCGATAACCAAATCAGCTTTTTACCACCTTAAAAACATAGCGAAGCTTAGAGGTCTTATGTCAAAGCATGACCTGGAAAAACTTATACATGCCTTTATTTTGAGCAGGTCGATTACTGCAATGGTCTCTTCACGGGCTTTCCTAAAAAAGACCATTAAACAGCTTCAGTTGGTGAAAAATGCAGCTGCTAGAGTTCTTACAAAAACAAAAAGAAACTGATCACATCACTCCAGTATTGAAGTCCCTACACTGGCTCCAAGTAAGTCACAGAATTGACTTAAAACACTACTGCTGGTTTACACATCCCTAAAGGGGGTAGGTCCTAATTGACCTCTCAGATATGGTTCAGCAGTACACACCTACTAGACCTCTAAGGTCACTAGGGAAAAAATCTATTAGTAGTACCCACCGTCAGAAGGAAACATGGTGAGGCAGCTTTTAGCTGCTACGCTGCTAAACTGTGGAACAAACTTCCAGATGAGGTCAAAGATGCACCAACAGTAGCCACTTTCAAAACTAGACTCAAGACCAAACTGTTCTCAGACGCGTTTCTTAATTAATCAAATGCTGCACTTTCCTGTCTTTTGATTGTTTTTTATTATCTTAATTTTTTTTTTTCTCTTTTAACGTACACTTTTATATTCTTTTATCGTTTTTATCTATGCACTTTGTGCTCTTTCATCTTGCTTTTATATATGTAAAGCACTTTGAATTGCCTTTGTGTATGAATGTGCTATATAAAATAAACTTGCCTTGCCTTACATTGTATTATAAACAATTTATGAAATCTTATACTGTATAGTGTTATAAATGCTAAAAGGGAAGTTAAAATAAAGTGTCACCAGTAAAAGCAACCATAACATTGTCTTTCTATCTGGTTAATAATGCAGTTGGAATGTCATAAATATCGATCCATTTCTACCAACAGGTGTTGTCACCTTTTTATAAGCCATCATATCTGCAGTTATCAATCATGTTTGCTTTGTTTACATGTTGTCTGTTCTTTAATATTACCACTATGGAGGCAGCTATAGATGATTTGTCAAGTGTCAAGCATGTGTGCAGCATTTGAGTCCAAGATCATTTTCCCTAGGGGGGGCAATAAAGTATGTTGTATACGTATCGTATCGTATCGTATCGTATCGCTTCGTATCGTATCGTTTTGATTCATATCGTATCGTATCGTATCGTTTTGATACATATCGTATCGTATCGCTTCGTATCGTTTTGATTCATATTGTATCGTATCGCTTCGTATCGCATCGTTTTGATTCATATCGTATCGTATCGTTTTGATACATATCGTATCGTATCGCTTCGTATCGTATCGTTTTGATTCATATCGTATCGTATCGTATCGTATCGTATCGTATCGTACATTTTGGTCCCGATGGTCTGCAGTCTTTCTAAAAGTAAGTCAAATGGTCGAACCAGTCAAAGGGATTACTTTTTACATCCAGGCCACCCAAAAGTTGTTCTTATTAATGGCTTATGGCTGATCTATCCAAATAATTAGTAAATGATTTATTAACTATTTATTAAGCCTATAGCTACAACTTGTAAACCCTTTATAAGGCGTGCTTTAATATAACTTGATACAAATTTTTCATCACCCATTTTACACAGTTTGTAGTTTTACCTTATAAGAAAATTGCTTCCTATAAACAATTATACACTCTGAGGAGTCCTTTTTGTAATAAAGAACAGACTAGGACTAGACCGGAATCCTACATTTTATATATCACTTCACCTATTCAAGTTACCTGCAGATTTACAAAGCATTAGCATTATTTATTAACTATTGATAAAAACTATTAATTATAGAGAATAAACTTGAACAAAATCCCTATAGATAATTGTAAATCTCAAGTATTTATAAGTGCTCACATGATGTCATTTGTGCAGCACAGTCGTAGCTGACCGAACCTGTGAGTCATGTAGAGAGAGTAGTGATTGAAAGGCTCAACCGTGATCATAAACAATTAATATAACTATGAACTGTATGTACTTAACATCTAAATCAACAGCTTCTCACATGCTGTGACTGCAGAAAGGATCAGGAATTACATTTGACATCTGATTACTTCTTTGAACCACAGGATGAAAAGCTGTATACGGTGCAACCTATTACAAAAATCAAGTAGCAAAAGCAATAATCAAACTATCATTAATATCCAGATGGAGTATTTCAATAATTAATAACATTTAGAGCCTCCCGTTTGTAGAGCAAGTGTGATGGATGAGTAAGTCAAACAGCACCAGTCGGAGGTGAAATCAGCCATGGTCTGTATTGCTTGTGTACTTTACATGTTGTTTCAGTTCTACCGTGCCATTAGGCTAATGAGGAATGTGATTCATAGCAGTGACTTGTTTATCCCTTCAGGCTCCATTACAGTCTCCACCCGGGTCAATGGTATTAGCCTAACAGTATATTGATTGTTGCAAGGAGGAACCGCTAGCAGTTTATTGACAAAAAAGACCAAGATGGTGTCACTGGGCTGCCAGAGTATGGCCATCCATTATTCACTAAATCAATTATTGGCAAATTAAATGATGAAGTTGTAAATAAGGAAATACTCTGCTGGGATTTAACCTAGGCCAGCGTATATGGAGGACAGAACTGTCAAAATCTAAAAATAAATTTATAAATGTATAAATGACTCAATAAATAAATAAAACATGGGATTAAATGTAGCAAAACTTATATTACAAATAAATGTAGCCATTAATTAATTGATAAAATGTGACATAAATTGATATTTCTGTGATATTTATTGTTTTAATTTGCTTCTTTGTTTATTTATTTTTGTATTAATTCCCTTGTCTATTTAAACTTCTGTTTAATTTTCCCTTTTATTTATTTGTGTATTTATTTTTATTCATTTTTAAATGTATTTATTATATTTTTTATTTATTTATGCATTTATTTTTTATTTATTTATTTTTGCATTAAATTCATTCATTCAATGGAAAAAGATATCAGAAGATATCAGAAATGTCAATGCAGTTAGCAATTGGTCTGGATCTTTCCTTATGAATATGCATTAGGCGTGGGTTAAACTACAGTTTAGAATACTTCATAGAATCAAACAGATCATCGTCGAAAAAAACAGAAATATGTTGTTACTATGATGCAAATGCGTTTTGTTAGAACAGAGGCCCTCTGGACTGAAATGGTTTTCCACCGTCATCTTTGCCATATTTTTGGGTGTTGATATGTCTCTAAGATAACAAATTGAGACAGCAGCAAGATACTGTAGCAGCACATCTGTAGCAGCACATCTGCATCTTACATATTTGTTGTCACTTTTTTGTGAAAGCTTAAGGAAATCAGAAAATTCTGAAAACTTGAGCAGATCTCGGGAAGGTCCGTCGACAGTTGGTGGAATGGGATGCCTTGACCACTCCTCTTCATAAAATAAACATAAGTGGTGAACTGCATTATTAATTATGCCATAAATGCTACTTTAGGAATTGTGAAAAATGCATTGTAAACCTCAATAAAATGGTCACCACTTTTGGAGATTGTTATGTCCTCATAAACCAGGTATTTGAGTTATTGTCATTTTAACTCATGATTTTTGAGATGTGTTGTGCTGGTAGAACACTGATTTGGAGATTGAAGACGTTTCACCAGGAATTGTGAAAATGCATTGTGAACTCACCTAAAATGGCCACCACCCTCATCATCCTGAATGACCTCCAGTGATCCCGACACCACAAAACAGAGGCTGTCACACTCTCACCAGCGTGGTAGATCAGGTCACCAGGCGCACAGTGGATGGTCTGAAACTCCATGGCCAGCGCTCTGAGGCACCCATCGCTGGCAAGCCGGAAAGCCGGGTGCTCTTTAAATACCTTCCGGTTGAGATGAACACAAATATCTGCTCTCATGTCCTTTGGACAAATCTGCAACACCTGGAAAGAAACGAAAGTAGAGCGGAGAGCGGTATGATGATTTGTTTCTCATGTCTTTAGCGCTGATCACACTCGTCCCATTAGGTGATCATAGAGTCATTCATTGTTGCCATGACTTGACTGGGGGACATGGTAGACTACACTTTGGACAAAGACACCCATAGCTTGCCACCTTTGACATAAGATGCCAGGGACCAACTTCACTCTTCCACTAGACAGCACCAACAACGAATGTAAACATGCTTTTATGCATTAAAATGCACGTGGGACCATTCATCGTCACTCAGCAATGAAGGACTGCTTACACACAGTGTGATTCATTTGGTATATTGCTCCTGAACAGAGGGTAAATGGTTACAGGTTCACTGAAATGAAACATAACAGCATTCCTTTCTTTATTTGCCTTGTTAACAGCCGTGCACAGAAAAGCGCCCAGAGGATAAGAGGTTTTGTTAACCTGGCAATCACGGCTGCCAATAGATGTATCACATCTAAGTGGAATCATGAGGATCCCCCTAATATTACTCAGTGGATTAATGAGGTCAATTCATGTGCTCCCTTGGAAAAAATAACCTGTGCTATAAGAGGTAGCACACAGCTTTTCTATAGGATATGGGATCCATGGATCACTTATATAGAATCTTCTTAACCTAACCTTTTCTATGGTTTTTACTTAATTATTTATTTTGATTTTCTATGTGCTTTTTTCTTTTTTTCTTTTCTCTTTTTTTCCCTCTACATTTATTTATTAATTGTAACAATTTATGATAATTCAATTATTAATTATTTAATGTATTTACTTAAGGTTTCTATCTTACCACCATGAATTATACTACTGTAGTACTTCTATCCATCCATCCATCTTCAACCTCTTATCGGGGTCGGGTCGCGGGGGCAACAGCTCCAGCAGGGGACCCAAACTTCCCATATCCCGGGGCCCCATTAACCAGCTCTGACTGGGGGATCCCGAGGTGTTCCCAGGCCAGTGTGGAGATCTAATCTCTCCACCTAGTCCTGGGTCTTCCCCGTGGTCTCCTCCCAGCTGGTCGTGCCTGGAACACCTCCCTAGGGAGGTGCCCAGGGAGGGGGGGGCATCCTCACTAGATGCCCGAACCACCTCAGCTGGCTCCTTTCAATACAAAGGAGCAGCGGCTCTACTCCGAGTCCCTCACGGATGACTGAGCTTCTCACCCTATCTCTAAGGAGACGCCAGCCACCCTCCTGAGGAAACCCATTTCGGCTGCTTGTACGATCTAGTTCTTTGGGTGATGACCCAGCCCTCAATGACCATAGGTGAGAGTAGGAACGAAGATTGACCGGTAGATCGAGAGCTTTGCCTTCCGGCTCAGCTCTCTTTTCGTCACGACGGTGCGGTAAAGCGAATGCAATACCACCCCCCCGCTGCTCCGATTCTCCGGCAATCTCACGTTCCATTGTACCCTCACCTGCGAACAAGGACCCGAGGTACTTGAACTCCTTCACTTGGGGTAAGGACTCATTCCCTACCCGGAGTAGGCAATCCACCGGTTTCCTGCTGAGAACCAGGGCCTCGGTTTTAGAGGTACTGATCCTCATCTCGGCCGCTTCACACTCGGCCGGCGAACCGATCCAGTGAGTGCTGGAGGTCACAGACCGATGATGCCAACAGGACCACATCATCTGCAAAAAGCAGCAATGAGATCTTCAGCACACCGGAACTGCAAACCCTCCTCCCCCCGACTACGCCTCGATATCCTGTCCATGGATATCACCAACAGGATTGGTGACAAAGCGCAGCCCTGGCGGAGGCCAACCCCCACCGGAAACGAGTCTGATTTATTGCCGAGAAACCCGAACACAGCTCTCGCTTTGGGCGTACAGAGATTGGATGGCCCTGAGAAGTGACCACCTCACCCCATACTCCTGCAGCACCCCCCACAGTATCTCCCGAGGGACCCGGTCATACGCCTTCTCCAAGTCCACTGTAGTACTTATTACTTTTAATTCTAACTAATTCAATTATTTTAGAAATGATTTTGGATGTTATTTTTTTCGGTAACTTTACCTCTAGGGTGGGAAGAAGGCTGGACCTGTCTCTGTGTGGGAGTGGGAAGCCATGATATGTGTGTGTGTGTAGATATACTGTATGTATGTACATATTAAATGTAAATGTTAGATATCATTTTTTTGTATTATGGCACCGGTGTTATGTTCTGTTATGTTTGTTACGCTATGTTTGGAAAAAGGAATAAAAAGAATTTTCCAAAAAAAAAGAAAAGCTCTTTGTGGCTCCTGTTGATCAATGTCATAGAACAAGTCACAGAATTTGTAAAACTGGGCAAGAGAAGGAAAAAAAATTCAGACTGTACTCTGAAGTCTCCAATAATTTCTGCAGTACCTGCCTCCAAGTTTTCCCAGAAGTAATGTTGTTCTCAAAAAAAGAATTACCTGTCACTAAAAGGACTTGGGTGTGTTTTTATACTACAGATAACAGATTCGGAGCTTCTTTCTTTCTCAGTAGGTTTGGGAAATACTTCACTAGGAGTCAACCTATCTTATTATTATTGTTTGGGACTGAATATGTCCAGTATGAGTTATTTTTTTATGGTGGAGTGTCACATGAAAGTCTCATGTCCAGCCGCTTCTTCTCTGCTGTGTCGCAGCATGTTTGCTCATGTACATATCATCAACGGATGCCAGGCCTTCGCAGGGCTCTGCCTTTAAAACAAATCTCTTTGAAGATGAATGTCAAGCAGAGAGGGATATGTGCCATTTTTAGACCCGTTAGTGTGGCCTGAAGCCAGACAAATAAATAATAAATAGATGCAGTGCAAGCTTAACATATACAGAAAAACACAATGAGTTATCACAGTCGGATTTTGACTACAGATTTCCTCGTGATAAAATCCAAATTACAAGTTATGTTTCTAATTTGAGGTGAAAATAATAAAACTTTTTCCATGATTTGGATTTTGGACAGGTGGATTTAATTGGGATGCAGCGATATGAATGGCTTTCTGGCTTTGAAGTCAATAAGAGCGGCGTGGGGCTCAAATCTATCTGCTGCCAGCTTTAAACACTTCATTTCCACAAATCATTTCAGCGTCATCTAAGTTCAGTAGGATGGCTTGTGGTGGACTGTGCCATAAACGCCATACCACTGTCTGATTTTCATAATTGGCTGCTAAATGTTGCCACAGGAATAGCCTTTCAGTTTTTACAAAATTAACAGTGAAAAAACAACTTTATATATAGTGATTGTTCAGGAGCATCAACAGCTATTTGTTTTTGTAATAATAATAATAATAATAATAATAATAATAAATGGTAGTCCATAATAACAAGGAAGCTGGCAGTAATGACCCGCCATAGGGGAGCCATAAAGAGGACGCAGTCTGACATACCTTTTTCAGTGTCTATACACGTGACATGGACCACGTGGAGGCGATGTAGTCCATCACTCTTTCACTCAAGCCCTTGGTGCACCTGATAGAGCTTGAGGAAGTCCCGGACACTGTTAATCATCTCATGGTAACGATTTGTGTTGGCGTACATCTGCTGGAAAATTGTTGTCACATTACCAAAGATGGTGGCATAAAGAAGGGCTGGGGACATACAGAGAAGAAACGGGAGACATTTAATTTTGATACGACACATAGGTATCCACCACGTTTTTTGCTGCTTGTATGAACTTGACTTCATGAGTAAAGAGAAATTATGTGATAAAAAAAATCAATAAAATAAATCTATGAAGATGCAAATAATTGTCCATTATAGATCTGATGGGTACTGGTCTGGTCTATTTGATATTGGGATTCAGTGTTTGACTAAACACCAGTAACCCTACTGGTTTGATGCTTTGTTTTTTAAGTATTCGTTTCTCAAATCATCCTGTGGGGTTTTGAAAAAATGTATAAAGAGGTTTATAGCCCAGGGTCACATAAAACTGCAGTACATTTTAAAATAAAACAGGAAAACCTCCAAATCAGCGTTTACAAGCACAATCTCAAAATCATGATTTAAGATGACATAACTCAATTACCCGGTTTATGAGGACATAAAAACCTCCAAACTGTGGTTTATGAGGACATAATTTGATCTCGAAAATGTGGTTTGTGATCTTCACAACACTGGGTGCCTTAATATATACTACATCACATGATACATCAGACCAAATGTGCCTTAAGACTTAATATTGTTTTATGTGGGGAGCACTTAATCAATCACATGGGAAATTAATAATTACTACCCTAATTTATTAAGAGGCTTATAAACCCAGGGTCAACATAATACTGCAGTATATTTTAAAATCAAATATGAAAATCTCAAAATCATGGTTTAAAATGACAAAACTCAAATACCTGGTTCATGAGGACATAAAAAACCTCCAAATTGTGGTTTATGAGCTTCACAACATTGGTGAAATGTGGTTTCTGATCTTCACAACACTGATGGTCTTAATATATACGACATCACATGATACATCAGACCAAATGTGCCTTAAGACTTAATATCGTTTTATGTGGTGAGCACTTAATCAATCATGTGGGAAATTAACAATTACTACTCATCAATGCCTCCAAATACATTCCACAAAACTCTCACCAAAAGGGAAAAACTAGAACTACGACTTTGTATGGAGTGCATGTGTGGAAGCATCTAATCCCGTGCAGCTATATCGTTATCGTTTCTTAACTTGTCTTGTGATAGATGAATTAAAGAAAGAGTACCGCAGTGCATGTCTGAGGTGGTTGGGTGGTTGAACTGGTGCAACAGCTGGCGTGTGTGTGCGTGGATCAAAGCTATCAGATGTCTGCACTATGTGTGTAGTGTTCTCTTGGCAATGGAGCCCTAATTAGCCTGCTAGAAGGGACGGAAAGGAAACACGCCAGCCACATATTTCAATTCTCCTCAGATGATGACAGTAACCCCTGTGCATGCGTTTGTGTGGGTTTGTTTATTTCACAACGCACAAAGTGTTGAAAAACTGCACAGGGAATAATACTAATTAAAAAGCGCTGAAAACTCCTCTAGGGCAAGGATAACCACAACTTTCATCCTTTCATCACCACCCGCTCACTTGTATAGCCACGTTATCATGCCGAGGATGATATTCTTCACCTAAACACAGAAGAATATGCTATTGTTTGCAACAGATCAAGCAAGGTTTTACAAAAAGGTCTGAGCCAATTAAATCTAAGATGATTTGACAACCAAGTTTTGGGATGACTGCTACCTCGAGCCTGAGCGCAGATGGCAATGCTCACTTCTCTGATAAGCAGAAAACGCTGCAACAAAGGAAACTCAATCGGTCCCTGAGGAGCGGTGCTTCATCTCGTCCCCAACATCGCTTTTTACTTGCTGACGTACGCAACTTTGCTGCAGCGTTTGCTCGGCATCCAACAGCTGGCTGGTTTGAGGAGGGGTAGTTAAAAGACAGTTGTCAGAAACTCAACCCCCAGGCCAACAGTTGCTATAGAAAACAGGACATATGTATAGTGCCCCCATGCCACCCCCCCCAATCCCTCGTCACACTGTGATCTTCTACTGCCAGCGCCGATCCAGCGCTGGTGGTAAAAATAGAACAGTATCAGAGCATCCATATTTCATAGAGAACAGCCATGGACTACAGTAGATTGCATCTACACTGAATCCTCCCGAGGCTGTCTGTTTTTTTTTATATTTAGATCTGTATCTCACAATGAAAAATTTAGTCTGCAGATGAGTGTTGCCAGTTCCTCCGAGAGTGAATTCATAACCTGAGCAGCCAAAAAGTAGAGAGAGAGGGACAATCATCCTTTGGTCTCAGAGGGTTGAGATGTGGCTGAAAGAATTGAGGTGAGGTGAGGAGTGATTGCAGAGGGATCGGAAGGGAGCACTGTGCAAATTGATCCGGCGGTCCGTTATTGCTCCGAGGTGTTGCTCTCTTCGTGCAGTCGCACATAAATGCACTGCGCTGTACACTGTACTATGAGCCCCACAAGCAGAAGTACCTTATAAATGTTTCATATTGTGATGTGGAGAGAAGGGCAAACTGTGAGAACATGCCTCCTTCCTAGCAGATGACATGTTTTCTTAGTTAGTGGGGCAGGTTTCGTAACTGAATTATAATCCATCATTGTTATTTATGTTTTATTCACTGTTTCAACTGCAGAAAGATTGGAAACTTGTGTGAGTGATGCATCACGCTCCAGAAATCTCAATAATTCAGCACAATATCACACAGAAGACTGAGGTAATACGTCTAATGAAGGCAACAAATAACAGAACTCCTGCTCTATGGTATGCGTCGTATGTTAAAGTTAAACTGGACAGACTAGAGTTGACTGCACTGTTGGAAAGAGTGAAAAAGAAACTGGTGAAAGCTACATGCAAGTTTTTGAAGACAATTTGAAACTCGTTACAGCTTTCTTATTTGACATTGTATGAATGTCCTATACATTGATACACTGTATTGTGTGTTGTGTACAGTGTATTTCATTCTATATGGCTTGCGTTTTACTAAAGTAAATGATGTCACAACAGTGAGTCAGTAGCCTGTTTTCAAACGTGTCCAAATCTCTGATTGTTTCAATGATTCGAATGAGCCTGGTGTTGTGCTCACGGACAACTGAGACAATCAAAGTTTTGTAGGACTGAGAATGGGACGGCCATCTATCTGTGCCAGACCCAGAGAAATAACTGCATCCGTGAAACATAGCGACATTAAGCTGCCTCAAAAAACTGTGCCACACGTGGATGAGATCAACCAGCTATACAACTCAGTCACACCAGAAGTGACACAGTGAAATTTATCCGTGCATGTTTGCAAAATATCTGGTTCTAGAAACTTAGTGACCTATGAATCACTTGCCAGGCCAGTTATTTGGCTACAGTAGCTGCCGGGCTAACTGATAACATGCCAGCCAGCCTGGAACATGCTAGCGCTACTCAGTAGGGCTTGCCTACTCTGAGTCAATTAGTCGACTAATCGGTCGTTTTGGTCTTTGTCGACTCAGATTTCTTTAGTTCATCATTGTTTTATGCTTTCTTCATGCTGAATGACTTATTCCTAAGAAACTTATGAGCACATCTCAGGTGAACATAAGATTTAAAGTGGTACTTTTGTGTGATTCTTGAGGAGAAACTCAGTTTACAGATCTGTTGATTAAATCAACTGATCAATTAGTCGACAAAATCGTGTGAGTGTTAGTCAAATAAGAATTTCTTTGGTCGGGGACAGCTCTACTACTCAGTCACAATAGTGGCCATGAGCTTCTTCTGATTTTTCTCTGTACTGTGCCATTTATTCCCCCCCCTGGCAGGATTGTACACCATTTCATTCAATAAAGACTTATTGAGGGGGATTAAACAAAGTTACTGTCTTTTTGCATGCTCATTAGTTCAGTGTTTTAACATGACTTTGCAATTAAATCACCATATTTCTGGATAGTAAGTTAAGTTAGTTGCTCCTAGCAACCGCTGATGTGTCAATTTAAAAAAGAACGTTGGCGGATATGGATACGTTAACAGGGTAGGTTTCAACAAGTCAAATTAAGAATGAATTTGCAATTTAAGACCCATTTCACGTCCATTTTAGACCATTATGAATGCAATTTAAGACCTACTCACGTCCATACTGGCAAGAAAGTACTAAGGAGATGAAGAAAATTGGAACCCAAGAATTACTTGCAAAGTAATTTATTTATTCACTTGAAACACTTTCCTTCCAGCAGTTTACCCAGTCTTTGTCCAGGTTTTCACAGTTTTGAAAAGTTGTCCATTTTAAAGTTAAATGCATCAATCTGGTGCACTTTGAAATCAAAATTAAGAGACTCTATCTTGTGCTCTTGTACATGATTTTGTGCTGTAGCAGTGGAGGACTGTAGGCTACTCAAGTTCTGTACTTAAGTACAATTTTGAGGTACTTGTACTTTACTTGAGTATTTCTATTTTACTTAACTTTATAGCCACTTCTACTCCACTACATCACAGAGGGAAATGTTGTACTTTTTACTTCAGTTATTTATTTATTTGACAATATTAGATACTATGTGCAGATTCAGATACTTAATACTAAACAAAAATCAACTAATAAACTGTGTATTATTAAAGGGACTGTTTGTAACTTTCAAGCGTATAAATGTACCGGGTCGGGACACATGCACGCTCGCATATGCGCGCTCATGTGTGGCTGAAGTCCCCACTCCGCTGCCTACTTGCCTTCACTAACACACCGCATGCGTTCTCGCTGTCTCGCTCCACCTTGTTGGATTTATTATGTACAAAAGTGCTTACAATGACCTGCAATAACCTGACTGTTGGATTTGTTGTGAATGGAGTGATTGCGAGGAAAGGGAGGAGGCAGGTGCTGTTCTTTTTGCAAGGTCAAGAAGAGGAAGGAGTCAGAAGGAGATAACAAAGAAGAAGATATGCAGCAAAAATATCACGTGTCATAATCTCATGAATATTAATATTGTGTAAACCATGAATAGGCTGGATCAGGGATAGCTCGGGGTTCAGACTTCACGAACTGACCCATGCACTGTATGTTGTCAGGGACACGTTGATTGGATCCAGATATCTGTAAACTCTTTTATTTTACTTATGCAACATTGATTGTTCGGAATAAATTGAATCATTATGCTTTAACTCATCTGTTTTGGAAATTCTCTTTGTCACACAAGATTAACCAACACGTAACTGGGCCTTGACCTCTTGGAGGTAGAAGGCCAGTTCCTTCAATTGGTGACCCCAACGTGATCTTCGGCATTGAGAAGCGTGTCCAAAGGACGGACAGAACCGGCGAGAGAGAGAAAGGGCCCTGAAATCTTAAGGTAAGCAGAACCTGTTGTATCGAACTCTGCATATTGGCTTACTCTAAATTATCTCTCTTGTTGTGCTGAATCTCCTTTGTAGTGATAAATGTTGCAAAAGTAAAGACTTTCTGTTGAAAACTAAAAGGAGGAAAAGTGCCCTTTTAGTAACGTCTGGGACGTTAGAGTTTAGTGTTGAAAACTAAAGGAGGAAAGTTGCCTTTTAGTAACGTCTGGGACGTTAGAGTTTAGTGTTGAAAACTAAAAGGAGGAAAGTTGCCCTTTTAGTAACGTCTGGGACGTTAGAGTTTAGTGTTGAAAACTAAAAGGAGGAAGTTGCCCTTTTAGTAACGTCTAGGACGTTAGAGTTTAGTAAAATAGCGCTTGGAGCGCCTGTATGAGTAGTGCGCTTGGAGCGCTAGTTTAGTAACGTCTAGGACGTTTAGAGTTTAGTAAAATAGCGCTTGGAGCGCCTGTATGAGTGTACATTAATAACTAGTATTCAGAGGAAAATTAAAACTTACTGTTGATACTGGGCCAACATCGCTGGAACATCAAAGTGTCCAGTAGAAGCTTATGTTGGTAGGATCACAGCGAGGGGCATAGCGACCCATTTACTCTGAATCTAGTTACTGTCATAAACTGAATAAACCTGTGTGAAATAGTACTGACAGAATGGACGGAGAATTTGACAAAGACTGTGAGGAACGGGGTGGCTGTGGGCCTCCCCGTTTATCATTTGGACAGCAATGGGCTAAAGTCAGGACCAATGTAATCTGTACATTTGATCCAAGACTAGAAATAAAGAGACTCAAGACCTAGATGAGTGGTATAACATGACAGTGAAGGAAGGGCATTTTCCAGCCACGGGAAGTGAAGCCAAATTCATGCCAGTGATGAGAGCATTAATACAGGTGGTTCATAGAAAGCTGCTGCAAGCAGGACAAGACAAAGAAAAGGGACATATGTTTGTAAGAGGAAAGTGAGGAAAGAAAGAAGACGAGGTGGCAAGTAAATTGGTAAAATATAATGTGATACAGATGGCTGCACTATCAGCCTTAGGCAGCCAGACGAAAGCCACCCACGCAAAAACCGCTGAAGCAAAACCACTAGTGAAACCCTCACCCAGTCCTAGCGCACCCCCACCACCAAACCCACATACTAGCCAGCCGCCACATTACATGTCCCTCCATCAGCAGTACCCACCTGGCCCACATCCCAACCCCCCTCCTTATCCTCCTCCTACCCCTAGTCCGGTACCAACCCACAGGACAGTGATTATACAAACGAAGTTATGGCACCATTGTTTCACGTGTTAGGTGGTACTTTGGAACTAGAAGAGGAAATAGAAAAAGAACAAGGAGCAGGTTCAGCCTCAGAGGCGGGTAGTATGTCTGATGTAGCCAGAGAAATAGACAGGCTAAGGGAAGAACTGAGAGATCAGGCTAAACAATACAGGATAGGACAAGCCATGTTACTACCAGACTTGCGTAATGGAGGCGTAAGAGGGAGAGCTCAATCTACCCCTAAACCCCACACAGAGAGTCCAGACATAAGTGATTGGATGCAGAGAACTGAGAGAGACACAGAGAGATCCCGTGCAGAGTATCATGATGTCCACACTAGTGGAGAGGTAGATGAGGACGCTGATGACGAGGCTAGTAGAGCAGTAGAGGAGGGTGATGATGATGAAGACGAAAACATTCCTATCACTATAGAGGGAACCATGAGAACGCACTCCAAAAGAGGGATACATAGGGAGACGGGAGGGTGGGGACGAAGAGGCGAGACCATATACACCCCCCAAAACTAGGTCACATAAAGTTTATGGAAAGTACGAAGACAAAGGTTGACAAACAGATGAGTCAGTGCGTTGGCATGTTTCCAACTATCCGGGGGTGAACCCAGATAAGAATCACAGCAGTCTCTGTTCAGACTAGCTCTGTTAAAACATGCTCCGGAAGGAGTTAAGAGAAAGATACCCAGATGGCTCAATTTTTAACACCAGCTCCAGCCCCGCCACAGAACCCTTATCCACTGCAGGGCCCGCCACAGGCTATGTATCAACCCCAGTATCATGTTCCTTACCAAGCTGCCCCATATCAGCAGCCCCCTTATCATGAAAGCCGGAATAGAGGCAGAGGGAGAGGAGGAGGAGGCAGGGGGAGGGGGTATGCCCAACCAAGAGGAGGCAGTTGTTTCATCTGCGGAAGCCCGGATCACTGGGCCACGTGACTGTCCTCAGAAACAACAACAGCAGATGAGAGGGCCCTCCACAGCAGTCATATCAGCCAGCAATACAGACTCCACCAAACCAACAGCTAGCTCCAATGCAGGCATACAGCGGGTACTCTGCGCAGGGACCTCCCCTGGTCCATATACACCAGGAATGTTCCCATAGGGGTGCCCGACGGAGATGGAGGGGCAGGGGCTGGCAGAGCCCTGTCCTCCAGTTGACAGTGAACGGAAAACGAAGATGGTTCATGGTTGGATACGGGAGCACGTTACTCCACCTTAGCTGAACCTATGTGTTCCCTTTCCTCTCACTATGTTTCCGTTTTGGGATTTTCCGGCACTGAACAAAGACTGCCCTTTTACTGTTCCCTTTCCTGTCCGGCTTGGTAGACAGGTGATGGAGCACCCCTTTTTGTATGCACCTGATTGTCCACGTGATCTCCTGGGAAGAGATGTTTTGGCAGCACTGGGGGCTTCTGTACATTGTTCACCAGAAGCTGTGATAGTGAGTTTCCCCGGAGGAGAAGAAATGGTGTGCTCCTCCCCCCTCCAGTGCTGATCGCATGTGCATGTTGAGTCCTGATACCTCACCTGATGCCCCACCACCTGTGCAGACATATATTGGGCCCTGCTAGCCGACAGAAAACCCTCTGATTGACTTTTACAACATGTGGCAACCATGGATTAGGGCTCTACACCTCTACCTTCCCCTGTTCCCGATCCTCCCCACTGCACTCTCGAATTATGACAGAAATAATGATCTTACGGTATCAAGATTGAGTTCCAACAGAACCTGTTAGATACAACCTGGGGATAGGAGTAAGAGATGTTTATATAGCACCAGCAGGAGTAGCAGCCGTAGTAAAACTAACCCCAGCACAAGAACAATGGTATCGAATGTCAGAAGAAGCTGTTCCCCATGTGTCCCTAGCCATAGCTCCAAAACATCAGGCTAAAAGACTTAGGCCCCATGGTTAAAGCAGCAGTCGCTCTGACAGACTGGGTTCCCACTTCCTTTTGGGGGTTTCAATCGTCACCATCCTCTAACATATATAGACTCTCCTTTTACAATGCAGTGTCATGGTATTTGCAAACATGAGTTACTAACACGCCACCACGGTAGGGAGATGTTAGATGGTGAAGGAGCCACTTCCATGTTGGCAGCTCTCCCTCCTCACTGTGGTCTACGGGACCCATTTGATGTTGGCAGGTGCAGCATGGAACCGGTAACTTTCGAGATGAATACTTACTGCCCTATCTGGAGACCTCAGTATAAGCATAAAGTGGAAGCAGCCCAGGGTATCTCCCATACGATTGAAGGACTGATAAAGGCGGGAGTATTAAGAAAATCTTACTCTCAGTGGAACACTCCCATTTTGCCAGTAATCAAACCCTCCGGCTCATACAGAATGGTCATGATTTAAGAGCCATCAATGAGCTGGTTTTGACTCCTGTTACACCAGTACCCGAACCCCCACTCTGCTCTCTCGATGCTCACCCCAGCCCATACATCTTTCCACATGTATAGACTTGGCTAACGCCTTCTTTTGCCTGCCCTTAGCAGATCATTTACAGGACATTTTCTCATTTACATATGAAGGCCAAAAGGCTGACATATAATGTGTTACCACAGGGGTTTTATACTCTCCCCCTCTATTTTTAACGAAACCTTGAGAACTCACTTTAGCCGGCCTTGAACTCCCTGAGGGGTGTTGTATTGTACAATATGTAGATGACTTGTTAGTTACCCTTGGCTGAGGTATGCCTGTCACTAACTCATGCATTGTTATTGAGGTTACATAACTACGGTTACAAAGCTCAAAGGAAAAACTTCAGTGTTGCCGCACACAAGTTTCGTTCCTAGGTAGAATGGTTGTCAGCAAAGGCACCGCATATCTCCAGCTCATCGTGACTCAATACTCCACCATCCGAAACCACAGACAGTAAAAGAGATGTTATCATTCTATGGGCTGACTGGGTATCAAGACAATACATCCCTAACTATGCAGGCGACACTCAGTTACTCAGACAAATGGTAACATGGCGGAATGAGAAATCTCACCGCTAGAGCTCAGAATGGTCTACAGATGGCTCGAGGAGGTTTTAGTTATCACCCTCAAGCAGAAATGCAGAGGCCGCAGCACTCGCTCTCCCAGATTATCTCTCAACCATTCCATCTGGATGTCTCAGAGCAGCTTAGTACAGCCCATGGTGTCTTATATCAGAAACACAGAGGAGACTAGGAACGTATTGTACTATTGTAGCATTTTTGCCTAGACACACAAGAACAGAGAGCCAGCCCCTGTGTCAGATATGCAGCTGCTCTGGCAAAAATTGTAGACAAAGTAGGTCATATAGTCATGCACCATCCTCTACAGATTCTGACCTCTCACAGCACTGTAACATATGTCACATCCTCCTGTTTCACTCTCACCCCCCTCAGACAGACCAAGATCTTACAAGTACTCTCGAAACCACACATCTCCTTTGTACATGAGGGCTGTAATATGGCTGACAATATGACTGATGGCGAGAAGCACTTCTGTGCAGAAAAATCGCTGCCCTTTGTAAAACTAAGGCTGGACTTAGAAAACTCCCCTTTAACGGAAACTGACCTTAGCTTATTTACAGATGGTTGCTGTTTCCGTCATCCCACCGAAGGGTTAAAAGCAGGTTATGCTGTGGTGTCTATGAATACAGCAAAAGAGGAACCATGTACTCTCGATCACGGTCCTCTTGATGGGAAACAATCTGCTCAGGCAGCAGAACTTACGGCTGTAGTTTGTGCTCTGCGGTTAGCGGAAGGGAAGGCAGTGAATATTTTCACAGACTCTGCGTATGTGTTGCAATGCAATTCACAGAGATATGTCTGGCTGGGTGCAAGTGGGTTTTAAGGACTAGTCAGAATAAACCTATGGCTCATGAGGAGTTGATTGAAAGAGTTGTTGGAAGCAATCCAGTTACCACAGAGGGTAGCTGTGATCAAGTGAAAGGACACAGTCAGGGCACTGATTTTAGAGAGTATAGGAAACGATAGCAGCGGATGCAGCCGCTAAAAGGCGGCAGGGTATTTACCTACTATGATGGGTCATGACCACAGCAGATCTCGGTTCTGAGATAACTGATTTCTCCATATACAAGCTCAGAAATCTGCCACACAGCAGCAGAACGAAACCATCTGGGAAGATAAGGGAGCTATAGAACAGTTGATGGTATATGGTATAACGGAGATCAAATAGTTATGCCCCCTGTTGGATGTCCTCAATATTGACTCAGACTCATGGACTTGACCATAAAAGCCACAAACAGATGTTACGAGATCTCCGCCACTGGTGGATTCCCCGGAAACATGCTACTATAACTGACTTCTTGACTAAGTGTGACGTATGTAGTACATGTAACAGCAGACCCTACCATCACTCCTAGGGCAGGAAAACATCCTTCTCCCACTGCCCCGGGACAGGAAATCTTTATTGATTTCACAGATATGGGGAGTAAGGGCTGGGGGGAAAAGATTCCTCCTAGTAATTGTGGACGCATTTTCACGTTGGGTGGAGGCCTACCCTACGGGAAAGAGGACGCAAAATCAGTCATTAAATGTCTGGTGAATGAGTACATTCCGAAACATGGGTTTCCTAAATTGATCAGGTCAGATAATGGTTCACATTTCAAAAATAACGACCTGCAATCTGTCGAAAAGGCTCTGGGACTACAACACAAATTTGGCACTGTGTATCATCCACAATCACAGGACTCACCACCATTTGAGCTTAAGTGTGGCCGACCTTTCCCAGGGCCGTCCCAAACCCCTCTCCCCTTCCTGACCTCGGTTACAGACCCATACTATTTGAAGGTTAATGCTCTTGTGTCAGCTCTCTCCTATACAGGTGACAAACCTGTCACCCCTGTCACAGAGGACGTTCCAGGACCTGACCCCAGACCCCCAGAACACCTTTGGTTGAAGGTGTTAAAGAGGAAATGGTCGGAGCCACGTTGGACAGGCCCACACAAGGTTCTGGCCAGAACTGCAACAGCTGTGCAGCTTGCAGGAAAAGGACTCAACTGGTGGCCACCTAACACAGTGCTCCAGCAGGCAGGACAGGACCTGAAGCAGAGGAGGCAGCCCCACAAAGAGCCAGGCTACGTGAAAAGAGGGTCACGTATAATTTTTTATTTTTCATATACTGTATAAACTGTGACTGTGATGAGATACACATAAGGGAAAGAAGGTTACAAGGTCTTGCCTGTATTTACAGTTAAATCAGGCTAACATGGTTGTTTAGGTGGACTCATCTAGGTGGTTTTTGAAAACCTTATATATCACATTGTATTAAAACTTGTTGCTTAGAATAAATGCTAAAATAGATAAAAGAGAAACCAGGGGTGGGGAGAACTCCACCAGAGAGAAATTTCACTTCCTTTCCCAAACCAGTATAAAATAGGACCACCCAGATAAAAGTTTTTCAGTTGCGCGCAGGAAAACAAACTAGAAGCATCATGCAGTACGGCAAACTGCTAATAGCGTTTGTTGTAGTATCTGTGTTTATCTCTCTTGTCCTCTTTTTTCTGGACAATCCTCGACCAAAAAAGGGAGAAGCCAGAAGGACAGGGAAGAATGTAACGATTAACTAGCACCAAACGACACCGAGGCACATCAAAATCGCACTGAAACCGTAAATACAACTGCACACCACAGATCAAAAATGCCATTGGAGTACCTAGAGGAGTCCCTAATGAATATAAACTAGCTGACCAAATAGCTGCAGGTTTTGAAAACATACCTGTAATAAGTGCTCTGATCCCTATCACTCCTAACAAAAATGTTGACCGCATTAACTACATCCACTATAATGTTCTCCGTTTGACTAATCTAACCCGTGATGCAATTGCCGGACTAGCTGAACAAATGGCTCCTACGTCACTGATGGTGATCCAAAATAGAATGGCATTAGATATGCTGCTGGCAGAGAAAGGCAGTGTATGCTCAATGTTCCAAGACTCATGTTGTATTTTCATCCCTAACAATACAGCGCCGGACGGGACTGTAACTAAGGCGCTAGAGGGGCTCCGGACGCTGTCTGAATCCATGCACGATGACTCAGGTATCAACAGCCCCATTAACGACTGGTTAGACCGTACATTTGGGAAATGGAAGTCCATGGTGGTATCTCTATTCTCCTCAATCCTTGCTGTGTGTGCATGCTTAGTATTATGCGGTTGTTGCTGTATTCCATGTATTCGCCACCTCACTGAGCGTGTGATTATTTCTGCTGTGCAACGAAAGCATCCGGATGCACCTCCTTCTTATCAGATGGCCATGTTACAAGCTGAGAGACAGGGTCTCCTGGAAATGGTGGGGGATAGTGAAGATGTTGATCCTGAAGAGGTTGTATGATGATGCTTATAATTAATACATCTGTACGTAACATTATCTATGCTTATAATTAATACATCTGTATGTAACATTATCTACGCTTATAATTAATATATCTGTATGTAACATTATCTGTAGGTGAACTTAGTTAAGTTCAAAAGAGGGTCTGTTGGATTTATTATGTACAAAAGTGCTTACAATGACCTGCAATAACCTGGCTGTTGGATTTGTTGTGAATGGAGTGATTGCGAGGAAAGGGAGGAGGCAGGTGCTGTTCTTTTTGCAAGGTCAAGAAGAGGAAGGAGTCAGAAGGAGATAACAAAGAAGAAGATATGCAGCAAAAATATCACGTGTCATAATCTCATAAATATTAATATTGTGTAAACCATGAATAGGCTGGATCAGGGATAGCTCGGGGTTCAGACTTCACGAACTGACCCATGCACTGTATGTTGTCAGGGACACGTTGATTGGATCCAGATATCTGTAAACTCTTTTATTTTACTTATGCAACATTGATTGTTCGGAATAAATTGAATCATTATGCTTTAACTCATCTGTTTGGAAATTCTCTTTGTCACACAAGATTAACCAACACGTAACTGGGCCTTGACCTCTTGGAGGTAGAAGGCCAGTTCCTTCAACCTCTAGACGTGAACGCGCGCTCACTCCACACTGCAGAAGAGTTAGTTTAGCTCTGAGAATATCTAGTGAATCTACAGTGGACTTTTGTGCAGAAATAACTGCTGCAACTCCTCCAGACCAACAGAGGTTTCTCGTGTCTTGTGAAGTGACGGGGCTCCGCAGCGAGAAACGTTGTCGTCTCCGACTGGGTGCCGTTGTCTCCCTGCTCCCTCTGGCTGCGGTCAGGAGGCGATAACGTTTCTCGCTGCGGAGCCCCGCTGCTTCAGCTCCGACTAAAACTCCGGTGTCTCCCTCCGGGCGCAGTCGGGAGGCGATACCGTTTCTCTTCCTGCTTCAGCTGAGGCATGAAAAGCCAAAACTAGGATCAGCAGTGATTCATGGAGAGACCTTCGTCTGGTCAGCTAACATTACTGCCAAGCAGCTGAAATATAGAGTGATATTGTGCTTTTAGCTGACGTGTGTCGCCTCACTGATTTGAACAATGCTCGTTCATGTCTATGTAGAGTGAGCAAGCGCGAGCCCGACGCTGACTTTAGTTGACTTAACGGCCACAGGTGTCGCTGTTAACAAGACATTTCTGAAAGTTACAAATAGTCCCTTTAAGTAGTATATCATTATTAAGCATATAAATTAGTTCAAATGAGCACCTTTATCAGCTGCAACATTGAAGTGATGAACACATTAATGCATCAATAATTATAATACAATAATATACCATAATATATATTATTGTGAAATGGAGCATTCTGCATAATGAGTAGGATACTTTTACTTTTGGTACTTTAAGTATATATTTGATGCTAATACTTTTGTACTTCAGTAACATTTTGAAGGTAGGGCATTTACTTCTAGCAGAGTATTTTTACACTGTGGTATTACTTTTACTTAAAGTGGCAGTAGTCAGTATATTTTTGGCGTCATTGGGCAAAAATGTCATAATAACCTTTCAGCATATTGTAATTCAAGTGTTCTGGGAGAAAACTAGACTTCTGCTCCTCCTCATGGCTCTGTTTTCAGACTTTAGAACATCTAGCCCACCAATCAAAGGTCATTTCAGAGAGAGAGCGTTCCTATTGGCTGTGCTCCGGTCATGTGACCAGAACTTGGTGTTCAATTCAATTCAATTCATTTCAATTCAATTTATTTTTGTATAGCGTCTCTCTCTTCCCCTTTCCAAGACTCTATCCACTGTCCTATCAATAAAAACGCTTAAAAAATGCCCCCAAAAAAAATAACTCTAAAAAAAAAAAAAAAAGCAAGATAATGCTTTTTTTTTTACAGGTGAAACTGGGAATACATTGTAAACTAAAGCTGTGCCCAGAAACTGCCTGTGCTTTGAGCCTGAAAAGTGGCTATTATATGGAACTTTTTGTTAAAGGAATATACTGTACAGTAGGTCAACGTATTCTCATACAACAGTTCGTATGTTATCTTACGAAAACGTTATTCCTCCTTTTTTGTTTGTTTTCCTACGAATGTCTAGCAACACGTGTTAATTGCCGCTCGTTACATGCATACAGTCTTCACAGGAAACAACTTTCTTAGGTTTAGGCAACAAAACTACTTAGTCAGGTTTAGGAAAAGATCAACTTGGTCAGGATTAGGCAACAGAATTACTTAGTCAGGTTTAGGAAAAGATCAAATTGGTCAGGATTAGGCAACAGAACTACTTATTCAGGTTTAGGAAAAGAACAACTTGGTTAGGATTAGGCAACAGAACTACTTATTCAGGTTTAGGAAAAGATTGACTTTGTTAGGATTAGGCAACAGAACTACTTATTTAGGTTTAGGAAAAGATCGTGGTTTGGCTTAAATAAGTCAGGAAATGGCGTTACTTCTGTACTGTACGTCAGTTACAAATACATCAACATTGACTTTTGGATTCACACGGGACATGAACGCCGGTCTCATGGGTGAAAAGTCCTGGATTTTTTGACCCACCCATCCACCCCAACATCCTCAATACAGCGCCCTTTATATTTCCTGGTTACGTGAATTGCACACAAATTCATTTCGTGGGATATACACAAATTACAGTGGATCACTTTTCGTAGGTATAGCTACGAACAGTGTATGACACCAACCTGAGTAGGTAGTAGGCAGTGAAAGTATCCATAGTTCTGGCACTGAACTACATTCAACCTGTGCAGCATAAACTGGGTTACAGCTGAGAAATATTGCTCAGCTAATCATCTGTAAAGTAATATTTTCTGAATTTTGATGGCTCTATTCATAATTCATTTATTCACCTGCCTCTGTGGATTGTGGCTTTAAAGAGCATATTTAACTTCTCATGTATCATGTATCTGCTACATTAGATGAAAAATAAAACGCCTCCACTCACATCCAATCATCATCATGGCTACTGCAAAGATTTTCTCTCCGTCTGTGGTCGGGGCGATGTTGCCGAAGCCGATGCTGGTCAGGCTGGTCATGGTAAAGTACAACGAAGTGATGTAGACAGAGTCTTTGTTCGGCCCGCCCTCCCACTTCCCTGAACCGCTGGCGTTGAAGCGATATGGTGTGCCCACCGTCTCAGCTAGGATGTAGAGCCAGCTGTCCATGCGCACAATGTTGGTTTCTTCATCGATAACCTCGTAATCACCGATGCTGAACCTGGAGCGTGGGTCGACAGAAATGGTCAGGAAACAAATAATCAGTTATGTATTAGACATTGCATTTCACAGTTTTGCTTTGAGCTAAATGCTAACAATGTCAACATGCTTCTGTTTAGACGATAGCTTTTACCATGTTCACCATCGTAGTTTAGCGTGTTAGCGTGCTAACTTTTGCTAAGTACAGCTGAGGATGACGTTATTGTCAGTATTTCTTTTTTCAGGTATTTAGACATAAACCAAAGTATTGAACAGAATTTTGACCTGATGATGGCCCTAGATTAAAAGTCAGAGCAATCTGAGGGAACGTGAAGTGGCAATCCATCCAATAGCTTTTCAGACATTTTAATCAAAACCACAAATGTAAACCTCATCATTAAGGCTCTCGTGGTGAAGGAACTTTCCCTGCGGTGATAATGATTATCTCAGCAGCACGATACGCGGTATTATTGACTTCTTTTTGGTGCAAATTACTTAATTTATCTTGATTTTAGTGCTATATAAATAAGCTGTATTGTTAGGTATATTGTTGCTTTTAAAGTGAGAAAGATGAGATGCATTGGTTAGATCTGGTTGCTATGTGACGGTTGGTCTTTGTGGTATTTGTCCCGCTTCTCCTCCATTGTGATTAGAGGGCTGGTTAAAAAGTGAGAGTGATGAGTGCTGCGTTTTACCCAAAGTTGAATTTTTTTCAACTCTTGGCGACCAGAAAATAACAACAGACTTGAATCTACGCTCAGTGCTTATTCACACTGCTGGTGTTTGTAGCAGAGTGTAAATACACAGCGCTCCCATTGAAAAAAGATGTTAAAAAGAAAAAACATGAACATAGCGGTTGTGGCGGTTGCTTTCCATCCCCTGCGGTTGGCTTGTCAATAGTGCGGTATTGAAATATTGCGGTTATTACGACAGCCCAACTCATCATGATACTAGAAGAAAACTCAGAGCATCACCAGTCAGTAGGATTCATCCTCTGGGAACCATGAATGTCTGTACAAAATGCGGTGCCACTCCATGGTAACTGCTGACACATTTCACAGGATAAGTGATAGATTTGGCCTGCTGGTGGTACTGGAGGAATGATCAGGCGGTTTGTTTGTTTTCTTTTCTTTTATTCTAAATTGTTTGTGAAATTATTTACAGATCAAAAATTAATTTCATTATCAAGTAAACCCGAATGAGTTGGCTGTTTACATATGAAACCTCTGAGTTAGCTAGCTTCTTGGAGAAAGCCTTGGAGATTAAAAAATAATTCAGTAAATAATGATTTATTTGAGGTGAATATGATGATGCAGCAAACACTGTTTCCTTTCCTTGTTGTTTTCCTTCCTCCTGCATGTTTCTTTAGGTTTATGTTGATGTGGTGGACATTTAAAAGGAAATACTGTTTGCGCAACACATATGTCCAGTGTTTTTCACCTGTGACCCCTCTCATATGATGCATGTCTCTCAGCAGAGCAACTTTTCTGTTGTATTCAGATCAATTTTAGAGGCCTGTGGAGGTAAAACTAGCAGAATTTTCACAAAAAATAAAACAGAATTTTGTGTAACAGGATTTAGATTTTCTTATTTACTACCCTGGTGATCATTTTTGAACTTTTCGACGCCGCTGCTCGGTGACCATGGCAACAGCAGAAACCACCTTGAGGGAAACGATACAGGAGCTATTTTTATTAGTTTTGGAGCAGCACCAGCCTCATTTATTCAAGTTTGATTATGCTGTCTGGGTCAATAAACAATGTTTATGATGTTGGTTACAGCCTCTTGTGGGATCCCAGTTTGTGAACCACGAGAATAAACATACATGATTCTCGCTTATTTACATTGTTTGAAATCCTGTAGACGGACATCATGTTGAGGTTATGAATATATTACTTGAAGATGACTTGTAATCCTGATTCATGAGAGATGGGTCAAGTGTTTGTCATGACATGAAAATGTGTGAATATGTGTGGAAGTGGGTATTTTGCATAGTTGGAAGTATGTCATAATATAAACATAAAAGTCCATCTGCAAAGGAAGAATTGGTGTTCATCATCAACCGTCACACACTTACTCTGTTTTTATGTATGCAGGACGTTAAGTTGTCATGATGGCATCTGCATCTGTGTGTTTAGACATTCCCATAAACATAATAAATCAACACATGATGGAAACTCAATGCTTCCGCCACACTTGCCCCCCCGTAGAGTAGATGATCTGATTAGACTTTGGAGGCCATAAATTTACATATTAATGAGGAGAAGCTAATTCTCTTAGAACCACTCTTTGTGGCTTTAAGGTGCTGAAAATGTACAGTTTTGATGAGTGAAAACAAGCATGTTGACAAAAAAACAACTGCTAATGAATGCATTAATTAGCTTAATCAATGGCTTCATTATATTAATTGGCTCTGCTGTTAATGAATCTCAGCAGTCTATCAGAATGTGTTATGTAATTTATATAAGTACAGTAAATTCAACCTAAAATGTCATGTTTGTCTCTTTTTATTCCCTATTTGATAACTGCATGAATTAATATTATATATTATTATTATTATTATATTGTAATATATATATGTATACCCAGCATTATAAAAAGTAATTAAAATGAGCCCCACCCTTACCAGTTATAATATATATTATATTGTAATTCATTCCTAATGCTGCTCAAAGTAATCACAGCCCGGGGCCTCTACCTCTCCTCCTCCGCCGTGCACAGGCACACTCTCCCTCGCTGCAACTGACACAACCACTAAGCTTTATGCAAATTAATGTGTGATGACGTTACCAATATGCAAATGAGCGTATGATGTCATCTGCCGTCCTTTAGCGACTTTTGGAGCTAGTGCTAGCTTCTTTCATTGGAAAAGAGTTGGCTAAACTGCACAGGACACACTGTATTTGGTTTTCCACAGTTACTTTGGTTGTTCCACCGTCCGCCATTTCCGCTACCGGAGGCAACACATTCTCACTGTAGCGAATGATGACTGAATTTATAAGATGAAACTGCTTCTGAATCTTCCCAGGTGCTTCTTAAACTCTCCGTGCTGCTGAATGGTACAACAATTCATGGGTTTATGATTAATAATTTGGGGTTATTCATTATAGATACATATTTTGATATTAATTAAAGGTCCCATATTTCAGGTTCATACTTGTATTTTATATTTCTACCAGAACATGTTTATATGCAGTAATGTTAAAAAAAATCTTTATTTTCCTCATACTGTCTGCCTGAATATACCTGTATTCACCCTCTGTCTGAAACGCTCCGTTTTAGTGCATTTCAACGGAATTGCCACAGAATTGCATTGCCAGACAACTTCTTGGGTCCATGTTTACTTCCTGTCAGCTGATGTTATTTACATACACTGCAACAGGAAATAAACTGGGATACATTTAGAATGTTTATGTTTAATACCGCGCAATGATCTACATATTGTATATTTGTGACATCACAAATGGACAGAAATCCTAACGGCTTGTTCCAAACGCACAATTTCTGAATACGGGCTGTGTGTATCTGTCCGTATATTGAGCATTTCAATACTTTCACAGTATTTATACAGCACTTAAACCTGCTTTATAATATAAAAGACATGAAATCTCAATTTTAACAATATGGGACCTTTAACGATTGAGTATTAATCTGCTCTATGCAATAATGCTACACGCTACATCACTCCCAACTTGTCAAATACCAAGGCTTGGTCAGTGGCCCTAAGCTTTAAACTTTGACATTCTAGGTACTCCTCTAGCATGTTTGATGCATGTCATGGTCGGTGTGTCCATATACGTACATTACATGCATAGTGTCTTTTCAAAATAAACTTCTGTCTTCAAAGGAAGTTAGATTTAGGCAACAAAACCATTTAGGCCCTGTTCACACCTGGTATTAAGATGCGTCCTCAGTGATCCAATCACAAGTGGACAGCTTTAAGTACGTCTGTTCACACCTGGCATTAAAATGAGTCTCCACATGCATCTTGAGTGGCCACTTGTGATCCGATCTCACTTTCCCACCCCATATGCAAATAAACACGTAGTAAACACACGACTAATACAGCAGCCGTTGTGACGTAATATTACAGGAATGTCAGTAGTAATATCCTACATATTCACTAATTCTGCTACTTTGTATCAAAATAAAAGATATTGTACCGGCGGTCCCTGGGGACCGCTGCTTTTGCCAGACAACAGCCTGTAGGGGTACAGAGCTCCAGAGAGCCGGGGAGGACAGAGAACAGGCGGCCGGGCGGTCGGGTGTCAGCTCCGTGCAAAGCAACGGAACAAAAACACCGACACATCTCCGACAGTATGATAATAATGCACTTCGCGTGCCTAGTCTACATCCAGTAGAGCACAGAGGCCGATTCCATGCTGACAAGCGCCCATGTCTGCCTGTTTATTCACCTGAGGGGCGTGGTGATCCCGCGGATCCCAGCTGGACATTAGATGAGTAGGAGGTCCTTAATGTGGACCAGGACACATTCACTACACACTGCTAAAAGAATGTTGTCATATGTGGCCCAGACCACCTCTGAATGTGGTCTGAAAGATCCGATCTCAATGCGTCTTCAATGCATCTTGAGTGTGTTCACACCTGTACTTAAAGCTGTCCACTTGTGATCAGATCACTGAGGACGCATGTTAATACCAGGTGTGAACAGGGCCTTAGTTAGGGTTACGAAAAGGCCGTAGTTGACGTTAACTTGACTGAATAATAACTCACATGACTACCGCGCATAGCGACCCACCTGACCAACAAATGACCAACAAGCCGCATGACTAACGACTGATGTGACGAAATAAGTCGAAGTTGACTTTTAGTTTCACACGGGACCCAAACAGTCGTCTCCTGGGTGAAAGTCCTGTGTATGTTTGACCCATCCATCACAAAAGCAGACTATAGCGTATAGGGCTGGGTATCGTTTAAAAAATGAGTCAGTAATACCAGTACACTTGAAGCGATACCGATACCAACAGAGTACTTTAATCGATACCCATCATGTGAATGGAAGCTGTGTGTGTGTCCCACTGGCTAGCTAATCGCCGCTGCATTGCACAGCGCTCATACAGCGGTTACCACTGATAACACCTACCCCTGACCCACGGGCTGCGGGATCGTGTTGTAACGGCTGACATCCGATTCTCTCCCAGGTTCAGTGTTAGCTCTGTCAGCATGTGTTGCCGTCGTTATCGCTGTAAGCACCGTTAGCTGCTAGCCACCGGCTCAGACATCTCGTTGTGTGCAGGCAGGCAATTTGGGCCGTATGGGTTGTAGCTGCTGCAGTAGTGGGCCAATCACGCATCGTAATAAATCGTTTGACTGGAGACGTTTCAATACTACTTGGTACTGGGTTGTTGTGGTCAATACCTTAAAGGTAACGAGTACCGATACCCAGCCATAATTGCGTACTTTATACTACGTCAGTTGCTTTGAGCGTCTAATAATGACGCGGTGGGTGAGAAAGTCGAAAGCCCAGTGCATTGCATACAGACACTAAAGGGCGTCGGTATCAGACGCTGAGGGGCACTGATCAAGCTGCGGTATTTGACGAGTTGGGAGTGAGACCAAGTTGACTGGGGATAGTAATTGCAAAGAACTTACATAGATACTCTTTGGTAACTGGGCATAGCTACTAACTGGGCATAGCTCTATCCTCTTCCTCTTTTGGTTGGGCAATGGTTAAAGCACTTCCTTTGTGCCGTAAATGGAGCCTTTTCCTGAGAGACTGTAACTGGTGGCAGACAGAATGGCAGAGTAGTGGAAGCGAGGCTTATAGGGAAGCAATCTAATAATATAATAATGATCGTATCATTATTCTATAGACATTACGTTGGGCAATCAACCTTTATTTCATTATGATAAGTTAAAGCAGAAAACTTGCCCATTGCCACTTTAATAAAAAAAAAAAAATGTCATGAACATACCAAATGCAGGCCAGCCAGTGAGCAGCCAGTCCAAAAACACACACCAGCAGGACCAGTACAGCCGCCCCGTACTCAATGTAGTGATCCAGTTTACGGGCAACCCGACCCAGACGGAGAAGCCGGACCACTTTAAGTGAGCTGAACAGACTGCTGATACCCTAAAACAGGAGTGAAAGGGGAGAGAGACAGAAAGACATATGCATACATCAGAAACAATATTTATACAAGACAAGGAGTATAATTCATATATATTTTTTATTGTTATTATCTCTGTTATGTCTGTTTGTGAATTAAAGTTAATGTTAATGAACCTATGAAGACATGTTCTATAATTACAGCTGTGTTTTATTATATCAGTTGTGGCGGTTGCTTTCCATCCCCTGCGGTTGGCTTGTCAATAGTGCGGTATTGAAATATTGCGGTTATTACGACAGCCCGACTCATCATGACACTAGAAGAAAACTCAGAGCATCACCAGTCAGCAGGATTCATCCTCTGGGAACCATGAATGTCAATGAATGTACAACATGTGGTGCCACTCCATGGTAACTGTTGAGATATTTCACAGGATGAGGGAAAGATTGGACCTGCTGGTGGTACTGGAGGAATGATCAGACGGTTCGTTTGTTTTTATTTTATTTTATTCTAAATTGTTTGTGTAATTATTTACAGATCCAAAACTAACCTCTGAGTTAGCTAGCTTCTTGGAGAAAGCCTTGGAGATTAAAACAGTAAATAATGATTTATTTGAGGTGAATCTGATGATGCAGCAAACACTCTTTACTGTCCTTGTTGTTTTCCTTCCTTCTGCATGTTTTTGGGGTTTATGTTGATGTGGTGGACATTTAAAAGGAAATACTGTTCGCGCAACACATCTGTCCAGTGTTTTTCACCTGCACCGAGCACTATATTAACAATTATAAACTGTTTATAACACACTATAGTGTAGTTGTATGCAGCTATGAAGACATTTATGTAATTAAATTAAGTGTTTATTGATGTACAGTGTTTGTCTGCAATTATAAATCAACCTATGAAGACATGTTCTATAACTACAGCTGTGTTTTATTATATTGTTATTTATCTTGTTATACACCACATATGGTGCCAACAGGAGGAGTTATAGTTGTTGACAAATACATTATAAACACTTATATCTGCTTACAACTACATTATAGTGTGTTATCAACCGTAAGTGCTAAATAGGGGAGGGGGGGTTGAAATAAAGTGTTGTTGTATAATCAGAGTATAGTCCTAGTTTTTTGCTTTAGTACATTTGCTATTTAAAAAATGAGTTATTTATGTTTTTATTATTCTATTTTCCTATCTATATCTTTGTGTGTCCTTATGTTGCTTTTGTTTCATGACTCGTGAGTGACTTGGCTGCTGTAACGCTGCAGTTTCCCACTGGGATTAATAAAGCGCACGCTGGATAAAATTAACTTTGATAGCTCCTTGTGTGAAGAAATACTCAGCGAGATCTAATACATAGTACAGAAAATATGATGTGCAGTATTTGTTTTTTTCTCTTATTTTGTAATGGGTTTAAATTTTAAAACTTCAGATTTAGCAAACCTGAGGAGAATGTGACAACTGTTAAATTGCAAGTATCTGCCTCAATCTGCTTTCACTTGAAAAAGTATCATATAAAAGTAGAAACCCACTGTGAACATAAAGGAATGATGAGGTGATGAACTTCTGTGTTTGCTCAGGGTCTGCCTTCCACATCAGATATTTAACAAAAAACACCTTATATCAGAACACTTTAAAGCATTTTAAAGTCTCATTATGAAAGTGTATGAACCTACAGCAAATGTGATATGAACAGACAGAATATACAAACAAGACAAGGGAAAACACAAGATTCACAGTTAACATATGCTGAGCTGATTTAAAAAAAAAAAATTCTGTGCAATGTGATGAAATTTCACAATATCTAGCAGTTACATAACCAGCAGCTAAATGTCTACTCAGCTTAACTCTATATATTGAAACACCCACTCAAACAGACAATTGCAGTCCCATCAGTTTGCTGCTGGTAGGTCTATTCTGTGTGTGTGTGTGTGTGTGTGTGTGTGTGTGTTGGGAGGGTTATTGATTTGCTAATGTGCTGTGGTCTGCAATGCGAGTACAACTGCAGCGCTCGCTGTCACTTGATCTGATCTAGCTGCCTGCCAGACACCTCAGCTTCCCTCAAATCACTTTACAGACCTGAGCTCCAACACAATTCAATTAGCAGCGCAATCATGTTTTTGAGTTGTGCTGCAAACTCTGCAAACACAAGTTGGGAGAAAAGCGCATCACTCAATAGATATAAAAAGAGATTTCATTAAAGGAATAGTTACACATTTTGGGGAAATGTGCGCATTGGCTTTCTTGCCAAGAGTTAGATGAGTTTTCTGTACTCGAAATCTGAGGCATAAGCCAGCAGGTGAATAAAAAAACCCACCCTCCAGCATAGGTCAGCAGTTAACACAATGGAGTTCATTTTTGTTTTTTGACATAGAAATGAAAAAAAAACGTCTGTTTGTGGTTTTTAAGGGAGTGACGTGCTACCCACTGCTAACAATCTTTATGCTAAGCTAGGCTAAAAGGGCCGTAATCAAACTGGGAGCATTGCCACGAGACGCTCCCGCTTATTTGACTCTTTCCTTTACTACCCGTGTGTTAGAGCTAGAACTAGCAGCTCAGGTTAGCATAAGGACTGGAAGCAGGAAGAAAACTTACTCTGTTCATAGACCAAAAATACTCCCACTAACCCCTCTAAGGCTCACTAATTCAAATGGATCTTCTTTGTTTAATCAAAACACAAAGAGAAATGAAAATATGACAATTTGTGATTTTACAGGGAGCTACATGCTAGCTGATTCATCCTGCTAAAAGTCTTTATGCTAATTTAGGCTAACTGGGCTGGAATCAAACTGGCGACATTATTCGTCTTCCTGCTGAGTCGGAAATAAAAGAGAGTTCATTAAAAGGTTAGACAAGATCTTAAGGTTAGATAAGATTAACACCATAGTCATCTCAGCGTTGGAGTTAGGGGACAGTTAGCGGTAGCTTAGCCTAGCACAGGCCTAAAGACTGGAGGCAGGAAACAGCTTGCCTGGCTCTCACCGAAGTTTGAAAATACACCCACCAACACCTCCAAATCCTACTAATTAACACAATGTATTTTCATTGTTTCATTTTCATATGTACAAATGTAAAAGCAATGTGTAGTTTTATGGGGAGCAGCATGTGATAGGTGTGGGGGGGGGATTCCACAATACTGCCATAAAGAGGATCCGCCGTTATGCTGGCTTTGCTTTTTCACACTAAACAAAACACCGGTGGCATGATGCCACCCCAGTGTGTGATTTTAGATAGCACGCCAGCAGCGCGGGGGGAAAAGGGGTTAAGCAACCCTCGATATTTTTTAGTGAGCTCACCCGAACCCGCCCGACCCGTGAGTTGTGGGTCGACCCGTGCATCACTATCACTGTGGCTTTGAAAAAGCAGCTTTTTCATCGCACTTGGGCAAGAAAGCAAATAAGCATATTTACCAAAATGTCAAAGTATTCCTTTAAGGAATAGTCATCATTGTGTAAAAGTAGTTTAATTACCTGTTAAGCTATTATTTAAAAAGTACCATTATTTTTGGAAACAACTGAATTCATTATGCAGAAGAAGGCAGTAAACTCCCTCAAACACTTCCCCCCTCTCTTTAGTTGAATGCCTCCTTCATTATCCTACTAGATATTATTTAGTTTAGTAATAAGGTTGATTTACTATTAAGATTTTTTTGGGGCTTTTCATGACTTTTGGTGCATGTTGGCTTGAAAGATGAAGATGAAGTTGAATATGTAATTGTAATTCCACGACAACTAAGCAAACTCTATCTGCTGAAAAAGATCTTGTGATAGGATCGAAAGCTTCTCCAGCTACTAAATGGACCTTGAGGTGATATTGTTTATCAAAGTACTATGGAAGTAGGTGTTGGAGTTTTTCAAATACTTCATTTTGGAAAGGAGATATCCATGTTTTTAAAAAATTACTTTTAACCATCATAAAACATTGAGTAGCTGGTAGTGTATTAAATATTATGAGCAACATTTTTCTATTTTCGGTTCAAATAAAGCTTAAAATAGCAGTTAATAAGAAAGTGATCAAAAGTGTATAGGATTTTTAAACTTTCCGTTGTGCAAGAACTTGCTGGCAACTATTTTATGTTTCGTATGATAACATATTCTACAATGTCAAATATTAAAACATCATAATGAAAAGTCATACATTTCAGCTTCTGACACCTGAAGTTAGCCAAATAAGAAACTCAAGAAAAGAGGTCGTCAAAACTGGCTAAAAGAAAGGTGGTTCTTATAATGTGCAGCACACTATGTTCAAAACTCCTGCTTTTAAAGCAGATTTTCAATCCCAGGATGACTTTTATTTTGAAATTTTAACACATTGCTGCAGTCAATTTATCACAGATGAAATGTTTGTTACTGCTGACGTGAGGACCGAATCAGCTCTCATGCAGCTTTAATGCGGCTGTTGCTCATTTTCAAATTGTACTGTAGAACATAATCTGATAGATGTTATCTCCTGGCAATGAAAAGCTTTAGCAGGGAAAAAACACAAGCAGCACAAATCTTAACTTGCATCTGTGACATTTATTTCATGCGTTGATGCTTCTGCTGTCGTACTCTCATCGAGCACCACAGCTGAAATGTTGGCGCAAGAATAAATGTCACAGGAAATGTTGACTATTGCTGTTAAAGCTGCAGTAGGCAGTATATTTTTGGGATCATTGGGCAAAAATCCATAATAACCTTTCAGCATATTGTAATTCAATGTTCTGAGAGATAACTAGACTTCTGCTCCTCCTCATGGCCCTGTTTTCAGACTTTAGAACATCTAGCCTGTGACGGGAGACTTTGACCAATCACAGGTCATTTCAGAGAGAGAGAGAGAGAGAGAGTGTTCCTATTGGCTGTTCATTCAACGGAGGCAGCTCTAAATCACTTGCAAACTTTCCTTTCCTCCGGTCTGTGAAATCTTGCAGATGCCGTTAGGAGCACCGGAGGACACCGGAGGACACCGGAGGACACAGAGGCACCTGATTTTTTTCAGATTACCTGTCTCACGCTCTACTGTCAGGATATAGTGACCGTTTTATGAAAAATAACTTTTTTAAATGATATTTGCTCCATTTCTACCCACTGCAGCTTTCAAGCCTGATGGAGTTTAGCCTATAGAACGTGTTCGTCAAGTGTGCATGTGTGTCTACAAGTAAAATAAAACACAAAACGGTTCATAATCATATTCTAATCAAACTGAAGCCTACTTGAGTGACAGCTCGGTGGTTCCAATTCTTCTCATCACGTCCCATGCATGAATACAGGCAGAAGAGGGTGGGGGAGGGGAGGCCATGCAAACAGAACGGATGAAAAAGAAGAAAAACAAAAATGAAGCACAAGTAAGAGAGAAGACACTTGATCAGTGGTAAGCGATGAATAAACATGACAAATAATATTCAATAAAGGCTTCAAATAAAAAGAAACATAAAACCTTCTCTGTGTTTGTAAAGCATGTGCAGTATGACCGGAGCATGCACTAACAGCTCCATTAGCTTTTTCAGCTTTTTGCAGCAACATGAAGTGGCCTCATTTGCTGTTGTTTTGGGTTATCGGTCATTAGAAACTGAAATGATACGACGACTCTGGTTCCGTCAGTTTTGAGGTGACGTACGCCTCTTTAAGATTGCCGAGAACAACTTTGACTTGTCATTAATGATCTTACCCTCCCCTGTTTGGAAACCTGTTGGGGAAAACAGCCATCAAAGTTATTCATGTCAGTCGTTAAGGTCTGTAGCAGCGGCGAGATGTTTGGGCTCCCGCTTTAATAACTACTACCCGCTCTCATTTACACTTGCCATGGATTGCCTCAAAGCAATTTGGAGCACAATTGGAGCCACTGAGTTGTTGCAGAGACACACTGGAAGATGATCCAGGAAGTGGACGGTCATCTTTCTTGTTGGTTTACAGCCACCGTGTCTGTACTCTTATCATATATAGGCTAAATGTACACTTGAACCTCACAGTTGATATAAAGCAAAATGCAACTGAAGGGTCAGGTTAAGAAAAATCAGCTTTGCAAATGTTTTTTTGAGGAAGGAAATGCATTCCAAAGACATTTAGTTTACTATCAAACAAGACACCAGCAACCCAGCAAATATTCACATTTGTTAAGCTTTTTATGCTTAATAAATGACAAACAATTCATTGATTATGTAAATTCTTGCTAATTAATCAACTAATTTCAGATTTCAGACACAGCTTGTGTTTATCATAAAGAACGAATTTATGGAAGTTTTTATTGGACTTTATTAGTTGTAATGCACCACAAATGTGTACCATCATGGTATATATTTGGGAATTGTCTTCTGTGGATTACAACTATTATCTACAGATCTGCTGCGGTATGAATAGGACAAAATTCCGTAAACAAACAGGAGAAAATGTCATGTGGCCCATAAATGCACAGGATGCGATCTGCAAATGCGCAAATATCATTCCACGTGTAGAAATAGATGCACAAATGCGTATATATCACTTTACATGTAAACCTTAAAATACGTATTAAGTTATGCGTATTTGCAAATTACCCTTTATTTTTTTGAATGTGATTTTACACAACACAAATACAAAAATACATGTTTGTGGATAGTGAAATATTTGGAAATAATGGTACACATTTGTGGATTGTCTTCTGTGGATTACAACTAATAAAGTCCAATAAAAACTTCCAAAGGAATTTGTTTTCCATAAGCAAGTATGGCTCTTTTTGATATTTTTTTAAAGACAAATAACATAAGCTATACAGATCTTTTATTTCTATTTTCTTTTTTATAAAACTACAATTACAAACAACACCAGCGTTATCTTTTAAATCACAATAGGTCCTTGTTTTTCTGTCCTGCTGACCCTTAACTGCTTCTGCTTCGGCCACTTGAACTTGTCAGCATTTAGGATGCTGAAGCACTGAAAGACTAGAAAGGGGCCAAAATGCTGGACCTGCAAATACAATTCGGTGCTCACAGCCCATCAACAAGCCTCTTTTTTTAAAGCAACAGCATTTCATATTACCTTGTACTGGGTGTGCTACCCGACAGCCCCTGAGAGACATACACTGTGCTGCTCGTTGTGACGCACCACGTCGTTTAATGCTTTCACAGCATTTTATAGAATAACACACACACACACACACACACACACACACACACACATCATGAGACTTGACACATACAGTATAAATAAACACAGGCACACAGGCACACACACACACACACGCACACGCACACGCACACGCACACGCACACACACCCCATGAGACTTGACACATATAAATAAACACAGGCACACACAAACACACACAATGAAGCATTATTAGAATGAAAACTGGCAAGTGCCGGACTCCAAGGCTCCATTTAATCAATGTGTGTGTGAACATTTGGACCTGATTCAGAAGCTGTGGTTGCACCATACAAGGTATTTTCAATCAGACGCAGCTAGAAATATAAGGTACGTATTAGCTGGATATTTTGTAAATACATTTGATAAGCAAATACATACAAAAAGTTATTTTTCCCAAACGTTTTTTTTCTTCCTCTTTGTTAAAAAAAAACAGAGACTTTGCGTAAACCTTCAAACACCACCATACAATCTAATTTACTCTCATAAAGTAGATGGTAAAACTGTAATTCATCCAGTTAAATGTGACTAACTCCAAATGCTGGTTTGGTAACACGACGTGCCTCAGTTTTAATCACAGCACATGATTCAGTCCTTCTGTCAGCTGTCATTAGGTGTTAATGGTTTTAGGGCTTCAGTGACACAGCAGAGCGCTGAAGAGTGCCTCACTTTAATAATGTATTGCTCCTTGCCCAATTAAAATGTGCCAATTATCTCAAGATCCTGCAATAGTTCTCCAGCAAACACTCCTCATTATGGTCGAACATGTGTGAATTCACAAACAAGCATATTATTATTTTACTCATTCCAACCTCATTTTGTCATTGTCACTAGAGAAAACAATAACCAGTAAACGGGATCTGACTGTCACCGTCATGTCATTATTAAATGTGGTTGAGTTCCTGCGTGGAAACCTAATAACCTGTCAATCACCTTTGAATGATCACCTCTAGGACTTTTAACAAGCACAACTTTTCCAATTTGTTAGCATTAAGATAGATCGATTTTTTTTACTGTAATTGTAAAGAACAGCTACTATTTGCTATTGATTTGCTAACATACTGTACATTTCGCAAAGTTGGGAACCCAATGTCCATTTTAGAGGAGGTCACAGGCCTGGCAACACCATATCCAGATATCCGATTAAAAACCTGATCTTTGGCGCTAGGGCAACTTTCGGCATTAACATCTTACAGCTAGTTCAACTAGCTCACTGTGTGTTGCAGTAGCTGTTTCCAGCTCTGATTTGTTTAATTTCAGTACAATGATGCAGGTTATGAAGTTATGATCATTAGAACGGATAACTTTTACTTTGTTGGTCCGTAATCTGATTTGATAATATGATAAAGCCATGCCGTGGAAAACTGGACTGTGTGTAATAAATGGACGTAGTCACCGTGACGTCACCCATTGGTTTGTGGACTGCCGTTTTGAAGCCTCCAATTCAACATTTTGTCCGTCGCCATTTTGTTTTTTTGCAATCAGAAGTGACACGAGAGGGTGGAGCTAAGTACAGCCGAACGCTGAACGAGACCAAAATGTTACAATTAACTGTCATGAAGTGAAAACACACTGTGAAAGAGTTAACGTTCTAAGACGAAAACGCGGACAACTCCCAGACTGGACAACGCCGTGGTAGCGACCTGTCAATCACAGTGTAGCCCCACCCTAAAGCATCCCCTGCTTTATGGAATATCTGACTCTAAATGGGACCATCATTTACTAAATGAACATCATGCTGTATTGAAGAAGACTTGAAACTAGTGATTGAAACCATAAACTCATGTTTACAATGTTTCCTGAGGTAATAAATCAAGATAGAAGTAGGCTCATTTTCTCATAGACTTCTATACAATCACACTTCTTTTTGCAACCAGAGGAGTCGCCCCCTGCTGGCTGTTAGAAAGAATACAAGTTTAAAGCACTTCAGCATTGGCTTCACTTCTAAGAACCGGAGGCTGCCCAACGGTTGTGCCACGGTGGAATTTCAACTTCCGTGTGGAAAGAGACGTCTGTAAATCGGCAGCACATTTTTTTTAGTTAAATCAACTTCTCAGTACGAACACTTGAATAGCCCGTATTTAAATCACGAGGTCCTTAAAGTTGTAAAATGAACTAATAGCTGAATCCAGAGTTATTTTCCTTCCTCCGTTCATGTGATGCGAGCCAAAGACCGAGGCTGGACCGAGGGCTGGGAGGCGGGGTTAAAGGAAACGCTAGAACGCCTGCTCTATGAGCCCAATGGATGCGGAAGATCGACAGAAGATCCGGGTAATTTTATATTTAAAAGTTATATGTAGAAGCTTTTTTTGCTTCATGCACCACTGAGCTACGGGAGCCCGTCTCCGACGCTATATCCAGTTCTCTTTATACATCCATAACCTGCCCTCAGCCCAGAGACCGAAGAAGTGGAGCTGCTCCAAGAGATTGGCAATAATACATCCATGGTCCGTGTGCATTTTGATAGTCTGTTGATTGAATTAAATTCAAAGTGGCAAAAATGAGAAAACGACTTGCACCCTTGCCTCGGTCTTCCCTTCCGCCAGGAGGCCGCTTCACTTGAAGTAGAGTTTGCGTCAGCTCCGGGAGACGTACCCCCAGTTAGCAGTTAGATCAAACCCCAGCACCGGGGGTCTGATCTGAACTCGCAAACGTTCTGTTGCTACCGTTACACAGGTTAGACCCAGGGCTCCACCGGCCCGCTGGGACTCCCGATGCTGGGGTTTGCGTTGACTGGGTTACAGTCTCCTGGAGCTGCCGAATGTCATAGTCATTTTCTCGTTTCTGCCTCTCTGGATTTAATCCAAAAACGTACATCAAACGTACGCATCAAAACGTACGCAGAGCATACAAACTGATGATTGTAAATTTAGATTGTATGGACCCGGTAGAAGTGAAGTGCTGCCCCATATTTCTTTGGAGCAGGTCGCTAGGCATTACTCGTTGCACCTTTAAGTCTATAAAATGTCAAAATACTGGGGAAAAAAAGCCAATAACAATTTCACAGAGCCCAAGGCGATATCTTCAAATTGCTTGTTCTGACCGACCAGCAGTCCAAAACCCAAAGATATTCAATTTACAATAATATGTATGACAAAGAAAAACTGAAAATCCTCTTACTTGTGAAGCTAGTAAGGCTTAACAAATGCTTAAACAACTAATCGATTATCAAAATCGTTGCTGATTATTTTTGTGTCGGTCAACTAATAGTTGTTTTAGCTTCATGTCAATTAATCTGCATAAAATGTGAGAAAAAAATCCTGTCACAATTTCCCAAACCTGAAAGTGATGAATTGATTTTAAATTGCTTGTTATGTCCGACCAACAGTCCAAAACCCCAACAGATTTGGTTTACAATCACAACAGACAAAGAAAAGCGGCACATCCTCACATTTGAGAAGCTGGAAGTAGCAGACCGCCGTACTCACCTCATCTACGTTCTCGAAGGCGTTGATGACGTCGTACGGCAGGCAGGACAGCAGGTCGATAACAAACCAGGTCTTCAGGTAGTTCATTCGGATCAGCTTTGGGTCTGAGATGACCTCGCCGGCGGGTCCGACGAACGTGGTGTGGAAGTTTAAAACGATGTCCACCAGGAAGATGACGTCCACGATGCTGTCCACCACCAGCCACGTCACGTTGTTCTGCTTGGTCTTGAAGGAGACGTTGTAGGGCACCATGATGGCTGTGTAGAAGGTGAGGATGAGGATGACCCAGTCCCACGTGGTCTTGAAGAGGCAGTAGTGCAGGATGATGTGGGGAGGTGTTTTGGGGGTCTCCTGTTTGTATTGAGGTAAGATATCTGAGCCGAGCTGCAGTACCTGCCGGAAAACAGCAAGTCAGGTAAACTCAGAAACACAGACAGATGAAAAATATAAACAGCAGGAGGAAAAAAAACACTGTAGCTTGGAGCTCGTCCTGACTGGGACTAGAGCTCACCTGCTCATAAGGAGGGCTGTGTACTGTAAGTCTTAGAGGTTGACCTGATCTAAAAGACTCCTCTCTTTACAGTTTCTCTAGCATACAGTACTTTATACTAGCAATCTTTACTGAATCAAATCAGAAACAGAAATCACATGTATTCCTCCGTACCTCAGCCAGGCGGGAGTGCTTGTGGACATTCTCTCCTTTGTGAACTGTGGGCTGCAGCTGTTGTAAGACTCCTCTACTGCTTGTTAGAGCTCGAGTCAGTCGGGCAAACTTTCCCCATCCTGAGGATTACAACACATGCAGTATGCACAATCTTTAACATGATGATTTTCTGGTACTGTATATTTCCTGGGGCTGCAGCATGTTTTCAGAGTGTGTGGGAGTTGTGAAAAGACTCACAGAATCAGGGTCTGAAATAAATACAGTTTTCTAAAACAGCATACTTTATAGATTGTTTGGGCTGTCAATTGATTAAAATACTTAATCGTGATTAATCACATGATTGTCCATAGTTAATTGCGATTAATCGCAAACTGATCGCACAATTTTATCTGTTCAAAATGTACCTTAAAGGGAGATTTGTCAGCATTTAATACTCTTATCAACATGGGAGTGGACAAATATGCTGCTTTATGCAAATGTATGTATGTATGTATTAACAACACAAAACAATGACAAATATTGTCCAGAAACCCTCACAGGTACTACATTTAACATAAAACAATATGCTCCAATCAGAACATGGCAAACTGCAGCCCAACAGACAACAACAGCTGTCAGTGTGTCAGTGTGCTGACTTGACTATGACTTGCCCCAAACTGCATGTGATTATCATAAAGTGGGCATGTCTGTAAAGGGGAGACTCGTGGGTACCCATAGAACCCATTTACATTCACTGATCTGGAGGTCAGAGGTCAAGGGACCCCTTTGAAAAAGGCTGTGACAGTTTTTCCTCGCCAAAATGTAGCCAAGTTTGGAGCGTTATTTATAGTCCTTCACAACAAGCTAGTATGACATGGTTGGTACCGATGGATTCATCAGGTTTTCTAGCTATATATGATGCCAGTATCTTCACTCTAGCTTTAAAACTGAGCCCGCTGGGTTGTGAAAAATTCATTTAGGTTTTATATCCCGGTTTATATTCTACTCCATAACTTTTCTTTTCATCTAGCTCTTAAATTCATCTTTCTGGTGGATTCAAGAATTTTTAACTATTTATTACTGATCCATAAAGAATTACAATTGTTAACAAACCGCTCAATTAAAAGAGCACTCAACCAATTTAACATTGCATTACTGTAATATTGTCATTGACAGTTTAGATAAAAGGATCAAAGTCAATGCAGCAGAACCAGGGATATATTTTCCTTTCCATGAACATGGTTAAGGTTTCTTTAGGCAATTTAGAGCCGTCTCCCTTCAGCTCTACGGAGCTTTATGGCGTCTTTCAGCTGAGCTTTTTGTTTTCTAGGCCACAGCTTTAGTGTTTTGGTCCACTCTCACTGCTCTAGTCGTTTTTTGGCTGAAGCAAAGGAGAGTGAATGTTGGACTCGCAATCGCACTGTCTCTGCTGGATGTGTAAAAAGTTGGGCTGTCAAAGTTAATGTGATAACGCATTAACACCAATTAGATTTAAAGCCACTAATTTCTTTAACCTATTAACGCAAACTTGCAATTTTTCGGTTGTAGCGGTCTCAGTTTTAAAGCTAGAGTGAAGATGCTGGTATCACTAGAAAAACCAAGGAATCCATCAGTACCAACCATGTCATACTAGCTTGTCGGGAAGGAGGCTAAATAACACTCCAAACGTCTTCCTCTGACCTCCAGATCAGTGAATGTAAATGGGTTCTATGGGTACCCACGAGTCTCCCCTTTACAGACATGCCCACTTTATGATAATCACATGCAGTTTGGGGCAAGTCATAGTCAAGTCAGCACACTGACACACTGACAGCTGTTGTTGCCTGTTGGGCTGCAGTTTGCCATGTTATGATCTGAGCATATTGTTTTATGCTAAATGCAGTACCTGTGGGGGTTTCTGGACAATATCTGTCATTGTTTTGTGTTGTTAATTGTTTGCCATTAATAAATATATACATACATTTGCATAAAACAACATATTTTCCCATCCCCATCTTGATAACAGTATTAAATACTTGACAAATCTCCCTTTAAGGTTCATTTTGAACAGATCAAAAATGTGTGATTAATTTGACAATCATAATTAACTATGGACAATCATGCGATCAATCACAATTACATCTCGATTGATAGCCCTAGTAAAAAGGCAACAGTTTACTAAAAAGTTCACCATACCAACTTAAAAGGTCCTAATATGTCAATATTCTGTATAGAGCTGGTTTCTGCTGTCCCCAAGTGGCCAACAAAATCTGTTATTGTAGATTTAAACTAGGGATGTCCATAATTAACCGTTTAACCGTTAACCGACATTAAGCATTTTAACCGATTGACGCTATCGGTTAAAACGGTTAAAAGAAATGTTAATAATTAACTCAAAAGCTGAGCGGCTCAGAGGAGCGGCTCGTCTCTTTAAGGAGAAAAGCTGGTCCACCTTAACAGCCCACCTTAAGAAGCGGAGCCGGAGTTGCAGGATACAGGAATTCGGCTCTGGTCTCTAGCTCGCTTGAGCGGAGTGGAGGAGTTGTAGTTTCATAGCATTTATTCACCGACAAATAAACTGTACACACACTGCTACACCTACGATCACAGCTAGAACGCCACCAACAACCTCACACTCACCACCAACACACACACACGGACACTCGTTAAAGTTACGTCGTGCTGATAGACTGTATGTGCGGCGGCGGCGAGCACGAAGCCTCCAGCAATGCTAGAGCTGCTAACGTAGCACAAATACACACACTGTTTATTGGGCAATCCCTATCGTTACGCCGGGCAGACACACAACTGACAACCTGCTAAACTAAACTAAATGTGTGGTGGAGACTTTTACTGGGAAAGTGGCTGCATGTCCGCGACACTACACGCAGCATCGTAGCTGCTAAGTTAACGCTCCCGGACGGTGAACTGGGGACTCAGTTGTCTGTTGTGCTCATACACTGCAGCTGGTACGAGGCACAACTCTTGTCGGTTAACGATTAATAATCGGTTAACAAGGGTCGGTTATCGGTTAAGAACATTTTTCAAAATGAGCATCCCTAATTTAAACTAAACTGGGAAAAAAAAGTTTGGAAACTTGTGTTTGGTTGATTATTTCTCTGTTGTATTAATGCTAATTGGCATTGTATTTTACATGGTTGGAAAGCCTGTCTGGCAGGCTTCCTGGTAGCCTTATGAGAATACACTGTTTACCATTGGCAGAGCATTTTGGCAAATTTTTCTTGCTTGCTACCCACATAATCAGCTGTGCTGCTCATCCCACAAATGCATGATCCTTACAAGTTGGATATCATTGTGAAGGTAAATAAACAGGCTTTCCAACCATGTAAAATACAATGACCATTAGCATTGATACAACAGAGAAATAATCAACCAAACACAAGTTTCCGAACTTTTTTTCCAAGAATACTTGGTTGAGGTTAAATAGAGAGATTACAGTTAGGATTAAACAGTGAGGATGGTCTTAAATCTGCCTGACTACAGTCCCACTCTCTACTCAGGCAGCACAAACCCATACTTGTTATTGATGGACTGTTAGATAGAGGGCTGAAACTAAAGTCTTTTTTACCTGTTCATCCTCAACTATAATCTCTATTTCATGATAATTTCACATCCTGTTTATGTCACTACGGCTTGTTTGTGGTTGCACTGATTCATGTTCTATTTTGTCTGTCTTCAGTAGTTATACAGTCCAATGAATCATTTTTTTTGTGTTGTGTGCTGATAATAACCATCATGATGGGATGTGTATTTGACTGAGTGGGTGTTTGCCAGAGAAGATGCACAGTGCACAGGGTCGGATGATGATCGCTGGCAGACTAATGTTACCTCTCTCACTTTATAATGTCTGCATGAGACGTTTTAGATCACGCGTTGTCTGCCATGCAGTGTGAAAAACATTTTTAAGGGTGTCATAGAGCCATTTGAAGTATGGATCTAACTCACTCTGGAGTAGATTCATCAGCGTCAGAAAGACATCGTTCTTGAAAGAAGGCATGAATTCAATTTGTGGGCTCTAACCTTTGGTAGAATCGTCTTCAATGGGCTGTTTAAAGGCTGTGATGTCACTGAACGTGCAGAGAAACAGGACCACTTTCTCTTGTTCATTTCGAATGGGAGCAATCTTCACAAAAAACCAAACAGGCGTCCCTGAAAGTGTAAAAAGAAACAACACACATTGCGCTGCATCATCTGCTTATTTTTAGAGGAAATGACACCGAGTGCACATGGAGCAGAAATCTTGATTGCATTGTGTTAACTGAAATGTTCTGGACGTCCTGTAACACCTGCAAGCAGAGGGAGGCTACTGTACACCTGCGAGTGGAAACAAACACATCACCACATCTTTTTCAGGGGAAGGTTTCTCTGGTCTGGCTCTCAACCAATTAGCACATTTCTACAGAGATAGAAGTGTTCCGGGCTGCCTTTGAACTCCACTATATGTTACAGGAGCTCTGAATACATTTGCATGGCAAGAGAGGGGAAACTTCACATTTGTCTCTTTTCCTCCCGTATGGCGCTGCTACTCACTGTTCTTCCTGTACATCAGTATTTCAAATGAGTTCATCTCATAATTCTCGAATGTTAGTCGCACTTTTTCCGTCGTGTCCTTGTCCGTGAGCTCCCCGTACATGAAGCTGGAAAACACAAAGGGAAATAACAATTTTAATATATAATAGGGAGCGGAACATTGGACGAGCGCTCTCGCTCTTGAAATAGAGTGTGCTGAGGAAGGTTTGAATGTGTGAATATCGTAATGTGTTAGTCACCATGTATACTTTGTTCTGTTCTTCCATTTCTTTGAAGGCACTTTTTTAGGTCTTATCCGTGTTTTCCTCTTCAATTAACTGTATATTTTCTAACAAAAAAACTAAATTAACATGCCATTTATGAAGGCTTACACCTGAACTGTGCAGACCAGTTACTGATTGCTATTTGGAGACCTCTAGAGACGCACACTGCAGAATTAGGCTGTATTAAATATAGAGTAGATGTAGATTAAAACTCATTGAAATGTATCCTGAAAGCATTAAAAAGATAAATGCAGCCCGATGTCTAATTGACCAAATGCAAAGTACCTCTCAAAAACAAATTAAACTTGAAGATGGGTCAAGCAACCATGAGCACATTTAACCACGCTGCAGAGACATTCATCTCACTTTGCTTGTTACTGCCACCCTCAGTAGCAGCCTGTTCCAGCACCATCTAAATATAACTCAGAGTTTGTTATGAAATAAAAAAGGAAGGCTAAATTTAATGAGACTACATCCTGACGCTGCAGAGACTTTTCAGACCAGTGCTTGATGTAATATCACTGATGAATGTCCTCTCTCTCTTCTTCTCTCTCTCTGAGCCAGGAGTTATGTGACTCGCTTCAAAGACAAAAACATTCCTCAACTGACTTTCTCGTCATGCGTGAAGAAATCCCACAGGTTTGTCACTGGCTGTTTACGGCATCCAGTATGGAACAAAAAAACATATACATAATTGAGGAGACACAGAACACGGTAAGAGCAGCTGAGATGGAAATAACATCTTTGATCCAACGCATCCGCAGCAAAAGAGCCTCAGATATTAGACTTAAACACTCTGGGGAGATGAGCGTACATTTAATGTTTGAGTCATCCTCAAATACATCAAACATCCATACTGTGAGTGTTTATGGCCTCATCATCAGGCTCATGGAGATGTTTGGAGATGTTATGACAGAAAAAAAAGCTGAAAAGACAAAATGTTTAAAAGACATAGACAGCAGGTGATTTGAGGGAGGATGAGGGAGGATGAGGGAGGATGAGGGAGGATGAGGGAGGATGAGGGGAGACGAGGGGGGATGAGGGGGGACGAGGGGGGATGCCATTCCCCTTGTTAACCTGCCATCCCCCCTCTCCATCCCCTAGTGGCAGAGAGAGTGCAGGGGCAGAGGGGCTGTTTAGTTAACAATGTGTTAGTCTACTCTGTCTGACTCATCAATCCTTTATCTGACTGAGGTTTGTGCAAGTTGGTAGCCTCCACCAGGCTCACCCGCACTGCGTTCTAATGACCGCCGGCGGTCAGCCGTTGGGCTATATAGCATATAGCTATATATAGCATATTTGTTATGCTAAATGCAGTACCTGTGAGGGTTTCTGGACAATATTTGTCATTGTTTTGTGTTGTTAATATACATACATTTGCATAAAGCAGCATATTTGTCCACTCCCATGTTGATAAGAGTATTAAATACTTGACAAATTGCCCTTTAATGTACATTTTGAACAGATGAAAATGTGCAATCAATTTGCGATTAATCGCAATTAACTATGGACAATCGTGATTAATCACGATTAAATATTTTAATCAATTGACAGCCCTAACAATTTATAAAGTATTCTTTTTTTTTAAAAATTGTATTTATTTCAGACCCTGATTCTGTGAGTCTTTTCACAACTCCCACAAACTCTGAAAGCCCCAGGAAATATACAGTACCAGAAAATCATCATGTTAGAGATTGTGCATACTGCATGTGTTGTAATCCTCAGGATGAAGACAATGCTTGTGTTCATCATGGCTGTAGTCAGCTATGAGGTCACCGAGGTCCACGGTTGATAAATTAATTAGGGCTGTCAAAGCTAACATGATGACGTGTTAACGCAAATTCATTGTAACGCTACTAATTTCTTTAATGCATTAATGCAATCAATCTTTCAAAGGTTGTGGCGGGCTTAGTGAAGAGAGTAGAGTGGGGATACTGGCATCATATGCAACTATAAAACCTAAAGAATCCATCGGTACCAACCATGTCATACTAGCTTGTCATGAAGGAGGCTAAATAACGCTCCAAACATACGTAAATTTTAGCGAGGACAAACTGTCATGGCCATTTTCAAAGGGGTCCCTTGACCTCTGACCTCCAGATCAGTGAATGTAAATGGGTTCTATGGGTACCCACGAGTCTCCCCTTTACAGACATGCCCACTTTATGATAATCACATGCAGTTTGGGGCAAGTCATAGTCAAGTTAGCACACTGACACACTGACAGCTGTTGTTGTCTGTTGGGCTGCAGTTTGCCATGTTCTGATTGGAGCATATTGTTTTATGTTAAATGCAGTACCTGTGAGGGTTTCTGGATCAATATCTGTCATAGTTTTGTGTTGTTCATTGATTTACAATAATACATTTATACACACATTTGCATAAAGCAGCATATTTACCCACTCCCATGTTGATCAGAGGATTAAATACTTCCTTTAAGGTAGATTTTGAACAGATAAAAAATGTGCGATTCATTTATGATTAATTATGATTAACTATGGACAATTATGCGATTAATCACAATTAAATATATTAATCCATTGACAGCCCTAAAATGAATGTGCCACATGCCACATGCACATTTAAAGAGGTTACTTCCCCAAACAAGACCCAAGGGAGGAGGGGAGTGTGTGTTGACTCAGCAGAGAGAACATTAAGTGAAAATTGTTGATCTACAGGAAATATTTGAAAGCAATACAGAATGCCTGAGAGCCTTACTCTAGCCTATTATATCTTGATATGTTGTGTTTTCCTTTACATAAATGAAGACATTTCCACCATAAATTGGAACATAAAAATTCACCAGAATGCAGGAATTAAGTGTTTGATGCTCAGAATTTCCTGGGCGAGGACCCCCAGATCCCTCTGCTTAATACTATCCATTAAAAGAAAAACAATTCTGGATCTCACTCATTTCAAAACCCTGACTATGGCCCTGTGTGTTGATCCCCTGGTGCAGTCTAGGTTTCAGAGGTAGTCCCGCCCTTTGGGCAGTGATACCTCTTTAAAATGACTTATGAATAAACTAACCCAGATTTTAAAATGCTACAAATCATGTCAAGCAAAAACAAACCTTTATCTGAAAGTAACCAAATGTTATTTTAAAACAGAGAAGGCCAATGATGTGAGAGGAATGTGCATAATTGAAAATCAAAGAGTTTGGACTCATGTTTCTACATGAAAGAGTTGTAGGGAGGAAGTGACACTGTAGTACACTTTGGAAGTTCGGCTTTGAGCTGAATGAAACGTCCGTGTCTACAGCTGATTGTGATGCCAGTAGTTTTGCAGGCATTTGGTCTAAAACAGAAGTATTGAAGCAATTCAAATTTTGACCTGATGATGCCACTAGATAAAAGGTTAAGGGATCACAGAATTCTTAGCATTCATGCTCTGGGGAAGGGGGGAGGCCCAAACTCAGTCACTGCAGAGTTACAGAGAAACTTCCAATAAACATGGGATAGAATTAAATATGCTAATACATTAAATACATGTCTTTAATATTCTTCAAAATGAGAATCAGCTGATATTTAAGGTGTACAAATACAAACGAACAAAACAAAACAAAACAAGGTAGTGTTCAGTCTGATGGTAGTTGTATTGGTGGGCTCTGATTCAGTGGCCTCAGCACAGATCTAAAACACTGGTTTATATGTATGGGTCTCTGACTGTGTTCTAAATAAAAATAAATGGAATTGAATGGTTGAGGGCTGAGATGAATCATCATTTCTTTGATCTCTGTTTATGTCGTGTCTCTATTCTTCTGACTGCTGAGCTCCTTAGCTGCAGCACAACTGCGCATTTTTTAATACTGTAATTTTGATATTTGTTACTTTTCACTTTTGTTTTGATGTCGTGTTTTCGCTTTTATTTATTTTTTATTCTTATTTGTGGTGTCACTATTCTGCCACCCGCAATTGGTTTCAGTTAAACATTCTGTTGCTATAGTAACCATTACTGGCACAGAGCCATGGCAGATTAACTGACATTGTAACAACCAGCTTTTTGTCAAATCTGTTACCGAGCATCTCCTGTCTGCCCTTGTTGGAGCCGTAGACTGGATTAGACGGATGACGTGTCTCCACTTCCTTCCACTGTACAAAAGTGAAGCCAAAATGCCATCTTCAGATTTTGGCGTCATTTGGTGCCAGAGTGCAGTGATCGGGCGGCTGTAACCGCGGTATCGAGGTCCCGCCCACAACCCGCCCGAGAATCGTGAGCCGAGCACGGGCACAGCTTGTTAGCGTGAACCACCTAGCTGCTACGTCAGCACTACGGTAGCTGTTTGGCTAGAAAGACAGAAAAACTAACCATAATATCTCTATAAATACATTTATGATCAAATTGATGCATGTTCTATTACACGGACTCGTGTGATAGAACAATTCCTGTTTCAGAAACATTTGCGTGTCTGCTGATACAGATATGAACACGACATGCTCCGTGACTACGTCAGCGGTCAATCACAGCTGTCAATCATGATGCAGCACTTCCTTGTTATAGCATCAAATAACTCATTAAAACCAAACTTATCAAAAAGATGTCCCCATGGCCACTGTCCCGTCCACTAACATGGAGGGAGGGGGGGGGGGGGGATTTATGAGCTATACTGCAGCCAGCCAGCAGGGGACGATTGAGATGCTTTGGCTTCACTTTTGGGGAGCCATCATGTCGTCCATTTGTATAAACAGTCTATGGTTGGAGCGTTATCTGTGCGTATTCTATTTATTATAACGGTTTTGTGATATTTTTATTTCTGATTTGTTAATTTAGTTTTACAGTTAGCAGTTTACTGCTACCCAAGCTAGTCATTATACTAGCTATATGAGGCCAAGGCGTTGCTAATACAACAATGACATCTTACTATTAGTTTACCGTTGGGCTAACTGCTAATGATTTCACTCGTTTTACTCTTGTGGACTCTACAGTATGTGTTTGTTTAGCCACTAGATTAATTACTGTGTTTTACTTCCTATAAAAAGTTAATGTTAACCTTTCCCTGGTTACTAATTCATTTTCAGAATACCTTTGGGTCTATAGCTGTTGCTACTGGTAAATACCACAAAGGCACATTCGTCATTGAAAAATGAAATTTATGGTAATATTTATAGATACAGTATAAAACCAACTGCATATAAACTGTTTACATGTAGACAAAAAGAGAAATGTATTCTATTGGATCTCAAATACAGTCAGAGGATTTTAGGTTGTTTTTTCTTCCTGTTACAAACACAAGACTTTACTCCATCTAGCAACCTAAAAATAAACCAAAAACAAGTCATCACACACACTGTTCAATATTTGTATTGGCAAGTATTCTGAAGCTTATGCTTAGGGAGCCGAGGGTCCAAATCAGCAATAGCCTCAGTGCTGGCTGCGACAAAACGCCGTCTCCCACAACAGAAGAATCTCCCACGGTTTTCAAATCTGGCAGCACCAACTGTTTCCATGTGATCCCATTAATATAGTGCTTTCTGGCATGCCTATTACCAGCACAATAAACACAGGTCCAGAAATGAGTCACTCCAATTGGTATACAACTCATTTTAAGAGTTCCTTTTATTCCTTTATATGAACAGTTTGGGTGAGTGCACCCTGGAAGACACTGTCCACAGTTTCATTGTTGCAGTCAGTGATGTGGAAGCAGTTCCACTTGTTACAACCTCATTACATCACAAATTTGTGTCTTAGTTATCTGGTTTCTATCTTTGCTTGTTGAGATGAAAAAAATCTTCTGAACTGTCTTAAATTATGGGAATATCATATGAATTGTAATTGTGAGTGGTGTTATTGTGATTTTAACTTTCTCTGCTCTGCTCGTCGTACCGTCACTATTGACTGTGAGCCCAGCAACCATATGGAGGAACCTCACCTGTATCCACACTTCCACCATTACAGTTGGTACCCAGAGCTAATAACGGCACTTGAGGTTGGAAATGAAGACCCATAAATCCAAAGCTTGGTGGTTCTTCATAGCTCAGCCTTATAGCCATGTAAGCGACATGGCTGTATGGGTGGTGATGTTGATCAGTTGGTCGGTCCAGCACTGTAATATTTCCACAACAATGAATTGCCATGAAATCTGGCTGACATTCATGTTCACCATCCTAATGACTTTGGTGATCCGCTGTCTTTTCCTGTAGTTCCACCATGAGGTTTAAATCTGTGTTTTTGAGTAAAATGTCTATTGGATGGATTGTCATAAAATTTGGTAGAGATATTAATTTCCCCCCCTCACGACCAACTGGCATAGTCTCGGTGATCCCTTGACTTTATCAGTACCATCATCCAGATGTCAGTTTGTACAATACTTTGTTTTATGACTAAATACCTGCAAAATTAATGACATTCACATCAGCCTCAGCTTTAGTTTGCGTTCTGTGCTATTAGTAGTTCACAAATATTAGCATGTAAACACACTAAACTAAGATGATGAACGTGGTTAACATCTTCAAACATCAGCATGTTATCACTAACATTGTGAACATGCTGATGTTAAAGCTCAAGGGACCGTAGTGCTGTAAGTACTGCCTCACAGAGCTGCTAGCATGACTGTAGACTTTTTTAACCACAACAGAACCACATTACTGCAGCCGTTGCCCACCAGAAGCAAATCTCCCTATCTGATGTTAAAATAATAGGTCCGTCAATCGATTAAAATATTGAATCGCGATCAATCGCATGATTGTCCGTGATTAATCACAAATTAATCACACATTTTTTATATGTCAAGCATTTAATCCTCTTATCAACATGGGAGTGGGCAAATATGCTGCTTTATGCAAATATATGTATATATTTATTATTGGAAATCAATTAACAACACAAAACAATGACAAACTAGAATGGCACTCGGAGAGCGCAGACCTCCGCCAAGGTGCGTGACTTTAAAACCAGATCCCAGCTGGCGGTACCGTGAGGTGATCGGCTTGTTATTAACACGGTGTGTTTCCATGTAACGTATCGGCGGATGCCTCTCTCATTCAGTAGCCTTGTTATGTCTGTATAACGTAACACTACGTTGTCTCTCATCCCGTCATCTACCGCTTTGTTCTTTCTCACCGCGGACGGACAGCAGCTCCCGCCGCACCTCAATGTCTCGCCACACATCCACACATGTATCTCTCTGCTCTCAGAAGGAGGCGGGGTCACGCATCATCAACACGTTATCAGTTACACTGCGAATTATACTGTTTATATTATGTTTATAGCTTATGTTGTATATTGGTAGAATTAAAAAATGTTATTCTTATTTTATTCTAACGTTTTTATCTATTCTTTTGTTATTTTACTGCTTATTTGCACCAACAAATACCTGTATACCTCATACACCTGGCAATAAACAAGATTCTGATTCTGATACCCTGTGGTCTTAATGCTCAGGCTGATTGGAATCCTTAAAAATATTCCTGAATCCGGATCATGATCTGGATCGCCACCAAAATCTAATAGATTGTTTGTTGTGCCACACCCCACCCCTCCAAAGAATTTCATTCAAATCCATCGCAAACTTTTGGAGTAATCCTGCTAAAAGACAGACAGACAGACAGACAAACCAACACCGGTGAAAACACAACCTAATAACAGAAACCCTCACAGGTACTGCATTTAGCATAAAACAATATGATCAGATCATAACATGGTAAACTGCAGCCCAACAGACAACAACAGCTGTCAGTGTGTCAGTGTGCTGACTTGACTATGACTTGACCCCAAACTGCATGTGATTATCATAAAGTGGGCATGTCTGTAAAGGGGAGACTCGTGGGTACCCATAGAACCCATTTACATTCACATATCTGGAGGTCAGAGGTCAAGGGACGCCTTTGAAAATGGCCATGACAGTTTTTCCTCTCCAAAATTCAGCGTAAGTTTGGAGAGTTATTTAACCTCCTTCCCGACAAGCTAGTATGACATGGTTGGTACCACTTGATTCTTTAGGTTTTCTAGTTTCATATGATGCCAGTATCTTCACTCTAGCTTTAAAACTCGCTACAACTTGAAAATCGCAAGTTGCGTTAAAGCGTTAAAGAAATTAGTGGTGTCAAAATTAATTTGAGTTAACGTGTTATCACGTTAACTTTGACAGCCCTAGAAAATAATAGTTTAAATATTTTTGCTGTACTGCTGATGCATTAAAGCTAAGGTCGGTAGAGTTGAGAAACTAGCAAGACTACACTAGATTTTAAAAATGATCTATCTGAAAAAAAAAAACAGTCCAGTGTTGCCAACTCTTTTCCAATGACAGTAGCTAGCAGCACTAGCTCCCAAAGTCCCGAAATCTAGAGAGAAAGTCGCCAACACTGACAGTCCGTCCCTTCAGTTCTCCCTCCAAAGCCACTGCCCCCAAATTATCATTATGAACGTGAACAATGAACATGGCTATTGTCAGTACTCACAGCTGTCAAACTTGCAGCTTGTGGAAGACTGATGTGCAATGAGTGCACGGGCAGAGTTAGGTAGGTAGGCAAGTAGCCCGTCCATTCATTTCAATTGGGCCGAATGAAATGATTGGACGGGTTAATTACAGTCCTGCGACAGCCACAGATACCGTATTGTTTTCTTTTTTTGTCAGAGCATTTGATTTATTGATTGCTATCGGGATGTATTCGGGATGAATTTCAACAAATATAACAAAAAGTGTATTTGAACAACACTACCAATCCTACCTTTAACCATCAACCTGCTACAGTAATTAATAAGGAATTATGCAAAAGAATCAACTCTGAAAAAAAACTGCACGTGTGCAATGGTGCCATGCAGAGTATTGAGTATATGAGTATTTGCAGCATTGTTTCCCTTTCTCTTAAAATAAACCAAAATATTCCATCGAGAGTTCAAAACCATAAACATGAGCATGAAAAGCAGCGGTACACTCGGTACACTGTGTACACTGTGTACACTGTGTACACAGTGTACACTGCACCCGGTCACATTATCCTCCTCAAATAAGTCTCTCTAGCAATTACCTCAAAATAAGGATGCTCTGCCTGGTGGTAGGAGGTGTAAATACAAATACACAAATAAATACAGAGAATAGAAAATGGCTATAATACACTCATTGTATTTTCAGATGAAACAATGTCAAACCACTACAAAGCTTCTATCTTGCAACAGTCCATGTCTATATGATGTAGGGATCTGATCTAAGTGAGAGCTCCACACGACCTTTTACTGCCTCCACTTATGACATTTTAAAAAAGAAAACATTGTGTAGAGAAAGTCCTCTTCTCTCTGACTGGAGTAGAACTGCAGAAACAGCAGGATTATTTGAGTTTTGACAGCCAAAATGAAGCTCATCCAGATTAACGAGATAGCTGTAGCCGTAACAAGTTCTTACAGTGTCACTAGCTAATATTGTACTTGGATTCCAAAATAATAACTAATCATATTATCTTCAAAATGAGTTTTTGAAATCTGGATGGGGTAAACAAAAAATGCTGTTTGATATGTTCTCTCATTAGGTTTCTGTATTTTACCTCTCTAGCATCTGAAATTTGTAATCCCAACACATCTAAACCACACGGATCCTCTTGCCTACCTGCAGGTGCTGCTTTTCTGCATCACTTCTGCTCTGTGGTACCCCGACAACTTGCAGAAACCATCGTTGCTGTAGACGATGGGCCAGTCTACTATCTGAGCGTTTCCCAAGACAAAGTTGGTATCTGTTTGAAAGTAAACAGGGAAGAAGGGCCAATGAACTTGAAGGGGTTGCAGTATTTTCTAAAACAACAATACACAAATACTTAAACTACAGTTTGGGTTGGCGAAAGGTTGAGGCTTATTACATTTGATCTAAATCAAAGTCAAGGTTTGCGTCCGAAATTCCATGCTATTTAGTACGTTAAAACAGTATGTGAGATATTTTAGCATGTCCGAAAACCGTAATATGAAAACAATAGTACGCAAGTTGCATACTATTTCTGGTGGAATATTACAGTATGCAACGCTGGACACTACGGCAGCATAAATATCCCACAATGCATTGCGGTAGGGACGACGACGTTCAAAACGGATAGCTCTGTAACATCAATAACGCTTCAATTTACCTGTAAGTAAAGGATTTCACTGTGCTGGGCGTAATAAATATTTTTTTTAAATTAATTCAGACTTTGATTCTTACAAACTGTCGTTTTGGTCACATGAGGTTGGCACAGGTTACCATGGTTACACGTCTCCAACCAGCAAGGAGGCTCTCAGGAAGTGACGACGTAAATTACTGTTCAGTACGGCCAAAAGGATATATACACTACTGTTTATTCACACAAAAGTATGTTGAATGATAGTACACACATTGGGTATGTCGTGCATAGTGTGCGAGTAGTATTTCGGACGAAGCCAAGGATTTAATGGAGCTGCAACTGAAAAAAATTGCAAAGAAGTTATTGAAAGAATGACAGGACAACTACGAAGCAAATGTTAGGGCAAAAATATATTTGAAATATAATTTTAAAGTAAAGTTTAAAGGTAAAAGGTTAAAGTGTCTGACCTTGAACATTTTCTATTGTAAGCATATCGTTGTTTGTAGACTTCTTTATAGATTCTTAACTAGGGATGCTCATTTTGAAAGATTTTCTTAACCGATAACCGACCCTAGTTAACCGATTATTAACCGTTAACCAACCGGATTTGTGCCTCTCATGCAGCGGTGTACCAGCTGCAGGAGCACAACAGATGTTGGTTGACGGGAGTCTCCAGTTCAGCGTCCGGGAGCGTTAACTTAGCAGCTACGATGCTGCGTGTAGTGTCGCGGACATGCAGCCACTTTCCCAGTAAAAGTCTCCACCACACATTTAGTTTAGTTTAGCAGGTTGTCACCTGTGTGTCTGCCCGGCGGAACTTTAGTGAGTGGCCAACAAACAGTGTGTGTATTTGTTTTACGTTAGCAGCTCTAGCATTGCCGGAGGCTTCGTGTTCGCCGTCGCACACGTAGTCTGAGTAACTTTAGTGAGTTTCCAACAGACCGTGTGTGTGTGTTGGTGGTGAGTGTGAGGTTGTTGGTGTTGTTCTAGTTGTGATCGTAGGTGTAGCAGTGTGTGGACAGTTTATTTGTTGGTGAATAAATGCTATGAAACTACAACTCCTCCACTCCGCTCAAGCGAGGCAGAGACCAGAGCCAACTTCCTGTATCCTGCAACTCCAGCTCCGCCTCTTAAGGTGGGCTGTTAAGGTGGACCAGCTTTTCTCCTTTAAGTGACGAGCCGCTCCTCTGAGCCGCTCAGCTTTTTAATCAATTATTAATATTTCTTTTAACAGTTTTAACCGATAGCGTTAATCGGTTTAAATGCTTAATGTCGGTTAAACGGTTAATTATGGACATCCCTATTCTCAACATAAATTTACAGGGAAGAGAGAAAACAAGAGTGCTTCAGCAGATCTACTGGGCTGTATTGGGCGGTTCAATAATGATATGATGGAGGCCACAAAACTTGTATGATTTAACGTCCCTTCATGCCGTATGTTTATTTAAAATGTTTCTTGAAACATATTTCTTGCTTAAAAATGTGTGTTTGTCTAGTAATGTTTCCCCTATATTTAAAAAGACTAACCCTGCCTTTAAGTGCTAACACACTTCCAAGATTTTCATTAGTGTCCATGATGGTCTACGGCCCATTACACACTCCACACGGGGTGCTTCTACACAAATGTAGGCCAAACATTCTTTGCTGGTGTAGAAAACATCCCAATGAGCTCCCTTGGCTTTTTTATTAGTAGTTGCTTGTTAGTCGTTCTTATCCCAAAAACATCTTGTGTTGTCTTTTTGTGTGTTGCTGAGGTATGTAACAGTCCTAGTTAGCCGTTTCAGAGGTGTTTGGAGGGGGGGGGGCAGTGAGTACCTGTGTCTGTCATTAAATGGTCCAATTTCTCGCTGGTGATTATTATGATAAAGCATTCCGTATTGGCAAGTACACTTTATAAATATTAATATCCGCGGTCATCGATTTTTAAATGTCATGGAAAACAGAGTACATTAATTCTCATATGGCATATTCCTTGTTAGCAAAGCCTCCAAGTAAAACGTATTCATGGACAAAATATTAATAAACCTAAGTAATCATTGAGTTGCATGTATATTTTTAATGGCCTATTTTGCTTCCGTCTTATTTTTAAACTTCAGTGACTTTACAAAACATTCACATACTGTTACTCAGAGTCATTATACATGAAATTAAAGGATAACGCTGGTGTTTTTCATTTTAACAGCTGGATTTTTGGACTAAGGGTGATCGAAACAAACATGCAAATGATTGCACTGTGTAGTATTTGAAAATGGAAAAATATGTAACATTTTGCCTGGGCTTAAAACAAATGGCTACAAACAGAATGCTTGTGTCAAATACCCGACCAAGTCATTTTAAAGGCAAGGACATATATTACCTTTATTAAGCTGATTATGAGTATGATTTGAACAGGCCATCACTTTTTGCCTTTGGTTTGTAAGAAATAAAATACTTAAAAAGCACCATAATCATACTTTCATGACAATCATAGAAGACATTGACAAATTAGACATGTTTACTCATTTACGCATCTGTCATGTTGCCATTATGACATTTAATATCAAATAAAAATGAATGTGCAAGACAATGTGTAAAATGTGTCTAAGATATTACAAATTATGGATTGTTTTTCAGGATTATTTTTTTTGACATAATATTAAAAATGCTTAAAAGTAAAACAGTCTTCAATCCATCCAGAAATTTGGCAAAAGGCAAAAAGGAGCCGATGTAATGGTTTTAAATGGGACGGGAGAAGTGATGATAATTGGGGCTAAAACCTCAAAAAAAATCTGCATGCAAATCTCAAAGCAAAGCGCCCTGCTATGCACACAGGCTACAACAATGTGACGACACAGGGGTGAAAGAGCAGGAGAAGGAATCCAAAAACACCTGGCACAAAACACAAATGCCATTTCTTTATACCACACAGAAAAAAATCTTTGATCACGTCAAAATAAAACACTTTGAAATGACAACTACAAGCATGACACAGAATATGAGAACAGACAGAATATAATGCACGAGACGTTCCATGCCAACGTGTTATTTTACAATGATCAGATGAACGGTAATCTTGTGAGTAAAAGCTCCGTTATTGTTATCAGCCCTGGATTTGCTGTGTTGCAGCACATTTTCACAAAGGTGTTTAATAATCTCAACATGTCTAATTAGTTGAAGTGCTTTGTAAATTAACAGCATTTGGTATAGAACATTTAGTGGAACATTACAAAGAGATAGATAGCTACAGTAAAGAAAACAGAAGCAGCACACCAAACTAAACTTTATAGTACCTGTCTGTCTATGTGACAGTGTCCAAACTGAAATGTTTGAAAAGGAAAGAAGGTTAACAGATTACAGTGAGAAACATTTGGTGAATGTCAGACAAAAAAGATGAGACATGTCAACCAAAAAAGTGAGACAACACCACTGTGAATTCAGAAATCTGTGCTGTGTTGCTCCAACCTGAAGGTTACATGCTAAAATGTGACAATTCAACTTATTTGTAAGAAACTGAACTCAGAAACCAGCTGACTGACACACAGCTAGCCTTGACTGTTGCAGCTAACATGTTCGCATACAGTTGCTCACTTACTTCCACATGCAGCAGACCTGGAGCAACTTAGAACTCATTTGGAGTCATGTTTCTCCAAGTTTGTGTCTCTGCAAACCTGAGACTTTGAAAGTTGTTGAGATCAAAACCTGAGCTAAAAGAGAGAGAATACTGGACTACATTCACCAGTTGGACAAAAATAACACTCCAAATGAATAACGTGCTCCATAACTGCTGAATGTGTAAATAATCAACTGTTTGGCAACAAGTTGGCCATATCAACTTAAAAGGTGAGGATGTCAATGTTGTGTTAACTTTCCACTGCAAAGAAAATCAATTATTGCAGGTTTAAAGACTTTAAATGAGCCTTTTCAAATATAAGGCAGTGTAGCAGAACTGTTGAGGCTAATAGGGCCAACACAGTCTCACAGCCGTTTGTGAAATAGTCACAAAATTATATACATTTTCAATTTGTGTACATAGACACAAATTTCCCTTTTTTTCGTGACGCTCAGCACAACTTTCAACAATGGATTTTTCGTGCATTTTTCTACGAATGTCCAGCAATTCCCTCTCCAGTCTTTTCAAAATAAAACTACTTAGTAAGGTTTAGGAAAAGATGGACTTGGTTAAGGTAGGGGACAAACTACTTCGGTTTAGGAAAAGAACGCGGTTTGGGTTAAAATAACAGCGGAAGTGGCATCACTTATGTACGGAAGTTACGTGACAAAAACTACTTAGTTAGCTTTAGGAACAGATTTCTGGTTTGGGTTAAAATAACTTTGGAAGTGCCGTAACTTAAGTACGGAAGTTACATGACAAATAAATCAACCTTGATGGTGGTTTCACACGGGACTCGAATACCGGTCTCCTGGGTGAAAGCTTTGTACTGATAATCATGAAAAAAAACATGAAATTCATGTCTATGTACACAAATCAATACATTCAATTTGTGACAATTTCACAAACTGCTGTGCAACTGGGCTGATAGAGCACAAATGTAACCAGTAGCACCAGTATGCTATTCATGCTCAGAGAGAGTAGAGAGAGTAGAGAGAGTAGAGAGAGTAGAGAGAGATTTCGGATTGAGAGGACGCTGGCGTGTTTGTCGCCGCTTCTCAGTTCCGTAGCAAAACTTCGCTTTTTGTTTAAATCTGTGCCTACATTTACTGCATGTAGGAATAAGTTATCACTATAAGTTGTATTTACACTTCACTGTCTGGTGCTGCTAACTGTCAGAAGATTGTGCACATTTGGCTCTGTGTGCTCGCCTTCTCCAGTGATCAGCTGTTAGCTGTTAGCCGCCGGTCAGCTGTTAGCTCCGCCGACCAAGCGGCGCTATCAATTTACTGTGGATTATCCAACGTCACTCCGCTGCTCACGTTTGGACATCTCCATGCCACGACTCCAGGACTATCCACCTTGTGTTCTGGCTACACTGTTTGCTGCTGCTGTTCTGGCTACATTCCCTGCTGCTGCTGCAGTCCGAGGCTGGGAGCCTCCTCCACGGATTGCGGCTCCAGGATTTAGCCGGCGCTCCACTGCTGCAAACATGGTGTTCATCAAATACTCAACAACGCAACTCCTGGACCTCTTCTGTCACTTCATTCCAAACTGCATCGCTGACATTAAATCCCTCGGACTCCTACGTCGCCCCCGTTATGTCCATAGAGCCTCCCGGTGCAAGTTTGTTTACGCTGATCATGGTATTCCCTCAGTACTGTCTGATAGGCGCTCCAACACGCAGCTACGACGTCATCACAACAAACCACACGTGTGCACCCTGAACAATCTGAGGTCCCTGGTCTGTGTTGACAGTGTCGTTCCCTCCACACCGCCTGCCCCAGCATTCATTAACAACAGTGCAACATTTATGCTGCAGAATGCTCACTCAATCAACAATAAAGCTCTACTCATCCATGATATTATCACTGACAGGAAAATTGACTTTCTCTGTCTAACAGAGACTTGGCAAAATCAGCAGGATTTCATGGCACTTAATCAAGCCACTCCCCCTGGATATGTCTACATACAAAAGCCTCGCTCCATGGGTCGTGGCGGCGGGCTGGCTGTTATACATCGAGCTGACATCCTGGTCAAAGACCTCCCAGTACCCAATGTCACCTCGTTTGAGTGTGTCATTTTCTCCCTGGTTGGGTCTACACAGCTCCAGGTTGTCCTCATCTACCGCCCCCCTAAAGCCTCCACCACCTTCATGTCTGAGCTGTCTGAGCTTCTCACATCTGTCTGCTCCATGTCTCCATCTACACTCCTGCTTGGTGACTTTAATATTCATGTGGACTCCACCAGCTGCTCGTTTGCCACTGAATTCCTGTCACTGTTGGACTGTTTCAACTTCACACAGCACGTTAAAAGTCCCACCCACACTAAAGGCCACACGCTGGATCTGGTGTGCTCCACTGGCACAACTCCCACCCATCTGCAGTGCCTGGACCTCGCGGTTTCAGATCATCTCGCTGTTCTCTGCACTGTTCCTGTCACCCTGCCCAGGCAGCGCACAAAACGTACCATCCAGTACAGGAACATCAAGACAGTGAGTACACCAGCTCTGAACGACCTGATAGCGACCCATCTGGCCTCAGATCCACACGACAGCTCTGCTGATGGGCTGGTTGCCCACTACAATGCCACTTTATCCGGCAGCCTTGACTCCCTTGCCCCCCTCAAAACCCGGACTGTCTCCTATACCCGTCCCGCCCCCTGGTTCACCACTGAACTCCGCACCCAGAAGTCCACCGGCCGTCAACTGGAGAGGCGCTACAAAAGATCTGGCCTCACTGTCCACCTTGAGGCTTATAAAGAGCATGTGAGGGCCTACAAAGTAGCTCTCTCCCAGGCCAAAACACAGTACTACTCCACCCTCATTACCAACCAACAAAACCACCCCAGACTGCTGTTCTCCACCATCAACCGGCTCCTTCGCCCCCTCGACAGGTGCCCCCGACCTCTGCACTAAGTTCCTGGACCTTTTTCCAGGACAAAGTCGAGTCCATCCATCAGCAGCTCCTGGTGCCTGCCCACCTCCCTCCACACACACCTCAGCCACTGGGCGTGGCTCCCTTGGATGTTCGCTTGCCTCAGTGCTCCCTCTCCTTCTTCTCCCCTGTATGTGCTCCTCAGGTCGCAAAGTTGGTCACTAAGGCCAAAGCCTCCACCTGTTCTCTGGACCCCATGCCCACAGCCTTGGTCAAGGCGTGCCTACCTGCCCTGTGCCCCATTATGGTGAACATCATCAACTCCTCCTTGACATCTGGTCTTGTACCCGACAGCCTCAAGATGGCATCAGTCACTCCCATCCTCAAAAAGCCAGGTCTGGACCGGGATGACAGCAACAACTACCGACCGATCTCCAACCTTCCTTTCCTGAGCAAAATTCTGGAAAGAGCAGTGGCCGCCCAACTCCATCAACATATGGCCAACCATGAGCTCTACGAAACGTTTCAATCTGGCTTCAGACCACACCACAGCACAGAGACCACCCTCATCAAAATCACAAATGACCTCCTCATCGCTGCAGATTCTGGTCACATCAGCATCCTCGTCCTCCTGGACCTCTCAGCTGCCTTCGACACAGTCTCCCACACTATCCTCCTCACCCGCCTATCTGACTACCTTGGCCTCACCGGTTCAGCTCTCTCCTGGTTTCAGTCCTACCTCACAAACAGAAAACAGTTTGTCACCATCAGCGACTCCAGTTCCACCCCGGCCCCAGTCAACCATGGCGTACCTCAAGGCTCTGTGCTGGGACCCCTCCTCTTCACCATCTACATGCTCCCCCTTGGTCAGATCATCCGCCACCACGGTCTCAGCTTTCATTCATATGCTGACGACACACAACTATATCTCAGCACCAAACCATCCACCCAGCTACCCCTACAGTCACTTGTAAACTGCCTACATGCAATAAAAATCTGGATGTCATCTAACTTCCTAAAACTCAACAGCAACAAAACCGAGCTCATGGTTGTGGCTCCCAAGGCCCTGCTCCGGAAGGTTGGAGATCTCCACCTGGACGTTGACGGCTGTTCCTTCTCCCCATCCTCGGAAGTCCGCAACCTGGGTGTCATCCTGGACCCAACACTATCATTCCAGTCTCATATCAGGTTCATCACCAAATCCGCCTTCTTCCACCTCAAAAACATCTCACGTCTCCGGCAATCACTCTCTGACTCTGTGGCAGAAACCCTCATCCACGCTTTCGTCACCTCCCGTTTGGACTATTGCAATGGAGTTCTGTCCGGGGTTCCCAGCAAAGCCCTGGACAGGCTCCAGTATGTGCAAAACTCGGCTGCCAGGGTTCTCACCCGCACCAAGCCCTGGCAGCACATCACCCCCACCCTCATCCACCTCCACTGGCTCCCGGTCAAGTCCCGCATCACCTACAAAATCCTCCTCCTCACCTACAAATCCCTCAATGCCCTGGCTCCTCAGTATTTATCTAACCTCCTCCACCCATACACACAGCCCCGGAACCTTAGATCCTCAGGCACGGGTCAGCTCTCCATCCCTCACACAAGAATGCGAACTTTTGGGGTCAGAGCCTTCAGTGTGACAGCCCCCACACTTTGGAACTCTCTCCCCATAAAGCTCCGCAACGCACCATCTCTGGACACCTTCAAAAGACTCCTCAAAACCCACCTCTTCACCAAGGCCTATGGCCCCTAGCTTCTGTTACATTTGTTGTGTTTATTTATGTCTTTGTTAAGCGTCCTTGGGTTTCATGAAAGGCGCTATATAAATCCAAGCTATTATTATTATTATTATTATTATTATTATTATTATTATTATGCTATAGTTGCTTTACCCTACATTTTCTTTGCTGCTGCTCATTTTTTAACATTTCAACACGCAAATAAACTTAGAGCTACATAGGATATAACTAGCTTCATTTATGAGACCCACCAACAAATTTGATTTTGAGGACCCCCATAGGTATTATTCCGCTCATTGGCTACATTTCACGTTAGTGCTGTTTGCTTTATTTACAGAATCTCAAATAGAACAGAGCCATTACCAAGGGAACATTTAGAGAAAAATATGTTATGTAAAAACAGACTTCTGTATGCTATTCTTTATATTTAAAGTTAAATTTAGGTGGCGAACTAGACATGAATCTGAAAATCTGAAATAGAAACAAAAACACTAATCTTGAACAGTGAAAGTTACAAAGAAAGGAATATGTCATTGTTTGTGAACGCCCACCCACCACCACTGTGTCTCTTACGAGTCGCTCCGCTGTGTCTCAGTGGCATCCTGCAGATTATAGTCTTGGCTCTTTTGTTTCTAGTTCGGGAGAGATTTACTGCTCACTAATCCATGGACCGCCCAAGGTCAGAAGAAAAACATATGTGCTTGTGTCTCTAAAGGTTGGATTTTCCATTTTCTTTTTCTTTTTTCATAGACTATATCATAGACCTGATCCAGATTCTCAAACTGTTCATCTAAAGCAGGGGTCACCAACCTTTTTGAAACCAAGAGCTACTTCTTGGGTACTGATTAATGCGAAGGGCTACCAGTTTGATACACACTTAAATAAATTGCCAGAAATAGCCAATTTGCTCAATTTACCTTTAACTCTATGTTATTATTAATAATTAATGATATTTATCTTTGTGAAAACACTGATCATGTTAATGATTTCTCACAACAAATATATAGAAACAGATAAATATCAATATGCAACACTTTATTTTTATATTTTCTCTAAGTGCACATGTTTTTCAAATTTTTCAAACATTTGAAAATGATCACTTCTACGACAGTCTTGTGAAATCACAATATCCCATTTTAACTAGCTAGCCACTAACATTTTTTAACAAATCATGAATTACTTTGCACCATGTTTGTACAAATAATAACTCATGTAAAATACAAAAATCAACTCTCAAATTTTTAAATAAATCATGTCACACTTTGAACTGGACACCAAATCTGTTATCTGTTTCTTTGTCAGTTAGTGGGAAGCCTGGCATTGCATGCTGTTAACCAGTGTGTTGTACTCTGGTGTGTAACTTGACACTGCAACTCTGAGTGAGTCTTGCAGATGTGCATCAGTGAGGCGTGTTCTGTGTTTGTTCTTGATGAAGTTCATGTCAGAAAAGGCTGATTCACAAAGATAAGTTGAACCAAACAGGCTTGCAACCTTCATAGCTGCTGCGCATACACCACTGTACTTTTCTGTGTCAAGAAGGCACCAAAAGTTTGGTGCAGCCTGATGGGCTTTGAGGTGGAGGTCATTTTGCAGTGTTACAATTTCAATCTCCACCTGTTCAGCATCCAGGCTGAATGTTGCACTTAACTGCTCAGCAATACATGATATGTCCACGTTCATGAAAGGATTAGAAATGAACGACACACATGGCTCAAGCTGATCCAGGTCACAAAACCTGTTCTCAAACTCTTGCCCAACTCTGTTTATGACCTGAGAGTACTTTTCTGCAACTTTGTCAAAAGCCTCAGATGCAGAAGCATTGTCTTTCAGCACCATCTGCACAGAGGGAAAGTGCAGCACTTTTTTTCTCTGTAAATGCACAGAGAAAAGGTTCATCTTAGCTTTAAATGCATTTAAAGCACTTATCATATCGGCGACAGTTTTACCTTTGCCTTGCAGCTCACAGTTCAAACTGTTCAGTTTCCCAGTAATGTCCGTTAAAAATGCAAGGTCAAGTATCCACTCAGTGTCCTCCAGCAGCACGGTGTCCTCACCTCTGGACTGCATGAACTCTTTGATTTCACCCAAAAGTGACAAAAAACGTTGCAAAATTCGTCCCCTGCTGAGCCATCGGATTTCTGTGTGTAGTAGCAGGTCATCATATTCAGCTGACAGCTCCTCCAAAAGTACCTTGAATGTTCTGTGCTGTTTAGCTCTGGAGCGGATGCTGTTTATGATCTTCACGACGGGAGTCATTACGTGCTCAAAGCAGATCACTTTTGCACATAAGGCCTGCTGGTGTATGATGCAGTGGTACTGCAGAAAGTTTGGGAACTCTGGGTCAGCTTTACAGTGAGCAACGAATCCTGTGTGTCGGCCGATCATAGCAGGAGCCCCATCCGTAGTCACTGATACCAGCTTTTCCAGCGGCACCTTTTTTTCCACCAAAAACTCCTTCACTGCGTTATAAATGTCAACTCCCCTCGTAGTTGTCTTCAGGGGCAGTAGTGTCAGAAGTTCTTCTTTTGTGGAGAAATCATCAAACACCATCCGGATAAAGACCATCAGCTGAGCCGTACTGCTGCTGTCCACCGACTCGTCACACTGGATGCTGAACCACCGGCACCTCGCCAGATCACGGTCCAGCTGGTCGGCCAAGTTCCCAGACATCATCGACACTCTTCTTACCATTGTAGTTGCCCCGAGTTGAACATTGGAGAGACTGGAGAGTACATCGGTTCCATACTTCTCGTCTTCAAGCACAGTTTTAGCAATTATCATCATTGCTTCTTTGACAACCTCCCCGTCTGTAAATGCCTTCTTTTTCTTCATCAAGAATTGCGTAGCTCTAAACGAGGCTTCGGTTGCTTTTTGGGAGTTTTTAACCGGTCTAGTGAAAAAAGACTGCTGTTTGCACAAAGCTGCCTTTAACTCGCGGGCTTTTTCTGCTCGCAGTGCGCTGCCCGGTGGGTAGTTAGCATGGTAGCTTGTGTGACATGTAGTGAAATGTCTCTCCACATTGTGCCGCTTTGCTATCGCCACAGTTGCCCCGCAAATGAGACACACGCAGGATCCTTTCACAGTGGTAAAAAAAAACTCTACCTCCCATTCGTCGTGAAAATGATATGTTTTCTTTCTTTTTTCTGCCATTTTTTGGGGTAACTCTTCTCCTCATTTTCGTTGCGTCTGCTAGCTTGTTTGTATGAGCGCAACAAACGCTACGTTTTGGTCATGCGCACAATACTGACCTTTGAACTATACTAGGTCAGAGTTCATTTATATTAAACACAAAAAACATTTTAAATTTTAAGTGTTTTTATATATATATGTTGTCATTTGTAAGTTACATGCAAGTCTGATTTAAACAACAATAGCAAAAAAATAAAATAAATAAAATTTAAAAAAAATAGAGGCAGCTCACTGGTAAGTGCTGCTATTTGAGCTATTTTTAGAACAGGCCAGCGCGCGACTCATCTAGTCCTTACGGGCGACCTGTTGCCCGCGGGCACCGCGTTGGTGACCCCTGATCTAAAGAAAGCCTTGCTTTGGAGTGATGTATTCACCCTTTCTAAACAAGTTGTTCCCTTCTGGCATAACACATTGTAATGTAGATGTGTGCTACAGGGGCAGACTGAGGAGTGCATACACAGACACATAAGTTGGTACACCTCTGGGGGAGCTGACCATAAATTACAGAAAAAAAAAAAAAACCTAATTTTAACCAAACCCCATTAAAAAAATAAGTCATTATAGCTCAAACCAATTAGCTGGTGTTGGGCCCCAAATGTGGTTCGTGACAGAATCACACACAACGCTGCTGGTTCTGTTTCACAGCTAGCTGCCCAGTGTCAGAACTCTCCAGTCTGTCCTGTCACTTCCTATCTGATCTAATAATACAGAGAGGCCAAAGGATTACTGACACCCAATGTCCAAAAATACTGGAGACCTCCATCAGAGTCTGGTAAGCTTCAGGTTTCAAACAAGGTTCATTGTCTTCACATCTGGACAGCATACTGTGCACTAAGTGGCCAAAACGGATCTCATTTGTCTCACTTTTTTTTTTGACAAATTACATGTAAAACAATAAAGTATACATAAAGAAATATAGGCCTATATTGTACAGGAAGAACTCATCACTGTTAGTAATCCTGCCTACTGCAATATTAAAACCTGCAGTAGGAAGAATGGTTTTGGCATCATTTGGCGAAAATTCCATAATAGCCTTTCAGCATATTATAATTCAAGTGTTCTGAGAGAAAACTAGACTTCTGCTCCTCCTCATGGCTCTGTTTTCAGACTTTAAAAAGTCTAGCCCGACTTTGGCCAATCACAGGTAATTTCAGAGAGAGAGCGTTCCTATTGGCTGTTCATTCAACAGAAGCAGCTGTCAATCACTCGTGAACTCCGATCAAATGGTCAAACTGGGCAGCGCTGATCAAATATGAATCAATATTCTGTTACTGTAATGCCTATTTGTCGCATAAATGTTCTCAGAAACATCTTGTAGTGTACTGTTTAGCTGTAAAATTAGAATGTTTGCACCGGCTTGTGGGCGGTGCTTGGTATTTCCTCAACTGATCTCAACATGGCTGCCGGGTCCCAAACTTTCTCCTTCTCAAACAGCTAAACAGTACACTACAAGATGATTCTGAAAACATTTTATGAAATAGAAATAGACATTACAGTAACAGAATATTGATTCATATTTGATCAGCGCTGCCTAGTTTGACCGGAGTTCACAAGTGATTGACAGCTGCTCAGAGACCGCAAGGCTCCAGCTCGGCTCTGATTGGTTGTTTTCCCTCCGGTCTATGAAGTCTTGCTTTCAGATTACCTGTCTCATGAACTAATGTCAGGGTATAGTGACTGTTTTATAAAAATAACTTTGTTTTTTAATCATATTTGCTCCAATTCTACCCACTGCAGCTATGTTTGGATCACGCTACTGGTTCAAACTGACAGATTTGTGTGCTGAAAGTTTTCAAACTGTTTTAAACAAGGTTAGATGAAAGCCATTACAGTCAAGCAAATTATTCACCATTTAATCCATATCACTATAATACAATTACATCCTCTCTGTTGGCATGGTTACTTGATGATGGTATAAAGTCTTTTAGGGCCTAGTGTTGTTTCAGTGGTGTTATTATGCACAAAATGAAGGGGGAAAAAAAGAGATAAATAGTCTTAATTATAGGCACAGCTTGAGGTTTGGTTGGCCTCCAGTTCAACACTTATTCACATGTTGTTGGTTAATATGCATTAAATGATCTTTAAAGGCGAAGACATTAGAAACAAAAGCCTGATAGTTTAAATTCAAACCAATCTGTAGCTAGAAAGGGAATGGTGATGAACATATCAAAGTCATTAGTGTGCTTTCACTATGCTGAGCTGATCTCTGTAGTCATAGTTCTACATGTCTTTAGGCCCATGTTTACATTGCGTTCACATTAAGACTGTAGGAAGTATCCAAACAAGACATTTCTGGTCCATATCATTTTTCAATTAAGACCTCCAGTGGTCTTATGTAATCAATAGGCTAGTAGCCTGTTTAATGATTGGAGTAACCTGCTGTCTTGTCTGCTCTCCATGCACTCCCGCACGGATTCACAATCAGGAACAGGAGCTTTAATTCCTTCTGTCATTCTGATACTACAATTATTTTTTTATTTTTTTTAACTCAAGTAGTTTTTTTTCCCCTTTTGTTACGTAGCTCAATGAAAAAACGAACTTTTGAATACACAGGAAGGAAAGGGCTCTATCACTAATTAGCCTCCTTCATTCTTCACTTTGGTTAATTAGTTGATTACCTTGATTAGACAGGCCGGCGGACAATCAACGTGCCTGTGTTTCAAAGACAGATTTCATGTGGAAATCTCTCAGTTCAAAATGCCTCGTTCATCCTCATCCTTACCGTTCGACCGTCTGACAATATTCTCCAAAAAAGTATTCTGAGGGGCCACAAGTCCCCTCCGGCCCCCCGCCATGCTGCCGCTTCACTCAGCCGCCTCGTCTCCTCCGCAGCTCAGTCTCTACTCCTCCATCTGTCCGTCTTCATGCTCTCTCTCCGGCTCTGACACGCTGCGTGGATGTGTTGGAGAGAGGAGCTGTTTGTCTGGTCTGCTCCTCAGCTCTCCCTCCTCAGCCCGGTGCGGTGCGTTGGCGCCTTTTTACGCACCTCATCATCCAGGAGACGAAAACAACGGCTGTGCGTACCGCGCCGCACGGTGCAGGAGGGGCCGCAGCACGGTGCAGGAGGGGCCGGGCTCTGCTCCTCACGGTGCGGCTCTGACACGAGCTGGAGCTCCATCTGCTGGAGGAAACACCTGCCCTCAATAACATCACACAGGCTTTACCAATCAAATAAGCATCCCAACAGAGAGGATTTAAATGGATCAGGATAAAATGGATGAAATGGTTGAATCACTTTCTTTACTGTAAAGGCTTAAAACAGTTTGACAACGTTCAGCACACAAATCTGTCAGTTTGAACCAGTAGCCTAATCGAAACATATTAAAGCTGCAGTGGGTAGGAATGGAGCAAATAAACTGGGAAAAAAAAGTTCGGAAACCTGTGTTTGGTGGATTATTTCTCTGTTGTATCAATGCTAATGGTCATTGTATTTTACGTGGTTGGAAAGCCTGTTTATTTACCTTCACAATGATGTCCAACTTGTAAGGATCATGCATTTGTGGGATGAGCAGCACAGCTGTAGCAGTAGAATAATTAAGTTTGTGACCCCGACCGCCATGATGAGATAAGTTGAGGAAATACCAAGCACCGCCCATCAGCTGGAGCAAACTTTCTCATTTTACAGCTAAACAGTACACTACAGGATGTTTCTGAAAACATTTGAGGAGAGAAATAGGCATTACAGTAACAGAATATTGATTCATATTTGATCAGCACTGCCTAGTTTGACCGTTTGATTGGAGTTTGTGAGTGATTGACAGCTGCCTTTGTTGATTGAACAGCCAATAGGTGCGCTCTCTCTCTCTGAAATGACCTGTTTATTAAGTTAAAAAGGATCTCCGTTAGCTGATACCAATGGCAGCAGCTGGTCTTCCTGGGGTCCAAAATCAAGTACATTACATTTATCACATACATACTATATACAACATCATATTTGTATTACGCTAATAACATTCACATTTTCCAAACATATATAAATTTTACATTCATTCACATCATCCACAACCATTTAGCCTCAAGGCCCATCATCAGTCTCCCGTCTCGAGCCAGATGTTCTAAAGCCTGAAAACAGGGCCATGAGGAGGAGCAGAAGTCTAGTTTTCTCTCAGAACACTTGAATTACAATATGCTGAAAGATTATTATGGGATTTTTACCCAATGATGCCAAAAACATTCTTCCTACTGAAGCTTGAAGTCAAAGTTTGAGGTACTTTGACTTGAACAATTTCTTTTTCTGCTACTTCATACTTCTACTCAATTACAATACAGAGCGAAATATAGGGGAGAGTGGGGTCGGTTGCGACAGGGGGTCAGTTGAGATTAGCAAGTTAGAAAGCCATGCTCATACTCAGCCACACCCTCTTCACTTTCAACCTCAAAGTGGAGCCCTTCCTCACATGTTATTCACAATTTTGAAATATACGCGTCTAAGTACATTTTTGGCCATTTTGTTATTTTTCTTCTACCATACTATTTTTAATTTTGCCACATTAAAAAAGTATATTATTGTAAAGCTTATTTTCTGGCCTACGAGTTAACACTAAGTAGAACAAGGCCATAATTAATTTGATCAATTACACCTGTGTTTACCTTGCAATCACGTCAAAATGGCTGCTAGGAAAAGGGCCTATTGAATAAGACCCACTGTAAAGCCACTGAGGGAATGTTTACTCAAGTGGCAGCCATTCAGAAACCCTTTTTTGCCAAATTCCATTTCAAAGTAATTTATGAAATTATAATAATTTTATAAATCTTTTCTTTTTCTCAAAGAAATATGTGAACAAGTGACATTGTAAGGTTTTGTCAATGTAAATTATATATAATTTATATTTCAATCTCAGTGCAAGGTGTCCCAACTGACCCTCCCCAACGTCCCAACTGTCCCGGGGAGGCAGAATTTGGGGAAAATGCACTCCTTGTAAATTTAACAAAATTGTGCCTTTCACATTTGGGTTGGGCCCTAAAAAACACCTGTTACTGTTCAGGGATCAAACTATTTTTACAACTGTTCAAGTAGTGTGAGTAATGGAAGATTATTTGTAGGGCTGTCAATTGATTGCAATTTTTAATTGTGATTTATCGCATGATTGGACGTAGTTTATCATGATTAATCGCAAATTAATCACACATTTCTTATCTGTTCAAAATGTACCTTAAAGGGAGATTTATCAAGTATTTTATACTCTTGACAACATGGGAGTGGACAAATATGCTGCTTTATGCAAAACTGCATGTGATTATCATAAAGTGGGTATGTCTGTAAAGGGGAGACTCGTGGGTACCCATAGAACCCATTTACATTCACATATCTGGAGGTCAGAGGTCAAGGGACCCTTTGAAAATGGCCATGCCAGTTTTTCCTCACCAAAAAAAAATATTGGAACGTTATTTAGCCTCCTTCACGCAACTAGTATGACATGGTTGGTATCAATGGATTCCTTTTCTAGTTTCATATAATACCAGTATTATATGGTATGAGTCCGCTACAACCTAAAAACACAATTTACGTTAAAGCGTTAAAAAAAAATTGTCTTGAGTTAACTTTGACAGCCCCAGGTATTTGGTGTCTATACAAGTGCCAACCGACCCCACTCTCCCCTAGTTTTTACTTCACTACATTTTACAAATATACTAGTTACTTTACAGATTAGGATTTTACATAAAAGAATAGGCCTATAAGATTATGAAATGCATTGTTAAACCTTTTCAGCCATTTTTCTGCAGAACCTTGTGATACTTTAAGAACATTTTGCTGCCAAGATTTCTGTATTTTTACTTGAATGCAGTAGAGAAAGGTTAAGATGGTTTCTTTTTCCTGTAAAAGACCTTATTCTTCTGGTTGTCGACAAGTTCATCCTCTTTATTGTTGAGTTGTTGTTATGTATTGAGCCGACGCAATTTAAACATATATATATATCTTTTTTTTAAGAATTCAGGCAGGTAATATTTAGCTATTAAAACAGTGAACTGACTTAATGAGCTTATTTCAGTTTAGAGTGCGTGACCAAACTGAGAAAATCTGTTGGGAAAGCTTCCTGCAGTCGACCCAAGAAGATTGTTAGGAAGTATTTCAGGGAATCATCGCTTACAGTCAGGTTCTTAAAATGGGTGTCCCAAAGGAGCAGCAATACTGAGACGTGGATTTTTTTCCCTTTGACTGCTGCAGTAGAATTGGCCCTTTCATAGACTGCACTTTCCCCACTTGCTCATTAATCCTGTTCAATTATTTTGGACCCTGCAGCGCCCATACTAAGACATACCTCAAATAATTCTCCTGGTGACAATGAACATTTCCATCAAAATTAAACAAATACAAAGTATAAAAATAGTCTAATTAAAAAAAAAAAGGTCATGAAATGTTTGTCACACCTGTGGTTTCCCTGCTGGTTTTCTCTCCTCTCACTTTGTTCACTGGGTTCACCTGTTGTCAGAGGTGTAAATCAGACTGTTACTATGGATACCAGCAGCGCTCTGTGTGCTGCAGAGAAGCACTGGATATCACAGTTTTATGCTTAACCAATGATAAAGGTTAAAAAAAAATAGCTGAGCCATGCTGTTGTTTGTCCACTCAGTAGCAGGGCACACATTGGTTGATGGCTAGCGAGGGAAGGTAAAGTGTTAAAACAGCTCCGTGTTCATGGATCTATCGAAGGGCTGATGATTGCTGAGTCAGTGTTTGCCTTGTGTTTTATGGTGCACACGCCTTCTACGTAGCTTTCTAATAACCATAAAAGGATATGAAACTCAATTGCGGGTGACTATGATAATAACCTTCTGGCTCCTCCTCATGTATTAGTGTTGGAATGTAAAGGGGCTGATATATGACTGTTATCAAACCAGCCATCTACACAGTAGGCTATCTTGCATGTGAACAGATTGCAGATGGAGGTTTCATTGAGGGTCAATTTCCTGCACAATGACTAATAGGTAATAGAAGTCCAGCAGTCAGTACAGCCTATTATTCCCAAACAGAAGCAAATTACTAAGATTTAAAGGTCCAATAATGTAGAAAGTGAGATTTTCATGTCTGTTATATTATGAAGCAGGTTTAAGTGATATATAAATACTGTGAAAGTATCAAAACACTCAATCTATGGAGAAATACACACAGCCCGTATTCAAAAACTGTGCGTTTGAAAAGAGCCGTTAGAATTTCTGTTCATTTGTGATGTCACAAATATACAATATTTAGACCATTTCACAGCTTTAAATGTAAACATTCTAAATGTGTCCCAGTTTATTTCCTGTTGCAGTGTATGCAAATAACATCAGCTGACAGGATGTTAACATGGACCCAAGCTTTTGCCTAGCAACGCAATTCCGTTGCCATTCCGTTGAAATGCACTAAAACGGAGCGTTTCAGACAGAGGGTAAACACAGGTATATTCAGGCAGACAGTATGAGGAAAATAAAGTGTTTTTTGAACATTAAAACATGTAAACATGTTCTAATAGAAACCCAAAATACAAGCATGAACCTGAAAACGAGTACGATATGGGACCTTTAAGAGAATCACAGTTCTCCCCACTACAGCAAAAATGTTCTGATGATCCATTAATAAAGTGAGAGCATTTCTACAAACCTTTAAAATGTGTTCCTTCTGGATTTTCTAACTTCAAAGGGATTAAACACTCTAGTTTCTGGGTTTACTGACAGTCACAAACCCCTTAACAGTCCAACGGCCAGCCTGGACGCTATTCTGTCTTTCAGAGGTTGCTGCGGGCTGAGTTAAGGTCTTGGTATCATGTGAAACTAGAAAACCTAAGGAATCCATTGGTGCAGCCAACCAACCATGTCATACTAGCTTGTCGGGAAGAACACTAAATAACGCTAAGAAGGCATGGCCATTTTCAAAGGGGTCCTTTGACCTCTGACCTCCAGATATGTGAATGTAAATGGGTTCTTTGTGTCTTTACAGACATGCCCACTTTATGATAATCACATGCAGTTTTTGAATGCAGTATAAATGTGTTATTTTCTCCTATTCTAAAATGATGTATTTGAATATTTCTGCATCCTGGGGTCCCTAAACAGTCTGGAATTACATCAATTGGGTGTCACTGTAAAGCTGAGACTCTTGTGGATCCAATGAGGCCAACTGTATTCATGTGTGATGATGTTAGTTCCCATAGTCGCCATGTTATTGTAGTGAGACCGTTTTTTGGAACTTGAGCTCACTGTATAAAATGACCTGTTGTGACCTCTAGGATAATCACAGCCTCATGAAACTTTACAACCACAAACTAGAGACCTAGAGCATTCAGAGGATGGATGGATCAAACTAGAGACCTAGAGCATTCAGAGGATGGATGGATCAAACTAGAGACCTAGAGCATTCAGAGGATGGATGGATCAGACTAGAGACCTAGAGCATTCAGAGGATGGATGGATCAAACTAGAGACCTAGAGCATTCAGAGGATGGATGGATCAAACTAGAGACCTAGAGCATTCAGAGGATGGATGGATCAAACTAGAGACCTAGAGCATTCAGAGGATGGATGGATCAGACTAGAGACCTAGAGCATTCAGAGGATGGATGGATCAGACTAGAGACCTAGAGCATTCAGAGGATGGATGGATCAAACTAGAGACCTAGAGCATTCAGAGGATGAATGGATCAGACTAGAGACCTAGAGCATTCAGAGGATGGATGGATCAGACTAGAGACCTAGAGCATTCAGAGGATGGATGGATCAGACTAGAGACCTAGAGCATTCAGATGATGAATGGATCAGACTAGAGACCTAGAGCATTCAGAGGATGGATGGATCAAACTAGAGACCTAGAGCATTCAGAGGATGGATGGATCAAACTAGAGACCTAGAGCATTCAGAGGATGGATGGCTAGATTGAAAATACGTTGTTTTTTTAGCAGTTTCAAGAACAGCATGGCTTTTTCTATGGTGTTCTTAATGTGGTATTTTGGAGGGATTATTGATCATTCTTATCAATTCTCCAGTGGTAAAAAAAAATTGTTAAATTTAGCTCCAAATCTGCAACAAATGGTATCAACCAAAACATTGCTGCAACAATTTATGAGACATAATAGAGCATGGGAATGACCTTCATATACTTCTATCATGTTTTACGCTCTTATACACTTTCACAATTTATTTTAATTTATTAATTCATTTATAAAACTATTTTTTATTTCTTATTAATGACTAGAACAACTTGCCGCATCTCAAATTAATCTTCATGTTCCCAGCTTTCAGATGATGTACACCACTTCTCTGTGACATCTACTGTTGACTATTTATCTCCCCCTGAACATCCCCCGTCCCCCACCCCTCTAAAAAAGAGGGCGGAATGGTAAGGGGTTAATACATTAAATGTGAAAAAAGCAGAATGCATATTACAGTGAAAATTAACCTTTCATAAAATTACATAATTATGTCCCAACCTCCCAAGACTATTTATATAATTCCTGTAATGGATCATACTTCAGCAGTTCATATAAATATAGAAATTTTTGAACCGGTAGGAGGCCTGGTTTTCAACTTCAAAGTGTATTTTGTTAATGAGAGCTAAAATAAGGACCCATAGATCAGATGTAGAATGTTGAGCAGATTTTAGTGGTGTGGATTCAGTACCACAAACAAACAGTATACAGATTTGTTTTATGGAGGCGGATGGAGTTAAAACAGTCTATTATGGACTTGGTTAACAACTTTTCATGGTTGCTTTTCAGCTGATATACAAAATCTTGCTTCCCATTAAAACACACAACGAAACTGAGCATCCTTGAACATAAACATGTGATATTGTCACTTTATGAAGACAGTCCTTGCATGTCATTTTTCTAACTTGACCATGTCTTAGTGATTTTGAGATGACTCAGGTGATCTGTGATGTACTTGTGTTCAGGAAAATTGGCGTATTTGGCCTCCTTGATGTTGAGCCAGTTCTGGGCCCTGCGCTCGGCGGCGTGACCGTACTCCTGCTCCGGAGTCATGTACGGCCGGCTGATCCAGTATTCATTCTCAGCCTCACGCTCCAGGTGCTTCAGCGTATTGCGTTTCATCTGCCATGTAATTTGTCGTGGACGACGATACTTTCCGATCCACTGCTTCCCGGAGATGCCTTTCCGCAGCAGGGTGAGGGTGAGGAACATGGCTGCAACGGATATCTGAAAAGGCATAACAGTTCAAAAAGATCAGTGATTGCTTTAATGACAGTGGTTAGCGCCGCCACCCTATATAAAGGACAGATGAGGGGGTTGGGCACTGGAAAACTTGAAAAAAGGGATGTTGAAGAACCAGGTTGATAAGCAGGTGTAGTGCAAAACAGTGGCATTTATTAACAAAAAGTTCACTGAAACAAAGGGCAAAAATGAAACCCGGGAAATTCAACAAAACTACATTTACACTGAATCAAAAGAACACCAAACAAAAGAAAGCTGCAGCCTCACAGCAAGCTGTCAACGCTTCTCCCCCTCTTACTCCAGTGACTGGAACCCACCACCTGACCAGGTAAGGATAGGGTGAGCCAAACCGAGCAAGCATCCAAATTCACACAGAATAATGAACAGACCATTAATACAAGATCTCCAAGTTACTGCTGACATCTCAATCTATCTAGGGGCACTCACACATACCAATGAGCCCATCGACCATTATAGAATGCCATTTACTGCAGAACTACCTTACCCCCCCATCCCAGGCAACAACTAAATCCTATGAACACGGTCTGGGATGATTCATGTGTCACATTACTCAGACTACAACAATAAAAGCGGTAACTTCCTTCTACCTCAGCATAGACTCAAATGAAGCTAGTATATGATTCTGGCATTAAAAAATTGATTTCAAAATCGTTAAAAAAAATAAATAAAAAAAAAATCGCGATACACGGGTGAATCTATTTTTTTTTTCCCACCCCTACTATGAACCCATAAAACAAACTATGTGAATGTAAATGGGTTCTGTGGGTACCCACGAGTCTCCCCTTTACAGACATGCCCACTTTATGATAATCACATGCAGTTTGGGGCAAGTCATAGTCAGCACACTGACACACTGACAGCTGTTGTTGCCTGTTGGGCTGCAGTTTGCCATATTATGGTTTGAGCATATGTTTTATGCTAAATGCATTACCTGTGAGGGTTTCTGGATAATATCTGTCATTGTTTTGTGTTGTTAACTGATTTCCAATAATTAATTTTTGCATTTTGCAATAATTTGCTCAATCTGTTTCATGTGGGATTAGCCCAGACTTGCTTTATTGTCATAATGTAATGTTGATGGTTGATGGTGTCAGAAATTAGTTCAGAAAAGTTTGAAATTGAGAAATAATATATGTGTATTGAGCTAAGGAACTAAGATTACCATTTTGTTCAAACACACTAAACAAAATGACATCATCTAGTATGCAACAAACCTATGGAAGTTTTTATCAGACTTTATTAGTTGTAATCCACAGAAGACATTCCACAAATGTGTACCATGATCTGCAAATAGTTCACTATCCACAAACATGTATTTTTGTATTTGTGTTGTGTAAAGTCACATCCACAAAAATACAGGGCGATTTGCAAATACGCATAACTTACTCTTTCAATACATATTTTAAGGTTTACATGTAAAGTGATATATACGCATTTGTGCATCTATTTCTACACGTGGATTAATATTTGCACATTTGCAGATCGCTTCCTGTGCATCTGTAGAAACAATCTGTAAGTAAGAGGTGCATTTACTAGCTCCACCAGGAGGGGGTGACGTTCCCTCACATGAGCTGACGGAACTACAGTCTAAAGCTATAGAAGTAGAGTCTAAGGAGACAACCAACAGCCTGGCTTCTGGAGGTGAAAGACGACGTGGAATATCTTTATTTAACGTGAGCCAGCGTCAGTGACTAAATCAGTTTGATTGCATTGTTTTCTATTAGAATGAACTAACTGGCCGCGAGAGACGAAGCGCTGCACAGCGTGCGTGTTTTGTCAGACTTCCTGTTTCTATTTATTCCTTATTCCAAAAGATGAGCGAAGGCAGGCAGGCAGAGTTGGAGAGGCAGCGGCCACACGCGAACGTTCATATGTGAGCACGCATGTGTGACGACCCGCTACGTTTATGCGCGTACAAAGTTACAAATAGTCCCTTTAATATAACATCTTAAAACTTTGCATATATCTGCAATGACTATTAACACTTTACCATAACAATTAAAATAAAGGATAATAAGGGAAGTTAAAATAATCCTACTTGGGAAAATATATAGTCAAACTATCTTAAAAAAGTTGTTTTTTCACCTCTGAAGCCATATTTAACAAGATACAAGACACTCACTAGGATCATATCACTTGTAGATGTGATAGAATAATTATATTACTATTACATAGAGTCACAATGAGGTTGCAAGAAAGTGAAAACTAGTGGAGTTAAAAAAATTAAAGATTGATTGGTTTAAAAAAGATTTTATTTTATTAATTTCATTACTGTAAAACATTCAGCAACAATTAGTTACATGAATACATGTTGCAAATCATCTTTAGGAGTTCTGGGGCTTTCAGGACACACTTCAACCCAGAAAACTAGATGCATTTAAACTATATAAAACTATGTGGATTCAAACTATATTAATATGTCATGTACAGGTACAGTTGTACCTAGTTATTATTATTATTATTATTAGTTATTAGACAGTGCTTAGTCCGGACACTGTGTGTGTGTGTGTGTGTGTGTGTGTGTGTGTGTGTGACTGACTGCTGTTAAGTGAAAGAACCTGTTTGTGTTTCATTCAAACTGTTCACATCATTCTACGGTTTAACCTCCGTGAGGTTTACTTCCACCTGAAGTTAACACACCTGAAGTTAACACATGAGCCCAACATCAACACCACAGCGACCGGGCTCGTGTTTCTGTGCACAAGGCTAATGATGTGTGCTAACATTAGCATTAGCCAGTTTGACGTACAGTGTGAAGCTAGCTGTTAGCTGTTAGCTGTTAGCTGTTAGCTGTTAGCTGTTAGCTGTTAGCTGTTAGCTGTTAGCTGTTAGCTGTTAGCTGTTAGCTGTTAGCTGCAGGCTGACGTCACAGACTAAGGGCAGCTTAAAGGGTATCATGTAATACTCACAACAGACATCTCTTTATAAGCCACACATTTGTTCCTGAGCTCACCTTCTTACTGTGACAACTGTAGTTCACTCTCCGAGGACAAGATGGAAAAAACGGCCCAAATCAGCCCGTTTAAAGACGCAGAGCTCTCATGGATGGATGAGAGCTCTGAAAGAAGCAGCAGTGGTTAACTGGTAGCATGGATGCTTGTACATCCGGCTTCTTCTTCTTCTTCTTCTCTCGGTTTCTGGCGGATCGCAACCAACTTTAAGGTGCATACCGCCACCTACTGTACAAGAGTGTGTAACATCATGTTATTTGCTCTTTACTCCTACTCTTAAATTCTATCCACCAATCCTGTGTCTCTTAAGAACATTAATAATGCCTTCCTGGTGCCTTCAACCCCCTCACCCTCTGTTCCCAGTATCCCCATCAGATCCCAATCCCGTCCCTCCTCTCTGACTTGGTCCTGTAGTCTTTTTCTTTCAGCCTCATACTTTTTACATTGAAATAGGATATGCTCCACATTTTCTTTATCACCACAATCCCCACACTTGTCACTGTTCCTTTTCCCCATTAAAGCCAAAGTGCCATTAAGACCCGTGTGATCCAGTCTGAGTCTTGTTATGATGATTTCTTCCCTTCTGTTCCTTGACTTTTGTATTCTGAAATATACCCTTCTTTTCTGGTCCTCCTCCCATCTTTTCTACCATATCAAGATTCCTTTCCTCTTAATCACCACTTTTCCTTCTCCTTACCAAGTAGAACTGGTACTGTTATTTCCTTTTGCAACAAACTTTTAGATAGTATATCGGCAAACTCTTTCCCTTTCACCCCCTCATGTGCTGGAACCCAACAGAATAGTTTATCTATACCCCCTCTATGCAGGAAACTATAGTATAGTTCAATGTGTAGATCTTCCCTAACAGCTTTTGTTGACTGTATGCTTTCCAGAACAGCTTTTGAATCTGTCCACTCTGTCAGGTCTGACCTCTTCAACCCACTGTAATGCAATAATGATTGCCACTATTTCTGCTGTACTGCAGAATGTACCCGGTCTGAAAGTCTTTTGGAGATAGATATTTTAAACTCGGGAATATAGACACCATCTCCCACACACTCCTGTTTATTCTTGGAACCATCTGTATATATCTTGAGATAATTATACTATTCCTCAGGTACACACTTGTTTTATCTCCCACTTCATTTATTTGCCATTCCCTTTTCTTTTCCAGGATACTCATGTCTACTTTAACTTCTGGGAGCAGCCAGGGGGTACGCTGCTAACTGGTGTGAACCTGGTGAACTCTAAGGCCTCCAATCCATATGTCCTCACTCCTTCTTCCCATGTCCATCCAAATCCATATCCTTGAAATTTAGAGTATTCCCAACAGTTTTGAATTGTTTCCTTTGTAGGATTATCTTCCCCGCTTCCTTTTAATCTGACCCAGTATGCAAGAGCTAATTTCTCTCTTCTTAACTCCAATGAAGTCTCTCCTGCTTCAGTTAGCACTGCATTAATGGGTGTTGTCTTAATAGCTCCGATACATAACCGTAATGCTCTATACTGTAATCTATCCACTTTTTGTAATGATGTCTTTGCTGCTGCTCCATATACTATATAACCATAATCTATGTTGACCTCATAATCGCCCTATAGATGTCAATCAATGACTGTTTATCTGCCCCCCCCCCCCCAGTCACATCCAGCCACAGCTTGTAATAAATGTATTACTTTTTTGCATTTTGTTTCCAGTTGTTTAATATGAACGTTCCATGTATATTTAGTGTCTAGCCATAGACACAGATATTTGAATTCATTCACCCTCTCCATTGGTTGGCCATATAATGTTAACTTCTCAGTACCAATCTTTTGCTTTTTTTTTTTTTGTAAATATATACAAGATTTATTTGTTGACATTTTGATTCCCCACTCATATGACCATTTCTCCACTTTCCATATTGCTTTCCTTATATTTTCCATCACATATGGCACATTTCCTCCCCTCATCCATATTGCCCCATCATCTGCATATATCGCGGATTTGATGCATCCATCTAAATTTTCAAATATGTCATTTATCATTATGTTAAACAACACCGGGCTGATTGCACTCCCCTTGGGATACCATTTTCTACATTGTAGTCCTTAGATGCTTCTGTTCCAACCTTGAATCTAAATTTCCTGTCTGTTAAGAAGTCCATCATCCAATTATACAACCTCCCTCCAATACCCATTTTACTTAACTTCATAAGCAGCCCTTCCCTCCACATAGAATCATATGCTTTTTCTATGTCAAAATGCACTATTGTCAATTACTTCACACATCAATGATCTCTTCATGGTTATACTACAACACTTCGTTTGGAAAAATATGATTTTGCATAATTCTTTTTAATTTTTAATGGGAAAAATGTTCAATAACTTCAGTACTATACATTGTAGTGCCATCAAAATCACTTCACACACCAATGGTATCTTGTATGTTATACTACAAACAATTATTTTGGAAAAATGTGATTTTGTATAATTTTAGTGAATTTTGATTGGGAAAAATATTCAATAACTTCACTGTTATAAAATGTTGTGACACCAAAATGTCTCCACCCATAAATGGTCCCTTCCTGGAATTAGTAATTTGAGGGAACGAATTACTAACTTGAGGGAACAAATTAATAAAATGTTCCCCGAGGGGTCTGCGGGTTGGGGGGGTCTGTGTGGTTAGGAAAAGACATTAGGACGTATTTGCTTTACTTTTTGACCGCAGCCCCACTCAAGGTCAATGCTCAACTTTAACCATCTCGCGAGAGTTTCGCAACTTGAGGGTCGTATATGTTCAGGTTAGGCTACCTTCGTTCGAGACTGGATGGATAAAGGTGACTCAGTGACTCACTTAGTTGATAGTAGTGGCTGTATCATGTCGTATGAGAATTTTTGTCTTAGATATAATTTCATTGGCAATCGTGACATATTTAAATCCATAACTAAAGCCATCCCCAAATCTATTATATGCTTGATTAGAGGAATTTAAACAAATCCTCCTCCTATCACAGATCGTCTCCCACAACTTTAAGTGGGTGGCTGTGACTTAAAGGGACTATTTGTAACTTTGTACGCGCATAAATGTAGCGGGTCGTCACACATGCGCGCTCGCATATGTGCGTTCGCGTGTAGCCGCTGTACCCTCCTCCTCTGCCTGCTCGCCTTCACTCAGACAGCTCAGCTCGCTCCACCTCTAGACGTGAACGCGCGTTCACTACACACTGCAGAAGAGTTAGTTTAGCTCTGAGAATATCTAGTGAATGCACAGGGGACGTTTGTGCAGAAATAACTGCTGCAGCTCCTCCAGACCAACAGAGGTTTTCCGTGTCTTGTGAAGTGACGGAGCTCTACAGAGATTTACGTTGTCTTCTCGTTACCGACCGGGTGCCGGTGTCTCCTCTGCTCTCTCCGGCTGCGGGCGGAGAGAGCAGGGAGACACGCTGGAGAGCCCCGCTGCCTCAACCTGCACTTAGGCAGGAAAAGCCAACACTAGGATCAGATCTAAATCATGTTCATGGAGAGACCTTCGTCTGGTCAGCTAACATTACTGCCAAGCAGCTGAAATATAGAGTGATATTGTGGTTTTAGCTGACGTGTGTCGCCTCACTGTTTTGAGTGATGCTCGTTCAGGTATATTGAGAGCGAGCAAGCGCGAGCCCGGCGCTGACTTACGTTGATTTCACGGCCACAGGTGTCGCTGTTAAAAAGCATTTCTGAAAGTTACAAATAGTCCCTTTAAATGAAATCAAAATCCCAAATAAAACAATTAGAAACATGTTTAATCACATCTCATACCCTATAGTATCTTACAGAAACTCAATTTCATAAATCTATCAGAAAGAAACTATTCACATGTTACAAACTAAATATCTAAAATTCCCCATAACTCCTAAAGCAAAAGAAATCCATTTTAAAATATTAAAAGGAGTGTATCCATCTAGTGACTTATTGCGACAACGCTTTGGAATTAAAACCAATAACTGTGTATTTTGTGATGACACTGAAACTACTGATCATTTATTTTTTCATTGTATGTATTCTGGAGCTTTATGGCTTTATGATATACATGACTGGCTTTTCCCAAAAGTTTCTCATCTGGGAAACTTCTCTCAAAAGGACATTGTTTATGGTCTTGTCATGGACAATAACAAAGATGACTTTCTGCTGAATAACATTCTCATTCTTGGAAAATTGTATTTGCACAAATCCAAGTATATGAAAATGAAACCTGGTTTAATGTGTTTCATACAGAGTTTCTTTCTCACATAATAGCCCTTAAAGTCATGAAAAACAAAAATGCTTTGAAACTTCTTAGTGTAATAGAAGAATATGAATTACAGGTACAGCCCTATAGCCCTTCGTTTAAGTTATTATTATTTTCATGTATAATTTTACATATTTGATCTGTTCTTGTTCTGTATGCACCTTGTCCTGTTACTCTAATGCAATGATCTATGAGCCATGATGGTCTGGGTATCCGATGATAGCCATGTTGTTTGTAAATCTCAATTTGTTCAATAAAAAAAAAAAACTTCGTTCAAGACTCGAATCACAACAGCATGAATCTCTTCCTGGAGCTCGAGCCCAGAGCTCCGCCCAGCAGCGAGCTTTTAGGTCACAAGTTTCTCTGCGCACTTCTTCATTCTTCCTCTCTGCGTCCAGCTGTTCCTCCTCCACAAACAACATGTTCCTCTTCACCATGTTTTCAGCGACTACCTGGACTTTACTGGCTCTCTGTTTCACCCTCATATTACTGTGAGTAGTGGATACGTAGTAGGCTGCGGTTTCTCAAGCTCTTTTACAGTCCTACAATAACGACTGCTCGCTATCTGTTACAATATGCATCCATATTCGTGTAAAAAGTATAACTCTGTCTTTTTTTATAATATAGGTATGGCATTTGGCCATATAGGTTTTACAAAAAACGCGGAATACCCGGACCAAGACCCTTTCCTTTCCTCGGAACACTGCTGTACTTTAGGAAGGTAAGAGGACACTAACACCAACACTGCTGTAGTTTAGGAAGGTAAGAGGACACTAACACCAACAATGCTGTAGTTTAGGAAGGTAAGAGGACACTAACACCAACAATGCTGTAGTTTAGGAAGGTAAGAGGACACTAACACCAACACTGCTGTAGTTTAGGAAGGTAAGAGAACACTAACACTAACACTGCTGTAGTTTAGGAAGGTAAGAGAACACTAACACCAACACTGCTGTAGTTTAGGAAGGTAAGAGAACACTAACACTAACACTGCTGTAGTTTAGGAAGGTAAGAGGACACTAACACCAACACTGCTGTAGTTTAGGAAGGTAAGAGGACACTAACACCAACACTGCTGTAGTTTAGGAAGGTAAGAGGACACTAACACCAACACTGCTGTAGTTTAGGAAGGTAAGAGAACACTAACACTAACACTGCTGTAGTTTAGGAAGGTAAGAGAACACTAACACTAACACTGCTGTAGTTTAGGAAGGTAAGAGGACACTAACACCAACACACACACACACCTCAGAGACTGGCAGGCTGTGTGAGCTGTTGATAGTGTTGCTATAGGCTGATTGAGAACAGAAGATGGGTGTGTTTATAATATCTTTCTAATGAATCCTCTTTATTCTTTCAATAAATCCATCAACACGTTTTTTTGAATTCCTTGCAGGGACTTTCTTTTGACAATGAGTGCCTAGCCAAGTATGGAGACGTCTGGGGGTGAGTTGTTGTTGAGTCTCTCCTCCTCCCACAGGTGATATCACTGATATCATATCAGTGGTGGAAGAAGTGCTCAGATCCTTTACTTCCAGTAGGGGAGAGTGTGTGTGTGTGTGTGTGTGTGTGTGTGTGTGTGCGTGCGCGCGTGCGGGGGTACTTGAGGCATCTTTAAAGTGAGGGAATGACAGTAAGGTCTAAAACATGCACGTACAGATGTTTCAGGATGTGGTGCATCCTCGGGAATAATCATTTTGGATCTAAAATAAACAGTTTTCAACAGGGCTGTCAAAGTTAACACGATAATGCGTTAACGCACATTTTTTTTTAGTGCTACTTATTTCTTTAAAGCTGCAGTAGGCAGTATATTTTTGGCATCATTGGGAAAAAATTCCATAATAGCCTTTCAGCATATTGTAATTCAAGTGTTCTGAAAGAAAACTAGACTTCTGCTCCTCCTCATGGCTCTGTTTTCAGGCTTTAGAACATCTAGCCCGTGACGGGAGACTTTGACCTTCGTCTGGTCGGCTAACATTACTGCCAAGCAGCTGAACTATAGAGTGATATTGTGCTTTTAGCTGACGTGTGTCGCCTCAATGTGTTGAGCGATGCTTGTTCGTGTCTATGTAGAGCGAGCAAGTGCGAACCCGACGCTGACTTTCGTTGACTTAACAGCCACAGGTGTTGCTGTTAACAAGACATTTCTGATTCTTACAAACAGTCCCTTTAACCTGAGAAGAAACAAGGAACTTTATCTGTCAAATAGTGTATTTAGTGTGTGGCCTATTGAATTTAAAAGAGGAGAATTATACACTAGCAGAAAATGGAAATACAAGTACAAGCTCCTCAAAATTGTACATAAGTACAGTATTTTTCCACCACTGGGTGACATATGACATATGTTATTTGTTGTTTATCCAATTGTTAAAATGTGTCTTTATTTTTTGTAAAAGGTCATTTCGGGACCTTTTTTCAATATAGAAATCTGTTATATCACCTTGTATTAAAATATTATCCTGACAAGTAGGATATAAAGTTGAATAAAATACTAGGGCTGTCGATCAATTCAAATATTTAATTGCAAGTTATCACACATTTTTTATCTGTTCAAAATGTACCTTAAAGGGAGATTCGTCAAGTTTTTCATACTCTTATCAACATGGGAGTAGGGGTGTGACAATTCACTCAGCTCACAATACGATACACGATATTGGGTTCACGATCTCAATACGATACGATATTATAACAATAATTTTAACAAAACTTGAATGATGAAAATATGACTGAAAAAATAGCCTTTTATTCAAAAGACATAAAATGCAAAACAATGCTGTCCTCTGTCCTCCATCAGTAAGTATCAGTCCTTCCTCCTGTCCTCTGTCCTCCATCAGTCAGTATCAGTCCTTCCTCCTGTCCTCTGTCCTCCTGTCCTCCGTCAGTCAGTATCAGTCCTTCCTCCTGTCCTCTGTCCTCTGTCCTCTGTCCTCCATCAGTCAGTATCAGTCCATCCTCCTGTCCTCTGTCCTCCATCAGTCAGCATCAGTCCGTCCTCTTGTCCTCCTGTCCTCTGTCCTCCTGTCCTCCGTCAGTCAGTATCAGTCCTTACTCCTGTCCTCTGTCCTCCATCAGTCAGTATCAGTCCATCCTCCTGTCCTCTGTCCTCCATCAGTCAGTATCAGTCCTTCCTCCTGGCCTCCATCAGTCAGTGCCAGTCCTTCCTCCTGTCCTCTGTCCTCATGTCCTCTGTCCTCCATCAGTCAGTATCAGTCCTTCCTCCTGTCCTCAGTCCTCCTGTCCTCCATCAGTCAGTATCAGTCCTTCCTCCTGTCCTCTGTCCTCCTGTCCTCTGTCCTCCATCAGTCAGTAACAGTTCTTCCTCCTGTCCTCTGTCCTCCATCAGTCAGTAACAGTTCTTCCTCCTGTCCTCTGTCCTCCATCAGTCAGTATCAGTCCTTCCTCCTGTCCTCTCTCTTCCTGTCCTCTCTCCTCCATCAGTCAGTAACAGTGTTTCCTCCTGTCCTCTGTCCTCCATCAGTCAGTATCAGTCTTTCCTCCTGTCCTCCTGTCCTCCATCAGTCAGTATCAGTTCTTCCTCCTGTCCTCCTGTCCTCTGTCCTCCATCAGTCATTATCAGTTCTTCCTCCTGTTCTCCTGTCCTCTATCAGTCAGTAACAGTTCTTCCTCCTGTCCTCTGTCCTCCATCAGTCAGTATCAGTCCTTCCTCCTGTCCTACTGTCCTCCATCAGTCAGTATCAGTCCTTCCTCCTGGCCTCCTGTCCTTCTGTCCTCCATCAGTCAGTATCAGTCCTTCCTCCTGTCCTCTGTCCTCTGCCTCAGCCTCGTCAATAACAGCACGTCACCGCTTCACGTCTTCTGTCCCTCCCTTCACTATAAACTCCTCGGACACATTCACTGAAACATGGCTTACTAGAGGAACTAAAGTCATTCACAACTCAACTAAATCACTTACACGTTTTTACTGTAAGCTGTTAGCCGCCGAGCTAACGCGCTCTGCTTGTGTAAACAGCGGTGGAGGATGAGAGACTGCAGACAGAGCAGATTGAAACGTTGCTTTCCTCCATGTTTAACCGTTTCATCATGTTTATGCTCGTTGAACAGGTGTAATAACGGATCTTGGCTTTACACTTGCAAAGTTATTGCACTTACTAACAGCAACAGGCGTAGTCAACTAGTCTCCACCGCAGCCTCTCTGATCAGCTGTTCACTGAAGCTGTGTGTGATAGCAAGGCCTATAGGAAGGAGGCTGGGTCACGGGGTATAACACATGCACAGTGTTACTGAAGCTGCGGCCGTGCGTTGCGATTGGTTCAATTTCGGCGATGGCAGACCAGATTTTACTGTGCATGTGTTGTACCCCGAAGATATGACGCATACTCAGCCTCCTACCAGAGGCCCTGAACAGCAGCAGGAAGAGGCTGCAGCTTTAGCCACGGATCCCGTATGTACGTAGTACCTATTATGCCCTGATATCGCCATTCAGTTTTTCATCTCGACAATGCATATCGTCACGTTTTTATATTGCGATATTTCGTGGCATGATATTTCGTCACACCCCAACATGGGAGTGGTCAAATACGTTGCTTTATGCAAATGTATGTATATATTTATTATTGTAAATCAATTACCAACACAAAACAATGACAGATATTGTCCAGAAACCCTCACAGGTACTGCATTTAGCATAAAACAATATGCTCAAATCATTACATGGCAAACTGCAGCCCAACAGACAACAACAGCTGTCAGTGTGTCAGTGTGCTGACTTGACTATGACTTGCCCCAAACTGCACGTGATTATCATAAAGTGGGCATGTCTGTAAAGGGGAGACTCGTGGGTACCCATAGAACCCATTTACATTCACTGATCTGGAGGTCAGAGGTCAAGGGACCCCTTTGGAAATGGCCATGACAGTTTTTCCTCGCCAAAATGTAGCGTGGGTTTAAAGCATTATTTAACTTCCTTTGAGAGAAGCTAGTATGACATGGTTGGTACCGATGGATTCCTTAGGTTTTCTCATTCCGTATGATACCAGTATCTTCACTCTGAGCTTACTACAACCTAAATATTGCTAGTTACATTAATACATTAAAGAAATTAGTGGCGTTAAAACGAATTTGTGTGAACGCATTATTATCGCGTTAACTTTGACAGCCCTACAAATTACCTTTTTTTTTTTTTTTTTAAATCATTTTTTGTCATTTTACTGCATGCACATAAAACACCATTCAGGTTTATGTCAGCTATGGACAGCCTAGTGTTTGTTGTGAAAGGATAACTTGCCACAGAAAGATAATGATATTTCTTTTCTCGTAGGAATTGGCGAAGATTTGGATTGCTTTATAAAACATTTCTGTTTAATCAGTAGCTCGTACTTTAGACTGTGATGTGTTTTTTGTGCAGGATGTATGATGCACGATCACCGGCGATAATGGTGGCAGACCCTGAGATGATTAAAACTGTGCTGGTGAAGGAGTGCTACTCTGTGTTTACCAACCGCAGGGTAAGAGAGTCATCTCGTTGCATGTTATTGTACACCAGACTACACATGAAAATTCCGCATCTCATGTTCAGTGACATTGTAACATTTGGAGTTAGTTTTCTATGACATCATGTCATTGTGTTTGCTCTCAAATTACACAACTCTGGGAAGCTCCATGCAGCGCTCTGCAGGGAAGACATCACTGCAGGAGAACGTGTTGTTTACTATGCCCCCCCTTGGGCATACCCCCCCCCCCCCCTTGGGCATAGTAAACAACACGTTCTCCTGCAGTGATGTCAGAACAACAAACGTGGAGATATACTTATGGTATGGCAAATCCTCTGTTCTCAGACGATATTAGGAAAACTATATTACATCCACCTATCACGCCGAAGAGTATCTCATCATTTTGAAGTTCATAACTCAAACATATTTTGCTGAACCATAAGGGGAAAAAGGGCAGCTATGTGTCCCTCCTTCAAATCTGTCAGTTTGGATTTGTAGTAATATCCTGTGGGTTACACAGAGAGTTAGAGATTCATGCTTGAGGATTACAGCAGGCCGCACACACAACTTCTGAGGCAACTGGAAAATAACAACCCTAACAACATTCTTCACTGTTTCACAAGTGACATTAGAGAACACACGACTTGGAGAAGTGAGACGCATCTGTGGTTTTAGTAAAAATGTATAATCTACTGATCCTGCTGGAAATCACCGAGGCTAATAAATGTCAAACGAGGCATTTTGACATCCCTATTAAACCTCTCCTGTCCGGTGTTGAAGTGGAAAAAAAACAAGTGCTAGCACTGTTATTCACATGTTAGCGTGTGTATCAGCCGCTATCAGCAATCTCTTGTGACTCAGTCATCATCAGCTATGGTGTTATTGCTATATTATAATAATTGGGTTATGCATCTTCTATAGTAGGTGTTTCATTCATTATATTTGTTTACAAATAGAAAAAAGTTCTGACGAAAAGTTCACTCATTATTTTGCAAAAAGGACGTGAACATTGTATTGATAAATTACAGCAGTGCCGTTATGAATTGCCATTATGAATCTCACAGAGAACCTGTACTGTGTACCGATGACCACTTCCAGCAATACTCATGTCAGGATTGATACAGTGTCATTTTGATTCAGATAGGCTATTTGTCCCTTGGATTTCTGATAATTCAGCTCTATAGGAAGTTACATTCCATATCCTCCACACATGGAGCAGACGACATTAGCAGGAGAAATGTTGGAGGAACTCAAGAATCTAAACATTCATTGTAACTAACTGTACTTTTGTTCACAGGAAAATCAACTGGCAGGACCTTTGGAAGATGCAATTACTGCAGTTAAAGATGAAAGGTGGAAAAGAATGCGGAGCACCTTATCACCATGCTTCACCAGTGGAAGAATGAAACAGGTTAGTTTCACCTCGAAGGTCACTAACCACGTCTACAATCTGCTTCCTTTGACCTAGTTCAGCGATACGTTGTGTCTCTACACGGGTGTTTCTGCAACTACGGTCACTTTTGACCCTCCCATATTAAAAAATCGACCTCTATGAATTTTAATTTTAACCATCAGAGTATGGAATACATATAAACAGGTACACAAAATTACATCTAGTGGTTAAGATTTGAAAGGGACTGTTTGTAACTTCTTACACGTATAAATCAATCCGGGTCGGTGTCCCATGCGCGCTCACGTGTGGCTACGCTGTTCAGACAAGACTCCAACACAAACTCCAGTGAAGCACCAAAACCTCTTGGTTGTATCTAGTGAAGCCCGTCTGTTAAACAGTGTTGGCCGCGGTCGGAGGACGCGGGGGAGACTGTAGCTTTGGTCTCCAGGACCGGAGTCTCTGCTGTACTCTGCTCCTCTGCCTGCCTTCACTCACACACTGCGCTCGTTCTCGCTCTTTCGCTCCACTCTCACGTGCATGCGTGCACACTCCACTACGCAAGAGTTAGTAGCTCTGAGAATATCTAGTGAATGTACAGTGGACGTTTGTGCAGAAATAACTGCTGCAGCTCCTCCAGACCAACAGAGGTTTCCCGTGTCTTGTGAAGTGACGGGGCTCCGCAGAGAGAAACGTTATCGTCTCCGACCAAAACTCCGGCGTCTCCCCTGTTCCCTCCGGCCGCGGTCGGGAGGCTGAGGCAGGAAAAGCCAACACTAGGATCAGCAGTGATTCATGGAGAGACCTTGGTCTGGTCAGCTAACATTACTGCCAAGCAGCTGAAATATAGAGTGATATTGTGCTTTTAGCTGACGTGTGTTTTGAGCGATGCTGTTTTGAGCGATGCTCATTCATGTCTATGTAGAGCGAGCGCGAGCAACAGGACGCTGACTTTCATTGACTTAACGGCCACAGGTGTCGCTGTTAACAAGCAATTTCTGATTCTTACAAACAGTCCCTTTAATCCGTAACATGTTTATTAGGGCCCGGGCACCGACAATGTCAGGTCAGCGAAGGCCTTATTGAAACTAGGAATTCTTCTTCTTTGAATGAATTGCCTTTTTGAGGGCCTTAACATGCTCAAAAAGTTGTTAAGCTTGGCACATTTATCAGACGCTGTTAAAATTTTTATATTTTAAGGGTCTCGGACTCGGACGTTGCAAAATGACTCGCTAGTACCCCCTAGAAAATTGGAAAAATTGAGTTCCTCGCTCCGGTTTCACCTACAAGTATGAAATTTGGCGGACATATGTAACATGTGGAGACACAAAAAAGCCTCTTGGAGGTATGCCCAGAACTCAACAGGAAGTCAGCCATTTTGAATTTAATATGCGATTTTCGCCCATTTTTAGCGTTTTATAGGTTGTGTACTTTAACGAACACCTCCTACCGATTTCATCAGATCGACTTGAAATTTGGTCAGAACCATCTTAAGACCTTAAGGATGAAAAGTTATTAAATGGTGAGTTTCCAATGAACGTCATAGACTCTTGTGGGAGGTGTCATACCACTCAGGAGAGAGTTCCTGTTTCATTGGTGAAGGTTATCCCCGCCCCTTCACGTTAGCCACGCCCCCTTTCATAACTCATGAACTGTTTGTCGTAGAGTCTTGTGACAGGCCTCATTGAACTCATCGGAGTTCCGGTTGTGCCTGGCCGCGTTGATCAGCGTCACGCCAGTACCCCCGATGCGCGGGGAGGTGGGAGGGCCCGTTCATCGCAGCTTGCAGCTTTAATTTTTTATGGTTTTTCATCATTGTTCTTAATAAATGTCCTCACCGTAACAAAACAATAAAGTTCATTTTATACATTTTGCTTTTTTAAATTCTATAATATTTTTAAGACATTTAAATTCATTTTCATCAAGCTTTTTGCATCATTGTAAATATTGACATAAAACATTTTTTAAAAATAGGGGATTTCATGATTTTCTCTACACCCTGAAAAATGTAGACAGTAACCATTGATATTGCAATTCTAATGTGTCATGTCTTTACCGCAACACCTAAAGCTGTTGCAGTAAGGACATGTTGCGGAAATGACATCTTTGCTAATATTTCAGATAAATGGTAGCTAGCAAGGTTTGCTACGTTAGCTTTGACTCTTAGCATCTAATAAACTGAACATGAATTCAACAGTAATATTAAGTTATTTTTTAATGTAGTTCAAAACACACAATCACTAAGCTGTGTGGTAAGGACACACAATAAGAAGAAAAGGTGATCTTCACCTTGTTTTTCTGGATCTTGAGGGTCACCTATATGAGCGGCCCAACCTGTCATCCATGTGCTCACTTACACTCACTTACTATCGTGAATAAAACTTTTACTGTTGCATTTGTTCAGTGTCGCGGTAAGGACTCAGAAGTGTGGGACAGGAGCATTTAAATGAAAAAATCTTATAAATGATTTGTAAACAAAAAAATATTTTAATATGGTGTAAAGTAATATGTATATGAAACATTTCCATTTGACATAATGTCATATTATAATTGAATTAGCTCATTTTACGTATCTCAACATTGAGACCACAGTTGTGGGACATGAAGAAAATTGGTGTTTGGACCCATAAAATGCTTCATAAAGTTAATTAAATCACATTATTTAGTAATTATTGTTTATGTCAAGATGGTTAATAACACTGTGTCTCTATTTATGAAGCATTAACAAAAATCCCAAATTGAATTGCTGGGACTTAAAAATGTCCGTAGTTGCAGAAACACCAACATATATGGGCCTCCAGTCTGCCCGTAGACCCACTGAGAGAAGTTGGCATCAATGATAGAAATACATGTGTACAGAACATCAACATTAAACATCTCTGCTTTTTTTTTTGAAGGTTTTTCCCATCGTTGCTCGCTATGCAGACCAACTCACTGAAAAACTCGGACGAACAAATTTGGATGAACCCGTTGATGTCAAACAGTATGTTGTTAATCTGCTTCATACCATCATATCAGCACATTGTTTGCTCACTCACTCATCTTCAACCTCTAATCCGGGGTCGGGTCTCGGGGCAACAGCTCCAGCAGGGGACCCCAAACTTCCCTTTCCTGGGCCACATTAACCAGCTCTGACTGGGGGATCCCATGGCGTTCCCAGGCCAGTGTGGAGATCTAATCTCTCCACCTAGTCCTGGGTCTTCCCCGTGGCCTCCTCCCAGCTGGTGGGTGGGGTGGAGGGAGGGGTACTAGATGCCCGAACCACCTCAGTTGGCTCCTTTCAACGCAAAGGAGCAGCGGCTCTACTCCGAGTCCCTCACGGATGACTGAGCTCCTCACCCTATCTCTAAGGGAGACGCCAGCCACCCTCCTGAGGAAACCCATTTCGGCTGCTTGTACGATCTAGTTCTTTGGGTCATGACCCAGCCCTCATGACCATAGGTGAGAGTAGGAACGAAGACTGACCGGTAGATCGAGAGCTTTGCCTTCCTGCTCAGCTCTCTTTTCGTCACGACGATGCGGTAAAGCGAATGCAATACCGCCCCCCCCCGCTGCTCCGATTCTCCGGCCAATCTCACATTCCATTGTACCCTCACCTGCGAACAAGGACCCGAGGTACTTGAACTCCTTCACTTGGGGTAAGGACTCATTCCCTACCCGGAGTAGGCAATCCACCGGTTTCCTGCTGAGAACCATGGCCTCAGATTTAGAGGCACTGATCCTCATCCCGGCCGCTTCACACTCAGCTGCGAAATGATCCAGTGAGTGCTGGAGGTCACAGACTGATGATGCCAACAGGACCACATCATCTGCAAAAAGTAGCGATGAGATATTCAGCACACCAAAATGCAAACCCACCTCCCCTCGACTACGCCTCGATATCCTGTCCATGAATATCACCAACAGGACTGGTGACAAAGCACAGCCCTGGCGGAGGCCAACCCCCACCGGAAACGAGTCCGAATTGATCACATTGTTTGGCATAAAATAAATGAGATATGGTAGCACTTAACCCATGTTAGTTCCTAAAACAAGACCACCTCTCTTTTCTTTTGCCGTAGATTCATGGCACCTTATAGTTTGGACGTTGTGACCAGTGCATCTTTCAGTGTTGAGGCAAACTCCATAAACGATCCAGATGACCCACTTAATATTCATCTCAAGAAGATCCTGAACTTCAGATTGTGGCCTTTCTTTTTATTAAGTATGTGCTACTTTCACCTCATTTAATCAGGTAACGTACGTTGGGATCACAAGTATGCACATTTTGGTAAACAACCCTTTGGTCTCCTTTCAGTGATATTTCCTTTTGCCAGCCGTCTGTTGAAGCTCCTGAATATTGAAGTCATGCCCAGACTCAGTGTGGATTATTTCTACAACATTATCAAGAGATTTAAAGACGAGCATCGTGCAGACAAATCTGTAAGCATGTCATCTGTACCACGTGAAAAAAAAATGTTGTAGAGAATTAAAAGGAATAGCTCAACATTTTGGGAAATACACTTATTCGCTGTCTTGTCAAGAGTGAGACGGGAAAGTTGTTACAACTCTCCGATTTGTGTTGGTGTTGAAAGTTCTCTGTGCTGATCTAGGTTCGAGCAGACTTCCTGCAGGTGATGGTCCAGAATGAGATACCAGAAACAGACATAAAGAGTGAACATGATCAGCCAAGTAAAGGTAAGTTTGCACCACAGTAGCAATTCATGAAAGTCGAGGTGCCCTATCTGACACCTGGCGCAAAGCGGCGCACAGCGCAGCACAAATGGCTATCATTGCTAGTTTCAGACTGACTCAGTTATCATTTTCACGCCCAGCGTTGTGTAAGTAGCAAATGTACTGGCGCTCATTTATGAGCCCATGGGCGTGTTGGTCTTAAAATGAGGTATGGTCAGGTGCTTTATTGGCGCGTTGCTATCTTGAGGCAGCACAAAGGGATTGCGTAATTGATACATACATAATATAATATATAATAATATAACTTACATAATATATTCCATATTTCTACTGTCTGGTACCACTGACTCAGTGATTACAACTCTAAAGCGTTCTACATAGATCTCAGGAGCGGCAGACAAATAAATTGAGTGTCAGGTAGAAATGTTTAGTGACCTGGCAGAGTGGCAGGTGAGGAAAAAAAATAATTTCAGACTCTGGAGCTGACAGTCTGATTGGTTTAATTGATTAAGAGTCTAAATATAACCCCTTTGCCCCATGTGTCTTAGTTTGTGCCCAGATTATGCGCCGCTTAACTAGCAAAATTGGAGTTGGACAAGCCCCAAATGCACTTTAGACCATGTGCTATAAGTCATTAAATATGACGTAAATCATACCCTCGTGGGGACTTGCTCATGTGTTTGACTGATAAGGAGGGAGACATCTGATTGGCTACAGATAATTCCCTGTTTAAAAATGGTCAAGTCTCATAAAACCCCCTAAACAGATGCAGTGAAGTTCACACATGACAGCAGTTTGTAAATGCAGGTTCAACCGTTGTATATAAAGTATATAAATGTAACAACATCCAAATGTGTTTTTGATGAACATTGCATATACTTTTAAATACATATATTTGTGTTTGCATCAGAAATATATTTGTGAACCTTATTTTTTTATGTGGATTTTTTTTTTACATTTATATACAACGATAACTATTTTTTTGTGCATTGAAAAATATTTTTGTGGAGAGTCATTTATATATAAATGACAAAATACATTTGTGAATCCTTCTGTCTGCATTTGTTAATATTGAGAGTGATCTGACCTCTCACCTAAGAGTTAAAGGCTCTGCTCTCAGAATTCATCAGCACTCTGTTCTTCATTTACATTGGAATTGTTCTGCATCTTCACCGAGTCATTCAGATCAGGAGAAACAAGAGTCTATGTATGAGACTAATTGATTATCAAGAAAATAACTCTCAGATTAAAGGGGCTCATTAGAATATACTGCCCACAGCTTGAGAACTACCTTTGCAAAGGTGCACAGTATTTTTCTTAAAATATCTTTTCTAAACTAATCAGAGCAGACTGGGCTTTTTCAGGAGGGGGGTCTTAAAGAGACAGGCGTTTCAGACAGAGGCAGACAGGCAGCTTTAATTGTAGAGCACATTTCAACAATAGGGCAATTCAAAGTGCTTTACACAAACATTCAAGAATATTGCAACAAAGTGCAAAAGAACATTAAGTCATAATTAAAACAGTTATAAAAACATTAAAGATTAGAAAATAAAAACAAGCTAAAAATAAAAGCTAGGATCGAAGCTAAAGTAGAGTCTAACACACGAGTAAAAGCTCTAGTGCAGTATCAGATCATTATCTGGTTTAATTAAAGGCAGCAGCAAAAGGACAGTTTTTAGCTTTGATTTAAAAGAACCCAGAGTTGGAGCGGTCCTGCAGGTTCCTGGGAGCTTGTTCCAAATATTTGGTGCATAAAAACTGAACGCTGCTTCTGCATGTTTAGTTGTGTCTCTGGGGACACTAAGCAGACCTGATCCAGATGACCTGAGAGGTCTGGATGGTTCAGAACATAGCAGAAGATCAGAAATGTATTTTGGCCCTGAACCGTTTAGTGCTTTGTATTATTAGTAGTATTATTAGTAGTATTTTGAAATCAGTTCTCTGAGAGACAGGGAGCCAGTGTAGAGACCTCAGAACTGGACTGATATGATCCACTTTCTTGGTCTTAGTGAGGATTCTAGGAGCAGCGTTCTGAGACATCAGTCCTCTAATTCTTGCTCTATTCTTCAGGTGATAGAAGGCTGTCTTTATAATTGTCTTAATATGGTTGTTAAAACTCAGGTCAGAGTCCATGACTACACCAAGATTTCTGGCTTGGTCATTACAGACATTGTATTACAGATTGTAGGTGAGCACTAACCTTTAATCTTTCCTTTTTGGCTCCAAAAACTACGACCTCAGTTTTGTCTTTGATCAGCTGAAGAAAATTCTGGCACATCCAATTATTGACTTGATGAGAAAAATGAAGTGTTGTTTGAACATTAAAGCATGTAAACATGTTCTAGTATGAACCTGAAAATGAGCATGATATGTCCCCTTTAAGTGATTCTGATCATTTTGATATTGGCTTTGATAATGTCAGATGTAAGCATTAAATGTGTACCTATCTTTTAAACTCCTTTTGACATTAAAAGCCAATTAAGTGAATAATAATCAACAATAATAACAGTAGTAGCAGAGTACTTTGAATAAGCTCCTGAAATAGACACCAAGATTTTCTTCATATATTTTTAGAATGAATGAACTGTATGTGTTTGGTGTGAAGATAAATGTCAAAGTCTGCGCTTGTGAAAGTAGTTTTCTAGCTGAACTTTTCTCTTGACTTTGATGTAGGTTTGACTGAGCACGAGATCCTTTCCCAGGCTTTCATTTTCATCTTTGGTGGCTATGAGACCACCAGTGTCACTCTCACGTACATCCTTTACAATCTGGCCACCAACCCTGATGCGATGCAGACCTTGCAGGAAGAACTCGATGCCAGCCTGCCCAAAGATGTACAGTAACTTTGCATGTGATCCGTTGCCATATGTAATAAATCATTCAACATCCTAATCCTCATCTGTTTATCTCTGTGTTTGATGCCTCCTTCACCTTTTGCCTGTAGGCTCCCGTTTCATATGAGGATGTGCTCGGTCTTCAGTACCTGGACCAGGTTATCTGTGAGTCCCAGCGTTTGCTTCCCACTGCACCTCGGCTCGAGAGGATGTGCAAAAAAACGGTGCAGGTCCACGGCATCACCATCCCTGAAGGAACCATAGTTGGCATTCCTGTGCACCTGTTACACAAGGACCCACGCTTCTGGAGCTCACCTGAGCTTTTCAGACCAGAGAGGTAAACATGCACTGTACTACGCTTTCATTCTCTTCATTAATGAATCTATGAGAGAGAACCTCCTCTTCCTCCACAAGACAATGTGGAGACTATGTGACTTTTGACAAAACATTCCCACCACAAGGTTCACACACTCTGGTTCTGGAGTTTGGTCACATTTTACTGACCATTTCTTGTCCATGTTGGCTTCAAAGTTGGGACTGAAAGTTCATTCTTGACCTTGGAAGCAGCAGCTGACAACTTCTACACAGTGGCCACAAGTAACATTACGGGATATGGTAAATGCTAAAATGTAGTACAGTAGCACGAGTAGACGACATGCCACAGGTCAGCTGTCATACTAATGCTGTGTTCAGACCAAGAGCCAAGCACATTTTCGCCTCGATTTACTCGCGGTATCATTGTGTTCATTCGCGCGAAGAGGAGAAGGAGCTTGTCTCCATACCAACAACTTCCGCCATCAACCAAGGCAGAAATAACCACTGTTGCTGCTTCGTTCATGTTGAGGAAGTCCCAGATATGTCAGAAAATAACATAACATCACCCGGCGGCGAGCTGTGTTCACATACAGTCCCATTGCACTGACTGTATCTAGCAAGACTCACGTCGCTACTGCGGTATGAACCCAAAATAAACAGACTGAGCTGTGATTTAATTTCAATAAACAGATCAAGATGATGCCAAAATAACTACATAATGATTCAGATTTGTAAAAAGTCTGAATTCTTGCTTTGTCAGGTCTGTCCGCATGACGACAAGCAAACAACTTTTAAAATGCTTGTTTTCTGAACGGAGTTCGGATCGATGAGTGCCAGGCTACGCTAACTCCATCAACACTCAATATAAAGTCATCTAGGCCTATATTTGGTAGCGACGTTGTTGTTTCTACCATAGACAGTCTGTGGTTTATAGACATGCATTTATACAGAGAGTTTTGTCCGGGTTCTGTAAAAATATGATGAGCTCTCGTAGCTCCAGGTGACCACAAACAGCTGTAATATTTTGTTCCTCCATTTCTGATTCCACAACGTCAGTGATGACAGTAGGTGAATCTCAACGCCGATAGGCTTTTGCAACACAACACACAAATGTCTTGCTTGAGGTGAAATATTTCAACTCCCGCGAATAAAAGTAAGAAATAAGAAACAAAAGAAAGTAATATCTATCTAATGTTCCGTACAGTGAACGGTTTACTCAACATCTGCAGCTGCACCAAACTTCACTGTTATGTCCACTCTACTGGTGACTAGATGGTTATTGCAATTCCATTAAAAGATATGGCTGTGGCTTAGAGGTAGAGAGAGTCGTCCACCAATCGGAAGAACAACGGTTCGATCCGCGGCTCCTCCAGTCCACATGTCCAAGTGTCCTTGAACAAGACACTGAACCCCAAATTGTCCCCAAAGGCTGTGCCATCAGTGTGTGAAAAGTTAACGCAATAATAACGCGTTAACGCAAATTTGTTTTAACGTCACTAATTTCTTTAACGCTTTAACGCAACTTGCATTTTTTCGGTTGTAGCAGTCTCAGTTTTAAAGCTGGAGTGAAGATACTGGTATCACATGAAACTAGAAAAACCTGATGAATCCATCTGTACCAACCATGTCATACTAGCTTGTGAAGGAGGTTAAATAACACTCCAAACTTACGTTGAATTTTGGAGAGGAAAAACTGACATGATCATTTTCAAAGGGGTCTTCCGACCTCCAGATCAGTGAATGTAAATGGGTTCTATGGGTACCCACGAGTCTCCCCTTTACAGACATGCCCACTTTATGATAATCACATGCAGTTTGGGGCAAGTCATAGTCAACACACTGACAGCTGTTGTTGCCTGTTGGGCTGCAGTTTGCCATGTTATGATTGGAGCATATTGTTTTATGCTAAATGCAGTACCTGTGAGGGTTTCTGGACAATATCTGTCATTGTTTTGTGTTGCTAATTGATTTACAATAATAAATATATACATACATTTGCATAAAGAAGCATATTTGTCCACTCCCATGTTGATAAGAGGATTAAATACTCGACAAATCTCCCTTTAAGGTTCATTTTGAACAGATGAAAAATGTGTGATTAATTTGCAATTAATTGTGATTAATATGGACAATCATGCGATTAAATATTTTATTTATAATTGATTGACAGTTGTGATATTTAGATCAGATACTGATGGGCAGGTTGGCTCCTTGCATGGCAGCCTCTGCCATCAGTGTGTGTGTGAATGTGTGTGTGAATATGTGTGTGAATGTGTGTGTGAATGAGTGAATGTTGAAATGTAGTGTAAAGCGCTTTGAGAGGACAGAAGACTAGAAAGGCTCCATATAAATGCAAGTCCATTTACTATTTGTCAGATATCAGTACAAGTTGCAGTCTTGTTTAGCTCTAGTGTCAGGACCTTTTTATGCCTGACTTAAAATATTACATTACATAATACTTTGTAGGATCATGATGGCTTTTACTCCAACTTGTTCCAGTATGCATAGCTCTGCTCTCTCAGCGCCGTCTTCATGGTCTTAAGAGTATCTGTGTGCCTCTCTGTGTGTGTGCAGGTTCAGTAAAGACAGCGGGGAGGAGGTGAACCCGTACGCGTACATGCCGTTTGGGCTCGGTCCTCGTAACTGCGTCGGGATGCGCTACGCTGTCCTCACCCTGAAGATGGTCCTTGTCCGTCTCCTGCAGAAATACACCGTGGAAACGTGCAAAGACACTGTGGTAATAGTAACACTCCACGCACAGCAACGCACACATTCACGTGCATTCAGACTGTCCTCCTACTCCGCTGTCATGTCCCTGATTTGATATTAATTTCTCCCTTTAGATTCCGTTGGAGTTTAACTCCTTGTTCCAGCCGATACAGCCAGTAAAACTCCAGTTCGTTCCCAGACAGCAGTAGTCCAGGAGGGGAGCATCTCCAATTCTACCGTGCTTGTGAATTGCTTGTTGTTGATTCAACTGCTGACATCATGAGATTTCAAGTTTTGTATATCAAATGTTTATTCTACTCGATGAGTTAAATATTATTTAACTCAAACCATATTTAACTCAACGCACCTTGAACATCTGTTTTTTCTTGAAATGTTGATGAATCAAAAGTATTTGACACTTTATAATAACCATCATTTATAAATGGGAAATTTATATTTCATTAAACTTAGTTAACAGTTATTTTACTGTTAAAAAACAATGAAATGATAATTGATAATATGAACTAATTATTATCATTAGTTTGTGTAATGTGAAATGAGTTTTATAAATTCTGTATTGTATCATAGCTGATAGGAGACAATAACAATTACATTCTGATTACTTTATTACTTTGTACACGTAACATTTGATATACTCCACTAAGTATTTGTTAATGATTACCATATGATTTGTAAACCTTTAAAGGGACTCTATGTAAGAATCAGAAATGTCTTGTTAACAGCAACACCTGTGGCTGTTAAGTCAACGACAGTCAGCGTCCTGTTGCTCGCGCTTGTGCTCGCTCTACGTAAATCATTTGTAAAACATCTATAAACATTACATAGATAGATAGATGGGCCAGAAACCAATTATTAACCATTAACAAACTATTAACTATCTATCTAAATAATGTTTATAGATGCTTTACAAAGTGATTATTAACCATTTAACAAGGCATTATAATCATCAGTTGCAACCTTATAACAGCCATCCAAATAATGTTTATAGATGTTTTACAAACAATTTCTTGAAGGCTTTCACATCATTTAGTAATGATTAACAAATACTTAATAGAGCATATACAATGTAATAATGTGTACAACAATAAACTGTTAAAATAACGTAAATGATAGCATTACTATACTTTTCACTATTATCTAGATTTGAATTAACTATACTTTTTTAATATTTATTTGATTCACTTCTCTGCTTTTCCATAAATTGCTTTTAATGTTTAAAATAAATGCCACAATTCTTCTTCATATCCTTATAAGGTACAGGACATGAATTTACATGATAGTGTTAATGACTCAGCTCAACTGTCTTTTGTTTTGCAGACACTCATTTTTGTGGATTTTGATACAAAAGTCTACTTATTCACACATTGAACTGAATGAGCTTTATTATTTCATATTGCAGCCAGATTAGACTGGTCGTTGACAGATCATGATACTGACAGAACGGACTTCACTGATGTTTGTAGCTCTATTATTTATTGCTATTTGTCTCCCCCTAATGGCTGACTCAGCTTCACCAGAGACACGCTGGCAACCAACGTCCCATGAACTATATTCTGAGAGCCAGTGCACTCATGTGTGGTGGTACTCTCAGGCTGCGGTCCAATAGGAAGGTTCCTAACGGAGTGAAATGACCAAGAAGTATCTCAGTAGCAGCCGTGAAAAGAGCTGCTTGAATGCTCTAAATGCTGAGGAAAGGTGATTCAGGGCTTCTTCTCCTTTAGCAGTGGATACACTGGACCATCCTTTACTAAAGGGAAGGAGATCATATTATATTCATACAGTCCTATACTAATAATAATAATAACTTGGATTTATATCAAGAAACCCAAGGACGCTTAACATAGACATAGACAGAACAAAATACTAATAGGATTCATGTTGATAAATGTGAGTGGACCGTGACAACCATTTCATTTCACTTTATTTCTGTTTGATTATTTTAAACAAATAACAAATGAGAAAAAAACAAGTCAAGAATAACAAATCAAATGAACAATAAACATATAGCAAGCTGTCAATAAACAAATACATATTACAATCAATATAAATAGATATTATGTCTGAAAAGGAGTGACCCTTCTCCATAACTCAAAAATGAGCTCAATATTGATCATATAAGTGTGACTGGTAGCCTATAGGCTGTAGAGAGCTACAGGAATGAGTCCTAAAACCTGGAAATGAGTCAGCATTTAACACTTCCTGTTCCCTCGTCTGGAAGTCGATGGGTTTTTAGTTAGATGCCTGTAATAAGGTCTGTGGTTAACACAAGCTGAAGAGATTTTAACGTTTGTTCTATGATATAAAATACATCAATAAATACCCCACTCATGAATTTTAAAGCTTTTGTGTGTCTTAAAATAGGCGATTGCTAACAAGTGTCTAAATGAGACGACTAAACGCCATCACGGCGACTTGTCCTCCTTTACAGCCTCGTTGTGTTTGTACTCACGTTCATGTGACCATGGTGTAGTTTGTTTATAGCCTAACGTTTGCTTTTCACTTCTGGTGATTGCATTCACACTTCAAAAATCATAAAAGTGGTGTTCATTTGTGGAGATTATCTTGCTGAACAAAACGTGTAAGTATCATAAACGTTTGTTCGTCACAGAGCTGAGTTTCTGCAATAATCCAAAACCTAATAGAATAATCCCATTGGCTTTTTGTGGAGGGAACCAGGGTGATGCTAACTTCCTGGTTAGCCTACAGAAATACGTCACAAATACGGCACACGCCTTACAATACTATCCAAGTGCGCAAATGGTATTCTAGATCAGGGGTCAGCAACCTGCGGCTCCGGAGCCTCATGCGTCTCTTTAGCCCCTCTCCAGTGGCTCCCTGTGGATTGTTAAAAAAGGAAATGATTAACTGTTTTTGTTTACATTTTCATTTTTATTTATCATTGTTGTAGGTCTATGGTACGACGGTACGACGGAGTATTAGGGCCACATTGAGGAAAAAAAATAAGATTTATAATAAAGTCATAATATTATAGTAGTAGTCATTTTACGTGTTATTTTCTTTTTTCTCGTAAAGTTATGACTTTATTCTCGTTATATTATGACTTAATTCTGTAAATCTCAGATGTTTTTTCCCTCAATGTGGCCCTAATACTCCGTAGTACATTGTCTCTTTGGCCCTCACTGCATTAGACTTATATACTATATACTTAGACTATAAACTGTGTTACCTTCATCACAATGATCACATGTTTTGCGGCTTGAGACAGATTTTTTTTTTTTTTTGCCTAAAATGGCTCTTTAGATAGTAAAGGTTGCTGACCCCTGAGCTAGACAATACAATAATCAGTCACCATGTTAGACTCGTTAGTTCGGTTGCTACCAACACAGCACGGATCTACCAGCTACTAGGATGAGGTGAATGGCGTGTTATTCCACTGCGCCCCGTCTCTGAGCTCCGCACTGCTGGCACACAGTCAACACAGCCTCTGTTTCATCAACAGACCCAACCCACTGCATCAGCGTCTGAAAGGAATACAATCGCACCCTGCAAGTTCAAGTGGGTCTCTAAGCAGCGTTCTGGAGATATTCTAAATATGGTGACTAGAGTACTTTTCTGTCTTAAAGGGACTGTTGGTAAGAATCAGAAATTGGTTGTAACAGCGACACCTGTAGCCGTTAAGTTAATCGAAAGTCAGCATTCTGTTGCTCGCGCTCGCTGGTGTGCACGAGCTACCTGAATGTGAACGAGCATCGCTCAACACAGTGAGGCGACACACGTCAGCTAAAAGCACAATATCACTCTATATTTCAGCTGCTTGGCAGTAATGTTAGCTGACCAGACCAAGGTCTCTCCATGAATCACTGCTGATCCTAGTGTTGGCTTTTCCTGCCTCAGCCTCCCGACCGCGGCCGGAGGGAACAGGGGAGACACCGGAGTTTTGGTCGGAGACGATAACGTTTCTCTCTGCGGAGCCCCGTCACTTCACAAGACACGGGAAACCTCTGTTGGTCTGGAGGAGCTGCAGCAGTTATTTCTGCACAAACGTCCACTTTACATTCACTAGATATTCTCAGAGCTAAACTAACTCTTCTGTGGAGTGTGCGCGCATGCACGTGAGAGTGGAGCGAAAGAGCGAGAACAAGCGTTATGCGTGAGTGAAGGCAAGCAGGCAGAGGAGCAGAGGAGCAGAGTACAGCAGAGACTCCGGTCCTGGAGACCAAAGCTACAGTCTCCCCCGCGTCCTCCGACCGCGGCCAACACTGTTTAACAGACGGGCTTCACTAGATACAACCAAGAGGTTTTGGTGCTTCTGTGTAGTTTGTGTTGGAGTCTGAGTCTGAACAGCGTTGCCACACACGAGCGCGCATGGGACACCGACCCGGATTGATTTATACGTTTAAGAAGTTACAAACAGTCCCTTTAAGCCACCTAAAAAGGGAGAAAGGGTCATCAACAACGTAACCACTCTCACTAACACTTGCGGCTCACTTTCCAAAATATACAGCAGGGAAACTACGTACAATCCTTAGGGACACGAGGCCCCTTCACCAAGGTGATGGATTGGTTATAGTGGGCCGAAATACAGCCATGGTACTTACAAAGAGGAGGAGGCACATTCACCGGGATGCTCTTATAGACGGTGAGCCAAGCCTCCTGAGGTCAGTCACATGACTTTGTTGATATAAGGTCTCCAGGATTGGTAGAAGTACAGCATGATTCAAGGTAAAGACCGCAGACCAGATGGACGACATGACAGCTCCCCAAAAGTGAAGCCAAAATATCTCGATCGCCTGGTGGCTGGCTGCAGTATAGCTCATAAAGCCCGCCCCCTCCATGTTAGTGGACGGGCCAAACTAAAAAGTCAAAGTACACGTCAAATACATTTTTCCCAAAGATGGTTTCATTTGAGGTAGTTCTTATCATGCTGATGTGTGTTCAAGTGGTCATTCTTCTGATAAGTCTGGTTTTGATTAGTTACTTGATTCAATTAAAAGGGGGTGAGACGTCATGATAGCTGTGATTGACAGCTGCTCTGAGAGAAGTAGTCACGCAGCCGGTGGCTCGGGAGTTGTACGAGAGAGGAGATGTAACTTTAACTTTCCCCAACTGTCCCCAGCCTGTGTAATAAAACATGTATCAATGTGATCAGAAATGTATTTATAGAGATATTATGTTGTGTCTTTCAAGCCAATCAGCTAACGTGGTGCTAACGTAGCAGCTAGGTGGCTCACGCTATAAAGCTGCGGCCGTGCTCGGCTCGTGATTGGCTCGGGGTGGTAGAGACCGTAGTGACGGTCTGTGTGAAGCCCAGATAGATCATGAGATATTTCTCCAGTTACTCCACAGGGAAGAAGTTGAAGACCTTTATCGTGAAGGGTTCATATGTGTTGGGCAATGACCCTGTGCTTTTGTCAGAGGTTGATCATTTGAAAATTTGAAAAACCTCTCCCCATAATTAAGAGAAAGGTGAGGCGGCGGTGGCGGTTTGGCAAGGTTGTAAGTGGTTATAGTGTTTTAAAGGATTATCATTTTTCCCTAAACAGGTGACAGAAATGACACAACCTGACAACGTAAGGAAGAACATGTTACTATGTTGGAAAAGGAAATTAAAAAAGGAATTACAATGTTACTGTTCTGTTGTTCTGTTTCACTTTTAGACATTTTTTAGACTTTGGATTATGGGGCTGCTGATAAAGATAGTCATCATTGCAAACAGACCATTTTCAGTCTGCTCTGCAGTGCTTGTAACTGCTTCTGCAGGCCTGGAGAGACTAACCTGTTTGCATGTGTTTAATATCAGTGGATCTCCTGGTAGATACTTCATGGTTTTATAAACAAGCATGAACTTAAAGCTCTGTGTAGCTTTGCAAATAACAGGTGTTCAGGTCTGGGTATCATCGGATATTCCGTTTTTCCTTTGGAATTCAGAAAGGAAAAAACGTTTTTTTATTTTTTCGTTTTAAACCAAAAACCAGGAAACGGCCGTTTTCTCGTTTTTCGTTTCTGAATCAAAAAATGAAAAACGAACCCAAACCGGGCCGTTTGTTTGTTTTTGCGAATTCCTTTTCTCATTATTCGTTTTGAATTGAAGAACGGAAGTCACGTGGGTTTTTCGTTTTTTCGTTTTAAACCACAAACGAAAAACGGAATCACGTGGTGCTCTGTTTGTTTTTTGTTTCCAAACGAAAAACGAAAAAAACAAATTAAAAAAACGATCCGATTTAGTTTCTTCAAGTTTCTTTCTGTCATTTTCTCTTCTGAATCGAAGAGCGGAGAACGGCAGTCACGTGACCAGGAAGTGAAGGCAAACATGTCAAAATAAAAGCCAAGAAGATAGTTTGGTCATTCTATAAAAGTGTAACATTATTTAAGCACAGGATCAAAGTAACAGTAGAAGATAAATAGGCTAAATAAATACACAAATAAATACATACATAGATATTTTTTTTTTGTTCTTTTCATTAACACATGAATGTCTTTTATCCAAAAAGTGTGTGATAAATTACAGGGAGGGTCTCTACAGATGTTATACAACAGGGAGGGTCTCTACAGATGTTAAACAGAACTCTCACATAATTGACACTTTTCTCTCTCACACTCTTACTATGGGCTGTTTCTTTATGTCGGCAGGTGAGAAGCACTATGTGGCTACTCCTTTCAACACACATGACACTTCCACCTGATCCTTTTACTCCATTAGGAAGGCTGTAGCCGAGTAGTTCTACATCATGATAATGCTGATTTTTCAACAAGCGATTATGACATTAATGCCAGCTAGACAGAATAAAGCTCTGTCTGTCATGACAATAGTACTGGACTGAAGGCCACTTCATCAAAATCATGGAAATTCACAATAATTAGGCCTGTGCTAAAAAAGCCTACGCAACTAAGCCAAATGATCTTTGGCCTATCGCAATAACCTCCATATTGTGTAAAACCATGGAACGAGTTCTTGCCAACCACCTGACCAGCACAGTGCTAGATCTGCTCCAGTTCGCTTAAATAAGAGCAACAGAGGCCCAGACGACGCTGTGCTGACTCTGCTTAACACAGTCACAAAACACCTTATGCATCCTAAAGGTTATGCCAGAGCTTTATTCGCGGATTTTAGCTCAGCTTTTAACTCAATGAAGACGCATATTCTCCTGAAAAGGCTCATTGATTTCAACATCAACACAGGGTTAGTTGTGTGGATCAGAGAGAACATGTCAGACGTGCTGCCCACAAGGCTGTGTTCTTTCCCCTGTGCTATTCTCTCTTTTTACTAATGAATTTATGATCAATGAGAAACATTTTAGACTGTTTAAGTATGCGGATGACATGGCCTTAGTTGACCTTTTACAGGAAACAGGCCCACTAGGTGAAGCTGCCTATCTGGCCCACACTACAGCCCTTCAGACACGGTGTCACACTAGCCAGCTAGAAATCAATGTGGCTGAGAAGAAAGAATTAATCATGTGCTGCACAAAACAACATTTGATCACAGAGCTAGTTTCACTTGATGGCCAACATGTTGAAACTGTGGGACACTTTAAATACCTCGGTACAGTCCTGGACACCCAGGTGAGCTTCTCTGTAAATACAGAGTATATTTTCAAGAGATGCTCACAGAGACCTTTATCTTCTAAGGAAACTAAGTGGCCTCGGTGTCAGCCGGCAGATTTTAGAATTAGTGTACAAAACTATTGTTGAGAGGGTTTTAACCTTTAACCTTCCTGCCTGGTACGGTCACCTACACTGTAGATAGAAGAATAAACTGTCTAGGATTGTGTCAATGGCAGGCAAAATAGTTGGTAAACCCCAAAAGCCCTTGACTCAACTTTTTACAGAAAGGACGAGGAAGAAGGCGAGGAGTATCCTGGCAGATAGCTCCCATCCTCTCTGCAGCCAGTCGGGAGGTGCTATAGAGCACCTCTGGCAACTAAACATGTGTTTAAAAAGTCTTTCATCCCAAATGCCATCAATATTCTAAACTCAACACAGTGACTGAGCAGATCTGAGCCACAGACACTGACATGAACTGTTTTAATGTGTAACATAACCTGTCTTTGTTTTTGACTAACTGCTGTCTGGTTTTTAATGTCTGTTGTTTTCTGTGTTTTGTGAGCCGAAGACAAATTTCCAGCCTGGTGAACAATAAAGTTTGATTGTATTGTATTGATCAGATCATATTGAAGGGCCGTCAGCTTTACAATTTAGTTTGGAGGGAGATTCGGTATCAGTGAAGTCAGTGCATTTTATGAGTAGGCCTTCTGTGACATTACCCACCGTAGGGGTCAGAGGTCACCACTCCTCAATCCCCAAGGATTTTCTTTTCAGTCAAATTTTCAATTTTGACACATTTATAGATGAAAAGTCAAGTCAATAAACATGGTCAATGATAGATAAGTATGGTTGATCAGCATGTTTGCCAACCTTCAGACATCATAGTGTAATATGATGATTAATCAGCCTGAGTTCACTAAAAAACTGAAATCACTAACTTTCTGTATTCTGTTTGGTGGTTTATGATGCTTTTCAATCATTTCTAGCCTATTTGGTATAATATGTAATTTTACTTAATTTGTTCGACATCATGATAATGCAGATTTTTCAACCAGTGGTTATGACATTAATGCTAGCTAGACAGAATAAAGCTCTGTCTGTCATGACAATAGAACTGTACTGAAAGCCTTTCCTTTACTCGGGTGACTCTTTACAGCCGTCTGAAGACAGCAGGTATCTGTTAAATCTACAGTATCTAGAGTAATGGAGTGGCCTTCAGTCCAGTACAGTATTGTCATGACAGACAGAGCTTTATTCTGTCTAGCTGGCATTAATGTCATAATCGCTGGTTGAAAAATCAGCATTATCATGATATAGAACTACTCGGCTACAGTCTTCCTAATGGAGTGCAGGGGATCAGGTGGAAGTGTCAGGTGTGTTGAAAGGAGTAGCCACATAGTGCTTCTCACCTGCCGACATAAAGAAACAGCCCATAGTAAGAGTGTGAGAGAGAAAATTGTCAATTATGTGAGAGTTCTGTATAACATCTGTAGAGACCCTCTCTGTTGTATAACATCTGTAGAGACCCTCCCTGTAATTTATCACACACTTTTTGGATAAAAGACATTCATGTGTTAATGAAAATAACAAAACAAAAAAATATCTATGTATGTACTTCTTTGTGTATTTATTTAGCCTATTTATCTTCTACTGTTACTTTGATCATGTGCTTAAATAATGTTGCACTTTTATAATATGACCAAACTATCTTCTTGGCTTTTATTTTGACATGTTTGCCTTCACTTCCTGGTCACGTGACTGCCGTTCTCCGCTCTTCGATTCAGAAGAGAAAATGACAGAAAGAAACTTGAAGAAACTAAATCGGATCGTTTTTTTAATTTGTTTTTTTCGTTTTTCGTTTGGAAACAAAAAACAAACAGAGCACCACGTGATTCCGTTTTTCGTTTGTGGTTTAAAACGAAAAAACGAAAAACCCACGTGACTTCCGTTCTTCAATTCAAAACGAATAATGAAAAAATTTATTCGCAAAAACAAACAAACGGCCCGGTTTGGGTTCGTTTTTCATTTTTTGATTCAGAAACGAAAAACGAGAAAACGGCCGTTTCCTGGTTTTTGATTTAAAATGAAAAAATAAAAAAACGTTTTTTCCTTTCTGAATTCCAAAGGAAAAACGGAATATCCGATGATACCCAGACCAACCGGGCCGTTTGTTTGTTTTTGCGAATTCCTTTTCTCATTATTCGTTTTGAATTGAAGAACGGAAGTCACGTGGGTTTTTCGTTTTTTCGTTTTAAACCACAAACGAAAAACGGAATCACGTGGTGCTCTGTTTGTTTTTTGTTTCCAAACGAAAAACGAAAAAAACAAATTAAAAAAACGATCCGATTTAGTTTCTTCAAGTTTCTTTCTGTCATTTTCTCTTCTGAATCGAAGAGCGGAGAACGGCAGTCACGTGACCAGGAAGTGAAGGCAAACATGTCAAAATAAAAGCCAAGAAGATAGTTTGGTCATTCTATAAAAGTGTAACATTATTTAAGCACAGGATCAAAGTAACAGTAGAAGATAAATAGGCTAAATAAATACACAAATAAATACATACATAGATATTTTTTTTTTGTTCTTTTCATTAACACATGAATGTCTTTTATCCAAAAAGTGTGTGATAAATTACAGGGAGGGTCTCTACAGATGTTATACAACAGGGAGGGTCTCTACAGATGTTAAACAGAACTCTCACATAATTGACACTTTTCTCTCTCACACTCTTACTATGGGCTGTTTCTTTATGTCGGCAGGTGAGAAGCACTATGTGGCTACTCCTTTCAACACACATGACACTTCCACCTGATCCTTTTACTCCATTAGGAAGGCTGTAGCCGAGTAGTTCTACATCATGATAATGCTGATTTTTCAACAAGCGATTATGACATTAATGCCAGCTAGACAGAATAAAACTCTGTCTGTCATGACAATAGTACTGGACTGAAGGCCATGATGATACCCAGACCTGTTCAGTGTTATCAGCAGTATGTGCTTGACAGTGTTTGGGTAGAGTGAGCTGGAGGTCTCTGTTGGGTTTCCCTGGCTTTCCCTGAAGTCACATGACTTCAGGGAAAGGGAGCTCTTTCCTTTCACTTTGTTACTGATTTCAATCTGTCATGCATGCAGAAGGTCACCTAATAGAGCTGTAAACAAACATAAATCCTTACAGTCCTCCGCCTACCACAAACCTGTTTTCCTTGAAGTCACATGGTTTCAGGGGGGGTGGGGTGGGGGTGGGGGGGGGTGGGGGGGCCAGGTCTTTAACTCAAACTGCTTATCGCTCTCTATATATAGGGTGTGGACTTGGAGGCTTTCTGACAAGGCAGCCAAATTGACACAGACCAGGCAGAGCTGAAGAGACACAGAATAAAAGGTGAGTTATATTCTATAATAATTCTATATATTCTATAGTGTTTTTGTCTACAGACTTACAGACAAATGGAGCATGTATGGGTTTTATAACAAACATTGCAAACTATTTCTGTTCAATCAGTAAAGACTGAGAAAAAGAGAAAGTCATTAAATGTATTTATTTGACATTGCATAGAAGGAAAGGTTAAGAAATATGAGTCTTTACTTTTTTCTTATTACATGCCATTATGCCATCATTATTTGAAGGGGTACCGGTCAGTGTATCTTTTGGTCATTCGATTTTCCTTTCACAAAAGGGTATTAAAAAACAAAAAATGAGTGGTTATTTGATTTTCATTTTAAAATACAAAAATTTAAATTTAAATGATGTGATTTTATTTTTTGTTTTTAAAAATAGAAAATGAAAAAATCAACCTATTTTTAAAGTTTAGTTCATCCCTTTTTGACCCTGATAAAGAAAAACGCCTTGTATTTCAATTTTAATTTTTTTATTTTAAAAGGAAAATCAAATAACCACTCGTTGTTTGTTTTTTAATACCGGTTTGTGAAAGGAAAATCGAATGACCAAAAGATACACTGAGGAGCAATTTCTGAAGATCTGGATTGATATGATGTGGATTCCAGTGGATGGGTGTTGGTTTTGATGAAAACTGGAGGTGAATGAGGTGGAGGAGGGTTGCATCAATCTGACAGCTGACAGCAGCAGAGAAAGAAACAGTTTTAAAGTTTGACAGCGACGAGCTGATGGGCTCACAGAGGTTAGTGTCAAAATTAGATTAAAGTGAAAGTGTGAACGCCCTCAGTCACACTAATTGGCCCGATTCCAATCCGATGATACCCAGACCCTCCACCCCCCCACTCCATGGTGGTGGAGTGAACTCTGTTTGTAGTCCCACTCACAGCTCAATGAAGCTCCTTCTTTAAGGTGGAGGAGAGAAATACAGCAGCCACTTTGGGACGAACTTCACTCTCTTCAGCAATGAAATAAATATCAGAATCAGAAATACTTTATTGAGACATTTTGCTCCCGTTCTAGAATATAAATATAAATATATAATAATAGAGAAATCATAATAAAATATAAATAAGCAACATATATAGTGCAAATAATACTGCTGAAAAATAGGATCTATGTAAATAATATAAATGCATGCATTTATAAAAATGCAAGAATAGTGTAAAAAAAGAATATTAGTTTAAATGTTCTGTATATAAATGCAGTGTTAATGCCAGAGTAAACCAGATTATTGCACATCTGAATTATTGCACTGTTAAGTCAGTATTGCACAGTTGAAGATATAATAAATGATGGGGTTATAACTCCTGATAGGGGTAAGAAATACTAATAAATAAATAAATATATATGTATATATATTTATATATATATACATATATATATATACACACACACAACAATTTACAATCTAATGAACATGTCTATCGTTTCCTAGACTAAACAAGGGTATATTTGATCCTAATCTACTAATCTACTCCATTTACTTTATGTTGTTGACGTCTGTATGAAGATAAAGTAGAATAAATTAAACGTCCCATCAGTTTGAGCAGTTTACAGTAAATGTTTGTACCGGTAGTCGCACTGAACTGACATTGGATCGTGTTCCATGACGACCACAAAACAGCGTTGCGCGTCGTCAGTAAAGCCATGGGCACACTACCAACGTCAGGAGCGCGTGGCGTCTGCGTCGCGTGGTGGCTGCGTGATGCAGGAGTCTGGTGTTCACACTAGACGCGTGTCGGCTGCATGTCGGCTGCCTGTCAGCTGTGTTTTTGCTGCTGCTGTCAGCCCTTTCTTTCTGCATAGAGTTTGCCTTTTAATGGCCATTTAACTTCATGATAAATATAATTTATATTTATTTTAGACAGAGAAAGGTTCAGAAACGTGTGGTTATTAGTAAATAATAGCAATAATCCACAATTAAAACTGCTTGTTCCACATCACTGTCCGGCACATATTTCCGAATAAAAGCCTTGTGTTAACAAATGAAGGAATTCTGGTCAAAGAAAACCCGCTTTAGGGCTTTTATTTCGAAATGAAAGCAGGAAGTGTTGATTTAAACCCCACACTTTATCAATTCTTAGAGCTCTCAAAGTGACTGCGTTTTCCACAGCACTGACTGCTCATATTTCAGAATAAAAGTGTTGTGTTAACAAATGAAGGGATTCTGTCTATAGAAAAAAACTCCTGAAGGCTTTTATTTTGAAATGAAAGCAGGAAGTGTTGATTTAAAAATAAGTCTTTACTTTTTTTCATCTCCGTAACATATTCTACAGATAGACCTCGAAACTGTAGTAAAGTCTTGCTGGTATGAAGTTAATATACAGTCACTAGATCACTTTCACTGTCTGTGACATATTCTACAGATGTCTAGACATGGAAACTGTAGTAATCTTGCTGGTATGAAGTTAATATACAGTCAATAGATCACCTTCACTGTCTGTGACATATTCTACAGATGTCTAGACATGGAAACTGTAGTAATCTTGCTGGTATGAAGTTAATTTACTGTCACTAGATTACCTTCCCTGTCTGTTGCTGCTGAGAGACGCAGCTGAGACGCGAGCGTCTCGCGCGATGCGGGCAGTGTGTCCACTCTAACCTGTTAACATGGACGCCGAAATAAAAAACAACACGCCACGCAGCCGCCACGCACTTGTGTCCACCACTTAAGGGCGGCTGGGCGGCATCGATGCAGCTCACTATTGGAGGGTTTATAACTCCCTTCCGCTCCCCGTGAATTATACTGTAATGCCTCAAATGTTTTCAGAATCATCTTGTAGTGTACTGTTTAGCTGTAAAATGAAAATTGTCACAGCGCACCGCTGCAGTCTCTCTAGAGAGTGATGTTGTGCGTGGTCAAGCCACAATTATGCACAGACGCAACAGATATCCGCTGGTTACATTTAGTGTAGTTTTGATCCACAGAACCCTTCGTGCACATCAAACGTGTTGTTTTGATTAATTATTCTACACAGTTCCTTCTGCACATCAACAGGCATTTAGCTCCTCTTATAACTCCCTCAGGACCGGCCGTTCCATCTTTCACCCGGACGGTGTCTCCATCCTGGACAAAATGTCCTCTGAGCTCCACCATTATAATTCTAATATCCTGAGACGAAACAAGTTGAAAAATAATGTTCGTAGGCCCAGACAACAATACGTTTCCTCTGAGGGAAACTCTCTACAGGACTCCCAAACTGGCAGTGCGTCATGAGGGGGATAGTCTGTGATTAAAGGGGGAGAAAGTAGTGAATGTGATAAGTCCTGATTGTCACAGCCTCTAATGCACCCCCCCCCCCACATAATAATACCTTCTTTCTGATCTCACTCTGTGCTCAAATGCGTCACAGGTGCGTCAAGTTAGCCATCCTGATGAAAACGCCTATGGTGCGTGCATATTAGCGCATGCCCGTGCGCGCGTGGACTTGTCCCTTAAGTGCTTAAGTGTCCTGGTTTGGGGGTTTAAAAATATGGTAACCCTGTGAAAGGTTATTATGGAATTTTTGCCCAATGATGCCAAAAAGCATTCTGCCTACTGCAGCTTTAAGTCCATGCTGCTGTGACTAGTGTGAAAGATGTTTTTTTCAGAGGGTGCTTTCACACACAGACACATTTACCTTTTTTATGCTAAGCTAACCATAACCATCTCAACTAACTCCAATCCTTACGGGAACAGTAATCTTAACCTCATTCTAGCCTTATCCTTCAAGCAGTCCTTTGAAGTAAAATGTCCTCACTACGCAGGACAGCAGTATGTGCCTGGCTTTATTTGGCTTTTATTTGACCTGTAAGCCTCATCATTGTTTTCCTCTAAGTCTCAAGGTTTTGGGGAAAAAGAGCTCTTCACTGTCATTTTTACTTTTGTTGTTACTTATTTAAAACTAACATGCATACAGAATTGTATGAGTTACTTATCCATAGTAGGTGTATTACTTACAGTAGCCTAGATGACGGTCGGCATGCCCCCCCAACTTGGAGAAACATACAGGAGTACCGACACCGGAGCAAATTTAGTACTCTATATTTAGCTTATTTTCCCTTTCTAACGGGGAACTGAACTGAAAGTAAAACTATGCTCTCCAAAGCCAGCAGGCTCAGATGACAAAAACAGTAAAGATACGTTTCACTTTCAGTTCAGTTCACAGTTGGAAAATATTCTAAATTTAGCGTACACTTAAACGGATATCAATTTCTTTATGTGAGCCTGTCTTTATAACCCCACTTCAAAACACCTGAGCTATCCCTTTAAGAGCAGGTGGGAGGGCTTTGTGAGGAGCAGACCTATTAAACAGGCTTCTGATCTTTCTCTCTATAAAGGGGGTGAGGCAGGAAGGCTTTCTGACAAGGCAGCAACATCTACACAGACCAGGCAGAGCTAAAGATACACAGAACAAAAGCTGAGCTTATACATGTAGTATTTTTGTGTACAGACTTAAAATCTGAGCATACAGTTTTTATAATCTCGGAAAAGAGATTCTATCTCAAGGGACTTCCTAGTTAAATCTAGTTTAAATTAAAAAAACAAAACAGACATTGACTTTTTCTCTCTCTCTCTCTCTCACACACGCACGCACGCACGCACACACACACACACACACACACACACACACACACAGACACAGACACAGTTCACAGTTGTCTTGGTATATTTGTGAGGACCCTCATTGACATAATGCATTCCCTAGCCCCTAACCCAAACCTCAACATCATCACTCTTAGCCATTTGCCATGTTCCCTCATCATAAAATTAAATTCATGACAAAATATATAGAAAATCCTCACTTGCATTTTATGCAGAAGCCCTCAAATGTACTGTACAAATTTCAAATGGATGCATGAAGTTTGTCAATACAACGGAGTATTAGGGCCACATTGAGGAATAAATAAATAAATCTGACACTTCGAGAATAAAGTCATAATATTATGAGAATAAAGTCATAATATTACGAGAATAAAGTCATAGGCTTACGAGAATAAAGTCATAATATTACGAGAATAAAGTCATAATATTACGAGAATAAAGTCATAGGCTTAGGAGAATAAAGTCATAATATTACGAGAATAAAGTCATAGGTTTACGAGAAAAAAAGTTGTATTATGTGAATAAAGTCAAAAGTTTACGAGAAAAAAGTCATGATATTATGGAACATGTCATACATTTTAGAGAAAAAAGTGGTAGTATTATGATAAAAAAGTCATAATATTATAAAGCAGTAATTTGAGGTGTTATTTTAGAGGGGAAATAGAGCAGCGTGCCGCCTGTGTGAAGATGAGGAACGTGGAGCATCTTGTGAAGTTCTACTTTAGTTTAGGTTTCACAAATAACCAAATCAGCAGCACATTATCATCAGTATCAGGAGCTGGAAAAGAACCTGGTGAAAGAAACTGAGTTTATTGTGAAGAAAGAAGCACACAGACCTGACGGGGAAACTGACTCTTTAGTGGAGGAGGAAATTACTTTTTTTTCTCGTGAAGTTATGACTTTATCTCGTAATATTACGACTTTTTTTTCTTGAAATAGTATGACTTTATTCTCATTAAATTACGACTTTTTTCTCGTTCTGATTTTATTCTCGAAATCTCTGATTTTTTTCTGATTTTTTTAGTACTTTTATTTATCTTATCAAATAATTTGCTCTATCAGCGTTTGCAGTGACAGTTTCTCGTTGTAATTGTCTTCATGATACTTTTTCATGCAGTATGACTCTGTAAAGATGAAGAGCAGATAGGATGGAGGCAGACAACCATGACCCCACAGCAGCTGGAGGAGGAGGAGGAGAGTCTGAAACCACATCTGTAATACCAAGTGACAAAGGTCATCTAAAATTTTGAAAATAATATTTTATAAACTAAGCATGGTTAGTTATTCATACTGATCCTCTGTATTCTTCTATTTTGTACATGACCTTGCAGTAGGTGAGATGGAGGAGGGTGCAGCCAATGCCAAAGTACATTTACAGCTGCATTTATTTTTTTAAACAGTATCCCTTTTTTCTGAACTTGTATCAGAGTTTTGCCATAGGGAATCCTTCCCTACATTCTATTGTTCTGGTGTTTCCCCTTGATTTTATTTTGGCGTTGTTGTTCTCTGAATTGGTCTTCTATCGCGAGTTGTTGATCTTCATGTTCTTAATCTCAATGGTTCTAACTGATGTTAAATTAAATCATTGGTTTTCTTAGTGTGATCCAGTGAATGGACCTGGTGATGTTGAACACTCAAAGAATGATGACAACGCAACAATAGAAGGAGAATATGAAATGAAGCCTGTACGATCTGCAACCACTGAGGAAGGTAAGGTTTTAATATATAGTACAATAACATGAACAAGTCAAGAATAAAGCTCATTCAGTTCAGAACATGGTAACACTTTACAATAAGGGACACCAAAATATGAGTAATTACTTCCAAGTACTTCTTTAATAATTCCTAATGAAGGAGTGATATAGTAGATAATGATGAATTACTATAGAGAGCAGACTGGGATATCATATAATGAATAATTAAGTAATGATTAGTTCATGAATATATGTGACCTGATTACCTCTGAATCAGCTGCTGAGCAGCACAGAACTATTAACAACTCATTAATTACTGATTACTTAAACATTAGTTACTAGTAGTTACTAAGTAGTCTTTCATTACTTCATCATTATCTTGATTGCGATGATTAGTTACATTTTTTGTGTCCCCTCCGAGTAAAGTGATGCATAATACTAAATAGTAATCCCTCATTTATGGGCAGAAATATGTGGTCACTAGAAACTGAATTTGAATAATTACAGGGACTAATTATAAGAATCAGAAATGTCTTGTTAACAGCAACACATGTGGCCGTTAAGTCAACGAAAGTCAGCGTCCTGTTACTCGCGCTTGTGCTCGCTCTACATAGACATGAACGACCATCATTCAAAACTGTGAAGCGACACACGTCAGCTAAAAGCACAATATCACTCTATATTTCAGCTGCTTGGCAGTAATGTTAGCTGACCAGACCAAGGTCTCTCCATGAATCAATGCTGATCCTAGTGTTGGCTTTTCCTGCCTCAGCCTCCCGACTGCGCCCGCAGGGAAAGACGGTAACATTTCTCTCTGCGGAGCCCCGTCACTTCACAAGACACGGGAAACCTCTGTTGGTCTGGAGGAGCTGCAGCAGTTATTTCTGCACAAACGTCCACTGTACATTCAGTAGATATTCTCATATTCTCAGAGCTAAACTAACTCTTCTGCAGTGTGGAGTGTGCGCGCATGCACGTGAGAGTGGAGCGAAAGAGCGAGAACGAGTGCGGTGAGTGAGTGAAGGCAAGGAGCAGAGTACAGCAGAGACTCCGGTCCTGGAGACCAAAGCTACTGTCTCCCCCGCGTCCTCCGAACACGGCCAAAACTGTTTAACAGACGGGCTTCACTAGATACAACCAAGAGGTTTTGGTGCTTCCGTGTAGTTTGTGTTGGAGTCTTGTCTGAACAGCGTAGCCACACACGAGCGCGCATGGGACACCGACCCGGAATGATTTATACGTGTAAGAAGTTACAAACAGTCCCTTTAATATTTAAATTTGAATTGAGCAACTTGAATAATTGCATTAAAAACTGAATTTGAATCACATAATTTGAAATTTAATTTATTGGTTTGGAAGTGAATTCCAATAAACTTGAAACCGAATGTAATATTATGAAACTGAATTCAGTTGCTCTGAAACTGTCTACTCTACATCCTTCCACTTTCAGTTCTCACATTTGGAATTCAGTTCATGCAATTCAGTTTTACATTCACAGATCTCCGGTCCGTGTAGCCTACATTTTGATCGCTCGTTTATGGATTAAATCCTGAATCCAATGTGACACAAAGGAAGGTCCGTCTCCGCCATATATGACAGCTACAGCTTGGAAAATAGCGATATGAGGTTGAAATATGCTGTTTATCAGACCACAAATGAGACAATACTTAGCGGTAAATGGTTCACTAGCAGTTATTTCCTCATTCGCTCCTCAATTAACTAATCAATACCTACTCTATAACATTTAGGAGTTGCTCATTAACTAATGGTTCACTAGCAGTTAGTTCCTCATTTGTTCCTTGTTCGTTCCCTAGTAACTAACTACCTTATATTTGTGTCAAATAGCTTACAGTAAACAATAGAAAGATTTCTTTAATTGAAAGAAAAACATCTTGATTTAAAAGTACATTGCTCTGACCCGCTCATAATACGGTTCATTGTTCTACTGCAGATACCTTAGATATGGATACGAGTGAAAACATGGATACGGTAAGAAACTCCAAATTTAATCAAATAATTTCTTCATATCCCATTGTGTGACATTAACATTTTCTACATAACGTACAATGTTTATTTACTTATTTACAGCAGTCAGTGGAGATTTCTGAAGAGATCAACAGGAAGGAACAATATCAAAGAGAAACCGAAACACTGCTTGGCAGACTTCACCTCCCAGACAAACATCAACAGAAGTTGTCACCAATAGATTTTCTTAAAGTAGGTCCACCCGTGAAACAGGACCATGGCACATCTGAGAAAGATCTCGCTCATACTTTTCTTCAGCGGTTGATGATGTTAGACTACAGAGCCAGATATATTCCTGTAAGACAAGACAGTCCTGAGGTGAGCCATTCAAAGTCTGTTGCAGAGGTTGACACTGTTGACACAGATGAGGATGACTTAGATGCTCTTTTTAACACCAGTGAAGACTTTGACCAATCAGAACGAACTCCTGTCCATCCAATGGATGTTCAGATGGCAGTATTTCACTGCTCAGACATCTTTTTTAAGCAGAACATGATTACAAAGCTATCACAATGTCAGTACGCCATACCTTTACTTGTTCCTGACCCAGTCACAATGGATATTGGCTGTCCTCTCTGGACATTTAGACAAATAAGAAAAACATGGAAGATAACTGAAATCAAAGACAAGTCAAACGCTGTCACCATGAAGAGTATGCCCATCTTCAAAGCTGACACACCCATGGTGTCATTTCTCCGCCTGGGTTCACTATCTCAGTCTAAATCTCAGCTGATGAACACTTTGATCAACGACCGTCACAACACCTACTTCCACAGAAACTGCCCAGGTAGCACCAAGTCTCGACATCAGATGGATGGCGTGGCAGAGATTGCCTGGTACTGCCCTGCTGGAAAACCCAATGATGCCTTCACTGACTGCACTGCCTTCTGTAATCTTCATGGTGATGCTCTGTCGCTTGAAAAACAGCGTGACATCCTGACTAACAAATCGTCAGTCAATATCGTTCTTGTACCAACTCTGGAAAGAGGTAAAGAAAGTATTACAGTTATCTCATTGCTGATAATGATCGCGGTGCTGTTCCGGTCAAAGGGAAAGAGGGAAAGTACAAAATGGGTCTGAAGGACAGAAGCCATTCAAATGTTTCTGAAGAACTGAAAAAAATCATTGGAAAAAGTCTGACTGGACCACATGCATCCTTCCAGCTTGAATCCATGGCTGACGTCTCTGGAATCAGAGTGGATGAAGATGATGAGGTCTGCCAAAATGGGAAATCAGATGCAATGAAAATTGTGAACTTGCTTCAGGGGAAGGATGTTTCAAAGATCAAAGATACATTTCTCCCTTGTCAAGGTCAACTGTGGCACGAGTGGTGCAGAATAAACAAAGAACTGTATCACCTCAAAGGAAACATTGAGAAGGAGAAATGTGAAAAGCAACAGGAACTGAAACATATACGACAAAAACAACACACTGCTTCCTGTAGTAAAGCGATGACGTTGTTCATTGAAAGCCTCTCATCTTTGCCATCAACAGACAAAGTCTATTTCCTGAAATGGACTCAGATCTTAATAGATGCCCTCTCCACGGACGATCTCTCTTCAATTCTCCAAAACTATGATGTAAAGTGGACTGAGGTCTTGGCTTTGAAGAAGAAGCATGTCAAATCTGATCTGTTAAAAATAAAGCAAACTGAGCTTGATGAAATATCAACAAAACTACAGTCAGCAACATTTGGCTTGGAGCACATCTTTAGGGAAATGGGACAGATCTATGAAGCCCATGCATCTCTGCAGAAAGAAGCAACGAGGGTACAGACTGACTGGTCTAAATACCCGGCGCTGGCTGCAGAGCTGATGATATCAGGACACCTAATGGAGCTGATGGATGGTGATGCAGGTCACGTACCTTTAACATGGATCTCTAGTCTTTTAGATGAAGTCATCAAGAAACTGGGCGACAAGAGAGTTTTTGTTTTGTCAGTTTTAGGCGTACAAAGCAGTGGAAAATCAACAATGCTGAATGCCATGTTTGGGTTACAGTTTGCAGTGAGTGCTGGCAGGTGCACCAAGGGTGCCTTCATGCAGCTGGTCAAAGTGTCAGAGGAGATCAAGAGAGGCTTTCAGTTTGACTACGTCTTAGTGGTGGACACTGAAGGACTGCGTGCTCTCGAGTTGGAAGGTAACGCCACTCTTCACCACGACAATGAACTGGCAACATTTGTTGTTGGTCTGGGAAACATGACACTGATCAACATCTTTGGAGAGAATCCTGCTGAGATGCAAGATGTTCTGCAGATTGTTGTTCAGGCTTTCATGAGGATGAAGAAAATTAAACTTTCTCCAAGTTGCGTGTTCGTTCACCAGAATGTTACCGATATTGCAGCTGCGGAGAAAAACATGGATGGAAAGAGACGGCTGCAAGAAAAACTGGACCAGATGGCTCAACTAGCAGCCAAAGAGGAGGGTTGTGATGCTGAGTGCTTCAGTGACGTCATTGCATTTGATGTGCAGAAAGATGTGAAATACTTTGCTCAACTATGGGAGGGAAGTCCACCTATGGCTCCTCCAAATCCAGGTTATAGTGAGAGTGTCCAAGAGCTGAAGACCATCATCCTCTCTAAAGCTTCACAGTCTGCTGGGATTACTCTCTCACAGCTCAAAAGCAAAGTCCAGGACCTGTGGAAAGCTCTAATGAATGAACACTTTGTTTTCAGTTTCAAAAACACACTTGAAATCACAGTGTACAGAAAGCTTGAGGTCCAGTATGGGAACTGGATCTGGGCCCTGAGGAGCAACATGTTGACCATTGAGAATGGGCTTCATACCCAAATTGAAAATGGAAGACTTGACAAGGTCGAGACCAATTATCTTCACAAAGAAATGAGCAAAACCTATGGAGAGATCAAAAAAGCAATGACGACATACTTTGATGATGACAGAGACAAAGAAATGTTGGTTCAGTGGCGAGGACGATTTGAAAACAAAATAAAGGAGTTTAATGAAGAGCAAGTGAGAGGCGTGAAAAGAAAACTGGATGACGTCATCCAGCAGAAGAATGCTTGTAAAAAGCTAGATGATAAGAAGACAGACTTTGAGAACCAGCTGCTAGAAAAGAGCAAAGAGCTCGCTCATCGGTTGAAAGACAAGACAAAAGATGAAAATGAACTTAAAAAGCACTTCAACTCTGTGTGGAGTGGCTGGGTTCATGAACTAACTGCAGATACAAAACCTATTGAGGACATCAGCTATAAAGGAGATCAATCAATTATCCTTCAGGAGCTAGGTTTTGATTGGGCTTGCATAGCTGAATGCGAAAGCAGTGGCAGATTCAAAAGATTATCAGAGGTTGGTGATTACGCTCATTATGTGTCTCCCGCCAAGCACCAAGAAGTCTTAGATACAAGCCAACCATCCAGAGGTGATGAGAGGGAAAACACAAACACAAACACAAAAGGGCAAGGAAGTTCTTCATTGTCAAATGCATGGATGTCTTTTAAAACCATACTTGGATTTGGGTCAACACAAAAAATTGAAAAAGATACATCAAGGAGCTTGTTAGCAAATGACAAACAGAAGCTGATCAGAGACCTCATTGACAGTGTTGAACAACAGACCAAAGACATAATTAAGAAAAAACCTGTCGCTAGAAGAGGCTACAGTCCGGCTTACTTGCAAGAAGTGGCCAAGAATGTAATAAAACAAGTGACAGAATTTGAATCAAGGAGGAAATATGCTCTGAAGAAGGAGTTTACAGTTGATCTCATACTGTATGTATTTGACCGAGCAGGGAGATGGCTTTCAGAGTCCCACAAGAAATTCCAAGGGAAAAATGATGCACTCACTTACGTAGAAAGCAAGAAAATGCAATATTACAACATTTTCAGAAGCCTCTGCAAAGGAAACTCTTCTGCTGTTGTGCTTGGAGAGCTGATCTGTGAGAAACTGAGGAGCTCCACTGTTGAGGCCGTCTGTAACAAGGCTGCCATTGAGCTGGCTGGAGAGATGAGGTGCACTTTCCCAGCATTCAGTGGGAACAGGTTGAACTTGGAGAAACACGTGTTGAAGTCGCTCGCAGAGAAAGAGGACTTTGATGGTTTTATCACCTACATCCGACGCCCGAGGAGACAAGTAGAGACCTTTATAAAAGAGGAAGCACACAAATACATCTTCACAGACAACAAAGTTAAAGCACGGAACATACTGAAGAAAAATGTTGAAGACATCAAAAATCTTGTGGGTCGAGCTTTATTTGATGCAACAGAGAAAGTCAAAACCAAGAAGGGAGACCCTGACATGTGGGTGGAGGAATTTTCCGGTTTGCTAAAAGATAAGCTAACATTCGGCACCATCTGTTGTCAAAACTTCAGTGACTTAAAAGGTTTTGACTTTCTCAAAGAAGAGATCGAGAAAGGTCTTGTATCCATCATAGAGAAGATGAGCAGCCTCTCGTTGGATAAGATGGAGAAATTCAGGATGAAACCTGATCAAATCCTCATTGATCAGCTGTGTAACTGCTGCTGGGTGAGGTGCCCATTCTGTGCAGCTGTTTGTACCAACACACTGGAAAATCACAGTCCTGACAAACACAATGTCCCATTTCATCGACCTGCTGGGGTCGACGGTTTTTCCACGAGAGGAACAGTGAACATGGTCATCGATTTCTGCACGACATTAGTCGCAAGTGATAGAAGTTTCTATCCCAATCGTGATTCAGAAGAGAGCTTTCCTTATAAAGAGTTTCAGAGAGCTGGGGAGGATTGTGCTTCATGGGAAATTACTCCTGATTCATCTAAACTGACATACTGGAAATGGTTTGTGTGTCGATTTGAAAAGCAACTGCAAGACCACTATAAATTACAATTCCAGGGCGGAGGAGAAATTCCCAGTGAGTGGAGAGACCATAGTAAACAAGATGCGATTGACAGTCTGGATGAAATGTACAACGTAGAGTGAGCCAGAAACAACCGAGCTCTACTCAGAGTAACAGAAGCCCAAAGTGTCTTTAACGGTTCAAAAGATTTTGATTTGATTGAAGGAGTGCAACAGTGATAATAATGAGGATGAAGCCTTCCCAAAATGAGTGAAAGAGCACCGGTTTAATATTACATCATTATGCATTCTTGTTTTATGTAGAGAGTGAGTTGCAGTAGCCTATGAGTAAAGATTCCTGAAAATGCAGTGTCTGTTGGATGATTGTAGAATGTATGAGACAGACCAGAATTAGTCAATTGGAACAATTTTTTTATTTTATCTAACAAGATGAAAAATTCAAAGAAAGAATGAAGGAGGAACCATAAAAAAGAACATTCAGGGTGGTGATTGACTAAAATGATTACTGCAGAGAGAAACTTTTTACATCCACCAAATGAAGGCCACAACATATCCAGGACTAAATGAAGAAACTGATTTTAGTCCGTTCTTGTAGTGGCTCTTATGCATGTGGTCTGGTACTGTTGCCATAAATGGTTATATATCATATATCATTCTCTGCTTTCTTGACATCCTGTAGAGCCATCTAGTGACCACATTTTGCACTTGTCACCTGAGAGTTTATTGGCCTCTTGCTCAGGTGTTTGCATTTATCAATTGTCTGTGTACTCACAAAAGGGAAAGCTGTGTGCTGAGGGTTCCACCCTGAAGAAGGCTGTTTGTGCCACTACGTGTGGGTTGTTACCCAGCTCTATCTGAACATGTACCAGCATTGTTTTTAGCATTTCATCATAAAATAGCCATTTGAATAAGGGCTTTTTATTTTTTGCCAGAAGAGTGCCTTGGACTCCCCCTTTTCTGAACCGTTGTTTAGCCCACCAAAGAGCAGCTTCATCACACTGATTTGAACTTCCGAGCACTCTGGACTTTTTCCCTTTTTTGAAGGAATGAGATATTGTCAGATATTATGGAGATACTTTCATTCCTCTGTGATCAAAATGTGATCAAACAAAAATCACATGAAACTGTTCTAAGTTGTATGCTTTAAAAAAAATCTGTGTAAAATAGTTATGAGATATTCGTCCAAATGTGTGATTGTTTCAATACAAGATGCATGACAATCTTCTTACATTATTTTGTTGTTGTTGTAGTCAGTTGTTATTTTTGAGAATTTGATGGATTTTGGTTTATCTCCCTCATGTACTTGAAGTATTCAACAATTTATACTTCATCTCATTTTAAATGATCTTATTACTGTCACTTACTCCTGCCCTTATTGTAATTTGTTTTGTTGTTTGATTAATAATAGACTCCTGTCATTGCTACAGAATATTGATTTCCATAATTTCATAATAAACTTTGTGAAAAAGAAATACTGTATTTAAAATTTACAAGTAATAAATAGACCCTTCACACAGTCATTGGAGTTTAAGCCTCTTCTGTTATTAATGAGCATTATGATTATGATATTTTCTCTTGACACCTTCTCAAATATATGTATTTAGATTTTATATCAATCAAAATCAATCAATTTGGTAACACTTTACAATAAAGGACACAACATTTTAAATAGTTACCAGGGAACAAATGTGGAATGGATGAGGAACTAACTGCTAGAGAATAATTAGTTAATGAGTAACTCCTAATCAAATGTTATAGAGTAGCTAGAAGGATCTGTTAATGATCAGTTCATTGAGAAACGAGTGAGGAGGAAGCTGGTGGTGAGGCAGCATGGCCCATGCCCGGCCAGTTGAGAAGGTTCTTTTTAACAAAATGAAATAAAATGAAATATGGATAAAACAAAATGAAAAAAAAAGAAAAAAAGTATAAAATAAATAAATAAATGAAAAAAAAATAAATAGATTAAAAAAAAATAAAGAAATAAAGAAATAAAGAAAACTTTAAAAAGCCAACATAACTGGGCAAAGATCAATATCATGTGACTGTGTACAGTGTGTGTGCGCTTGAGAGGGGTGGGTGTGGCTGCAAAGGGTGAAAATCAAATTAAGGCAAGATTAAAAAAGAATAAGATAAAATAAAGTAAAATAAATATAAATAGATAGATAGAAGTAAAAGAATAATGGTAAAAGGATGGTGTTTAAAAGGGTGATGGATAGAAAGATGATGTTTTAAAAGAGAATGATGGATAATGATGTGGTTGTATGTGGTGGACTGGGGGGGTGGGGGTGTAGTACTGTGGATGTAGTGAGTGCTGATGCCAGTCTGTATGCCAGTTGTATTGCCTTGTTCTGGGTGAACTGACCTCCACAGTGCAAAGTGGCAGGAGGGCAAATATATAGGGGCTTGGCCAAACCAAATAGCACACAAGGGGTAACCAAGCTGGACACTAACTATTACTAAATACAAAGCAGACCTAACTGAACCCAAATCCCCCCCGTGACATGGCAGCACATGGTTTGGCCCAACGAGCTGGCTCCAGGATTTAATAGTCCTCAGCCTTCAGCCATGCCTTTTCTCCACCAGAAATACAGCCCCCCCCCCCCCCCCCCCCCCTCCCCAACAGCCAAGGTAACTCAAACCAATGAAACAAATGATTAATATAACAGATAATATTATGTGTCACCTTACAGTGTTAATGTGTGCATCTAAACCATGTAAGGTTAAACTAAAATAAACAAATCAAAACAACTATGTGATGTTAATTGTTCAGGTGTAGTTGGCTGCAAATTAAATGAACCTGTGTAGGTAGTAAACTAATGAGATGAGAGTGAACTGGAATGATATTACCCTGTGTGGCTGTGACCATCACAAGGTAAAAGCTTTAAAGGTAAATGTTTTACAGAGAAAAGTCTGAAAGGTAAAAGTTGAAAGTTAAATGTTTTACAGTTAAATTTTTAAAGGTAAATGTTATAAAATGTAAACGTTTCAAAAGTAAATTATTACAGTGAAATGTCTTATAGGTAAATGTTTTTAAGGTAAAAGATTTAAAGGGACTGTTTGTAAGAATCAGAAATGTCTTGTTAACAGCGACACCTGTGGCCGTTAAGTCAACGAAAGTCAGCGTCCTGTTGCTCGCGCTTGTGCTCGCTCTACATAGACATGAACGAGCATCGCTCAACACAGTGAGGAGACACACGTCAGCTAAAAGCACAATATCACTCTATATTTCAGCTGCTTGGCAGTAATGTTAGCTGACCAGACCAAGGTCTCTCCATGAATCACTGCTGATCCTAGTGTTGGCTTTTCCTGCTTCAGCCTCCCGACCGTGGCCAGAGGGAACATGGGAGACACCGGAGTTTTGGTCGGAGACGATAACATTTCTCTCTGCGGAGCCCCGTCACTTCACAAGACACAGGAAACCTCTGTTGGTCTGGAGGAGCTGCAGCAGTGAGCGCGCATGGGACACCGACCCACAATGATTTACACGTGTGAGAAGTTACAAACAGTCCCTTTTAAGGACCATATTTTAATAATTTAATTATTTATTGTGTTGAGTTGAAAGTGCTACTTATTTTGTACTGTAATTACCTTGTGCCTTTTCTACCTTTTTTCTTTTCTTAAAGCTGACTCGGTGTAAACTGCTCAGAATTCCAATGTACTTAGATGCCAATGGCAAATAAAAAGTTTTCCAGTGAAAATGAAAGGTTTGGTATTGCCCTAGATATGTAGACCTACTGAGTGGGACATTTTCCAGTTGAAAAATAAACTCTGTAATATCACTGTAAAGGCCAGAATGTGCTCTACACAGTACTGTGGGTTTCAACACTAGCCTATATGATTATTGAAATATAAATAGTCAACTAATGTGAAGTGAACCCTCCTTGTCTCTGCTATGTGAAGCTGAGGCAAGGAGGGGGGCTGTGAGCAGGCAGGCAAGGCAGGCAGATGCTGAGTGTTGCAAGGGTACAAAGTAAAACAGTGAGTGACCGAATACAAAAACGAGCACAATACTGATACTGATGAATAAACTAGAGGCCTGAGATATGATTCTACTGGAGTAGCTGAAACAACTAGAATGGCACTTGGAGAGCGCAGACCTCTGCAAAGAGTACGATTGCCCCCCCCCCCCCCCCCCCCCCCCCCCCCCCCCCCGCCTCCGTTCAGCTTGCGCCATCATCCACGTGTATTTTTGTTAATGTTGAGATCAGCTGTACGTAGCGGAGCAGCGTAAAACACTTCATTCAAACTGGACAGAAACAAAATAAAACTCATCTTAACTGTCGTCGTTACTCTTTCCAACAATCACCAAGTGTGCTTTGGTCCAACTCCACTGGAATTTCACTGAGTTTAATGTGAAAAAATGCTGATTCTACAGTTGTCTGTCAGTAAGTCTGCCCTTATTGGGGTTATACATTTAATCAATTTATTCCAAATCTAGTTTGTTTTAGTAAAATATTGTTCTTAACAGTTTTATTTATTAGGTTATCCTACCCGTGTTAGCAACCACGACGACAGAGGTATTGAAAATATTCCACAAAGGTATTTAATTCAATAAACTTGTTTTATTCTTTTCCATATATAGAAGTAGTTTTTGTTTTTTAGACTAAGGGTATTTTTTTTTCTTTATTTGTTTTGGTGTTTTTACCTTCAGTACCGTCAACCAGTGGCGGTGGAACATACATGCAGAACAGGAGAATCTTACAATCCATAAATCAACTTTCAAACGGTGTGTACATGATAATTGTAGATGTAAAATATTACTTGGATAATTAATACATTTGATTTCTATACGTAAATACTAAAGTGTGTGTGTGTGTGTGTGTTTGAATCTAAAAGAACCGCCGCCCAGGCATAAAAGACTTTCTTGGTCGTGGAATAGGGCTGAAGCTAAGAGGAGAAAGGAAGAGGAGGAGCTCAAACGGGCTCAATAGCATACTGGGTATGTATAAGATTATTCTATCTGTATCTACCGATATTATATTCTTTATTTTATGTGTGTATTAAGTCTTTTTCTATGCATTTTTCCTCCAAATGTCATGCACCAGACCTGTTATTGAGGAGTCTACCACTGCCTCAAATTTAGAGACAGTTGAGTCGGCATCTGTTATCGAGGCGCTTTGACGTAAAGCCGAAGAAGCCGTGCGTACGATCGTGGAGGAACTGCAGACGGTAGAAGCATCGCAGAGAGTGCCGCCCGCAACTCTGGTGATTGACATTTCTCAAGCAGAAGAAGACATCCAACAAGGTGTGTGTTACCAAAGTGAATGTGAGATCAGGTGTAGTACACCATTGGCAAATTCTATTCTGCAGTTGGGTGATTCACTCGGTGTATTTGAGGAGACGGCCATCCGGAGAAATCCTGACATACACTGTACAATACCGACGTGTCTGTGGCAGGATGATGGTATATTAGGTGCTATATCAGAACAGCCTGGTTCTCCAGAATCATTAGGATTGTTCGATTTGACCGGACTTTTTGATCTATGTTTAAATAGTAATTTACCCTCGCCAGGACAGTCAGTTCACCAGGAGCGAGACACAACCACAAAGGGAGGTTGAGTGCGGCGGTCTTGCAATCACTGAGGATTGGAGACTAGGCGGTGTGTGTGACTTGTTCAACAACAGATTTGATTAATTGGAATGCTTAGTGAACAGTAAATTAGAAGAATTTCAGCGGTATAACAAAGAACAAACCGAATCTTTGAATAGTAAAATTGCCAAATTAGAAAGTCTTACCGAAAACTGTCCTGGCCCAGGGTAAAGCTGCTTCATTATATAGAAGTATTCTGACTTCTGACAATCACAATCTGAATAAAGTCACTGGAGAACTGGTTAGTACACAGAATCATATGGTTAAGATTCTTACTGATTTAGCAAACATCCTAAAAAGCAGATCTTTGTCATAGCGGTCAACTAATAGCTGTTAACATGTCACTTCCTAGAAAAATATGATAATGAAATCCCTTATATCCCTGACACTTTTGAAGAGTATATTAGCATTAGTGACAGATATGCGAGGAGACATGGCATACAGCATAGTCCCGATATAAACTATGATGACGAAAATCTGAGAAAGTGGTCTAAAATCCAAAACGCTAGACTCTCCTCTATTTCAAGTATATTGAGTGGTATTATTTCTAATTTAGATGTCCCTGCTGCTGCTGTTGTAAATGCCGCTGTGTCTTCCTGTGTTGATGACAATGCTGTAGTCAGGGTCTGAAATTAGCACCCGCCACCCGTCAAATGCGAGTAAATTGTTGGCAGTGGCAGATAAAATCATCAGGCCACCCACCACTTTGGAAGGCAGGGAAAACGCTAAGGACGTCCTGTTGTCTCGCGGCGGGAAAAAATATGATCGGGGAGGATGACAATTAATTTGGGGACAAATTTGGGACGAGAGTTGAAAGAAAAATACCAGTTAGCTAACGTTAGACTGTTTGATTTTAACGGTAATGTTACAGTTAACGCTCGCTAACAAGTCGGCAGCCAACGTTTGTATTTACAGTGAGTGAGCTGACGATAATGTTACGTTAACGAGGAGTCAAAACTCTGCAACAGCTCAAATCATGTTACTGATGTTAACCACTTATTTAATTATCTCCAGCAGCTGCTCCAACTTTAGGAGCAGCTAGTAGGGCCGGTTCCAGCTAGATCAAAATCTTGTTTTTCGACCAAATGCTATTTTTTCCACAGCAATATTAAATAGATAATAGAAAGGGAATTATGACCTGATTATAAATATTATATTTAAATAATCATAATCTTTTGAATTGTGTGTTTTTATGCAAATAACCACTACAGATGGCAATAACAAAGTACAGTACAGCGCTGTGTAGGCTACAGTACTTTAATTATGCTTTGATTAACGATCACCATGGCGTTGTGAGTGGTGGTGGTGGTGGTGGGGCTTCTCTGGGTGTAGACAGTGCTACCAGATGTGTACAGGATGGGGCGGGTAGACTTGTAGAAAGCGCCTGTTCAACTGATACAGATGATATACACATCAGAGACACATCAGCTTTTAATGCCTCTGATTTGCGTCAGCGCCTTGAGCTTAGAGATATTAATCTTGATAATGGCAAGTGCCTAACAGGGTTAGAGAGAGACTGTCTGGCGTAATGCACAAAGTATTGTTCTCCGACGTCACCAAATTTGAGACACACTTAGACATGAAAATTATGGTCTTCCATCATGACTCTGCGTGTAAACGCCTGCAGTGTTTCCAAACATGCGATGCACCACACAAGCGTACAGTCTGGTTATACTTACACAATGACCACTACTATCTGATTGAAAACCAGACAGGGTTTTTCGGTGCCTCATATGTGTGTGAGTATTGCTATGGCACGTATGAAACGCCTCTGTACCACAGCTGTAAGCATCACTGCAATGTCTGTTTTACAGACGAGTGTCATACGTACCAAGGTAAAACGTTAAAATGCCCTGACTGTAAACACATTTGTGAATCACAATTCTGTTTCAAGCAACGCAAGGTACATGAAGCAAAACACAATGTCATACCGTGTACGGCGTTAAAATACTGTGAGACATGTGGAAAAACATACAAGGTTAGTAAAAAGAAATGCACAAATGTGCACTCATTGTCTGTTCACACTGTGGTGAACAAAGATTGCGAAGCAGCGTGCCACACAAGTGCTTTATACAGCCAATCGAGAAGGAAGATCCACAATGAAAGTACATATTGTTTGATTTCGAAACCTGTTTTCACGATGGCATACACGAGGCAAATTTTTTGTTCAATGGATATTGATGGAAACGAGTCTTGTTTCAACACATTAAAATGCGTGGATGCCTTTGTGAAAGGGTACAGACAACCTAAATACCGTGGGTATACGTTCATTGCGCATAACGCATCCAGCTTTGACAGTTAAATTCTGCTTGAGTACTTTGTCAAACATGGCATCACGCCTATGGTGACGATGAGAGGTAGCAGGGTCATTATGATGTACGATAGTGCATACCGACAGAGGTGGACTGATTCGTTCAGTTTCTTGCCCATGAGACTAGCCAAAACACCTGCTGCCTTGGAGTTTGAGGATTTGGAGAAAGCTTATCTTCCCCACAAGTTTAACACTAGGGAGAATGAGCACTACAAGGGCTCATACCCTGACCCGTCCTACTATGGGTATGACACCATGTGTGTCAGCAAGAAAACTTCTTTCATGCAGTGGTATGACACAGTCCGTGATGAAACTTTTGATTTTCAAGCTGAGATTCGCGGCTACTGTGTTAGTGACGTGGAGGTGTTGCACCGGGCCTGCACTATTTATCGTGAAACATTTCTCGAATGTACACAGCTTGACCCGTTTGCATTTATCACTCTAGCATCCAGCTGTATCCAGCTGTATGGGCGTATTCAAAACACTGTTTCTGCCGGAAGACACTGTAGCCCTCACGTATGAAGGTGCATACACCAAGCAGAATAAGACATATTCAGATGTGTCTATGCAGTGGCTTGAACATATGGCCTATACAGAAAACATTTAAATCCAGTCACCAAAGTCTCCTACGGCGAGCTATACCGTGCTTTCAATGAAAAAATCAACACATTGGAAACACAACATGGCCTTCACGTTGTAATGATGTGGGAGTATGTAGGAACCCTACAGTACAAACCTTTCTGACCACATACAAAAAAACGGAACGACTCGATCCTAGGCATGCTCTCTTTGGCGGTCGTACGAATACCATGAAACTGTACCACATAGTGGAAAATTATGAAAAGATCAGATACTGTGACTTCGCAAGTCTGTATTCAACAGTTCAAGCAAAAAAACAGTTCCCATTTGGACACCCCCAGATTATCCATAGGGACTTTGATTCCATTGATAATTATTTTGGGTTTGTAAAATGTACTGTGCTCCCGCCAAGAGGTTTGTTCCACCCGGTCTTGCCCTACAGGTGTCAAAACAAGCTCATGTTCCCGCTGTGCAGCAAGTGTGCTGAAGATTTGAACCAATCGTCTGATTGTACTCATAGTGACAGTGACAGACAGCTGTCAGGTGTGTGGGTCTCGTTTGAACTTCAGAAAGCGGTAGAAAAGGGCTACCAGATTGTCAGCATTGACGAAGTGTGGTGTTTTCCCAACAAGACAGACACATTGTTCAAGGACTGCCAAAACATTTCTGAAATGCAAGCAAGAAGCTTCTGGCTACCCAGGGCATGTCAAAACACCTGATGAACAAAAGAAATACATCCATGACTATTTTGAAAAAGAGGGCATTAAACTGGATGCTAACAAAATCTGTGTCAACAAAGCTGTCAGGAGTTGAAATAAGTTCCTCCTAAACTCTTTGTGGGGCAGATTTAGCATGAGGAACAACATGCCTTCGTGTGAGTTGATCACAGAACCATCCGGGTTTACACAACTGATGTTCAGTGACCATTACGATGTGAAGCAATTCTGCTTCATATCAGATGATGTGGCTATGGTGCAGTGGCGTCATGCGGATAGTAGGGGGTCCAGAATAAAAGATGTCAATGTCTTCATTGGCGCTTGGCTCCGGAGCTACACGCGTCTCTTTAGCCCCTCTCCAGTGGCTCCCTGTGGATTTTAAAAATGGAAATGAATAACTGTTTTTTGTTTACATTTTCATTTTTATTTATCATTGTTGTAGGTCTATGGTACGATGGTACGACGGAGTATTAGGGCCACATTTAGGAAAAAAAGTAAATCGGAGATATCGAGAATAAAGTCATATTAATAGAAAAAAGTCATATTATAAAGTAGTAATTTCTCGTAATATTACGACTTTTTTTCTCTTAAAGTTATGACTTTATTCTCATATTACGACTTTTTTTCTCGTAAAGTTATGACTTTATTCTCGTAATATTACAACTTTTTTCTCGTAAAGTTATGACTTTATTCTTGTAATATTACAACTTTTTTTCACGTTAAGCTATGACTTTATTCTTGTAATGTTACAACTTTTTTTGTAATAGAAGACTCAAGATGCAAATAAAATGCAAAGGCATAACATTAAACACAGACAACGCCAAGGTGGTTACTCACAAGTCATTGTCAGGTCTAGTACACTCCTTCATGGCCAATCAGAACACTGGGGCAAATGTGATGACTGTATCTGAAACCATCAAACATGATAAAAAGAAGTTTCATCTGAAAAACGAGACAGTTTTTAAGAAAGTCCAGGTGGTGTACAATAAGCGTAGAGTGTTCCAGGATTACACCACTCTGCTTTATGGATACTAGATCGGACCAGGGTTTTGATGGCAGACTACAGCATCCGTTTAGCCTGGTTGTCAGTGCTCCTTCAAATTGTGGAAAATACATTTTTCTGTCAAGAATGTTATTGAAAACGCTTTGAAAGTTATTTCACATAGGGTTGATAATATTGTTTACATTTACTCGTGCTGGCAACCTTTATATAACCAACTCCTTAAGATGAGGGATATTAACTTTGTGAACGGATTACCAGAATCTCTGTGTGACGATGTGCTTCTACCACCAGACAAAAATAATCTACTCATCATAGACAATTTGATGAATGATGCTAGTAACAACATAGGAGTACACAATGTTTTTACCAAATATGTTCATCATAGAAATCTCAGTTGTAAATATTTAGTGCAAAATCTATTTATTCAAGGCAAGTCTAGCCGAACTATTAGTTTAAACACCAACTACCTTGTTTTGTTTAAAAATCCCAGGGATAAATATCAGATTACTTTATTGGGTAGACAGATGTTTCCTGGCAACACCTATTATTTTTAGAGGCATTTAATGATGCAACTAAATTATTTCCACTTACGGTTATCTACTTATAGATTATAAAACCAAGACACCTGACTTTTTAAGACTCACAGCAAGAACAGGGTTGCTATCAATTCAATCAATCTTATATAAATTGAAGCCGAGCATGCAAAGGGTTATTGTGAGTAATGCAGAAGCAGACTTTATTCACGCTCTGTGTGAAATACCTCTCAATGTAATGCGTGGAAACATTCCTCTGACTGACCGGCAATACAAACAGTTGAAAAAGAAGAAGACAATCATTAGACTCATTGCAGACAGACAAGTCAAGCATTTCAAAAAGAAAAAGTCTATAAATCAGACAGGTGGATTTTTATTACCTCTGCTAGGTGCAGCTATTCCTTTTATAGCCTGTCTTCTAAATCGGTAGTAAAATGGAGCACACCCAAAAAATGTTTTTGGTCCCACATCAACAATTGGATGCCTTAAAGCAGGGGTCAGCAACCCGCGGCTCTTTAGAGCCTCTCCAGTGGCTCCCTGTGGATTTATAAAAAAATTTGTGGAAATGAATAACTGTATTTGTTTACATTTTCAATTTTTGTTTATCATTGTTGTAGGTCTATGGTACGACGGAGAATTAGGGCCACATTGAGGAAAATAAATAAATCTGAGATTACGAGGATAAAGTCATAAATTTACGAGAAAGAAAGTCATAGTATTATGAGAATAGTCATAATATTATAAAGTAGTAATTTTACGTATTTTCTTTTTTTCACATAAACTTATGACATTATTCTCATAATATTCTGACTTTTTTCTCGTAAAGTTATGACTTTACACTCGTAAACTTCTGACTTTTTTCTCGTAAAGTTGAATATAAAGAAGGTGATGGCACAAACAGCGAAATTAGCTTTATGACCCATGACAAACCCAACAGCAGAAAAGGGGGAAAACATTCACCGAATGCACCCCCCTCATAACACCTCCGGGCAAAGCCATTTAAGTCCCCTAGATTGGACACAACTGAATGGCTAAATTTTTCAGTTCTTTATGACCTTGTTTAAATGATTGTATTTTTTTCATCTTCTTCGAACAGTGTTATCTATCGAAAATGTACAGTTCAAATCACCTTTTGATGTGTCTTCGTCGTTGAAAACTGTGATAAATATGACAGTGTTGACAAAATGTTTTCATCTTCTTTGTAAGTGTTTAAATGATTGTATTTTTTTCAACTTCCTTATGATCGTTTTTAAATGAATGTATTTTTTCTACTTTTCTTTGTGACCATGTTTAAATGATTGTATTTTTTTTTTTACTTCTTTGTGACAGTGTTATCTATCGAAAATGTACAGTTCAAATCACCTTTTGATGTCTTTGTCGTTGAAAACTGTGATAAATATGACAGTGTTGACAAAATCACGTTTTCCAAATGTTTTTTATTTGAAAATGATCATTACATTACTTGTACACATGTAAAATTATATCCAAGGCATACACCAGGTTGTATTTTGTTAACAAATCAACATACCATAGTGTCATTACAAATAGGATTGGTACCGTACATGTTTATCACACAATTATAAGTCACCCCTTTTTGAATATGACATAGAAAATACACACAATGCTGACCACAGGAGATAGCATGTTTATCCTGAACCTGTCTTTTAGAATAAGAAATGTCTGTACAGTTTTTAGCCAGGAACCTGTTTATTTCCGACTGAAAATTGTTCCAGTCAGGGGGGTTACCAAAACTGTCAAAGAAACATCCTTGTTTGTGTTTTGTAATATAAATAGCCAGCCAATGCTCACCAGAGGCCTGTACTACGAAGCCAGTTCAACACACCCAGGGTATCCTCTCGTTATCTGGCTTCACTAACCCTAACAACCGAGATCCCGCTAAGCGGTCCTACGACGCTGGTTATCAACTCGGTAAATCAACCGAGGGTTTCTCAGTCTGGCTGTGAGTGTGTTCACATGAACGGGGCGGTGTTTGCAGCATCTGACCAATCACAGACACGGACAAGTCTACAGACTTGCAGACAGACAGACAGAGAGACACATTTTACAAAAGGAAGAGTAAACTATACTGGAAAAACAAAGTTATTAAACTTGTGTTTGGTGGATTATTTCTCTGTTGTTACAATGCTAATTGTCATTGTATTTTACATGGTTGGAAAGCCTGTTTATTTACCTTCACAATGATGTCCAACTTGTAAGGATCATGCATTTGTGGGATGAGCAGCACAGCTGATTATGTGGGTAGCGCCCAAGAAAAATGTTCCAAAAATGCTCTGCCAATGGTAAACAGTGTATTCTCATAAGGCTACCAGGAAGCCTGCAATGACTGCCCTTCACCGTCAGGCCCGTTTGCGCTGGTGTCGACAACACAGACAATGTAACCTGAACATGTGGGGGAATGTCATGTTCAGTGATGAATCCAGGTTCTGTCTGCCAAAGTTGGATGGCAGGGTCAAAGTATGGAGACGACGTGGAGAACGCTATGCTGATTGTTGAACCGATCGAGTAACAGCTTTTGGTGGTTGCAGTGTCATGGTGTGGGGGGGGGGCATCTCCCTCACTGGCAAAACAAGGCTTGTCATCATTGAAGGCCATCTCAATGCAGGGAGATATCGGGATGAGATTCTGCAGCCAGTGGCGATCCCATATCTCCACAATCTGGGACCTAACTTCATCCTCCAAGATGACAACGCTCGCCCCCACAGAGCCAGGGTTATCACAGACTACCTCCACAATGTGGGAGTAGAGAGAATGGAACAGCCTGCCAAGAGTCCACACCTCAACCCAATTCAACACTTGTGGGATCAGCTTGGGCGTGCTGTACGTGTTAGAGTGACCAACACAACCACGCTGGCTGACCTGAAACCAATCCTGGTTGAGGAATGGAACGCCATCCCACAGCAACGTGTGACCAGGTTGGTGACCAGCATGAGGAGGAGGTGCCAGGCTGTTGTGGCTGCATATGGATCTTCCACCGCTACTGAGGCTCCTGATGGTGTATTAAATGAATAAGGTGTAAAATTGCCAATATGTCTTGTTTGTTCCTTGTTACTGATAGAGAGTTCAATCATCCAATCCACCAAACGACTCAAAACAAGAGTCAATACCAACAGGAGAATACTCTGTTTACCATTGACGGAGCATTTTGGCAAATTTTTCTTGGGCGCTACCCACATAATCAGCTGTGCTGCTCATCCCACAAATACATGATCCTTACAAGTTGGACATCATTGTGAAGGTAGATAAACAGGCTTTCCAACCATGTAAAATACAATGACCATTAGCATTGTAGCAACAGAGAAATAATCCACCAAACACAAGTTTCAGAACTTTGTTTTTCCAGTTTATATTAGAAAAATATTAACACATAATCAGACTAAAAGTAACACAGTTGAAGCTGCCAAATTAACAGACTTATTAATTTAACAGAATACTCATTAGTAAGATATAGTCGTCTACACAATTATCTTTTAGGAGTGCAATGGATGAATAGATTACATGTCTTTATACCCTGTGGCTAAGGTTGCTGACCCGTGGTTTAGGTCAAAGTAATCCTCTCCACTTGCTGATGTGTAAAACTCCAGAGGTCCAGTGTCTGTTATTGCCGATACCGGGGGGATTTCAACAGAGGTCGATTTTTCAGTGGAAGTCTGAGTGTACGGCACGGTAAACAGATCTAGTTCTGTCTTCACGCGCTCTTCCGACTGATTATGGATGAGCATCATGGATATTTTTCACAGATTTTAACCTAAAAATATGTGTTTTGACAATAACCCGGGACGTCTGAGCGGAGCTCTTCTACCTTTGGTGGCTGACTAATTTTTTGGCACCTCTGGGTTTTTTAATAGCTGTTTTACGTTTCTTAGACACAGGACGGTTACGCCCATATCCTGTGGGGGGTCTTTTCAGTGGTCTCCAGCTATACTGTCAGTCCATTTCCCTCCTGCTTTCCTGACATGTTTTTTCTGGCTATACTGTATTGGACACAACGTCCCCCATGATATTTGTGGCAGCTATTTTTAAATGAGGTTTCTCTGTACTAAGATAAGATAAGATAAGATAAGATGAACCTTTATTAATCCCCGGGGGGAAATTCAGGTAGCAAAGCACAGATACAGAGGTACAGGTGTACAAAAAGATTATAAAACAATAAATAGAAATACAGAATGGACATAGTGAATGGACATAGTGAATGGACATAGCGTGTACCGTCCGTCAATAAAAAAATGTAGTGTACAATAAATAGATGTAATATGTACAGTCTATAAAATGGTATATGGGATGTAGTGTAAAGTAAGTTTAAAGTGCACCAGTGGTTAGAAGAGGTGGTTGCAGATAGTCCAGATAGTGCGTGTTTTAAGTTAAGGTAGTCCAGATAGATGCAGATAGTCCAGAGGGGTCAGCCTTGGTTGTGGAGCCTGATGGCTACCAGCAAGAAGGACTGACCCAGGCGCTTTGTGTTGTGCCGAGGGGGGATGACTGAAGCCTGATGATACTGAAGCCTCTTTTTAATGAGGGCACAGCCATCCTAAATAAATTGTGAAAAATACCTCCTAAACCGTTTCTGTACTGCGTACTCGATCCGATAAACCCCGGTAATTCACTACCACCATTAGCTTGATAGTATGACATATACCGGGCATCATCACGTGTGTACGGAGTTTGCATCATTTTTCAATTCACACTTAGAAATACTGCTTCACAGGTCTGAAGTGTACTTTGACAATCACTTTCCCGTATGCTAAAGGTATATACTGGTTTTGATAATCTTTTAAAGAGATTTCTATATCATCAATAATTGATTTGGAGAGCGATGTGTAGTGCGGCTTGTCATAAGTCAGAGTGGGCATACGACGAACATCGTCTGACACATTTATACAGCGGAGAAGCGGTACATAACTATCACCCACCAGCTGATAATCTACAATGTGGCTATAAACAAACATATTATAACATGAATGTTGGCAGGGTGAGGTGCAGCATAGTGTTTGGGGTTACTGGTATTGTAAATGGCTCCCCCGGTTTGAAACCCAGTATTTCAGCCAATTCTCCTTTAAATGTTAACATAGTTCCCTCTGCCCCCAAAAAATAAACAAGATTTGTAATATTATTATAAATTAAAGTTATGTGTGATGTAGCAGGGTAAATGAGGCATTTCGAATTAAATTATTTTACTATTCGAGGTATAGAATCATAAAAACCAACAGATAGTGTTATAGTAATTGTCTGCTTTGATTTATAATCAGAAATAACCACGTCCGAATCTGTGGAGGGGAAATTAGCCCACACCCTAGGATATTGTAACTCAATATTGCCCACCTCATATGGTTCGTTCAGAACAATTGGCTTTGCTGGTTTGGTCCTGTAGCGCTATATCTTATTATTTGAGTATATCTGTAATGATGCATTACTAGGTAGTGTAACATAAAAAACGTTCCTCTCCATATCTGATCCGGATATGCCTCGATTCAAAAGTGAAGCGTATGCGGATAGCCCACGTCTTTTATGGAGCAGCAACAATATCTTTTTCAGAGAGCCATGAGTTACATCTTTCGGGCCAGCCCAGCCATTTTACAAGGACCTGACTTTAACGCCCTGATTTTTTTATGGCCAATATTTTCTCCATTTGAAACACTTTGTTTTTATCGATAATTACCAGTTGTAATTCTGGCTCATAAAACGTACCTCTCAACACCTCAGCACCACAATCCGCTAGTCTATACAGAGGGGGGTCTCTGGCTATGCGATCTGTTATTATAAAATATTCATCTGTGAACGTTTGTTCATAACCTTTTCTAAAAACACCACTGAGTTTCAAAATTCTCACTGTATTCCCGACACTGAATTTAAAGGACACCTTTTTCTGAGGTTTTAGCTTGTACAAGTTGTTAAATACTGTCTTTTCATTGTCTTTATTTACAGCGGCGGGACGCATCTTTATTGACCTATGATGAGACTTGTTATAGGCATCAACAAGGTCCTGGATTATGTCGACATATCGATGTGAATTAACACTTGTTAAATATCTCCACAGACTCACCCAACGAGCTTCACAGGAAGAGGTGAGTCATCCCACCCCCCATTTAGTCTCTCCTCTCTCCCTTCTCCAGTATTTTATTTGTAAATCACAACCTCTCGTCTGAATCACGCATGTAGTGGCATGAAAAATATATTGTTGCCATCCCACAGCAACGTGTGACCAGGTTGGTGACCAGCATGAGGAGGAGGTGCCAGGCTGTTGTGGTTGCGTATGGATCTTCCACCGCTACTGAGGCTCCTGACGGTGTATTAAATGAATAAAGTGTAAAATTGCCAATATGTCTTGTTTGTACCTTGTTACTGATAGAGAGTTCAATCATCCAATCCACCAAACAACTCAAAACAAGAGTCAATTCCAACAGGAGAATACACTGTTTACCATTGACGGAGCATTTTGGCAAATTTTTCTTGGGCGCTACCCACATAATCAGCTGTGCTGCTCATCCCACAAATGCATGATCCTTACAAGTTGGACATCATTTTGAAGGTAAATAAACAGGCTTTCCAACGATTTAAAATACAATGACCATTAGCATTGTAACAACAGAGAAATAATCCACCAAACACAAGTTTCCAAACTTTTTTTTCCCAGTTTATTAAGAGAACTGGATCCAGCGTTGGAGGCGGGGCCCCGGTCATTCCTATGAGAGTTGCTCAGTGGCGCATGAAGCCTAAATGGCTCGACTTCCGTCTGGAAAAGTACCCGGATCTTGGCGAAGTAACATCCGAGATGATTGGTGGAGTAGCGTCCACTCGGTCACATGACTCGGTCACGTGGTCCCAACGTCATGCCGTCGTCACGGCTTGTGCTCCAGCCTCGGTCTGGGTCTCACTCACATGAACGGAGGAAGGGAAATAACTCTGGATTCGGCTATTAGTGCGTTTTACAACTTTAAAAACGTAATTTTTTAAATAAGGGCTATTAGAGTGTTCGTACTGGGAGGTTGATTCACATAAAAAAAAATGATCCGCTGAGTTACAGACGTCTCTTCCCCAATGTAAGTCTATGGGAAAAAGTATTTTTGGGCCCAAAGGCATCACGCGGCGGACACAGAAGTTGCAGGTAGCTCACCTGGTAGAGCGGGCGCCCATATACCAAGGCTGATGGTACGTGTCCACAGGCTCCGTCCTTTCCACGCTTCCCATTCATTGTCTATGTAAGCAGCCGTTCAATGCATTCTGATAGCGTGGCGGTGCGATTCAAGAAACAGAGCATCACGACGCCCGCTCCTCATCTACATAAAGTTGAGGGCTAGTCTACTTTATACAAATCACAGGCATCCGACGCGACTCGCCACCTCTCAAAACTCCTGAGAATCTTTTAAAGTAAACGTTGTAGATTCAAAATAAAGACAGATTCAGCAACTGCAGGATTATTTCTCGCCTCAAATGTTTTCAGAAACCCATTTCGGTGAACTGTTTTCGTGCAATAAGCGAAAGTTTCCAAACGAGCCTCCATGTTGGTCCGATTTGAAATCTGGAGGACCGCCCACAAGGGAAAGCGTTTGTCCAATCAGGTGCAGCCGGAAGTATTTGCACGGTTGTAGGAGGGGAGTGTAGTTTTCTTTGTTCTGGTTCAGTAGCAGGTCAGAAGCCATGGAGGAATAATGAATAACGGTAGTGTCGGGATTTCCAATCCTTTATGATGCTTCGCTGCCAAATATATCGTAACAACGCCGGAGGAACGCAGCCTGGAAGAGAGTTGCAGAGATTGTTGGTCAATGTCACCACCCACTATTAATTCATCTATAGTGTCACCGCCTAGTGGCACGCCCACCGAGCGTCCAATGTAGAAAGCGTCACGTCCCCTCACGATAAAAAACGCTCCTCTGGACACGTACCATGAGTCTGCAGCGGTTTGGGTTTGAATCCGACCCGCGGACCTTTGCTGCATGTCGCTCCCTCTCTCTCTCCCCCTTTACAGTCTATGTCCTGTCAAATAAAGGCCAAAAGAAAAAAGAAAAAAAAAGAAATGATGGTTATTATAAAGTGTTACCCATTTAAACTTTTACCTTTCAAACTTTTCTCTGTAAAACATTTACCTTTAAAGCTTTTACCTTTTATAACTTTTACCTTTAAAACTTTTTACTGTAAAATATTTACCTTTAAAAAAAACAAAAAAAACTAGAAAACTTTTCTAGTAAACATTTACTTTTCAAACTTTTCTCTGTAAAACATTATAGAAAGGAAAGATGATGATGGTCAACCCGTCCACTGTTTTGAGAATTTAATTGAGGATTAAATTTGAAAATGTTGCAAATGTAACTAATACATATCATAAAAGACACATATGGGATCAATATTTTATAAAATTATACTGAAAGAATGTGAAGTTTATTAAACAGGACGGAGCAGGCCTCCTGGGTGCAATTCTTCATCTGTCCACCAGATAGCCTCAGACTTTCCCTCCTGTCCCAGTCACCTGACTCTCTCTTCCACCTGCTCACCTGTTCCTCATCCCCCAAATAACCCCCACAGTATTTGTACCAGCCCATCTCCACCTGCTCCCTGCCAGGTTGTCGATGTTGCTTTGTGCCTTTACTTTCCAACCAGCTGAACCTTTAACTCAACCTCTTGGTCTGTATTTTAATACCTGCCCTGTTGTTACTTCTATTCGGACCATGGTGCCAGTAAGCTTATGTATTTTCACTTTTTCATCAAATCACTGAACTGTTCCTGTCTGGATTATCTTTTCCCTTGTTACCTCTTTGACAAATAGAGTTAGTAACACAGTGGTGGAAGAAGTACTCAGATCTTTTACCTTTAAGTAAAAGTAGCGATACTACAGTGTAGAAATATTCTGTTACAAGTATAAAAAAACCTGCATTCAAAATCTTACTTAAGTAAAAGCACAAAAGTATTAGCATCAAAATATACTTAAAGTACCAAAAGTAAAAGTACTCATTATGCAGAATGGCCCATTTCAGGATAATACTGTATATTTGATATTATTGGATTATTGATGCACTATGTGCTCACTACTTTAATGTTGCAGCTGGTGAAGGTGGAGCTCCTTTTAATTACTTCTGGGTAATTAAATCTATAATAATACACCATCATTTATGAATTAATTACATGTTTGTATTTATTAATAATCCGATTTTGAAAAGTAAGCTGTCAGATAAATATAGTTCAGTAAAAAGTACAATATTTCCCTCTGAGATGTTGTGGAGTAGAAGTATAAAGTAGCAGAAAACAGAAATGCTCAAGTAAAGTACAAGTACCTAACAATTGTACTTAAGTACAGTTCTTAAGTACAGTACTTGAGCAAATGTACTTGGTTACTTCCCATCAATGCTGTCTTGTTGGCTGTAGTTGCCATGCCATAAATATCTACAAAAATGATTAACACTTCATTTAAAGCCATGACCTCTTAGTGTCTCTCACTTCAGTGACCCTCTACACTTTCTCTGCCTCACATTTCAAGACAGCCCCCACTCCACCTTGTCACAGCTCGAAAACAATCGTCGGAAATGATCCCCCACCCAACCAACCAACCAACCCATACCCCCCCTCTCCCAGTGGAAAAGTCCCTGGCTCTCTCAGCCGGGACAGGAACCATCAGCCTCCTTCCCTCTGGCTCCCCCTCCTCTACTTCAGCTCACTTTAACTCACTGTAATCTGCTTCAGTGTTATGAATGACCAAACTTAAACAACACGTGACAGAATAAAAAGTGTCAGAGTGAGACATCTGACTATGACTAAAACATCACATCAGTTTACACTAAGCATTGACAACTTGAGCTCCAGTTTTTGGTTTAATTGAACCCAATGTAAAGATGAAAAACACTGGGTAAAAAGAACTGAAGCAGAAATAAAAAGATGATGCTGTTAAATACTGAACTATCATATCCTCATATCAATGTGGTTCTTGTGTCAGCTAATTAATTTCCTTTTATTCCAATACGTCCCATCATTTGAATTCTGTATAAAGTTTGTTGTCATTCACTATCAAAATACAATTGTTGTTGGATGAATGTATTTCATTTCATAGTTGCCTTTGCTCTTCTTCTGTTTATGTTTTATGGCGGCTGGCACCCAACACTTATAGCAGGCTGATCTCATACAGTAGGTCGGGTTCACACCTAAATGTTCGGTTCCTGAATCAAAACAATGCAAGGATGATATATTGTTTCAATTTTCCAGCTGGTCCGGTTTGCGTTCACAAAGACAAAGCTCACAAACGGTCCAGAAATTGTAAACAAAACTCACGTGGTGGAAACGTCATTTGATTATTGGTCAGGCAGTTGGCAGGTAAAGAGACAATAGAGACAATAAACCGCTCCTAATTTTCTAGCTGAATATTGTAAATCATGGAGCACCGTCAGATTCTGTTCATGTTGCTGTTGACCTGGAGCACATATCAGCACTTTAGTAGAGACAGCGGGTATTAAATCATTTATTAATGCAGGCATTTCCAGGTAGACGCTATCTTCATCTTCAGCCCATATGTTAAGGAGGCATCTCACTTCGTCGTGAGTCCAGTAGTAAGTAGTTTTGTTGCCTAATCCTGACCAAGTTGATCTTTTCCTAAGCCTAACTAAGTCGTTTTTTTGCCTAAACCTAAGGAAGTTGTTTCCTGTGAAGACAGAAGTTTATTTTGAAAAGACTGTATGTAACGAGAGGAAATTGACACGTGTTGCTGGACATTTGTAGGAAGACGAACAAAAAAGGAGGAATGACGTTTTCTTAAGATATCATACGAACCGTTGCATGAGAATACGGTTCTTACAGCCGCCAAAATATAAGTTAGGATGGGAGTGGTGCATTATTTTTATTGCTAAGAAATCAAACTCATTTTCAGTGAGCAGTTTTGCACATTGTTTTGCTTTAAGCCCTAAACCAAGTCTTAACCCTCAAACAGCCCTTTGAAGAATGTCCTCACTCTGCGCACGCCTGCACACACACATGCACACATGCACACATGCACGCATGCAGACACACACACACACAGAAAGGAAGGAGGTAATTTCTCCTGCAGCTCGGTGGATTTCCTCTGTTCTTATCACTTCCACAGGAAAGGCATGAAGACAGACAGAAAGACGTGTATAGAGAGAAGTGAAACCTCATTTCTACCTCATTTACACTCAAATGTTGTACTTTTTTACTGCACATTTATTCAATTACTTAAGTTACTTTGCAGATTCAGAATATTAATACAAAATATAATCAGCTAAAAAAGCATGTATTATTATAGTCTACCCAGCAATATATATAAATTAGCTTCACCTTTACCAGTTACAACATTACTTCAAGTGATAAACATATTAATGCATCAAAAATGATAATCCAGTAATCTAATATATATCAATTATTTCGAAATGAGAAGAGAGTACTTCAAAATTACAATGTGGAAAATCAGGATGACAAAATGATTGATGCATCAAATTAAGAATAAGAAGAAGAAGAAGAAGAAGAAGAAGAAGAAGAAGAAGAAGGAGAACAAGAACACCATTGAGAGACAGGGGGAGGGGGAGCAGAGGAAACAGGAGGTGTGGCCTCCCCCCCCCCCCCAGCTGTTTAAAAGCAGTTGGTGGTCGTGCGAGCATCCACTCAGTGATGTTGAGGGGAGCAGGCATGACAGCAGTGGGAGAACTGGTGCTGGTACTGGGCTTACTGGTGAGCGCTCACTGTGAGGTGAGAGCACGAGACCCTGAGGTGGAGGAGGACGAGGAGGAGCTGGGAGTAAGAGGAGGAGGAGGAGGAGGAGGAGCAGCGTCTCCCCCCCACCTCGAGAGGCTTCACCCCGGGGCGACAGAGTTCCCCCCACCCGGAGAGAGAGGGAACTACCCAGCCCGAACCGGGTGAGTCCAAAACATCCTGAACTCGAGCTGCACTCATTACATTTTTTCTCTGCTTTCGACTGTTTTCCCGCCTGAGAAAGTTCCATTCAGTGAGGAAAGCTGTGAAGTTCAAAGTTTGAAGTTGAAAGTAGAGCTGCAACAATTAGTCAGTTAATCGATTAGTTGACAGGAAATGAATCTGTAACTCTTTCAATAATTGATGTATCATTAAAGCTGCAGTAGTCAGTATATTTTTGGCATCGTTGGTAAAAAAAATTCCATAATAACCTTTCAGCATATTGTAATTCAAGTGTTCTGAGAGAAAACAAGACTCCTCATGGCTCTGTTTTCAAGCTTTAGAAAATCTAGTCCGTGACAGGAGACTGGCCAATCACCCGTCATTTCAGAGAGAGAGCGTTCCTATTGGCTGTGCTCCGGTCATGTGGGCGGTGCTTGGTATTTCCTCAACATATCTCATCATGACTGCTGGGTCCCAAACTTTCTCATTTTACAGCTAAACAGTACACTACAAGATGATTCTGAAAACATTTGAGGAGAGAAATAGACATTACAGTAACAGAATATTGATTCATATTTGATCAGCGTTGCCTAGTTTGACCGTTTAGTCAGAGTTTACGAGTGGTTGACAGATGCTCAGAGACGGCAGCTGGACGGCTGACTAAAGCTCGGCTCTGATTGGTTGTTTTCCTCCGGTCTGTGAAATCCTCCAGATATGCGGAGGACACCGGAGGACACAGAGGCACATGATATTTTTCAGATTACCTGTCTCATGCACTACTGTCAGGATATAGGACCTAGTAACCGTTTAAAAAAATAACTTCATTAAATGGGCTAAATCTCTGCTAAAGGAAATGCCACGTAAACATTAAAAGATTTATATCGACCATGTGACACAACATTTACTGATAAAAAAGAATCAAATCATTTGATCATACATTGGTGCCCTAGTAGTGAAGCCTGCCTATACTTCAGCTCTGGAGGACTCGTTAAAACCACAGATGATTTAATAGCTGTGTGGCTCTTGCAGGATCGGTACATTGGTCAAGTCAATGTCACTGGCGCACGATGCTGCCAGGGATAAAAGATGTGCCACATCAACGGAGGATCAATATCAGGCATGAGAGGCTTCTAAACATACTCTTTATATATATTTAACCAAACACTGAAAGAACCAAGCAGGTCTGCCTTATTACACGATTTTTGCAACAAAACAATTATTCCTATTTTCACCAAATATAACACTGCACGTGTGTAGTTACAATTCTGGTTTATTACAACTTATTTTGGTGATCCTGTCCATCCGCCCTTTCAGTAATAATAACATGACACTCACCAAATTAATATCTCAGTTCTGGGAGCCAGTAGTGTAAAGTAACTAAGTACTCAAGTATGTACAATTTTGAGGTACTTTTCCATTTTATGCAACTTCTACTCCACTACATCCCAGAGAGAAATATTGTCTTTTTTACTTCACTACATTTATCTGAAGCTTTAGATACTACTAGTTACAGAGATTTTAAACAAAAAAATATATATAATAAAAAAATAAACACATTGTATTGTGTCTCCTTGACACGTTTCAGAAGTCTCTGAGTTGTCATCAGTTCCACCAAAGAGACACTTCTCTAAACTTCTCACATGGTTTCATTTAAAAAGCTGTTCAAATGATCCAATATTTCACTAAAGATGTGAGAAAAGTCAGAAACTGAAAACAGATTTGTGTATCAGGGCTTAGCGTCTTCTTCTTTCGTCTCTCCTTAATCATCTCACGACCCCTCAGGTTTATCTGGTGACCCTTTGGAGGGGCCCGACCCCCAGGTTGGGACCCACTGGACGAAACTAGATAAATGTATATAAACTAGCTCAAATTCAGTGTGGTGTTGTTTGTGTTGTGGGATGTTACATATGCTGCGTTTTTGCAATACAATACAATAAAACACACACACACACACACACACACACACACACACACACACAAGTCACGCCTATTGCATACAGAAGTACCAAGCAGGGAGCACTTAACTGTTTTGACTGCCAGCATGCTTATAATAGGCTGGTACCACCCAGGCTGTTGTTGACACACACACACACACACGCACACACACACACACACAGGAGTCACACCTATTGACCCTTCCTTATTCCCGCCCTTTTTCGCTCTGTGCTCCAATAACAGTGGAGCAAGCAGAACCTCGGTCAACTTTGCCCTTTCCTGTTATACTTAGATGGATATGCTCCGTCTGTTCAAAGGTAACATTAGGCCTACTATGTAAGTCCCATTACACTGTATAAGGTCACATCTGAAGATAGCTAATGAATAGCTACATCAAGAAGAGTTAGCCTAATGTCAGATCACCAGCGTCATTCAGCTTTGCTTCCTCCTTATTTCTGTGGTAACGTTAGAGAGATTTGGAAAAAAGCCTGATAGGTTGATTGCTGACATATTTTTAAGATGACTCGAATTATCGTTTGCCGGAGAAGATCAAGGCTAACGTTCCTTTGAGTATATTATCTCTACGTGCCGCCCCAAAGTAACTATTTGTGTTATTTATTTGCATATACACGACATCTAACATCCCAACAGGAAGAGTTACCTGAGTAAAGTTTATCATCATGAATATATCTTCACATTGCATATTGTAGTCCTTGCTGTAGGCTCCTTGAAGCCCAGAAATCTGATACACACTGCAACAGCAGGCTAAACAGATCCGCCATCTCCATGTTTCTTTTTGTGAAGCTCGTCTGACCTAGCAACAGTAGCTAAGGCGGGTTCAAACCTGTACAAGGACTCAAAGGATTCAAGTAGGGATGCTCATTTTGAAAAATTTTCTTAACCAATAACCGACTCTCGTTAACCGATTATTAACCGTTAACCGACAAGAGTTGTGCCTCTCATGCAGCGGTGTACCAGCTGCAGGAGCACATCAGATATTGGTTGACGGGAGTCTCCAGTTCACCGTCCGGGAGCGTTAACTTAGCAGCTACGGTGCTGCGTGTAGTGTCGCGGACATGCAGCCACTTTCCCAGTAAGTCTCCACCACAGATTTAGTTTGGTTTAGCAGGTTGTCTGCTGTGTGTCTGCCCGGTGTAGCTTTAGCGAGTGACCAACAAACAGTGTGTGTATTTGTGCTACGTTAGCAGCTCTAGCATTGCCGGAGGCTTCGTGCTCGCCGCCGCACACGTAGTCTGTGTAACTTTAGTGAGTTCCCAACAGACCGTGTGTGTGTGTGTTGGTGGTGAGTGTGAGGTTGTTGGTGTTGTTCTAGCTGTGAACGTAGGTGTAGCAGTGTGTGGACAGTTTATTTGTCGGTGAATAAATGCTATGAAACTACAACTCCTCCACTCCGCTCAAGAGAGCCGGAGAGATCGGAGCCGACTCCCTGTATCCTGAAACTCCGGCTCCGCCTCTTAAGGTGGGCTGTTAAGGTGGACCAGCTTTTCTCCTTAAAGAGACGAGCTGCTCCTCTGAGCCGCTCAGCTTTTGAGTTCATTATTAATATTTCTTTTAACTGTTTTAACCGATAGCGTTAATCGGTTAAAATGCTTAATGTCGGTTAACGGTTAAACGGTTAATTATGGACATCCCTAGATTCAAGGATCATTTATTGTCATTCTGCAATCTTGGAACCCATTGGCTACATCGACAATGGATTGCATCTGGAGGCAATGGTTATATGTCTGTGGTTTGGGTAGCCAGTGGATATCTGGGCCAAGACTTCTTTATCCGTGTGCTGCTCATTGTTTACAGTCCGATTAACAACTTGAGATGCGAGACTGGAGTTGAGAGATGATGCTTACGACCAGGTAATTTCATAAGTAGCCAGTTTACAAGCTCATTTTTAACAAAAATTTTAATTTTTAATAAAAAGCTAATTCATTGTCAGACGATAGCCAGTGGGTTTTGAAATTACATTTTGGCCAACACAGACTGTTTACCAGCATTCAACCACAGCCTGCTCAAACGTGATTGGTCAATACTATTCGGACTACAAACTGAAACCAGAACACTTCGGATACCAAAATCGTATCCTGTTGCCCACAGATTCTACATGTGAATGCAAATGAATGCAGAATCTGTTTGTAGAGTCGTTCTACAACTCAGGGTTGCACAACAAAATGCATTGTAGCCTAGTCAATTTATGCAAAAAAACATGAAAAAAGAAAAAAAAAACTGTAGTACATCCCTAGTGCATTTGTTTTTAATCTGCTTCAGGAGGAATGCAAACGGCAGCAACAAAGACACTTGACCATTGACTTTGACTATGATTGAGCACCAACCATCATTGATGTGAACACATATTCCACCTCTTCGGACGGCTGTAGCTAAGTGGGTAGAGCGGATCGTCCATTAACCACAAGGTTGGCAGGTCGATCCCCGGCTCCTCCTAAAGACTGCATGTCGAAGTGTCCTTGAGCGAGACTCTAAACCCAAAGTTGTTCCCCGGGCGCTTGCAGCAGCCCACTGCTCCTAACATACTTAGAATGTTTTAAATGCAGAGGTCAAATATCATGTGTGTACCTGTATGTACTATGACAAATAAAGGTTTCTTCCTCTTCTTCATCTTCTTCTTCTCATCCTGTGCTCTGTCCTGCTGTCTGGCCTTCAAGTGCAACTTGACCTGGGATGCCACGATGGCACCTCTTAAGGTCTGTGTAAAGATGTGGGCGCATCAGTCTCCGAGCTCCCGTTGCTAGGTTAGCCTGAAGTCTTATTTCATCCATCTTATTTTCCTGTAACCGGACCTGAGCCAGGAGCAGGCTGGGTAGGGGAGTAGCATTAGGTCCTTGCTGGGTTAGCTCAGCTCTCATCCGGGCTCTCCTCCCTTCCTCCCGGGGCGGTCAACTCCACATTCGGTGGCATTCGGTCTGTCTGGTCTAGCTGGGTGGTCTAAAGATGCCTTGGACTGTGATTGTCTCAAGGACAGCTGCACTTTATTCAAATCCCACACTTCCTTTTCCGATGATGAGCGTAGGCTATCTCTGTCATATGCTGCAGATGCTCCAGTAATAAAGACTCTCGCGAGACTCACTGTCCGGCGACCTATCCTAACCTACATTAACCATTCAAAGTCAATGCCTAACCTTAACTATTCCAGGTCAATGCCTAACTTTAACTAATCAAGATCAATGCCTAACCTTAACCGTTCCAGATCAATGCCTATCCTTAACTATTCCAGGTCAATGCCTAACTTGAATTAATCAAGATCAATGCCTAACCTTAACTATTCCAGGTCAATGCCTAACTTTAACTAATCAAGATCAATGCCTAACCTTAACTATTCAAGATCAATGCCTAACCTTAACCGTTCCAGATCAATGCCTATCCTTAACTATTCAAGGTCAATGCCTAACCTTAACTATTCCAGGTCAATGCCTAACTTTAACTTATCAAGATCAATGCCTAACTTTAACTACTCAAGATCAATGCCTAACCTTAACTGTTCCAGATCAATGCCTATCCTTAACTATTCAAGGTCAATGCCTAACCTTAACTATTCAAGGTCAATGCCTAACCTTAACTATTCGCGATCAATGCCTAACCTTAACCATTCAAGGTCAATGCATAACCACAACCATTCCAGATCAATGCCTAACCTTAACAATTCGAGGTCAATGCCTATCCTTAACTATTCAAGGTCAATGCCTAACCTTAACTATTCGAGATCAATGCCTAACCTTAACTATTCGAGATCAATGCCTAACCTCAACCATCCCAGATCAATGCCTTACCTTAACCATTCCAGATCACTTTCTGTCTGTGTGATCTCAAGTCATTCACGAAACAAAAAAAAAGAATATTTGGATTAAGATGATCCTCAGCTGAATGCTACTACCGATGGCATCACACAATGTCCAATCTAATCCAGTCCAGTATTTCCAGTTTTAATGGGACCTGGAGGTGCTATTTATTCATCTTCTTCTTCTTCTCTGCATACCTACTTTTTTGTATCAGTTGTTCTTGTTTTGTCTCTTATGTCGGATATTTCTATATTTTTTTAATACTGTGGGCGAGTTAGGGGCACGATATTGGAGGGTGAAGGGGTAGTAGGGTACGTAAATATGAACAATAAGTGAGACTATACTCAAATTTTACATTAAAGGACCAGTGTGTAACAATTAGGGGGATCTATTGGCAGAAATGGAATATAATATTAATAAATATGTTTTCTTTAGTGTATAATCACCTGAAAATAAGAATCGTTGTGTTTACGTTGCCTTAGAATGAGCCGTTTATATCTACATAGAGAGCGGGTCCTCTCTTCACGGAGTACGCCGTGTTGCTCCGCCATATTTCTACAGTAGCCCAGAACGGACAAACCAGACCCTTTTAACTTTTCCTGCTTGGGCCTATGTCAATAATGTTACTCTCTCCAGTCGCCACCACTCTCTCTTGCTTCACCACTCACTTCCCATGTACACACACACTTTACGCACTGGCTCTGCTCCAATTGGCTTTAGAGAGGGCCATTCGTGTTTTCGCGTAAGCCACCACATTTCACGCTTGACATACGGGGAGGCTTCAGTTGGTTGCAATCTCATCATCTCACCGCTAGATACCGTCAGATCCTACACACTGGACCTTTAACTGATATGTGAGCTGATCTGCTGCATTTTCTTTAGATTTGGACGCTTGTTTTGGGAACAGTTTTTAAAAATGTGTTTCTGAGACTAAATAAGAGGATTAAATGTCTCGAGCACGCTCATACAGGCCTCCGTCATCATTCTGACCCACATCCATACATTAAACTGCAGGACTCCACAGATTCCCTGATAAAATGATCCCTGAGGGCTCCTAACAAAACAAACCTCCATTAGCTCAAAGACCCCCACAACTTTAAACTTCTGCTTTAATGGCATCGTTCACAAATGGAGCTCTTTGTGCTGTAATGGAGAGCAGCTTTCCAGTTTTGCTCTGTTTTTTTTTTTAGTCCCAGCGTTATCATTGGAGGCTGAGGGTCGAGTGGCGGGGGTGGGGTATACATGCTTTAGAGGCCAGATGTCAACAGGTAGTTAAGTGCTGATGAAGTGGAGGTGGAAAAGTTTGTTGTGAAAATATCTGAGGCTTCGGAGGAACTTTAAGCATTGATTTTTTATTTTTTTTTATTTTGTACTCTTTTAATGTCTAATTTTCTTTTAACGTCTTTTTTATTTTACCTACCTGCCCAGAGACTATGGGCAGAAAATATTTGCTAGAAAACCTGATACATTAAAGCTTTCCTTGTTTTATATAAGATTAAAGTTCTTGGTGCATTGTCTCTCTTCAAATGCAGAAACATAACATAGCTTTGATTAGAAATCCTATGAACTTTACATGCTGATCATTTTCCACATCCTTAGTGTAGTTTTGAGATTAATTTCCTTCTTTCCTTTCAGTCGTTTGTTTTTACTTCATTGCTCTGAAATCAACTTGAAACTTGCTGCAGAGAGATAAAAATAAATATATGCTCTTATTTTGAAGATTTCCTGTCTTTGCACTTTTATTTCTTTGACAGCAGTCCATCATGGTGGCCTTCCAGGTTGAGAGGTAGATTTGCGGTGCGTTCCAATAGCCATATGCCAGAAAAGGATTTAGTATGTCCTAATATATAGTATGTCAAATGCAGTATGCCAGAAATACCAGGAAGTCCTACTACATCCGGACGCATTGTGCAGTATGCAAGTCAGCATGCTTTTCTGGCTATTCTGACCCACAATCCTCTGCACAGCAGATATATGAGGTCAAGGTAAAAGGAGGAATGTTATGATGAAGTAGTATGTCCCAGTTGTATGCATACTGCATGCATCAGTATGTACTTTGCAAGGGCAGCTGCTACATGCACTAAAAGTAAAAAGAACAAGTATGCGATTTGGAACGCAGACGCATCGTTCTTTTGTCTCTTTGTTGTGACCTTTGACCTCCTCGGCTGCTTGAATTGCTGCTGATCTTGTAATTAAAGCCTCACCGAAATCCTTTTAAAATAAAAGTTCACCCAACTTGAACAGAAGAGGAAGATGACGCTCACACCTTATTCATTTAATACACCGTCAGGAGCCTCAGTAGCGGTGGAAGATCGATACGCAGCCACAACAGCCTGGCACCTCCTCCTCATGCTGGTCACCAACCTGGTCACACGTTGCTGTGGGATGGCGTTCCATTCCTCAACCAGGATTCATTGCAGGTCAGCCAGCGTGGTTGTGTTGGTCACTCTAACACGTACAGCACGCCCAAGCTGATCCCACAAGTGTTGAATTGGGTTGAGCTCTGGACTCCTGGCAGGCCGTTCCATTCTCTCTACTCCCACATTGTGGAGGTAGTCTGTGATAACCCTGGCTCTGTGGGGGCGAGCGTTGTTTCTTTGAGGATGAAGTTAGGTGCCAGATTGTGGAGATATGGGATCGCCACTGGCTGCAGAATCTCATCCCGATATCTCCCTGCATTGAGATGGCCTTCAATGACAAGCCTTGTTTTGCCAGTGAGGAAGATGCCGCCCCACACCATGACTCTGCCCCCACCAAAAGCTGTTACTCCATCGATGCAACAATCAGCATAGCGTTCTCCACGTCGTCTCCATACTTTGACCCTGCCATCCAACTTTGGCAGACAGAACCTGGACTCATCACTGAACATGACATTCCCCCACATGTTCAGGTTCCATTGTCTGTGTTGTCGACACCAGCGCAAACGGGCCTGACAGTGAAGGGCTTGCAGGCTTCCTGGTAGCCTTATGAGAATACACTGTTTACCATTGGCAGAGCATTTTGGCAAATTTTTCTTGGGCGCTACCCACATAATCAGCTGTGCTGCTCATCCCACAAATGCATGATCCTTACAAGTTGGACATCATTGCGAAGGTAAATAAACAGGCTTTCCAACGATGTAAAATACAATGACCATTAGCATTGATACAAGAAATATTCCACCAAACACAAGTTTCCGAACTTTGTTTTTCCAGTATAGATCACCTAGTTTGACAGCTTGGTCCAAGTTTGGTGTGGCGGACGCGTCGCGCTGGACGGGTTCATTTGTATAAAGGACTGTTCCCAACCTTTTCATTTTGAAAGAGCAACGGCCAATGAGGAAACTCCAACACTCAGCCGACCAATCGTGTAACTTCATCACTCAGTGACAGACTTTTTGCGTTTGTAGGACTGGCCCTCTGTGGTCCAGCCACAGGATGTTCAGAATGGAGGACGGAACCTGCCAAAATCAAAAATAAATCAATAAATGACTCATTTGTCATTAAGTGTAGCAAAAATAATATTCACAATAAATGCAGCCATTAATTAACTGATAAAATGTAATATATCAATTCATGTCACATTTTATCAATTAAATCTTTATATCATTTTTGCTACATTTAATGATATTTATTTATTTATCTATTGAGTCATTCATTTATTGAATGATTTTGGCAGGTTCAGTCCTCCATAGTTCAGGGAGAATGTAGACACCAGAGATCACAATCATGCTCTCGTGGACATTTGAATGGTTTCATATGACAGGGAGGGTTATCTAGTCGCCCCAAATCACATCGATTACATAAATGTATGTGTACATGCTCTGGTTAAAGATGAAGAATACTTGAACGTTTCACAGGAACAGAAAAGAGGGATGTTGATCTATAAATCCAAAGTGAAAATATGTGTGTTTGTGTTTACTGAATGAATGTGTTTGTATAAAGAGTCTCTTCCAGAAACACAGGAATGATTGTGAAACATGAAAGTGGAGCTGAACTCTCAGAGCTGTTGGTGACACGGTCGGCCAGAGTCAAGCAGACAGGAAGTGATGAGACAAACAGTTCAACATCAACATTACAACATTATAGTAAACACATATCAACACGGTGTAGGGTTGACTCCAGAGAAGATTAGACAGAGGGGGATGAGGTAAAAGAGGAGCAAACAGGAACACAAACAGAAAGCATGTTATAGTCCTAGTAATGAATGAATGAATGCCAAACAACTTCTAACATTCTTATATGAAATAATATCAATAAATAGCTGCTATTTGTAAATCAAAATATTCTACAGTCGTGGGCAGATTATGAGACAGCAGTCCCCTGGATGTAGAACATGGCCTCCCACCTGTCCTACACTGGAGTAAGATCCCCAGACTGAAAAAGTGGTGGTTTTGCGTTTCGTTGTAGACGTTTGTCTTTCCAACAAGGGCCCTCCCCCCCTGCCGTGCCACCCCTCTTGTTTAGTGACGAAGTGTTCTCCAGATAATCTAATGAGTTTTTAAGTCGTAAATGAATCTTATGTAAGTATGTTGAATGTTCTCAACCCGTGAAGGAAAAACCCCTCTGGGCTCTTCACTGTGACTTCATGGTGTGTGTTTCTGTACCGAAACACACACACACACACACACACACACACACGGTCTGTGATGACCCCGTCAAATCACCAAACACACCTTATCTGACGTCTGTAACCCTGTGACCTCATCACACACGTGTTTATAGTTAGCTTCATTCACCACAGCTGCTCAGTGACTCTGATTGAAACCTCATTGTGTGGGTGTGTGTGTGTGTTTGTGTGTGTGTGTGTGTGTGTGTGCGTGTGTGTGTGTGTGTGAATTCATTATATTTAAATTTAAGTATGACCTTTTGTCATTAAATTTCATGTTCAGATTCAAACCAACAGTGAATGTATCTACTAACAAGTATTGTATGTAACAAAGCCTGATATATCTTCCTCTGTGCGTAGAGCTCTATGAACACACACACTTTGGTTTCTTTTGACTCAAACAACATGTTCCACACAAATACTCACTAGAGCACCAAATGTGGATTCATCCGCCGCTGAAAATAGTCCCCCAACAAATGCACTATTCGAAAAAAACTAAAGTGACCAGCTGGAATTTACTGATAACTTTTGAAAACATGAAACTGTATATTGGTGTGTTTTTAAAGGTGTACATCTTGTGTACCAATGGACTTGGAGCTGACAGCCACAGACAAGAAGTCAGACAGGAAGTCAGACAGCTGAGAGACGGACTAACATGTTGGTTGGTTCGGCTCTAAATGTAGGATTTGTTGTCTTAAACTTTATATAATATCCACTTAGTTTGTTCACCACATCAGTATTAAAGAAATCTCTCCACGTGTTTTTGTTTTATTCAGCAACTCCAGCTCTCATGAGGCTTTGCCAGCACAGTAACATCTAAGAATTATGGGAGCTGCAGTTGACAGATGCACACAAAGTAATTCCCAAATGATTGTATTGTTAAAGGAATAGTTTGACATTTTGGAAAATACGCTCATCCTCTTCCTCTCTGAGAGTCAGATGTTCAGATGTGGGAGCGGTATCGATCTTCTCATTCAACTCTTTCCAAAATGTCAAAGTCCTCCTTTAAGATAACTGTTGTCTGTCAGTGAGGAGAGAACACCATGGTTGACCTCTGACCCCACACAGGACAAAGGAAAAAATAAATTGCAAACAAGCAAATTCTCCTCAAATGATCTCATCCGTCTCCCTGAAACACAGCATCGGTATCTTGACTCTCTCTCTGTGTGTGTTGTGTGTGTTGTGCAGGAACTGGTGTGCGTTCGTGCAGCGGCGGGTGGTTACCATGGCGGTGGCGTGTGGAACAGAGAAGTACACCATCCAGTCTCAGAGTCCGTGTCCGAGTGGGACGCCCGACTGCCAGCTGGTCATGTGAGTACACAACGATAATAACAAGTGTCAGTAGTGGAGGAAGTCCTAGAGCAGGGGTCAGCAACCTTTACTATCAAAAACAAAATCTGTCTGGAGCCGCAAAACATTTGAGCATTGTGATGAAGGTAACACAGTTTATAGTCTAAGTATATAGAATATAAGTCTAATGCTTTGAGGGCCAAAGTGCAAATGTACTACGGAGTATTAGGGCCACATTGAGAGAAAAAAAAACGGAGATTTACAGAATAAAGTCATAACTTTACGAGAAAAAAAGTCGTAATATTACGAGAATAAAGTCATAACTTTACGAGAATAAAGTCATAATATTAAGAGAAAAAAGTAGTAACATTACAAGAATAAAATCATAACTTTACGAGAAAAAAAGAAAAAATAACACGTAAAATGACTACTTTATAATATTATGACTTTATTCTCTAAATCTCAGATTTATTTTTTTCCTCAATGTGGCCCTAATACTCCATTGTACTGTCGTACCATAGACCTACAACAATGAGCAATAAAAATGAAAATGTAAACAAAAATTAATTTCCATTTTTAACAATCCACAGGGAGCCACTGGAGAGGGGCTAAAGAGACGCATGTGGCTCCGGAGCCGCAGGTTGCTGACCCCTGGTCTAGAGGAAAAGTCCTGAAGGGGATCACTGAAGTCATCCTATTACAGTCATTTATAAGCATGTTTACATGCACAGTGGTCTCACAGTTATTATCAGATTTTGGAAGTATTTTGGTTTGTGTGTGTTTGCCGGCAGCTAGTATTCAGATCATTCACTTCAGTAAAAGTACTAATACCACACTGTAAAAAAGCTCTGTAACAAGTAAAAGTCTTGTATTGAAAATGTTACTTTAGTAAAAAGTATAATCAAGAAAATGTAGTTAAAGTATTAAAGGGACTGTTTGTAACTTCTTACACGTATAAATCAACCGGGTCGATGTCCCATGCGCGCTCGCATATACACTCCACACTGCAGAAGAGTTAGTAGCTCTGAGAATATCTAGTGAATGTACAGTGGACGTTTGTGCAGAAATAACTGCTGCAACTCCTCCAGACCAACAGAGGTTTCCCGTGTCTTGTGAAGTGACGGGGCTCCGCAGCGAGAAACGTTATCGTCTCCGACCGGGTGCCGTTGTCTCCCCTGTTCCCTCCGGCCGCGGTCGGGAGGCTGATGCAGGAAAAGCCAACACTAGGATCAGCAGTGATTCATGGAGAGACCTTCGTCTGGTCAGCTAACATTACTGCCAAGCAGCTGAAATATAGAGTGATATTGTGCTTTTAGCTGACGTGTGTCGCCTCACTGTGTTGAGAGATGCTCCTTCATGTCTATTTAGAGCGAGTAAGCGCGAGCCCGATGCTGACTTTCGTTGACTTAACAGCCACAGGTGTCGCTGTTAACAAGACATTCTGATTCTTACCAACAGTCCCTTTAAAAGTAGGCTATAAAAATGTCACCTATGACTGTTCTACTATTATATATTCTATCATTAGATTATTATTACTCATGCATGAATGTAAAAGCGGGATTCTACTGTTGTAGTTGGTTGAGCTGGAGCTCATTTTCAACTATTAACTAATGATTATTTTCATTATGGATTAATCCGCTGATTATTTTCTCCAGGGACGGCGTGTCAATATACGCTTGGTACATAGTGTCCTTTCAAAATAAACTTCTGTTTTCACACAAAGATATGTTTAGGCAACACAACCACTTAGTTAGGGTTATGAAACGGTCGTGGTTGACGTTAACTTCACTGACTAGTGACTCAAGCGACTAACGACTGACATGACAAAATAAGTCAACGTTACTTTTAGTTTCATATGGAACATGAACACTGGTCTTGTGGTTGAAAGTCTTGTGTTTGTTTGACCCATCCACCACACCTTCCACCCAACCATTAATACTACGTCACTTGCTCCAACCGTCGAATAACACTGCGGGTGTGTTTACATTGGACAGCCCGGTTTGTCACATAGTGTCGTTAAAGGGTTCCTCCGTGCGTCGGTTTCCGATGCCCAGTATTTGATGAGTTGGGAGTGAGAACGGGTTGTTCTTGTATTATGTTTTCAGATCTATTTCCATTACAAACCAGCAGTTTTAGTTACTTTACAGATTACAGTTTTCATCCCCTTCCTGTCATGTATCTCCAGATGTGTTGATGTTGAATGTTTGTGATAAACTGAAGGATGAGGTGTTCCTTTATGGGTTGAGAAAAGTCTCCTACTTCTCAAAGGTAAATTAACTCTTTAAAAAGCCTCTTGGATCAGCTGGGAAAAGCATCGTCACAAAGCTGAAAACAGGGCTGTTATTCTGACACCATGAGAGTTGACTTTTTAGAGATACGTGGTTCTCACAGGACAATAACGCTACAAACATATGATGATCATATAGAGTATGTTGCATTGCTGTAGACTGAACTAACCAACAGTATATAAAGGAGTTAAAACATCTAAGGCAGTAAAATGCAACATACACATTGATGCAGCAGTAATATTATTCCAGAAACATCAGATATAATAGTCAAACACTGACAGGGAACATTTTACTGCACAATGAGTACTTTTACTTTTCCTTCTTTAAGTATATTTTGCTGATAATACCAAGTATTATCAGCAAAATATACTGAAAATATACTTACATACTTTTACTTTTGTAAGGTTTTGAATGCAGGACTTTTATTAATAGTGGAGTATTTTCACAGTGTGGTATTACTTACAGTACTACTTTTACTTACTTACTTGATGATCTGAATACTTTTTCCACCAGTGATTATCCATTAAGTGTTAAAGGGACTGTTTGTAAGAATCAGAAATTGGTTGTAACAGCGACACCTGTGGCCGTTAAGTCAACGAAAGTCAGCATCCTGTTGCTCGCGCTCGCCCGTGTGCACGCGTTACCTGAATGTGAACAAGCATCGCTCAAAACAGTGAGGCGACACACGTCAGCTAAAAGCACAATATCACTCTATATTTCAGCTGCTTGGCAGTAATGTTAGCTGACCAGACGAAGGTCTCTCCATGAATCAATGCTGATCCTAGTGTTGGCTTTTCCTGCTTCAGCCTCCCGACCGCGGCCGAGTGTGCGCACATGCACGTGAGAGTGGAGCGAAAGAGCGAGAACGAGCGCGATGTGTGAGTGAAGGCAGGCAGGCAGGCAGAGGAGCAGAGTACAGCAGAGACTCCGGTCCTGGAGACCAAAGCTACGGTCTCACGATTTTAATGTCAATGTACAGCTGACTTCTAACAGTGTATCTGTATTAAAACTGACTTGAACAGTTAATACATCTACCAAACTAAGAGCCTGCAACGTTTCCTGAAACCTGATCAGGAGTCACAACCTCTCATTTAAAAACCTCATCAACTGTAAATCAGAATTTCCACATTTTCTTGTGTTTACTTCAGCTGAAGGATCAGATGGACACGACTAGGACTTTATACAAACTATTTGCACTTATGAGACTCTGTTGAAACCCCATCAGATAATAAATTTACACTGTTTGACCTCAGTTCCTGGAAAGTTTCTGAAGAAGTGACGCTTTGATTCTGACCTGACAGCAGCAGAGCTCTGATCTGAGATCCGATCCCTGTCCGCTTGCTCCAGCTGGTTTCTGTCTCATCGATGTTTTGGATCTTTTAAATTCAATCTCAGGTGTTTTTCCATTTCAAATGTGAGTTTTGACTTCAACAAATTTGTGTCCAGGTACAAGCAGTCCACCCGGCCAGTCTACAGGCAGAAGCAGCAGATCATCACCGCTCTGCTGTGGCGCTGCTGTCCGGGACACGGAGGAGACAACTGTGAGGACACAGGTGGGTCAGCGGGTGCTTGCTGTGTTTCTAGTCAGTTCTTACTTAAGCAAAAGTAGTAATACCACGGTGAAGTGATACTCTGTTATAAGTAAGAGTGCTGCATTCAAAATCTTACTTATGTAAAAGTACAAAAGTATTGGCATCAAAATATAATTAAAGTACTAAAAGTAAAAGTACTCATTATGCAGAATGGCCCATTTCAGAATAATACATATTATATTATTGGATTATAATTACTGATGCATTAATGTGTTCATCAATTTAATGTTGCAACTGGTAAAGGTGGAGCTCATTTAATGACTTTATACTATAGGGCGATAACACGTTAACGCAAATTCGTTTTAATGTCACTAATTTCTTTAACGCATTAACACAACTTAAGATGTATTAGGTTGTAGCGGCTCAGTTTAATACTTTAATACTGGCATCATATTAAACTAGAAAACCTGATGAATCCATCTGTACCAACCATGTCATGCTAGCTTGTCAGGAAGGAGGTTAAATAACGCTCCAAACTTACGCTAAATTTTGTAACGGAAAAACTGTTATGGTCATTTTCAAAGGGGTCCCTTGACCTCTGACCTCCAGATATGTGAATGTAAATGGGTTCTATGGGTACCCACGAGTCTCCCCTTTACAGACATGCCCACTTTATGATAATCACATGCAGTTTGGGGCAAGTCATAGTCAAGCCAGCACACTGACACACTGACAGCTGTTGTTGCCTGTTGGGCTGCAGTTTGCCATGTTATGATTGGACCATATTGTTTTATGCTAAATGCAGTACCTGTGAGGGTTTCTGGACATATCTGTCATTGTTTTGTGTTAATTGATTTATAATAATACATATATACATACATTTGCATAAAGCAGCATATTAGTCCACTCCCATGTTGATAAGAGGATTAAATACTTGACAAATCTCCCTTTAAGGTACATTTTGAACAGATAAGAAATGTTCGGTTAATTTGTGATTAATCGCAATTAACTATGAACAATCATGTGATTAATCACGATTAAATATTTAATCAAAAATTGACAGCCCTAATTCAGACAAAATTAGACAGACTGTCACTAAATTGAAGGCCATAATGTTCGGGGCCTGTCAGAGGGACCACGGATAATTCATTTTGACTTGTGCAAAATAATAAATGTAATAAATAAAGATCCTATACTTGTGTGGGAAAAACTCAAAAGTCTGGTTTCAGCGTGTTCCAGAATAGAAACCCGACCCCTCGTTCCCTCTGTTCTATTTTTCTCTGCAGGAGTCTATTTTTACAAAAACAGCTAAACTTTGGTATTGCTCAGGAACTTAATTCAGTCCAGATTGTGTGTGTGTGTGTGTGTGTGTGTGTGTGTGTGTGCGCGTGGGAAACTGCAGTGTTTACCAGTTATCTAAAGGAGGACGTCCTCTCTTCTCTTCTCAGTCTTTGTTTGTGCTGAAACGCAAAGTTTATCAATGAAAATAAAAAAGCATTTCCTTTCAGTCTTTATCCTACAATCAGTCAGAGAGGAAGATCCTCCGTCCTATATATATATATAGTGTATACTGTAAACTTGTGTGTTTGTCTCTGACAGTCTCTGATGCACAGTTGGATTCTGAAAGCTCAGCTCTGATTGGAGGATCTGAAACCGTGAGAACAGAGCTCCACGCTCCAGGTACGATGACACTGCTCACACCCACATGTCCCCGGTTCAGCTTTATTGTTGCAGTTCACCTTAAAGTGGCAGTAGGCAGAATATTTTTGGCATCATTGGGCAAAGATTCCATAATAACCTTTCAGCATATTGTAATTCAAGTGTTCTGAGAGAAAACTAGACTTCTGCTCCTCCTCATGGCTCTGTTTTCAGACTTTAGAACATCTAGCCTGTGACGGGAAACTTTGACCAATCACAGGTCATTTCAGAGAGAGAGAGCGTTCCTATTGGCTGTTCATTCAACAGAGGCAGCTGTCAATCACTCGCAAACTCCGATCAAACGACTACGAACATATATTGATAAGAAGTGAAAGTCAATTGTTCGTTCCATTGCAACGTCGGCGCCCAGCAGCAGAGCTATGCTTCCGCTTTTGGGCTGAAAGCGACTACCAGACGCTGGTAAAATGTCCGCTTACAAAGTGCTGTACAAAAATAAAGTGTAAAACAAAATTATAACTATTTATTCTTTTATTAAACTTTTTTGCCTGGCTGCTTCCCAGAGGAGCATAAAGTGAGCGATGGACATAAATGGAAGTTAGAAAAATCCAGCACACAGATGTTGAGAGCAATCTCAAACGTTTTCATATCAAGGATTCAAAATGGAGTCCAACAGACCACAGAGCATGGATGTAGAAGAGGGTCCAATAGACCACAGAGCATGTATGTAGAAGAGGGTCCAGTAGACCACAGAGCATGGATGTAGAAGAGGGTCCAACAGACCACAGAGCATGGATGTAGAAGAGGGTCCAACAGACCACAGAGCATGGATGTAGAAGAGGGTCCAATAGACCACAGAGCATGGATGTAGAAGAGGGTCCAATAGACCACAGAGCATGGATGTAGAAGAGGGTCCAGTAGACCACAGAGCATGGATGTAGAAGAGGGTCCAATAGACCACAGAGCATGGATGTAGAAGAGGGTCCAATAGACCACAGAGCATGGATGTAGAAGAGGGTCCAACAGACCACAGAGCATGGATGTAGAAGAGGGTCCAGTAGACCACAGAGCATGGATGTAGAAGAGGGTCCAACAGACCACAGAGCATGGATGTATAGAGGTTGTGTCCTGTGTAAATATTATAATAGTAAATAGCCTAAAGCTACATGAAATTCTGTTGATGTCATACTAGTAGCGCTACTAGCTACTGGCCGATAGCCGGTTGTTTGGGAACAGAGACGTTAATACATCCACCACGGTACAGGCTGACAGCATACAGCCCATGGGTGTATTAAAAGATAATAAAAGTGATGAAATACAGCCAATATATCAATTATTACAGCCGCATACAGCTAGCAGGAAGCTAGCAGAACCGGATATGTCATATGAGCGTGCAGGGCGGTGCAGTGCCGTGGGTCTGATGTACGTTCATTATGGCGAGGAAAATAACTCTGGATCATGATTTAAATGAGGACTATTTAAGTGTTCGTACTGGGAAGTTGATTTACCTAAACAAAAAAGATCCTCTGATTTACAGATGTCTCTTTAAACATTTATGGCTATCTTATTGACATTTCAGTCCAAAATGGCAGCGCCATCTAGCGACAATTGTCAAAAAAGCACCAGATTTTCGCATCTTCGCTTCCATACTCTTTGAAAACGGTCAAACTAGGCAGCGCTGATAAATTATGATTCAATATTCTGTTACTGTAATGCCTATTTCTCTCATAGAATGTTCTCAGAATCATCTTGTAGTGTACTGTTTAGCTGTGAAATGAGAAAGTTTGTGACCCGGCAGCCATGTCGAGATCAGTTGAGGAAATACCAAGCACCGCCCACCAGCCGGAGCAAACTTTCTCATTTCACAGCTAAACAGTACACTACAAGATGATTCTGAAAACATTTTACGTGCGAAATAGAACTAGATTCACATTTGATCAGCGCTGCCTGGTTTGACCGTTTGAGTTTGTGAGTGATTGAATAGCAGAGACGACAAGTCTCCTGCTCCAATTCCACCTACTGCTGCTTTAAGTCGAGGATTACCACAAACTTTGATATCAAACTTTCAATCCATCTAATAGTTGTTCAGACATGTCAGACAGCCGTCTCCTGGAGCTCAGAGGGGCTTCTTATGTTTATGCTTTTTAAAATCTGATTTTCCTTTGTTTTGTGTTTTCTTTGCTTCTATGCCTGGGAATACACACAGACACACAGACACACACACGCACACACACACACACACACACGCACACACACCCTTTGTTAACAGTGTCCGAGCAGTCTGACTCATTCCTGCCTCTTTAACAAAGTGAGGAAGCTGTGAAGCTGCAGAGCAACACTTGGCTTCGATAAACCTTCAGTCTAGGTCAGGAGGAGGTCCAACCTCCTCCACCTCCCCACCCCCGGTGTGGAGGGTGTGGGCGAGCCGCTACCATAGGACCCACCACCAAGGTCACCCCCACCACATCCTCGGCCTGTAAACATACGGTGACTCACACACAGAAGGAGGGGGGAGTACGCACCAATACAGTTAAACAGTACAGAGAGGTCAGAGGTCACAGCAGCCTGACAGTGGACGAATGTTACTGTGACCTGATGAAGTAAAGGAAGAGAGGGGGGAGAGGAGGGTTGTTTGTTCTAACTTCAGCCCAGCACAGGTGGGGTGGGGGTGGGGGGGTTCGGTGTTGAGAGGTGGATGAACAGTGTTTTTATATGTTGACCCTTCACTCGCACATGTCCTTATCCAAGAGGTGTTGATGACCTTCCACTGCCACAAAGCTTGATTGTGTCCAGTCACAAGTTTGAGAGGAGCACTCTATATTCCTAAATATAGATTTTTCGTGCTTTTAGGTTGTAGAATGTCCTCTTTACAAATACTGAGTGACCGTTTTATAAAAATAACGTTGCTCCAATTCTACCCACTGCTGCTTTAATTCTAGAGTACATAACATGAAATATTTCAACCGTGAGTGGCACTGAGAACTCTGAGAATCAAAACAGTCTATGTTTTTGGAAAGAATCCTGACTAAAATACACCTTTGGCCTTTAGAGGCTTGATTTAACAAAGAAAGACAAACAAAGAGGCAGTTACACACACACACACACCTCAAAATGGTACAGTCCGCTCCCACCACGCCTCCGATTGAACCGACTTCCTGCGAGCTGAAGTCGACTTAATTAAATCATCAACAGAACAGCGGCCCAGCAGAAATAGGCCGGACACAATAACAGGAACACCTTAAAATACAACCGCCTCAGACGTGAGTCATCACAATAAACTTTACAACCTGTACACACGTTACATCTGTCTCTGTTATTGTGTCCACCTCCTGTACATCGAGAGAGTTCCCAAACTTACTGCTAAAATATCTGAAGAAAATGTCGGTATTGATGTTGCCGCTGAAATTTTGCAGTTAAAGCTAGGGTCGGTAATGTTTACAAAGTACTAAACTATAGTATACAGTATATACTATATATACAAAGAGTACGCTAAATTTAAAAAATGATCCAACCTAAAAAATGAAAGTATCTAGCAGCACCAGCTCCAAAAGTCCCCAGATCTAGAGAGAAAGACACTCTGGCCCAATTCCATCCGGCTCCTCCACCCTCCCACTCCGTGGTGGAGTGAACTCTGTTTGTAGTCCCACTCACAGCTCAATGAAGCTCCTTCTTTAAGGTGGAGGGTAGAAATACAGTGGCCGCTTTGGGACGAACTTCACTCTCTTTAGCAAGGAAAGAAATATCAGAATCAGAAATACTTTATTGATCCCCGTGGGGGGGGTTTTATGCTCCCGTTCTAGAATATAAATATAAATATATAAAAATAGAGAAATATAGATAAAAGATAAAATATAAATAAGAAACATATATAACAGCAGTGCAAATAATAATGCTGAAAAATAGGATCTATGCTAAAGATATAACTGGACGCATTTATAAAAATTCAAGAATAGTGTAAATAAGAATATTAGTTTAAATGTTCTGTATAAATAAATGCAGTGTTAATACCAGAGTAAACCAGATTATTTCACAGCTGAATGAATGCACTTAATTATTGTACTGTTAAGTCAGTATTGCACAGTTGAAGATATAATAAATGATGGGGTTATAACTCCTAATAGGGGTAAAAAAGATAAATATATGTTGTATGTATATATATTCTAGACTAGACAAGGGTATATTTGATCCTAAATACAATCTATTTACTTTATGTTGTTGACGTCTGTATGACAAGAAAGTAGAACAAATGAAATGTCAGTTTGAGCAGTTTATAGTAAATGTTTGTACTGGAAGTCTCACAGAACTGACATTGGATTGTGTTCCATGACGAACACTAAACGGCGTTGCACGTCGTCAGTAAGGGCGGCTGGTTGAGTCGGCATCGATGCAGCTCGCTGTTGGAGGGTTTATAACCCACTTCCACTCCCCAGTGATTGGTTTGGAATGGCACTTAATATGGCGGACCCTCCACGTGAACGTGCAAACGGAGTGGAAGTGGGTAGGGAGAGGGTGGAGGTGGGGGGTTTGGAATTGGGCCCAAGTCTGTAACACTGACAGTCCAGCCCTTCATAATGACCGTAAACAACAAACATGGCTGTTACTCAAAGCTGTCAAGCTAACAGCTTGTGGAAGACTCCGGTGACGCGCAATGAGTGCATGGGCAGGCAAGCAGGTCACATGTCCAATCATGTCATTGGGCTGAATGAAATGATTGGCACCGTGAAACAATCAGAAAATAACTTTTCTTTCTCTCATTCAAGGCACCGCCGCGCTACGTCTCGCCCTCTCAGCTCGCTCACACGATCTCTCTCTCTCTTTTGTCTCTCTCTTTTTTGAATGAGTGAATGAAGCCGACAGCAGAGCCTAACTTTACTTTTAATGTTCTCAAACCAAGAGAAATGTTCTTCCCTCGTCCTAAAATGGTCCTGAATGGATACTAGAGTATTTCTTTGTTTCATTTTGTTTCATGAATGAGGCGGTACAGTTGAAGCAGCAGTGCTGTGTGTGTTTGAACAATCAACGACAGTCATCCCTGCAAACTCCACCCTGGAAGTTCTGGTACTTTCACAAAGTACTACCCCACGATCAGGGCCTTTTGGGGGGGGGGGGGGGGGGGCCTCATAAAATGTCCCCAGAACTTAATTCAGCAGTGAGTTCCTCAAAAGGTTGTTATGACTCCAGACTAAAAGCTTGATCTGGGCCGTTTGAATGCTTTTACCGTCGACTGATTTGACCCAAAGAAGTAATAAATGAAAACCACCTTCTGTTTTCTCGTTATCTCGAAATAACAAAGCTTGTTTTCTTGAGATAATGACATAATTAACTTGTGATCTCAAGATAACGGCATTAAAAAAAAATTGAGATTTGAATCATGTACGTGTTGGGCCTCCGTATAGGAGTGTGATGATATATCAGTGGAGAACTCTTTTAACCCCCTGAGACACGCCCGCGATCCTGACTGACTTTACTGTGTTTCAGAAGCTCTAGTAGGTTCAGCTAGAGTGAAGACACTGGTATCATATGAAAATAAAAAATCTAAAGAATCCATTGGTACCAACCATGTCATGCTACCATGTCGGGAAGGAAGCTGAATAACGCTCCAAAATGGGCTAAATTGTAGGAAAACTGTCATAGCCATTTTCAGAGGGGTCCCTTAACCTCTGACCTCAACATATATGAATGTAAATGGGTTCTATGGGTACCAACAAGTCTCCCCTTTACAGACATGCCCACTTTATGATAATCACATGCAGTTTTCGGAATGCAGTATATGTGTAATTTTCGCCTATTCTAAAATTATGTTTGAATATTTCTGCACACTGTGGTCCATAAACAGTCTTCAGTTCCATAAATGGGTCTCACTATAGAGCTGAGATTCTTGTGGATCCAATGAGCGCAACTGTATTCATGTGTGATGATGTTAGTCCCCATAGGAGACATTCCAGTGAGACCATTTTTTGAAATTTGACTTCACTGTATAAAATGCCCTGTGGTGACCTCTAGGATAATCACAGCCTCATGAAACTTTACAGCCACAAACTACAGACCTAGAGCATTCAGAGGATGGATGGATCAAACTAGAGACCTAGAGCATTCAGAGGATGGATGGATCAAACTAGAGACCTAGAGCATTCAGAGGGTGGATTGATCAAACTAGAGACCTAGAGCATTCAGAGGATGGATGGATCAAACTAGAGACCTAGAGCATTCAGAGGATGGATGGATCAAACTAGAGACCTAGAGCATTCAGAGGATGGATGGATCAGACTAGAGACCTAGAGCATTCAGAGGATGGATGGATCAGACTAGAGACCTAGAGCATTCAGAGGATGGATGGATCAAACTAGAGACCTAGAGCATTCAGAGGATGGATGGATCAAACTAGAGACCTAAAGCATTCAGAGGATGGATGGATCAAACTAGAGACCTAGAGCATTCAGAGGATGGATGGATCAGACTAGAGACCTAGAGCATTCAGAGGATGGATGGTTTTCCTAGCTAGATTGACAATAAGGGGGTTTCTGAGCAGTTTACAGAACAGAAGTTGCTCGCCATCTGATCGCTGAAAAATGCAACTCTGCAGAAATCTCCAAACGTCAAAAGCTTTGGATCCCAAATCACAGCATGGCTTCTTCTATGGTGTTCCTCAAGGTCTTGGTGTCTTAATGTGGTATTTTGGAGGGATTATTCATCTTTTTTTTTTATCAATTCTCAATTGGTAAAAAATAATTACATTTAGCAACAAATCAACAAAAAAATTGCTGCAACAACTTATGAGACATAATAGAGCACGGGAATGACTATCATATACTTCTATCATAATGTTCTAAACCCTTATACTGTACACTTTACAATTATTTTTACATAATTCATTAATTAATTCATGTTTATTTCTGGTTTATGACTAGAACAACTTGGCACATTTGAGCTGGATTGCAAATTAATCTTCAGGTTCTCAGCTTTCAGATGATGTTCACCACTTCTAAGTGACATCTACTCTTGAGCTGCTATCTCCCCCTAAAGACTCCCTGGACCCCCTACAGAAGAGAAAAACGGGTCTATTGTGGGTCTCAGAGGGTTAAGACCAAACCATGTTCATTCTCAGAAATAAGTGACTGAGATGTTGAAGAATTAAGACAGATTTTATTATTTTGTTATTTTCATATTATTATAATATTGATTATTGATACTTTAAATCAGAGTGTCTGCTTTGCCTGAGGGAGTGTATTCACTTTTTCTACAGGAAAATAGTTTTTGGTCTCAGCTTAAGAGTTGAAAATAATGAAGGAAACACATCTGATGACACTGCAGGACTTCCTCCTCTTTTTGTTTCATCTCCAGTGTTGCAAAGGCAGCATGGTGTATTTCTGCCCTCTAAGCTGACTGCAGGTCACTGATATGGAGCTCCGTGTTCCTGCTGTCGCTCTGACTGAAAGCTAAAACAATGAACTCAGAAATTCCCAAATACATCAGCCTGTTTCCCATCAGCCCCCTCTGTCTCACTCTCTTCCTGTTGGTCTCTCTCTCTCTCTCTCTTCCTGTTGGTCTCTCTCTCTCTCTCTCTCTCTCTCAGTTAGTACAGTTTTTGAGACCCAACTGACTTTACTGTCTTTTAGAGGCTGTAGCAGGTTCAGTTGTAGAGCTAGAGTGAAGTGCATATGAAACTAGAATCTAAGGAAACCATTGATACCAACCATCCCATGCTAGCTTGTTTCGAAGGTTAGGGCAGGCAAAATAACGCTCCAAAGTTACGGTAAATCTTGGTGAGGAAAACTGGCATGGCCATTTTCAAAGTGGTCCCTTGACCTCTGACCTCAAGATATGTGAATGTTCTATGGGTACCCACGAGTCTCCCCTTTGCAGACATGCCCACTTTATGATAATCCCGTGCAGTTTTTGAATGCAATATAAAAATCCAATGAGCCCAATTATATTCATGTGTGATGATGTTAGTCCCCATACTAACCATTTCTCTGTAATGAGACCATTTTTTGAAATTTGACTTCACTGTATAAAATGACCTGTTGTGACTTCTAGGATAATCACAGCCTCATGAAACACTACAGCCACAAACTAGAGACCTAGAGCATTCAGGGGATGGATGGATCAAACTAGAGACCTAGAGCATTCAGAGGATGGTACATCAAACTAGAGACCTAGAGCATTCAGAGGATGGATGGATCAAACTAGAGACCTAGAGCATTCAGAGGATGGATGGATCAGACTAGAGACCTAGAGCATTCAGAGGATGGATGGATAAAACTAGAGACCTAGAGCATTCAGAGGATGGATAGATCAGACTAGAGACCTAGAGCATTCAGAGGATGGATGGATCAAACTAGAGACCTAGAGCATTCAGAGGATGGATGGCTTTCCTAGCTAGATTGCTAATAAGGGGGTTTCCGAGCAGTTTCCAGAACACGTGCTCGCCATCCGATCGCCGAAAAATATAATTCTTTCAGAAAACTCTTGTTGTCTTAATGTGGTATTTTGGAGGGATTATTGGTCATTTTTATCAATTCTCGAGTGGTAAAAAAAAGGTTAAATTTAGCAGCAAATCGGTGTAACAAATGTTGCACAAAAATTGCTGAAACGACTTATGAGACATAATAGAGCATGGGAATGGCCATCATATACAGTACTTCTATTATAACGTTCTAAGCCCTTATATAATTTTACAATTTATTTTAATTCAGTCATTCATTTATTCATTCATGTTTATTTCTGATTTATGGCTAGAACAACTTGACACACAGTGCTGAGCTGCATCAGCTTTCAGATGATGTCCACCACCTCTATGTGACATCTACTGTTGACCTGCTATCTCCCCCTAAAGACCCCCTGGACCCCCCTAAAAAAGACAGAAACGGGTCTATTGTGGGTCTCAGAGTGTTAATGAGACTTTATTTGTATGATCAGATAACATAAATAATAAATACAGTAAGCACACAGGATTATAAAAAGTAAGTCGTTTTCAATATTCAATTTATTATTTACTCGGAATCAGAAAGATCCATCTTTTGGGAAACACCAAATAGATGTTTCGTGTTTTTACAGGAGAAGTGAAAGTTTTGACCAGTTGGTGGCGCTAGAAGCTACTCGTGAAGCTTTAAAGATAAGGCTGGTGATATTCGGTATTTTTCTTATTGCCAACAAATCCTTTGAAACTCCAGCTACTTTCAGCTCTCTCCCTTCTCCATTTCTGATCCACCTGTTTGTGTTTCAGGTGTGCAGCAGCGGCTCCAGCAACAGCGGCTCCAGCAACAGCGGCTCCAGCAGCAGCGCGACGACCCGAACCGCGAACAGAACGACCACCAGGTGCTGTACGACACCGGCTACCAGGACAACCAGCAGAAGACCCCACACCCCGCCCTGGACCCGGACTACGGCCACAACCCCCATCAGACATCACACAACACCACGGACCCCCCTCCCAGTTCCCCCTCAGGTAAACACTGTTGTCTCTGGCAGCACTATCGACATTTTTCTTTGCACTGTTATGCTTATATATATTTTTTGAAGTAACATTTTCAATGCAGGATTTTTACTGTAACAGTATTTTTACAGTGTGGTATTAGTACTTAATACTTCCTTTACAGAATATAATGATTAATAAGGTGTGTGTGTGTATGTGTGTCTGTGTGTGTGTGTGTGTGTGTGTAGAGGTGATGATAATCCTGATGTCTCATTCACATCCTATGAGGGAACTATAACACACACACACACACACACACACACACACACACACACACACACTGAGCTCCATTCCTTTGCAATGACACCTCTTGTAACCACACACACACACACACTTCCTCTCCAGGAAATCCTGTCTTTCTTCTGTCTCCCTTACATTGTTCCATACATATGGACTATAAAATGACACTATATTACACCTCCTGTGTCACCAGACCAGCATGTGCATTACCTCACGATTCCTCCGTCCTGTGTGGAGCGTGTTTGGGGATCGGCCTCGCTCTTGTGTTCCCACAGTGCTCTGTTCTCTCTGACCTTTGACCTCACATCATCAAGCATTACATCATCCTTAAAGGAACATTCTGCAGCTCCATCAGTTCCTTCAAATCCTCCGTCAGTTTTTTAGATTGATTTCCTTCCTTCCCGGTAGGACTGTTCTAAAAACCCTACATGCATGATTATTGGAGGATAATCATGCTCTTCAGTGTGTGTGTGTGTGTGTGTGTGTGTGTGTGTGCGTGTGTGTGTGTGTAATATAACGTATATAAAATATGCTGAATTAGCTATTATAAGCTCCTGTTTGCAGTGTACCCATGAATGTACAGAAATCTATTACTGGATTACTTTGATACTGAAGAAAACCTAAAAACTCTCAGAGATTCTCAGGCAAATTCTGCAGTTATAAGAAACGTGTTTTTCTATGATTTCTAAGGAGGTTTGTTGTTGTTTATCAACGATGAACAGCAGAGATAAAGATGTCCTCGGGACGTGTAATTACACAGAATCTAAAAATATGTTTATCATGCCTGTGTCTTCAGATTTGACCCAACACACAACTTTTGATGCATGATAATGAGCTGTCGATTTTTTGGTGAGCGTTACTCTGTATCCTTTCTTTTACCCTTTTCAAAATCAAAAGCACGAGAGCAGAAGGGTAAAAAAAATTGATTAAATTGTGTGTTTGCTAGGAGAGTGAATTGCGAGTGCAAGGAGTGCTGTCGGAGCGTTATGTCTCCGCTTCCGTAAGAAAAATATAGGTTCCAAAAACGAAGAGAGGCGTTATCATTTCCATTTTGTCTTCCATTTCCACTTTTACAGGTGCTTATTTTCTAGCTGGTATCACATTTGGTTAAAAAATCTGCTCCTGATTTTATTTCGTTTTTTTATATACATCTCTTTATTATAATATTAATTTATTTTAATTGAAGATGTTAATGTGTATTTAAGTCACATTTATTTTAAGTTATTCATTAATGTTCCATTTAAGTATTTTACCATTCAAGTTACATTTAGACTGTAAAAGAGCCTTTAGCACATTTCTTATAGAGGGTATCAGTCTTGCATCAAATAGAGAATACTACTGTTAACAGTTGAGGCGGACCCAGATGCAGACACAGGAGGCAGATGAAAAATTAACAAAAAGGCTTTATTGCCAAAAATTGAGCAGATGAAATGATCAAGGCAAAAAAGGGGCTAGGGTTAAAGCCACGGGCAGATAATGTAGCAGGCAGGCAGGCAGGGCACCTGGGCACAAAGAGAACACACGTTAATACAAGAAGTCAAAACACGAACACAACTAGTAACAAGAAAACTTAGATCAGGAGAGGCCAAGGAAGTCTACCATTTGGGTTGGAGTCAGGTGGATGATTACGTCATGGAGCGCGGGGAAACTGCTGGTGGGAGGAGAGCAGACAAACACACACCCACTACCATGCACGCCCACACAAGACAGACAGGGGAACTGGAAAACAGGGAAAAGGGAACAGGTTCCGACCATAACAACCACTGTGTGCAGAATGTACCATGCATGTCTGCACAGTGTTACATTTTCACAGCTCACTGTCAGTAAATATCGTACAGGAAGTATTGGACTACAAGAGTTGCTAGCCTGCAAAGGTAGACTTATTTAAAGCTTTGAATGGGTCGATTTGGTTCTGGAGGTGTGCTGACAGTAATTGCACAGGGTTAGCGTGGCCTGTGGTGGCGGGGCCCAATGTGATATCTTGTCATAGCTGGTGATGCCTCTGTTTGTTGGCTTTACAAACGTTAGCTTGCCTGCTAACTACTACTACTAAGCATTGCTTTTGTAAACTCATCGGTTAGTGTTCGTCATCAAACCCTTTTTTCCTGTAAAAGTAAAATGTTTGAAAATGCAAAGAATAAATTATAAACCAAAAAACGTATTATATATAAAAAAATTAAGCTGCAGTAGGTAGAATTGGAGCAAATATGATTAAAAAGGGTTATTTTTATAAAACGGTCACTACATCCTGACACTAGTGCATGAGAGAGGTAATCTGAAAAAAATCATGTGACTCTGTACCACCCACCAGCCGGAGCAAACTTTCTCATTTCACAGCTAAACAGTACACTACAAGATGTTTCTGAAAACATTTTACATGAGAAATAGGCATTACAGTAACAGAATATTGATTCATATTTGATCAGCGCTGCCTAGTTTGACCGTTTGATCGGAGTTCGCGAGTGATCGGACCTGTGATTGGTCAAAGTCTCCCGTCACAGGCTAGATTTTCTAAAGCCTGAAAACAGAGCCATGAGGAGGAGCAGAAGTCTAGTTTTCTCTCAGAACACTTGAATTACAATATGCTGAAAGGTTATTGTAGGATTTTTGCCCAATGATGCCAAAAATATACTGCCTACTGCAGCTTTAAAGGAATAGTTCAACATTTCGGGAAGAGTTATTATGAGAAGATTGATCCCACTCTCACGTCTGAACTTCTGACTCTCAGAGAGGAAGAGGATTTTTTGCCCAATGATGCCAAAAATATTCTGCCTACTGCCACTTTAAAACAGTTTTAATCTTCGTTAAAGGAATGATGAAAAAGATCAATATAACAACTACAAACCTTTCAACGGTGGTGTATGCAGCCATCAGGTGCATATTTAAGAGCCTTTAACAGGGTTCTCATTTGTCTAATTAAAATGAGTCAGCTGGAGTTTGAAGCCTGTTTTAAGCCTGTTCAGTCGGTAGGATCAGTTCGCTACACCTGATAGAATCTGCAATGTGAGTATGAATGGTTATCTGTCTATGTGTCGGCCCTGTGACAGTCTGGCAACCCGTCCAAGGTGTACCCTACCTTCACCCAATGTCAGCTGGGATTGGCATTGACCCTGAGTAGGATAAGTGGTTACAGATAATGGTTGGATGGATGGATGGATGGACGGATGGATGATAAAATCTGCAAAGTTGCTGTTACTTCTGTCTGAAATCATTAACCTATTTTGAAATATTATTTAAAAAACTGATGATGGTAAATTTGCAGGTGAAGTAACAGTGATTGATATCTCTTCAGCTTGGAGGCTTTTCTTTAAATGAACCTTCTTTATTTACAACAAGAAGAATGAAAATAAATCAGAAAATCAGTTTAAACATTAGATGAACTCTTCTGCTTTCTCGTGCCCTACTTAGTCTGCTGTTGTGTTCCCCCACGAGTCTCATTAAAGGGTCCTCTTACTTTCTTAATTGAGACATTTACAACAAACGTCAGAGGAAGAAAACAGAACCACAGTTGTGCAACAGACGTTGTTTTGTACGGACAGGAAGTCGACTCGGCTTCGGCTCCGTAAATCACACTGACAGTCATTACATAGAAACACTGCCAGCTGACCGCCCCCCACTTGAGGTGACCTGGAATTTCCTGTCGCAGCGTGGCCTCACTGTACCATGGCCTTTGACCTCTCAGGACCCTGCAGCATGTGGGAGAGTGTGGATTGTTGAAAGTGTGTGTGTGTGTGTGTGCGTGTGTGTGTGTGTGTGTGTGTGTGTGTGTGTGTGTGTTTAAGGTGGTTGTGTCTGGACTGTGTCTCCAGAGGAGAGTGACAGCAGTGACCCGAAACAAGCACACACTAGTATTTGTATTTCTATACTTGTGGGGACCCTCATTGCCATGATACATTCCTGACCCCCCTCACCCTAAACTGAACCTAAACCTGACGTGAAGTCTGAACCTTCAAACAGCCCTTTGAAGAAGTAGAAAATAGAAATGTCCTCACTTTAAACAATACATTTTTGAAGAAAAGTTTTTTGTAAAACTGGATTGTGTCGTTGTGTTAGCGAGCCAGAGCTGACAGGCTCTGGTGAATAGGTTAGTTGTAAAAATGTAAATTAAAGATCCCTTCCACTCAAACATTTGTTTTTCGTATGTTTATGTCCTCTAAAATGTCTGACCTTGACTATGCTGACTTGTAGTGTGTTGTAATCAGAGCTACTCTGTACTTTGTTCACATAGCCGCGCATACTTTTAATGTATGTTCATGCATGTGAGCGTGCCCCACTGGCTAGCTCACAGCCGCCACTCTGCATAGGGTGACCATATTTTCAAACCCCCAAACCAGGACCCTTAAGTGTACCACACGTTCATGCGTGCACACGGTCACGCACATGGTTACGCGCGCGTACGCGCTAATTTGCAAGCACCATAGGCGTTTTCATCAGGATGGCTAACTTGGTGCAACTGTGGCGCATTTGAACACGGGGTGTGCGATCAGAAAGAAGGTATTATTATAGGGGGGGTGCATTAGAGGCTGTGACAATCAGGACTTTCAAATTCACTACTTTCTCCCCCTTTAATCACAGACTAGCCCCCTCATGACGCACTGCCAGTTTGGGAGTCCTGTAGAGAGTTTCCCTCAGAGGAAACGTATTGTTGTCTGGGCCTACGAACATTATTTTTCAACTTTGTTTTGAATCCAAATAATCTCTATCACATCATGTTGCTCGCCATAGCCACAGGCTATTAGAATTAAAAATGTGGAGCTCAGACGACATTTTGGCTAGGATGGAGACACCGGGTGGAAGACTGGCAGGAACGGACAGCCTTAATGGAGCTAAACGTTTTAAGTGGTTCAAAATGTTTTGCCAACACATATGTTGATGCGCAGAAGGAACTGTGTAGAATAATGAATCAAAACAACACGTTTGCTGTGCACATAATCACGCGGGGTTCTGTGGTTCAACAGTCTGATGCTGGTTGCACTAAATGTAACCAGTGGATCTGCCGTGCCCCTGCGTAATTGTGGCTTGACAGCGTGCAACATCACTCTAGTTAGAGACTGCGGCGGGGTGCGCTGTGCTGGCTCTCTGTCTACACTTATCTTGTGTGCACAAATGAATTAATGAGTGGGACAGAACATGATAAACATCTATGTAAGTATAATATTAGGTGATAAGTTTGACTTTGTGATGGGAGTTTTGGTATGCTAATGTTGAGCAGGTAGCTAGATAGTAAGTGCTATAAATGCTACAACGTGGGCTTCAGAATAAAGTAGTGCTTTCGGCGTTTATTTTCTTAGCAGCAGAGGAGGAGAGACAGGTGATCAGAGAGGGGAGAGGACGGGAGATGGAGAGACAGTCAGCTGCAGCTGGACTCAACAGTGCCTGTCGGAGGGCTCTTTCAGTGCCACTAACCAGCACTGCAGAACTGATCTCCATTTCAGAGGCAATTTATGAAATGGGCTGTTTGTCCTTGGTTTTAACATTGTAAAGCTCATCTTTACATCCAGGAACATTAAATAGTGTCCCCTCTGTAGTTTTCTTCTGTCCTATGTCTCCTCAATCTTCGTCTTTCACAGTCTCTACCGCTGTACCTGTGTAACTCAGCCAAGCCAACCAACCTCCTGGCGTCACAGGCCAGAGTACTGCAACATGGCAGGCTTTTGTAATGAAAGCTGCAGGAAAGATGAAACAGATCTTCTTTTTCTCTTAAATGCTGACATTTGTCATGTTTGTTTTAAAATGATTCATGAGAGTGGAAATCCATTTAGTAAATCAGCTTAACTTGGTTGAACATTTCATTTCCACTAATCTACAGCAATGCATCATATTCTATAAGATCATCATATGTTTTTAGTGTCGCTGGGAGCGAACAGGAATATTATGTGCCCTTGATTAAAGCCCTTACAATTAGCATCAGAGAACAGAAGCCATTCCAAATAAAAGTCTAGAAGTATTATCAGCAAAATGTAGTCTACTTCAAGTATCAAAAGAAAAAGTACTCATCACGCAGAATGGCTCCTTTTTTAAAGTGTTATATTATTATAGAATATTAAATTATTCTGTTTTTATGTATGAGCATTTAAATGTTCTGTGAAGCAAGCTTGTAACCGGAAGGTCGTAGGTTCAATCCCCCGGACGGGCAGGATAAATCTTGGTGGGGATTCCTAATTACCACCACTGAAGTCCCCTTTGAACAAGCCCTTAACCCCAACCGCTCTTTAGTCACGACAACTGCCTGCTGTTGGTCATAAAGACAGGGACACCTGGATACAGTTATTCCACCAAGCAGAATCAAAGCTGCGCCTAAGGTTTAAAAGGATTTCATGCTTTCACCTGCCAGTTCCTCAGCTAGCAAGAAACAGTATAGATGTGATTGAAATCTGGTGTATAGTTCACTGAGAGGAGTTTGACGGTGCTCTGGACTAAAACATCATCAGGGCACAAGTAAATAGCAGGAAATGTAAGCACAGTTGGGTTTGTTTCAAACTCCAGAAATAACAACAACACACAGGATCAGATGGATCCCCAGAGCCCCGAGGCAGATCAGACCTCCGATGAATGAGGTCCAGCTGGAGGACCGGCAGCGCCCTGCGGTCGGTGTGTGTTCTGGCTTCACTCTGTTGGCCTCTGCTGAACCAACAGAAATAAACTCTGTGAAAACTCATCTAATCTCTGATCGTCTCTCCTGATGGAAACTCAGCTTGTGTCATTTTTGACTGAATCTCCGACAGCTCCTCTGTGTGTCAGCAACATCAACATTGATGTTTTCGGAGGCCTCTGAGCCATTTTAGGCGTTGTTTTTCCCTGCTGGAGTGTTTTCCAGGCGGATGGTTGTGCTGTGTTTATATTCCAGTTTGGAAACTAAACTGGTTCCATTTTAGAGCGGAGCCAACCAACTACTGGTCCCCAGAGAGCCATGAATCACCAGGGAGTGTGTAGCTTTGTGTTTTTGTGACTGAGTGTGGGTGGGTGTATGAAAAGCTTTTTTTTGTAATCATATTTTTAATTTAGCTAAACTAAAAATGTAGAAATCTTTTTCGTATTTTCCCAGAGGATCAATCCTAATAATGTGATCTTCTGTTCTTTCATGTAGCACCATCATACAATGACATAGCATACTACCATGCTAACTGTATGCATAACTCTGTGGACAGTATTAATTCCTCCCAATATTTAAGTATTGCAATTCTGTATTGTTGTGATTCAGTATTTTAGTTATCAGCTTTGATCAAAGTCAAAACAACAAATATATTTCTTTGTAAATATGTAATATGGTAACTAAAAAAATTGGTTTTAGAGTCAGTATGGATATGAGAAATGGATAGTATTTGAGCAGCGGATAGTTTTTGATGAGCAGCTGATAGTTTTTGGTGAGCAGTGGATAGTTTTTGGTGAGCAGCGGATAGCTTTTGGTGAGCAGCGGATAGTTTTTGGTGAGCAGCGGATAGTTTTTGGTGAGCAGTGGAGCGTTTTTGCTGAGCAGCGGATAGTTTTTGGTGAGCAGCGGATAGTTTTTGGTGAGCAGTGGATAGCTTTTGGTGAGCAGCGGATAGCTTTTGGTGAGCAGTGGATAGCTTTTGGTGAGCAGTGGAATGTTTTTGATGAGCAGCGGAAAGTTTTTGGTGATTAGCGGATAGTTTTTGGTGAGTAGTGGATAGTTTTTGGTGAGCAGTGGATAGCTTTTGGTGAGTAGTGGATAGCTTTTGGTGAGCAGCGGATAGCTTTTGGTGAGCAGTGGAACGTTTTTGGTGAGCAGCGGATAGTTTTTGGTGAGCAGTGGAACGTTTTTGGTGAGCAGCGGATAGCTTTTGGTGAGCAGTGGAACGTTTTTGGTGAGCAGCGGATAGTTTTTGGTGAGCAGCGGATAGCTTTTGGTGAGCAGCGGATAGCTTTTGGTGAGTAGTGGATATCTTTTGGTGAGCAGGCTCAAATGAAAAAACATTTGATCTGTAATTGAATTAGTTATTTTTTTCAGTTGTAGATGAGGTGGGTGCTGCCGCCCTCCCATACCCAGTGGCCCCTGCCGCCCTCCCTGTTCCCCACATGATGGCCCTGGTCATGTCCCAGCTGCAGCCAGTCCTGGAGGGCTTCAACCGCTCACTGGAGCACCTGAGCCGGCAAGTAGGGGACCTGGCCCATGATGTGGCCCAGCTGAAGAGCAGCCAGATGGGGGCGGATCTGCAGGCTGAGCCCCCGGCTGGCTACGTGCTTGACGAGGCAGCAGAGGAGCGCCTGGATGCCAAACTGGACGAGGCGTTTCAACACATCAGGGAGGTCCAGAGGCAGCTGGAGATCCAGCGGACAGCCATGGAGAACAGGCTGCACTCCCAGCATGCAATGCTGCACTACAACCTCACTAGCTTCAAGACGGACATCGACATGAAACTGAAACGCCACCAGAAGATGCTGCAGGTCAGTGGACAACAGGGACAGCTCTCTTAATAAGGATTAAGGCTACATATAGTGATGTTTTTTTTTGTTTTACCTAATAATGATGATTAATCAGCATCACAGCCATTTAACCCCTGTTTCTGATCCCAGATCAGCCTGCAGGCTATGAATGCTACACTAACTGAACTGAAGCTGGACCAGGATCAAGATCAGGGTCAGGATCAAACCACTGAGGTTCAGCCGGAGGTGCACCCCACTCCTCCCTCTCTAACTCCCCCTCGCCTGCCACTGCAGCCCTCAGACACCTCGGCACTCTGGGAGGCCGTCGAGCGGCTGGACAACATGGTGGTCAACAACACAGTGAAGGTGGGTGATCTCTGGATCTATGTTACCCATAACCCCGTTCACTGTCACTGTCAGCCATGATCAATTACTGCAGAGTCCAGTTAAATAGCGCCCTCCTGCAGGCCGCAGTGTTCATTACGGTCACAATTATAAAGTGTTTCACAAAAAAGTAACATCCTGATGATTTAGACTTATCAGTACTAGATCTAAAAATGTAAAGTTTGTCCTGAGGGTGTCACCAGAGAAAACATTTGTACATTTGTTTGGATAGATATCCTCAGTAAGCAGTATGATATATATATATATATATATATAGAAACATATATAGTGTGATCCCACACAGTTGTTGTTTGTAGCAATAGTTAAATTTGAAAGGTCACCGGGCCTAACAGATAAGTAGAGTTGTGTATCATCAGCGTAGCAATGATAAAACAAATAAAATGGGTCATAAATGGTAAAAGGACTTTATATAGCACATCAACATGTGACCCAGAGCAGCCTAGGATTGAACCACCGACCTTCCGATTGGTGGACGACCTGCTCTACCCTCTGAGCCACAGCCGCCCCGGCATAGATTTGGCCCCTGAGGCACTACACCACAAGTTAAAGGATTCAGGAACATGGCCTGACGACAGGGAGTGGTTCATAATAGCAAGCAGAGATGGCTCAGTAACATTAATGGCCTCTTAAAATAATCTTGGAGAATGGACAGTGTCAAGGGGACACATGGAAGAGCAAATGTGGGGACAGTATCAATCAAATACAGTCACTACTAACAAACATGACGCATTCGGCTTAGAGGCAGTTAACATGGTTAGCAGACACTTTGTACGTGTTCAGTTTTTGATGCCAACCGATTATTTTTTTACTATATGGTCATTATGTTGCCCTCACTAATGTTAAATGTCACTTATATAAGCAACTAAAGTTAGATTACACAATAACACCACAGTTAGTTGAGTTAATTTATTCTGGGGGACCACCACAGTGCCTCAGCCCACTAACGTTGTTAGTTAAGCAGTGTTAACTTAGCTGACGTTACTTGTTTCAGGTTAAAGTTAGGCTGCTGAGAAGTACTCAGGTTCTCCCCAAACTCCTAGGTATCATTGTCAAAATTATCGTTACATAGAAGGTAAAGGTAGAGAAAGTAAAAAATGGTACTCTTCTTAGGACAGCTTGCATTCAAACGTGTGCATATTGTAGGGGAATGCCACCGCAGTAAGGGCAACTTGTTTACTTCCGGTATTTCCCCTGATTTGTGTAGATATAGATGCTTTTATTCTGTTTTTGTCAACAAAAAGATGATAATTTTTCACAATCCTTCATCAGAGGTGAGGGCATACTGGAGGCTGAGTTATTGGCTTTGGAGGCCTGAAGGGACGGGCTGTTAGTGTTGCCGACTTGGCAACACTCTCTCTAAATTTAGGGACTATTGGAGCTAGTGCTGTTAGCTACTTTAATTGGAAAAAAGTTGGGCTCGTTTTTTTTTTTTTCGTTGGATCATTTTTCAAATCTTGCTTACTCTGTCTATCTATCTTGCTGGTTTCTCCAATGTTACCGACCCAAGCTGAACTCATAATACAAACGGTTATATATACTTAAATAACAGTAAATATCAGCGAGACAGATAAAAAGCTACTAAAGAAATGAGAAGAAGGGTTTAAAAGCTGAGTTAAATAAATGCTTCATCACAGGTGGAAGGCCTGATGGAGGACGTGGAGGTGACTTCAGGGGATGTCCAGCAGCTGAGGCGGGACTTTAAGAAGCTGGAGAAGCACATCAACCAGACAGCCCGGACCAGTCAGATCCAGTTCATGGAGACGGGGCTGGAGGTGGAGGCGGCGAGGGAGGTGGTGTTGAGGCGGGTGGGCGAGCTGGCGGGGAACCTCAGTCAGCAGGGCGAGCGGCTGCATGAGATGGACGTGGACGTGGACTATTTGTACGAAGTCTTCTACAAGCACAACTCGTCCGGAGACTGCGACTGCAAGGGGCTGAGGGCTGCCCTGGCTCGACTGGAGAGGGGAGTGGCCAATGTGACGGAGCTGGCCAATGAGAACAAATTAGCCCTGGACGAGGACAGCGAGGGTGGAGCTGGGCAGTGGGGTGGGGCCGGCGACTGGGAGCCGGCGGTGGAGGCGCTCCAACATGGCCTCCAGCAGGTATGAAAAATAAAATCCTTCTATTAGGGGTGTAACGAGTCATCTACTACATCGATGTATCGATTCATATTCTTATGATCCAACTACATCGATAGGTGGTCGGCAAGTTTTTCCTTCACGGGAGACGTATATCGATATAAAATCGATTTGAAACGCAAATATCAATTGTATGGAAACTAAGGATTTGCACCTTGTATTTAAGGACGACAAACGTTATATGAAAGTGTTTTTTAGCACTTTTATTTGTAAAGAAATGTTAAACGTTACTCCGGTTCACTCTCCAGACATGCGCCAGCTTGCCAGCTCTGCCCTCTACAGCGCGAGCACTCATCCATGGCGTGCATGCAGACGAACGGAGGACTCCTCGCTCTCTCACCCGGTAACGGCGTGGAGGGAGACGGACACCGGTCTGCATGAGCTGCATGAGCTGCCGGCGCGGCGGTGTAGAGGAGAGTTTCCCCACAGGAGCTTTCCCCGTGCACTGTCGTTTTTTCATTCAGAGAAAATGACTTTCCTTTCCCCGTCATATCTACGTGAACGCAGCATTAGTCTCACGTATCCTGCTGGAGAGCAGACGGTCCGCGAGGCAAATTATCACGAGAGTAAAGAAGAAAAACGTTAGTCTAACGTAGTTTTAAGATGTTTTTCCGTATGTTTTCATGTAGGAAAAGAGCCCAAATGAACCCTGTAGGTGGACTACTGGATTACTATCAGCAGGTTATTTAAACAGCGTTTGTAGGAATGATTCTGTCCCAAGCTGTTTGATTGCTATCAGCTGTTTGATCACTATCAGCTGTTTGATCACTATCCGCTGTTTGATCACTATCAGCTGTTTGATCACTATCAGCTGTTTGATCTCTGTATTATTGCTCTACAGTTTATATTGAAAATGAGAACAGAAGCAGCAGGTTAAACCACTGTTAAAAAAATCATGAATTTAAAGGGACTGTTTGTAACTTCTTACACGTATAAATCACCCAGGTCGGTGTCCCATGCGCGCTCGCGTAAGCACGCTAGTGTGGCTACGCTGTTCTGACTCAGACTCCAACACAAACTACAGCGAAGCACCAAAACCTCTTGGTTGTATCTAGTGAAGCCCGTCTGTTAAACAGTGTTGGCCGCGGCCGGAGGACGCAGGGGAGACCGTAGCTTTGGTCTCCAGGGCCGGAGTATCTGCTCCTCTGCTCCTCTGCCTGCTTGCCTTCACTTAGCTCGCTCCACTTCAGGTCCATGCGCGCACACTCCACACTGCAGAAGAGTTAGTTTAGCTAGCTTGAGAATATCTAGTGAATGTACAGTGGACGTTTGTGCAGAAATAACTGCTGCAGCTCCTCCAGACCAACAGAAGTTTCCCGTGTCTTGTGAAGTGACGGGGCTCCGCAAAGAGAAACGTTATCGTCTCCGACCAAAACTCCGGTGTCTCCCCTGTTCCCTCCGGCCGCGGTCGGGAGGCTGCAGTATGGCCTTCACTTGATCAGACCACGCCCATCTTCAAACACAACCTTCATTTTGATCTCAACTACACAGACACAGACACAACTTTGGACTTTGTGTCCACCTGCGAACCTCCAGCAAAGCAACTGCTGGAGATTGAAATAAACACCTGTTTCAGTTCATCATATCAAGTCAAAAGGTGATGATATGTCAGTATTGTTGAATTTGACAACTGAGGTTTAAGAGACACCACATTATTTGTGACCAAATAAGAAATATGTGGAGCAGGGAAGCTTCACCCTGAAGATCTTTCATTAAATTAAAGTTAACGAAAAGTTACAATTACCCATTTAAATGGCCTTCAAAGACCTGATTCCAGTGCATTAAAGCAGGGTGGGCAGAATGTTTTTGGCATCATTGGGCAAAAATTCCATAATAACCTTTCAGCATATTGTAATTCAAGTGTTCTGAGAGAAAACTAGACTTCTGCTCCTCCTCATGGCTCTGTTTTTAGGCTTTAGAACATCTGATCTCAACATGGCTACTGGGTCACAAACTTTCTCATTTTACAGCTAAACAGTACACTACAAGATGTTTCTGAAAACTTTTCAAAAAAAACAAGAGAGAAATACGCATTACAGCAACAGTATATTAATTCCTATTTGATCTGCGCTGCGTAGTTTGACCGTTTGATCAGAGTTCAACAAAGGTCCCAAGGCCTGGGCCTGGGGGAGGCTGTGGCTCAGAGGGTAGAGCAGGTCGTCCACCAATCAGAAGGCTTACTGTTTGATCCCCGGCTCCTTCGGTCACATGTAGAAGTGTCCTTGAGTAAGATACTGAAACCAAATTTACTCCCAAAGGCATAGCCATCGGTGTGTGAATGAGTATTTAGATTAGATCCTGATGGGCAGGTTGGCACCTTAGCAGCCTCTGCCATCAGTGTATGAATGTGTGTGTGAATGGTTGAATACAGACATGTAGTGTAGAGTGCTTTGAGTGGTCTGAAGACTAGAAAAGCACTATATAAATGCAAGTCTATTTACCATTTACCATTTAGTGTAAAGTGCTTTGAATTGTCAAAGACTAGAAAGGCTCTATATAAATGCAAGTCCATTTACCAAGGCTAGAAACGAACCCAGGACATGTGCTGGAATCACTCAGCTACATCTGCTCTTTAGCTGCTCTTTAAAACAGTAGTTTGACAAAAGAAATGCCCAAACTGAGCAAACTGCACTCACTAAGGGCTGAAAGTTCAGAGAAAAAACAAAAAAGTCAAATTATATTTTAGATATTTAATACACAATTCCACATACACCATCCTGCAGCACCAAACGTGGCTGGTGAAAGTAGTCCTCGGCAAATGCACTATTTCCTCCTTTTGCTGTTTTAGGAAATTATTGCTTGTAACCTTTTATAAAAATGAAACTATATATTTGTGTTTTTAAAGATTTACATCTTCAGTAGGAACCAGAGTTTCTGTCCGAAACCCGACCTAAGTCCGAGAGAGTAGTAACTGAGCCCGACCCAAAAGGTATTCTGTTTTTTATATCCGAACTGACCCAAGCCCAAAGCAGTTAAAGGGACTGTTTGTAAGAATCAGAAATGTCTTGTAACAGCGACACCTGTGGCTGTTAAGTCAACAAAAGTCAGCATCCTGTTGCTTGCCCTCGCCCGTGTGCACGCGCTACCTGAATGTGAGCGAGCATCGCTCAAAACAGTGAGGAGACACACGTCAGCTAAAACCACAATATCACTATATATTTCAGCTGCTTGGCAGTAATGTTAGCTGACCAGACGAAGGTCTCTCCATGAATCAATGCTGATCCTAGTGTTGGTTTTTCCTGCCTCAGCTTCCCGACCGCGGCCGGAGGGAACAGGGGAGACACCGGAGTTTTGGTCGGAGACGATAACGTTTCTCTCTGCGGAGCCCCGTCACTTCACAAGACACGGGAAACCTCTGTTGGTCTGGAGGAGCTGCAGCAGTTATTTCTGCACAAACGTCCACTGTACATTCACTAGATATTCTCAGAGCTAAACTAACTCTTCTGCAGTGTGGAGTGTGCGCGCATGCACGTGAGAGGTGGAGCGAAAGAGCGAGAACAAGCACGGTGTGTGAGTGAAGGCAGGCAGACTGACAGTACAGCAGAGACTCCGGTCCTGAAGACCAAAGCTACGGTCTCCCCCGCGTCCTCCGGCCGCGGCCAACACTGTTTAACAGACGGGCTTCACTAGATACAACCAAGAGGTTTTGGTGCTTCGCTGTAGTTTGTGTTGGAGTCTGAGTCTGAACAGCGTAGCCACATGCGAGCGCGCATGGGACACCAACCAGGATTGGTTTATACGTGGAAGAAGTTACAAACAGTCCCTTTAATATAGGCTGAGTTACTAAAAAGAATTGGCGCACCATGTCATTTAGGCCAAACCCGAACATCATTTGTAAGTATTTGTCGGAACCTGGGCTTGGATCAGGTATCCACACTCTTGGCTTGGAGCTGAAAGCCACAGACAGGAAGTCAGACAACATTTAGAGATGCACATTGTTGGTTTAGGTTTGCACTTTGCATAGAAAAAGTATAGAATAATACTTATTTTATTTTGAAATGAAACATTATGCCTTCTTTTCCCTCCCTCGTCCTGCAGGTGAAGGAGTCTCTGGCCTTAGAACAGAGCAGGACCAATACTCTGGAGCACAGCCTGACCCAGCTGAGCAGCTCAGTGAGGGTCGCTCTGGCCGAGGTCTCCGGCCTGAAGGAGGCGGACAGGAAGCTGGTGGAGGACATGCAACGCCTGTCCGGCTCTTTCAAGTCTCTGCTGACAGACGCCATCCGACACAGCGACGTGCTGGAGATGCTCCTTGGGGAGGAGGTGCTGGAGTTCCTGGAGTGGCCCGTCCAGGACCAGGAGGCCCACTCCATCCCGACCCTGAAAGAACAGCTGAGGCTCCTGCAGGAGCAACTGAGAGGACACGACCTGAGCATCACGTCCCTGCTGGGCAACAAGCCAGGTAACAAGCCAGGGCAACAAGCCAGGTAACAAGCCAGGGCAGCAAGCCAGGCAACAAGCCAGGGCAACAAGTCAGGGCAACAAGCCAGCAACAAGCCAGGTAACGAGCCAGGTAACAAGCCAGGGCAACGAGCCAGGCAACGAGCCAGGTAACGAGCCAGGGCAACAAGCCGGGCAACAAGCCAGGTAACAAGCCAGGGCAACAAGCCAGGCAATAAGCCAGGGCGACAAGCCAGGGCTACAAGCCAGGTAACAAACCTGGGCAACAAGCCAGGTAACAAGCCTGGGCAACAAGCCAGGGCAACAAGCCAGGGCTACAAGCCAGGTAACAAGCCTGGGCAACAAGCCAGGTAACAAGCCAGGTAACAAGCCACGGCACCGGGCCAGGTAACAAGCCTTGGCAACAAGCCAGCAACAAGCCAGGTAACGAGCCAGGTAACAAGCCAGGGCAACGAGCCAGGCAAGAAGACAGGTAACAAGCCAGGTAACAAGCCAGGGCAACGAGCCAGGCAACAAGCCAGGGCAACAAGCCAGGTAACAAGCCAGGTAACGAGCCAGGTAACAAGCCAGGGCAACAAGTCAGGCAACGAGCCAGGTAATGAGCCAGGTAACGAGCCAGGGCAACGAGCCGGGCAACAAGCCAGGTAACAAGCCAGGTAACAAACCTGGGCAACAAGCCAGGTAACAAGCCAGGTAACAAGCCAGGGCAACAAGCCAGGGCTACAAGCCAGGTAACAAGCCTGGGCAACAAGCCAGGTAACAAACCTGTGCAACAAGCCAGGTAACAAGCCAGGTAACAAGCCAGGGCAACAAGCCAGGGCAACAAGCCAGGGCAACAAGCCAGGGCTACAAGCCAGGTAACAAGCCTGGGCAACAAGCCAGGTAACAAGCCAGGTAACAAGCCAGGGCAACAAGCCAGGGCTACAAGCCGGGTAACAAGCCAGGTAACAAGCCAGGTAACAAACCAGGTAACAATCCTGGGCAACAAGCCAGGTAACAAGCCTGGGCAACAAGCCAGGTAACAAGCCAGGTAACAAACCAGGTAACAATCCTGGGCAACAAGCCAGGTAACAAGCCAGGTAACAAGCCAGGTAACAAGCCAGGTAACAAGCCTGGGTAGCAAGCCAGGTAACAAGCCAGGTAACAAGCCAGGGCTGCAAGCCAGGGCTACAAGCCAGGTAACAAGCCTGGGTAACAAGTCAGGTAACAAGCCAGGTAACAAGCCAGGGCTGCAAGCCAGGGCTACAAGCCAGGTAACAAGCCAGGTAACACGCCTGGGTAACAAGCCAGGGTAACAAGCCAGGTAACAAGCCTGGGCAACAAGCCAGGATATAGGACCGTGGGAATATAGGAGACCGGGAATATAAAGTTACATAAAATGGAAATACTGACGTACTATAAAGTACAAATACCTCAAATTTGTACTGCAACCTGACAGTATTTAGGGAATGTGTTTCCTTTACTAGATATGAAACAGCAGAGAAGAGACAGTCAACGAGGGATGTTGTGAATACACTGTCAGCATCTTAAACCTTGCGATCACCAGCTCCAGTTTTTTCCTGTAGTGTAAGGACTCATTTCTCACTCTCTTTCTACTCCCAGGTGGCCGAGAGGAGCTACCGTCTGCTGACCAGCCCTCCTCCTCCCACCTCCCCCCTGATGACTGGCACCCTGGCAGCATGAGGAAGAGCAGCGGTGGAGTTCCAGCCCGGGAGCGCCAGCTCCTCCTCCACCCGGAGCAGAGGCGTCCGGAGCACGGAGGAGACGGCAGTGATCTATGGAACCTGGAGAAAACAGTGGAGGAGCTGGGGCTGAAGGTGCTCCGGCTGGAGGAGAAACCCTGTAACACTTCCACTGAAAGGGAGTCGCAGCCCGGTGGTGTGGATGCCAAACTGCAGGCGGAGGTGACGTGGCTGAAGAGAGGGCTGGAAGAACATCTGAGGGTGTTCAAGAATGTCTTCAGTAACGCCGACGTGCTGGTGGGAACTGACGCGACACTGGAGCTCGATAAACTATGGCAGCTGATGAAGAACAATGATGGGAAGAAAGAGAAGAAGAGAGGAGGGGGATCAGGAAGGGGAGGAAACCATCGGAGCAGGAGGGAGTCATCAGGTGAGTGGACACCTGATACAAGAACCTTTTCATGTTCTTCTCCTAAACCGCTCCTACTTTTCTGTGAGGTTTGACTACACGAGTGCTTCAAGTTGAATTTACCAAACTCTCTTAACTGCGCAAACTTTTCATGAATCATTAGTTTCATCTTCCATCATCTAATAAAGAGACCACAAAGGGACGCAAAACGACCCAAAAATACTTACAGCAATCACAAAGCAGGATATCTGCAGGAATCCTGAAGATAAATTCAATACCTTTTAAGACCTTCTCTAAGACCCTTTCCATACATTTTAGGACCTCACCGCCACTTTGAGTTCTAACTGGTTACTAGCAACACACTATAACCTACATTTACTATCCATTTAATGTGTAGTATGCCATAAAAAAGTCATAGTATATTGTACAATAAAAAAGTCATAGAAAGTCATCGTATAGTATGTCAAATTTGTTTTTAAAAAGTCATTGTATAGTATGTAAAAAAAATCCATAGTATGCAAGCTCCCAGGAAGAGCACCGGTCGTTGATCCCAGCTTCCGTAGTGGCCAAACGGCGGTACTACAATTGTGTATGGAAAGAGAAGTCTGTAACTCAGAGGATATTTTTTAAGGTGAACCAACTCCCCAGTATGAACACTCTAATAGTCCTTATTTAAACCATGAGGTCCTAAAAGTTGTAAAACGCACTAATAGCTCAATCCAGAGTTATTTCCCTTCTTCCGTTCATGTGAATGAGACCCAGACCGTGACGACTGCCCAAGCCGTGATGACGGCATGATGTTGGGACCCCGTGACCGAGTCATGTGACGCTACTGCGCATGTCCGATGGCCAAATGGGAAGATCGTTGGAAGATCCGGGTACTTTTCCAGATGGAAGTCGAGCCATCTTGGCATCATGCGCCAATGAGCAACTTTAATAGGACCCGCCTCCGACGCTGTATCCTGTTCCCTTTATACATCCATGATAGTATGTCGAAAAAAAGTCATAGTGTACTATGTCGAGAAAAAAGTGGTAGTAAAGTATGTCTAAAAAATAAAAAAAATGATAGTATAGTATGTTGCAAAAATAAAAGTCATAGTATAGTATGTTGAAAAAAACTCATCGTATAGTACAATATGTCGAAAAAATGAAAAAAGCATAGTAGTGTGTCTAAAAAAAAGTCATATTATGTGATGTCAAAAAATTAAAAAAGGTCATAGTATAGTATGTCGACTAAAAGTCAAAGTATATTGTTTCGAAAAAACTAAAAAAGTCATAGTATAGTATTTCGAAATAATAAAAAGTCGTAGTATAATAAGTCGAAAAAATTAAAAAAGTCAAATTATAGTATGTCGAAAAAAAGTCATAGTATTTTGAAAAAATAAAAAAGTCATAGTATAATAAGTCGAACAAATTAAAAAGTCAAAGTACAGTATGTCGAACATAGTATAGTATGTCATGGTATAGTACGTTGCAAAAATAAAAAAAGTCATAGTATAGTATATCAAAATTAAAAAAAAAAAGTCATAGTATAGTATATCAAAACAGTCATGGTATAGTGAAATATGTCGAAAAAATAAAAAAAAACATAGTATAGTATGTAAAAAAAAAGTCATTGTATAGTATGTCGGAAAAATTAAAAAATCATAGAATAGTATGTCGAAAAGAATAAAAAAAGTCATTATACAGTATTTCGAAAAAAAGTCAAGTATAATACGTTGAAAATAAGTTATAAAAAGTAAAAAATAAAATAGTCATAGTAAAGTATGACGAAAAAAAGAAAAAAAAGTCATAGAATACTATGTCGAAAAGAATAAAAAAGTCAGTGTAGTATGTTGAAAAAACGTCATAGTATAGTATTTCGATATTCTTTTTAAAAAGTCATAGTATAGTATGCTGTAAAAACGTCATAGTATAGTATTTAAAAAAAATAAAAAAGTCATAGTATGGTATGTCATAAATAGTCATAAAAAGTCATAAAAAGTCACAGTATCGTATATTACTAATAAGTGTTGCAAATTAGCATCCGCTATAAGCACTATGATACTTGCATCAGATAGCTGTTTTTAAGTTGTCTATGTACACTGTGTCTGTACCTATCAAATAAGCATGAATAAGTAAAAAGTAAATAAATAAAAAAAAAACATAAAAGTCCCTGTATAGTATGTCATAAATAGTCACAAAAAGTCATATTATCGTATACCATCAGAAGTCGTAGTATAGTATGTAATAAAAAAGTCCTAGTATAGTTTTAAAAAAAAATGTCATAAACGTCATGGTATAGTATTCCATAAAAAAGTCATAATATATTATGTCATAAAAATGTCAAAGAAAAAAAATAGTATAGTATGCCATAAATATGTCTAAAAAGTCATCGTATAATATATCAAAAAAGTCATTAAAAAAGTGTTAGTATAGTAGGCTATGTCATAAACATGCCATTAAAAAAGTGTGATACAAACAATCATATAAAACTAAAAAGAGACTCAAAACAACCGCAAAGTTAAACTTTCCATTAGGATCAAATTTGTCAATAGTAGACTATCTGGCTAGTTCTTGCATTAGTTCCGTGTGTTTTTTGTTTGTGGTTCATCAACCAGATCCCCCCTTTCCTCTCCAGGTGTTGCTCCTGTCCCATCCAGCCTATCAGGAGACTCCCCGCTGCTGGTGGCTGGATCTCCTCTTAGCGTCTCGAACAGCGTCATCGTGTTTTCAGCATCACTGAACCGGGGTCAGTTTTACTCCGACAACGGCATCTTCACGGCTCCGCTGAACGGGATCTATCTGTTCGTCCTCACCTTGGACCTGAGGCCGGGCTCCACCCACGTGGTCCTGAGGAGAGGGTCGGGGGGAACTTCGGTGTCTCTACACCGACGGGAGGTGACAGAGGCGGGGCCGGTCACGGGCGTGGGCCTCCTCCCGCTGAGGGAGGGGGAGGAGGTAAGCCTGGAACTGAAGGGAGGAGCATGGACGGAGTCAGAGGACAATGTGCTCACTGTACTGCTGCTCCACCGGACCATCTGAGGGTGCTGTGGACAAATCAGCTGAAGGAAAGAAACCGATCAGAGCCTCTGGGAGTTAAAACATATTTGAAAATATTCCAGTTGGTGGAAGCTTGTTCCAAAGTACCCTCAACCCTTAAAGGGACTGTTTGTAACTTTTTAAGCGTATAAATGTACCGGGTCAGGACACATGCGCGCTCGCATATGCGCGTTTGCGTGTAGCCGCTGCCTCTCCTCCTCTGCCTGCTTGCCTTCACTCAGACAGAGCGCGCGTTCTCGCTCAGCCCGCTCCACCTCTAGACGTGAACGCGCGCTCACTCCACACTGCAGGAGAGTTAGTTTAGCTCTGAGAATATCTAGTGAACGTTGAGGGAGTGGACGTTTGTGCAGAAATAACTGCTGCAGCTCCTCCAGACCAACAGAGGTTTCCCGTGTCTTGTGAAGTGACGGAGCTCTGCAGAGTTATACGTTGTCATCTCGTTACCGACCGGGTGCCGGTGTCTCTGCCCTGCTCTCTCCGGCTGTGGGCGGAGAGAGTAGGGAGACACGCTGCAGAGCCCCGCTGCTGAAGCCTGCGCTGAGGCAGAAAAGCCAACACTAGAATCAGATCTAAATCATGTTCATGGAGAGACCTTGGTCTGGTCAGCTAACATTACTGCCAAGCAGGTGAAATATAGAGTGATATTGTGGTTTTAGCTGACGTGTGTCGCTTCACTGTTTTGAGTGATGCTCGTTCAGGTATATTTAGAGCAAGCAAGCGCGAGCCCGACGTTGACTTTCGTTGATTTCACGGCCACAGGTGTCGCTGTTAACAAGCATTTCTGAAAGTTACAAATAGTCCCTTTAAACCACCAGTCAGTTCTGATAAATCTCTTCCAACTTGCTCCAACTGCCACTAACTTCAGGTGAAGCCTCAAACTGAAGTAAGGGTTGTTAGTTGTTTCAGTGTCTTTGTATTCCACACAGAGCTGGAGTCTGGCAGCTTTTAGCCTAACTTAGAATAAAGACTTGAAGCAGGGGGAAGACAGTTTAAACATACCAACCAGCACCTCTAAAGCTCACTGATTCAATGTGATTTTTTCTTTGTTTAATGTGGACACAAACAGAAATGTAAAAAACAGTTTGTGGCTTTAGTGGATGTTATTGTACAAAAAATAGTGTCAGCATAAAACCACAAACTGAATTTTTTACATTCCCGTTTTTGTACATGTAATTATTTGACCACAAAGCAACACAAAACTACTAAAAAGAGTCTCAAAACGACCACAAACGATGCAAAACAACCTTAAAGAGACACAGAGCGACCACAAACCTCTGAAAATGACTAAAAAGAGATGCAAAACAACCACAAATGACTTATACTGATCACAAACAATTCATAAAGACAACAAACATATTCAGAGATGCAAAATGACTACAAACAACTACAAAGAGACTCAAAACAACTACAAAGAGATAGAAAACAACCACAAAGAGATGGAAATTGACCACAAATGACTCCAAATGACCACAAAGAGACTCAAAACGACTACAAAGACACTCAAAACAACTACAAAGAGACTCAAAACAACTACAAAGACACTCAAAACAACTACAAAGAGACTCAAAACAACTACAAAGACACTCAAAACAACTACAAAAAGAGACTCAAAACAACTACAAAGAGACTCAAAACAACTACAAAGAGATGGAAATTGACCACAAATGACTCCAAATGACCACAAAGAGACTCAAAACGACTACAAAGTCACTCAAAACAACCACATAGAGACTCAAAACAACCACAAAGTGACTCAAAACAACTACAAAGAGATGCAAAACGACCACAGACGGCTACAACAAGACTCAAAATGCCTACAAAGAGATGGTGAAGTCCTGATTCATCTTCAGCTTCTTCTCCTCATCTTCATTTTCAAAAACATATCTGACCAAAGATCAGCTGTTGCCAACACAGTTTCTCTCTGAGGCCGAGAAGAGAAGTCAAACATGTCTGTAAAAGTCATCATCATATCATCTGTGTCTGTTAAGGGAATTTTTTACTTTACATAAAGAAAATATTTGTAATTAAACTCACCTGTATGTGTAATGTTTGTAAAGTACCAATATAGTGAGGTAAAAACACACAGAGCAGTATATAGATATAGATATATATAGATATATTTATGGTATAAAGGAACAGCTGAGCCGTTTGTTGGTGTAAACAAAGTGATGAATGTGTTTATAGAAAAGTCAGATGATAAAACATTCTCATCTAAACTGTCAGTCTGTGTCAGTACTTTGACTGAAGTAAAGGATCTGAATATTTCCTCCACTACTAATACTAAAACAGATTAACATCAGAAATTTATATTTTTGGGTGAGCACAATAAAAAAAACGTGATTTATGAAACAAATATGTTTTTGTAATGGACCCTTCATATATTGGCTGATATTGGTGGAACATTTTGACAGGTATTCCTGAAGTGTGTGAGATTGGTTGGTATGTATGCTTGAAAAATGACTTAAACAATTCATTTCTTGTCAAAATAGCGGCCAATAATGTTTCTGTTGATTGATTTATCGACTTACGGAAATAACAACTCTTGAATGAAAACATTTCTTTGATCGATATGACAAACGTCATGTTAACTGCTCCTAACACCCTCTACCACATATCAGATTATCAATCCCATTATAAATCTGATTCAAATCAATATCAAAACCTGATGAAACAAATTTATAATTAAATCTCAAAATAACATTCTCTAATCATGAGGAAACTCAAACTCACAGTTAAACACAAAAAATGATCAATATTGTACTTGAGAATAAGCAGTATAAAGTAGCATAAAATGGAAATATTCAACTACATTTTGGAGGCAAATATAAATATAAAATCATTAAAATCTCCATTTACCAGTTGCAACATTAAGGTGATGAAAACATTAATGCATCAATAATTAGAATACAATAATATAATTTATATTATTCTGAAATGTGCCATTCTGCATAATGAGTACTTTTACTTTTGGTACATAAAGTATATTTGATGCTAATACTTCTGTACTTTTACTTAGTAAGATTTTGATTGCAGGACTTTTACAGAGCAGAAGCCTGATTCAACATGTGGAGAAATGTAAACATTGATGCACCTGTTGCTAAGCTGTGATTGGACAATTGCTTGCCAGGGGAGGGGTTTAGTGAAGAGTAAATGAATGATGACAGAAATAACAGTAGTAATAATAATTATTAATGATTTGATGTGTGAGTTGTGACTCGGTAGGCAAGCAGCTTAAACTGCTGATGACTTCCTACTAAAATATAAAAAATATAAAAGACACTGAACTTTTCCTTTAAACATTTTAATCATAGTATCATCTCTGTTAAGTCTACAGTGTAGAAAAATAAGCATCAAAAATATACCAAAATCAACAAAATACAATCTGGCGAAGCAAAAGATAAAAAAAAAAAAAAAAAAAAGAAGAAACATCAAATTTGACATGGTGAAAAAATAACTTCATTACTATTATTATGAACTCAGGACTGGTGTGAACTCCAATTCAAATTAAATTCAGATTTTATTCTGAAAAGAAGACATCCTGTCAGTCAAACAGCATATGAGAGTTTGGAGTGAATATATAAATACTTATATATATATAATATGAATTATTATAATCATCAATGTCTTCAGTAATCTGCTGAACAATTGCAGGTGAAAGGATTTAGAATGAATGTTTGACTTCAGACCAGGTTTGTTTGTTTTAGCTCACATGGAGCAGCAGACGGGCGGGGTCAGATCAGCTTTGTAGAAGTTATTTAAACAGCATTCTTTAAAGTTTTAAAGGTGTTCCTTCATTAATCTATTAAACCGATCTAAAGTCATCTGAGTACAAAAACAAGCCCATGAACGTAACGAGGAGTGTCTCCCTGAACAACAGGAGTGTCAACAGAAACCAGCAACAAGCACATTAAAGAAATCTATCGTCAACACTTCTGAAGTGCACTAAATTAGAGTTAAATGCAGTCGAGTGGCTGCGCTAAAAAAGATCTGCATATATCGTTGTTACAATAAATGTACACCAAATTCTCTCAAGGCTATAATAAAACATCATGCTAAATATTAGCTGTCAAAATAAAAGCTTTAGTTCTTATCTAACAGCCTAGTGTACAGTATAAGAAGGCTCCACATCCCAAACAAGGCGACTAACTACCTTTAGAAAATTAGACTATAGTAGTAGAGTATATTCAGGTAGAATAGTTTCATCTATGCACAACTCAGTCTGACAAGCCTACAAAAATAAATAGAGTAATAAGTAGAGTAGATTTATATTCGGAGACACAAATGGCAGAAAAGAAGCAGGATTGAGCTACTTCCTGTCGTGTCTCAGTGTCCGTCATTTGGAACCTGACGTCCGTTCAGCTGCGTTCAAGATCACAAAAACAGACACATTCATCGTCACCTGAAGTATCTCAGACGGTTATTGTCCTCTTCCCACCTGGTGTCAGAGTCACTAAACAGGAAATGATTAGTCCATTATCTACGGATTCACATCGACATCAATCAGCAAAATTAAGCTGCAGCAATTTTGATCATTTCCTCGTCATTTTTATAACAAAAAAAAAAAAGATCTCGTTCCAACTTCACTTGTGTGAATATTTGTTAGTTTGGGCCATCATCTGTGATGGTGAAATGAATATCTTTAGTGATTTAAATGACGGACATTTTAGCAGCATTTCTGACATTTTATAGACAATGAACTGATTATTTGGGAAAATAATGAAATCTATAATGAAAGTGTTGGTTATTTGCAGCTCTGTACAAACTGGAATCAACAAACATTCAACACTTTGCTTTGTCAAAGTGAATGTTGGGAATTATTTCTGATGCATTGATCATGATTTTCTGCTTTATAGAAATTATGATGAAAGCAAAGTAATTTAATTATTTTAAAAAATGTTGCCACGTCTACAACATGTTCATAACCTTTTAAAATAAATGTTTATGGTACATTTGAAATAGAAACTGAAATGTGATCAACAATTTGATCATAAGTTATGAGCTAATAAGCATTACAATAAATGAATGATAATGGGTATATAGCATTTTTTCTGTAATGGAGTGTACTGTACAGTGCAATGAAAAGAACAAGAACAGGACCAAATAAAATTCTCAAAAAGTTAAAAAGGCGTTGAAAAAGCACATAACTACAGATTATCATTATTATGAATTCATCTGTCCATTCTCTCAATTAATCGTTTTGGTTTATAAAATGTCAGAAAACAAAGAATGAATATTATTCAGTTTATTATCATGCTATAACTCTCACATTTAAGAACCTGGAACCATGAAATGTTTTGGTATTTTTGCTTGAAAAATAACATGAAGCCGTTCATTAATTATGGAACTAGATTTAGATTAATTAAAATCTTCATTTTTCATCTATAAAACTTGACTGCTCTTACTTTTTATTAAACACGTAGTTTATGTTGATTCTAAATCTGACACCCAGCAGATGAAGACTAATAACTCCTACCTGTTTGGATTATTGATGTGTCTGTTTTTCTCATATTTGGATCAAACTGTATCAGTTTGAACAGACAGCAGGTTAGCAGCAGTGTCTTCATGATCAAACTGCTTCGCTTTCAGTTCCGTCTTTCATCATCATCTGCCGGCCTTCTCCTCTCGGTCCTGGTGTCTATCACGGTGCTTTGTCTTGATTAGAAATCTAATATGTGCTTAAACCCAGCGGACATTCATAGACTTTATGTAGGAGATCCATCTGTGTGACATTGTTCATTTTGTGGCTCTGTGGTGGTCGTCCAGACTGGAGAGGACCAGGCTAGGGGCCGGGATTGAAACGTGGAGGATAGTGGTTGAGGTTTGGTGTGAAGCAGCTGCCTCTAAGGGGGAGACCGATGCAGGAGAGAAGAAACTATACTGAAGACGGTTGGCTTCCCCAGATGATGCTGCAGACATGAGAGTTTGATTCCAAAGTGAGATATCCACCAACATGATGACGGGATTATGGGAAGCATTGGATTAAAGAAACATCGGCACATTTTAAATTAAAAAAAGAAACTTGATCTTGATGGATATGGGACATCTGGATTCTTCTACTGGGGCGAGCCTGGACGCGAGGCCTTGGGCCGGATCACCTGACTGTGCGGAACCGAGCCACGTAAGCGCCACAGGACGGGCAGTAGGGGCGTGACGGCTCAGCAGGAAGCTGCTGGCAGAGCGAGCAGAGCTGGGGGTCCCTGTGGGGCCGGGGCGGGGGAGGTTGGTGGGAGGCGGTCCGGTGGAGGGGCTGGTGGTGGCGGGCGGTGCGGGGGTCCCAGGAGGAGCTGACGGTCCTGTAGTCGGCGTCATGGCGCCAGTCGGTCTCAGGGGGCACGTCCAGGCGGAGCGGCTGTGCAGGGGGGGGCCTCCCCCGGCACTGTGAGGTGGAGCGGAGCGTAGCGGGTGGACACGTTGACTTTACTGGGCAGCGACGGTTGCCGGTAGTGACCATTAGCGGTGGTGTTGGCAGGCCGCCGAGGATGGGACATGGTGGCGTAGAGACTCTGTGGATCCGGCGGCGAGGGAGTAGGACCAGAGCAGGCTCTGGGTCTGGGGAGGGAGGAGGTGGAGGAGGAGGAGGGAGGATGCGCTCGGCGAGGAGCCCGAGGTAGAGTGCCGTAACTCAACGCGACGCTGTGGAGGCTTTGACCTGAGAGAGCCGGATGCCTGTCAGACACAACCAGAAACTGCTGCTGGAGGCTCGGTCCACCTCCTGAGGAGAAGGAGAAGGAGGAGGAGGAGGACGAGGAGGAGGAGGAGGAGGAGGAGGAGGAGGAAAAGTGGGGGGAAGAGGAGGAAGATGAGGAGGAAGAAGAGGAGGAAATGGGAAAAACAATTAGAACGCAATACAGAGATCTGTAACTAAACACTGACAGTGACACAGTCCATCCTCAGCAGATCAGAAACAACAGTCACGTGTCCTGAAGCTAGTTTAGACGTTTTTTTATGTAAGAAATGTATTAAGTTAGAAATTATTAGGGCTGTCAATCGATTCAAATATTGAATTGGATGATTGTCCATAGTTAATCACGATTAATCCCAAATTAATCGCACATTTTTTATCCGTTCAGAATGGACCTTAAAGGGAGATATTTATCAGTATTTAATCCTCTTATCAACATGGGAGTGGGCATATATACTTGTTTCATGCAAATATATGTATATATTTATTATTGGAAATCAATTACCAACACAAAACAATGACAGATATTGTCCAGAAACCCTCACAGGTACTGCATATAGTATAAAACAATATGCTCAGATCATAACATGTCAAACTGCAGCCAACAGGCAACAACAGCTGTCAGTGTGTCAGTGTGCTGACTTGACTATGACTTGCCCCAAACTGCATGTGATTATCATAAAGTGGGCATGTCTGTAAAGGGGAGACTCGTGGGTACCCATAGAACACTTTTACATCCATGATGTTCGAGATGGCCATACCAGATTAGAACAGCAGAAGATTCATTTGTTATTTCCAGGAAAATATCTGAGAAATTATTCAGAAAATATCTTCCCAACATAAAGTCTTCTCCCCCCGCCAGGAATTACGCTCTGCTGGATGAATAGCACCCTCTGGGTGCTAAAACCTCCAAATTCCCAGAAAACAATGCAGAGGTCATGACTTGTGTAGCGGTCACTAAAATAAACAAATGTACATCAGATACGTCATTTTGAAACTTCAATTTTTGCTGCTGGACAAATCACCACATTATGAAATATAGAAAAAAAAGAATAAAGAAATAAGTGACCTGCAATGCTTGTGAATTTCAGACTTTTGTACAACTATTATTTGGTAGTTGTAGATCATCAACCCCAGTGCGAAGAGCCCGGTTCTCCAGTCACTCATCGCCAGATCGTTCACTCCCAAGTGGTAGCTGCGCCTCGGTCGCTCAGCATTATTTAATATACTGAGTTTCTTGTTCGTAGTTTGGATCTTGTTCTTGTTTGCTAATGTTTGTCTCCTGTTCCCAGGATCATCCCCTGCCTGCCTGCCTTGCTCAACTCCAGCCTCGACATTCCATCCATCCATTCACAACTCATGCTTTTGGCAATAAAGCCTTCTGTTAAACTTCCACTCCGCTGTTCTGTGTCTGCTTTTAGGTCCAAAACCTCAATGATCGTAACATTTATCTTTGTATTAATTACCTTATTTATTTACTCTTTTGTTTAAATTCCGTTCTATTTAATTATATTATTTTTTAATTAATTTTGTAATGTATTTATTCTTTATTAATTATATATTCTATTTTATTCTTTTTAAATAAAAGGGAAAATTAAACAGAAGAGTAAATAAATAAGGAAATTAATGCAAAGATAAATAAAATAGAGTTGCAAATTAAAACAGAAATATCAATTTATGTCACATTTTATCAATGAATTAATGGCTACATTTATTTTAATTTTATTTTTGCTACATTTAATGACATATGTATTTATTTATTGAGTCTTTTATTCATCTGTTTTTGATTTTGGCAGGTTCCGTCCTCCATACTGAAGGTGAGAGTGGAGGTGGAGGTGGAAGTGAAGGGCCAGTATGTTACCTGAGTGTCCCCAGGAGGAGAGGCCTGAGCTTGGGGGCCGTGATGTCTGCAAGGGAGGGTGCTGTGGAGGAGGTGCAGGAGCTGAGTTGCCGTGGTGTCTGGGTTGGTGGTGTTGGAGGAGGTGGTGGTGGTGGTGATAGGAGTGATCTGTAGTGAAGGAGGTGGTGGAGGAGGGGATGTGCAGGGAGGAGGTGCTGGGGCGACGGAGGAGGGAGGAGGAAGAGGAGGAGTATCTGAGGGGGGGCCTGGACGCAGAGAGGTCCTTCAGGGTGAGGATGAAGAGGAAAAACAAGAGGAGAGAAAGAAAAGAGATGATCAAAAAAATGAGGATGGAGGTAGAACAAAAAATTTGATGGAGAAAGATGGATGACAAACAGAGAGGATGGAAAAAGAGGGAAACAAGAAAAAGGAAATGATGCAAGAGATATAAGAGATGAAATAAGAGTAGAAAGAAGAAAAGGAGGGTGGTAAAAAAAAGAGAAACAGAACAGAAAATAAAAGAGGAAAAGAAAAAGAAATCCATAGAATGAGAAGAGGAAACAGATATCAAAAGGTTGGAGAGAAGTTAAAAAAAAAGATGGTGGGGAATCAAGGTGTAACAGGAAATAGAGAGGAAGGGGTCAAAAATCAAAACAAGTTAACGTGATGGAGGGAAAACTGAAAAATGACAAAATAAAATCCTGTGAAAACCTTGTATCTCTAAGATGCAAGTTTCTTTTTCTAGAAAATAACTGAGTATATGCCTTCATAATTTGTGCGTATGCATGGTCGGAGGCGGTTCTACATTTGTTTGCAGAGTAAAAATCAAATTCAGGTCAGAAAATATTAATGAATCTTGAATTTGTGCGTAAAACATTTGTGTGCACGGTTGAGCACAGATTTGTGCATACACACTGTTTGTGAATGAGGTCCAATGAGTGCAGTACAACAGCAACATGCATCTATTGTACAAGTTGGTTCTTCAGGTTCCGGTTCCTGCTCCTGTTCCAATTAACGTTCCCTGGACCTAAAGAAGTGGCAGAAAATGGGCGGATGGATCGATCCATTAAAAAATCATGAATTTAAAGGGACTGTTTGTAACTTCTTACACGTATAAATCATTGCGGGTCGGTGCCCCATGCGCGCTCGCGTGTGTCTACGCTGTTCAGACTCAGACTCCAACACAAACTACACGGAAACACCAAAACCTCTTGGTTGTATCTAGTGAAGCCCGTCTGTTAAACAGTGTTGGCCGCGGTCGGAGGACGCGGGGGAGACCGTAGCTTTGGTCTCCAGGGCCGGAGTATCTGCTCCTCTGCTCCTCTGCCTGCTTGCCTTCACTTAGCTCGCTCCACTTCAGGTCCATGCGCGCACACTCCACACTGCAGAAGAGTTAGTTTAGCTCTGAGAATATCTAGTGAATGTACAGTGGACGTTTGTGCAGAAATAACTGCTGCAGCTCCTCCAGACCAACAGAGGTTTCCCGTGTCTTGTGAAGTGACGGGGCTCCGCAGAGAGAAACGTTATCGTCTCCGACCAAAACTCCAGTGTCTCCCCTGTTCCCTCCGGCCGCGGTCGGGAGGCTGAGGCAGGAAAAGCCAACACTAGGATCAGCATTGATTCATGGAGAGACCTTCGTCTGGTCAGCTAACATTACTGCCAAGCAGCTGAAATATAGAGTGATATTGTGCTTTTAGCTGACGTGTGTCTCCTCACTGTGTTGAGCGATGCTCGTTCATGTCTATGTAGAGCGAGCACAAGCGCGAGCAACAGGACGCTGACTTTCGTTGACTTAGCGGCCACAGGTGTCGCTGTTAACAAGACATTTCTGATTCTTATAGTCCCTTTAAGTTAATTCAGCCTCCTACTGCACAATCTACTGTTAGTTTAGATGTGTAGAACGTCTCCTGACAGCCTTCAGTCACATACAGAAACATTTTATGACCAACATTACTGTCTGCAGAAGCCAAGAAACAGGGTTTAAGACTTTTTAATGCCTTGTAAGGTAAGTCAACAGAACCTCCAGTTCTGAGGCCATCCTGTCAGAAAACAATAGATTGTGCCCTTTGGGTTGAAAGTGAGTCCCTGTGAGCTCAAGTATCTTAATGAGGGTAAGACGGAACGTGAGACTGACAGGCCAATTTGTGTGGCATCAGCAGTAAATGGTGATAAGTGAGAGCTTAAATCCTGTTCAACTGTTCAAAGCTGCAGTAAAGAACCAGTCAAAATCAGGTTTCTCTTGAGCAGAGCTGATTCTCTTCATGTCAGTGGTTGAATCATTTATGAGGCTCACAGAAGGCTGGTCAGAGTTCACCTTGTCTTTAGTTTAATACTCCACCGATGTGAGTTTTAATGCTTCAGTGAGTGTTGCAGCTGTATAACTGACACAATCGATCCTCCGATACTCAGAGTGAGAATAAAATCCTCCGGCCGAAGTGGAACATCAGGATTCCTCCCACAAACGGAGGATTTGACGGTTTGATATCTGGAGTCAAACCTCAGCTGTCGGTTCAGATCAGGCCGGCTTCGCCTCGCAGCGAGCGCCGAGGTTAAAAGCTTAATGGAAGAACTAAATCATTGATCAATCTTTAATGCGCTGGCCCGAGGCGATTCCTGAGGGCTGAATACAAGATGGCTGAATGCCAGCGGCAACAGAGAGGAGGCACTCTGAGAGAACCGGGTTCTGTAGAGAAACACAGGCTGCTGCTTTACAAACCTGTACAGCTGGCCAGAGCTTTATATGTTCAAGGACAAAAAATGGTCAACACAAAACAATGACAGATATTGTCCAGAAACCCTCACAGGTACTGCGTTTAACATAAAACAATATGCTCAAATCATAACATGGCAAACTGCAGCCCAACAGGCAACAACAGCTGTCAGTGTGTCAGTGTGCTGACTTGACTATGACTTGCCCCAAACTGCATGTGATTATCATAAAGTGGGCATGTCTGTAAAGGGGAGACTCGTTGGTACCCATAGAACCCATTTACATTCACTGATCTGGAGGTCAGAGGTCAAGGGACCCCTTTGAAAATGGCCATGCCAGTTTTTCCTTGCCAAAATGTAGCATAAGTTTGGAGCGTTATTTAACATCCTTTGCGACAAGCTAGTATGACCATGGTTGGTACCGATGGATTCATCAGGTTTTACTAGTTTCATATGATGCAATCCTGACTCTAGCTTTAAAACTGAGCCAGCTACAATCTAAAAATCCCAAGTAGTGTTAATGCGTTGAAGAAATTAGTGGCTTTAAAATGAATTTGCGTTAACATGTTATCGCGTTAACTTTAAGAGCCCTATAGGTTAACCTCTGCACTATTTTGTTTCTTATGTCTAAATTTTACTTATGTGATTTTGTTTTTATACATTTTGTCGTAGCATTGTTGGAGGGAGCCGGAGAACAAGATTTTCAATGCCAACGACTGTTTCTCTGTAATTGTTGTGCATATGACAAAAAAAGAGCTGAGATAAAGCTGTGGAGAGTAGACTAAGACTAAGAGACTAACAGATGTAGGAAACATCTGCGGAGCTGCTTGGGTGGCTAAAAAGGAACACCAGAGCGCTGATTACTAAAGTTATACTGCTGACTCACACTGCTAACAATATTGCACTAGTGTAACATTAAAGGGACCGTTGGGGTGTTTTGATGTGGGGTTGTATGAGGTACTGATCCATAGTCCGTGTATTACCAGCTGTAGATGACGGTCGGCACGCCCCCAGTTTGGAGAAACAGACAGGAGTACCGGCACGGAACCAAAGCAATACAGTGCTGTGGACGGGGGCAGCAGCAAAACGTATTTTAGACACCTAAAAGAAAGACTCACCTAAAAAAAAAATCTGTATCAGTTTAAGTGTACGCTATATTTGGAATATTTTCAGCGCTTTATCCTGCTGTCAGACGGCCTTTTCCGACGGGGAACTGAACTGAAAGTGAAACTTATCTAAACTCTCTTCAAAGCAACCAGACTTAGACAAATAAAACAGCATAAATAAGTTTCAATTTCAGTTCAGTTCCCTATCAGAAACTATTCTAAAGATAGCGTACACTTAAACTGATATTGATTTGTTTTAAGATGAGCCTTTGTTTAAGGCGTCTAAAACATGTTTTGCTGCCGGCCCCATCCACAGCGTTACATCGCTTTGGTTCCAGCGTTACATCGCTTTGGTCTGCTTCTCCAAACTGGGGGCAAGCCGACCGTCATCTACTGTAGGTCATACACTGACTAGGGATAAGTACCTCATACAACCCCACTTCAAATAATCCAAACTATCATATAGAGTGTTTTATGAATCAAAGGACTGTTGTTGTTATTATTGTTCTAAACAGAACGTTATCAGAACCAGAGACCTCTGCAAGAAGAGCAGAATTGAAACAGGATGCAGTTACATCATATGAACAAAAGGTGGCGGCAGGATCTTAAATGAAAACCAGTACACAGAGACATGCACACAGCTAGTGTGTTTCCCAGCTGCTTGATCAAGGTGTGTGTTTGTGTGTGTGTGTGTGTGTGTGTGTGTAACTTACGCAGCTATGGGAGGGGCCGAGGTTTTGGGGTCCTGACCCGATAACTGTCCCACTCAGGCTGTGGGCGATGCGTCGCAGGTTTGCTGCGCTGTAGCACTCATCTTCACCTGATGGCAGCTGCACAGAGGTCAAAGGTCAGAGATCAGCAGGGAATAACATTTTACAAACTTTATCTTTCCTTCCTGGTATCAAAAGTCCAATTTATTCATCCACAAAAACAAAGAAATTACAAGTGGGAAATACATACCCACAAATTTCCAACATTATTCTTCCTCGTCAAAACCTGGCTCCTACATTACCCACAATGCAACTCAACCACCGACGTTCAATTGGACATTGTAGTGTGTTATGCTAGTAGCAGCTTATGTATCCCGGAGCCTCCTGCCTGCAACAACTGACGCTGACTCAAGTTACATTAAACGCTCTAATAATGTATTTTACAGTACATGTTGAGGTTATTTAATTCAAACTTCTGAACAACTGTTTTAAAAACAGCAAAACCTACTAACCTCTATCTAAATTATAATTTGCAAAATTAAAAAATACTCTGAATATTAAAGCAAGATGAGAAGCAGAGGTCTGCACACAGCATTGGTTCATGACAAGCTCTCCCTTCTGGAGAGAAGAATAAATCAGCTGGAAGAATGTGACTCAATTCGTATGTACTCCAGCACAAAAGACAAACTACTATAATCAAAGTGCCTGCTGGAGGTCCTGCTGAAGCACAGTGGCACACCACTTTCGCATTTTATACAATTGTCCCTCTGTGGCTCCATTTAGGAGAAGAGTCCATGGTGACCTGGAGGCAGTTTATAAGATAAACAAAAATCTATTTTAATTATGCCAATCGATTAAAATATTTAATGAAGATCAATAGCATGATTGTCCGTGGTAATCGTGATTAATCACACATTTTTTATCTGTCAAAATGGACCTTAAAGGGAGATTTGTATTTAATACTCTTATCAACATGGGAGTGGACAAATATGCTGCTTTATGCAAAATATATGTATATATTTATTATTGGAAATCAATAACCAACACAAAACAATGACAGATATTGTCCAGAAACCCTCACAGGTACTGCATTTAGCATAAAACAATATGCTCCAATCATAACATATCAAACTGCAGCCCAACAGGCAACAACAGCTGTCAGTGTGTCAGTGTGCTGACTTGACTATGACTTGCCCCAAACTGCATGTGATTATCATAAAGTGGGCATGTCTGTAAAGGGGAGACTCGTGGGTACCCATAGAACCCATTTACATTCACATATCTGGAGGTCAGAGGTCAAGGGACCCCTTTGAAAATGGCCATGCCAGTTTTTCCTCGTCAACATTTAGCTTAAGTTTGGAGCGTTATTTAACCTCCTTCAAGACAAGCTAGTATGACATGGTTGGTACCGATGGATTTCATCAGGTTTTTTAGTTTTATATGATACCAGGATCTTCTCTCTAGCTTTAAAACCGAGCCGCTACAGACCTAAAAACCACAGGTTGTGTTAAAGAAATTAGTGGTGTTAAAAAGGATTTGCATTTACGCCTTATTATCACGTTAACGTTGACGGCCCTAAAATTAACTTAAGTTAATGAAAATTGGGTCAAAATGGTTCAAAATGGCTTACCCACATCTCAACTTTTATTTTATTTTTGTGTCTGGTTGGCACATATCTATATTTTTTGTTTATTGTTCTTTAAAAGAAAACCTAAGAAAGAGTAAATAACACGCAAAAAAAATAACCGCAAGACCTAAAATGTAATTAGACTGAAGCCACAAGTGGCTAACAACACCACAGAGAGGCATGTTGAGACATTAACAAAAGAGACTGAGCTCACGGAGCTGTGTGACAGCCGTGAAATTGCTTTACATAAAACGCTGTACCTTATGAGGTGTGACCGGCGTTCTGTAGGCGAATCTCTCGAGCTCAGCCGTCGGTGTTTTGGACCGTCCAGATCCTGACAACATTCTCCTCACACCTACACACACATACACACACTATTAAAACAGTACATGCTTGAACTAACATTAGTTTGTTAGTAGAGTTCAAAAATTCAGGTATCGGAATCCATATCAGGAAGAAAAAATATGGTATCGGAAGACCCTTCTATTAGATTATCATAAAGCGGGCATGTCTGTAAAGGGGAGACTCGTGGTACCCAGAGAACCCATTTACAATTCACACATCTGGAGGTCAGAGGTCAAGGGCCAGTTTTTCCTCTGCAAAATATAGCACAAGTTTGGAGTGTTATTTATCGTACTTTGCGACATGCTAGTATGACAAGGTTGGTACCGATGGATTTCATATAATACCATTAACTTCACTTTACCTTTAAATCTGAGCCCGTTACAACCTCCCAAAGTTGACTGCGTTAAAGAAATGAATGCCGTTAAAACGATTTTCCATTAACACGTAATTATTGCGTTAACTTTGACAGCTCTAATATGACATAGTTAACTGTGTTATCCTGTTGTTGGAGGTTTGATACCTGACGACCTGAACTCGTATTTCTGCAGTTTCTACCTGGTTTGTTGTTGGTCGGTTGAGGACTGACTCCACGGCTGCCCCGGGGCATGCTGGGAGCCAGCAGACTGGCCTGGTACAGAGAGTCCAGCTCCGACAGCTCTTCACCCGGCACCGCCGGTCCCCCTCCTCCTCCTCCTGTTGCATTCTGGGAGCCGTAGTATCTGTTGACGTTTTCCGCCCAGCGCTCCACAGGCAGGGCTGCTCTGTAGTCCTGACTGGGGGGCGATGACGAGTTCCGACCAGGCCGGCTCGCAGGTGGCTGCGGTGGAGGGGTGTTGGAAGGGGAGTCTGGGGTTGAGTAAAGGGGAGAGCTGATTGGCGGGTCAACGGGAGAATCGACAACATCGGGTGGGTCCAGATGTAAGCAGGACCAGTTCCTGGTTGGGTGGGAGGATGAGGGCAGGACAAGCCTGGGGGTGGGGCTAGTCGCAAGAGGCATGGTCTGTGGCTGTCGGGTGTAATATGGCACCTCCTCCATCATCAGATGACACCTGTCATTGGCGGCAACAGGTGACGGGGTACAGGAATACAGCTTGGATGGGAGCGGGGCCTGTGCTGGGATGGAGACGGGGGGTGTTCTGGTCCGCTGGGCGGGATGCTCCACCTCCTCAGGTGGAGGGGGTGGAGCCATGTCTCCCAGGGGGCTCTGCTCCCAGGTGTTCATGCACAGTGCAGGGAGGGACCCGGTATTGGCGAGGGGTTTCCCAAAAAGAGAGCAGGGGCTTCTGGTCCTGCTGTCCTCCCTGGGTGAACCTGTAGAGGCCCTGGTGCTGGCGGCGGGGTCAGACACTGAGTTTGTTCTGGGAGGGAGGGGCTTAACAAGGCAGGGAGAGAGAGGCGGGGCCTGGTGGTCCTGACTGGCAGCTGATTGGTCGCCCTGTCTCTCTGTCAGAAGTATTTGGAGCGAGAGAGGCTTTTCACTGCAGAGACAGAAAGAGAGAGAGAGATGGGTGAGGAAGTGTGTGTGTGTGTGTGTGTGTGTTGGCCTGCAGTATGTTTGGAACAGATGGTGTCATTCTAGAGCTCTGGCTGGTTGTGTGTGTGTGTTTCAGAGGTTGTTTCCTGGGGAGTGTCGACGATCTCTCGCAACGGCCCACACTCCAAATGATCTAGCTGTCACGACAACACTTCTCTCCACAACAACTGTAAAGTCCGCCCAGCGCCCCCTACAGGCTGCATGATGATTGAATTATTCTTAAAAGGAGGTTGTGAGTCACTACGGCGTAGCTCCGGCGTCAACAACAACATTTGTGATTGGTCAGCTTGAGCTGCCTATGCCTTCTCCTGATGCCGGTTGAGAGAGTGATAGTGGTCGTATCTGCTCCTTTTTAGTGGCACACCTTTTCAAAACACATCTCAGCCAAGACAACTCCACTACTACACAATGACCGTGGCTGTTGATTGCACAGCTGAAGTCTCCTATTCATTAATACGACAAGATCATGCTTCTGGTACTTGTTGCGCTGTCCGTGGCTGTACTAACAACCAGACAAAGCTAAAGTTGTGGCTTCAACAACAGTGTGTTGAACATGCACCCAAAACAAAAAGGGATTGTTGTTGTGACCAACGGAACAGTTTCCATCGCCGACCTACAGACGAGGAATCCAGAAGAATGTGGCTGAGAAACCTGAACTTGTAGAGACCATAAACCCTCGTTATGTGAGCTCAGTTCATTTAGTGGACTAAAAACCAGCGGAGGAAAACCTGCATCCTACTCTGTGGTTGGGAAAAGAGACATTGGGTCCTTAAAAGAACTGACAGCAGTGCCAGGAGAACATTAGGTATGAGCATTGTAGCGTTGGTTTAATGACAAACAGTTACTTTGACTATTTTCTGTACAGTTTAAATGTAAGGCAGTTCATGGCACGGAGTGCAGGGCAGCATTAGACTAAAATAGTTTAAGTAGGGTTATCTGTGTAGAAAAAGACTAAACCTTGTTACTGTGGAAGTCCTGATCTGCCTCAGAACTTTTCAGATTGTTCATGTCTTCACCGTCTGTAGCAACGGAGTCAATAACGTAGCTAAATCTGTTAGTGTAGGTTATCTGAGGCCACTTCTTCAGGTCGTCCTCCATCCCTCCATAGTAGAAGGCAGAGCTATGATCACACTATCCTGTCTGAGCTGTAATAGATGGTGTTCACACATGTTTTACTAGATTTATTAATACAACCGCTCTAGGAGAGACGATTAGCGGACCGCTACCGTGGAAGACGCCGGTTCCGGTTCAGTGACACGACGCCCCGTAAGTTGCGCCCATAATTCACGAAAGGCAACATGGGGGCTAGGACTAAGGTGGATAGAGAAGCAGAAGCAACAAAGTCATTGTTTCAAGTCACAAGTTAGTCTCCAGTCTTTGCTTTAAGGTCCTGACACAACAAGTAGACGGTCGGCCGTTGGACAGTTTGAGGTCGTCGTGAGCGTCTGTCGGACTAGTTTTTGCGTTGTGTCCCACATCGTCAGCTCTAGTCTGCCGTGTCAGAGTTTTTGGCTGACTCAGCATGTTGTATCGGCGGCGGGTTCGAATGTAACTTCTTGGCCAAGACAAAGGTGACGTTAAGGTGACGCAACTAGAGGCCTTTGTCGCCACTAGTTCTTTGATGCCGGGTTGGTGTGTCTGGGCCTCTAAAGTCAAGACCAACCAGTCCCAGGTCGAGCAACAGTTACAGTAGTTTAGTCAATTTACATGAATAATGAACACTTCAAAATAAACTTTACACCATTTAAATCAAACTTCTCAGGCATGTCCTTGGTGTGTTGTTCTTGTGACTCAGTTATAATAATTTTTCTCTTGTTTGGTGAGTCTAAACATCTAAACGTGATAATCTGAGGTGTCATCTGACCGCTCAACAGGACTGGAGGCGGTCAGGTTGCATCAGATGGCGGGAAAACGTCGAACAAGGATTGTTGCAGTGACTGTTGTGCAGCTTCCTGAAGTGTTGTGCAGAGACTATAACAGTAACCCTGCCGTACCTCTGCTCTCGCTGACTCTCAGGGGTATGCTCTTCTTCTTAAGCCGGAAATAGTGCAGCCTAACATACCAGGCTGCTGCTAGACTGACAATGAGTCAATGTTGAGACCGAAACCTGTGCTCACTGACCCAATTTGCTAACCTGCACAATAGTTGGATACCATGCACAGGAGTACTGGGCGGATGGACACACACAGAGATGAGGTTGATATCCATCCCCTCATCTCAATCTCAGAAAGAAAGGTAATAAATGCATCTCTAAAATATCATTAAAGCTGAAGTAGGCGAGATTGGAGCAAATATGATTAATAAAAGTTATTTTTATAAAACGGTCACTATACCGTGACAGTAGTACATGAAACAGGTAATCTGAAAAAAATCATGTTCCTCTGTGTCCTCCGGTGCTCCTAATGGCATCTGCAAGATTTCACAGACCGGAGGAAAACAAGCAGTAAGAGCTGATCTGAGGTCATCTGTCTATGAGAGCCGGCTGTCAATCACTCGCGAACTCTGACCAAACGGTCAAACTAGGCAGCGCTGATCAAATATGAATCAATATTCTGTTACGTTAATGCCTATTTCTCCCCTCAGATGTTCTCAGAATCATCTTGTAGTGTACTGTTTAGCTGTAAAATGAGAAAGTTTGTGACCATTGTGAAATCTGGTGAAGGAACGCCAAGTTCTGGTCACATGACCGGAGCACAGCCAATAGGAACACTCTCTCTCTGAAGTGACCTGTGATTGGTCAAAGTCTTTTTAAAAGCCTGAAAACAGAGCCATGAGGAGGTGCAGAAGTCTAGTTCTCTCTCAGAACACTTGAATTATAATATGCTGAAGGTTATTATGGGATTTCTGCCGAATGATGCCAAAAATATACTGCCTACTGCCACTGTAATGAGCCTTGTTTGGATGCTTAGAATGTATTTCATATTTAACAGACATGGCGTTGTTGAATGCAAATGCTTCTCCTGATTGGCTGAGCTGACTGCAGGTGGTACCTGGGCTGTTCCTGCAGCTGCTGCCCCTCCTCCTGTTGTTGCTGCGGCTGCTGTCTGCCTGCCTCTGAGTCCTGCTGCTGCTGCAGTTGCATGCGTTGCTGCAGGCTGCGGGCTCTCCTCATGCAGCGCTGCAGCCGGCTGTGACTACTAGCTCCGCCCTCAGCTGCCACCAGCTGCAGTTTGGCTGCAGCCGGATCACATGTCAACAGAAAATACACAACAGAAAGAAAAGAAAAAAACAAAGAGAGGAAAGAATAAATAAGGAAAAGAAAAGAAAAGAAAGATGCAGAAAATAACTTGTTATGATGATTTCATGCAAAAATCTTACAAAAGCATATATACACCTGACAGAAAATTAAATATCAGACTGCTGAAATGATGGTGATGTGACCATGTGTGTGTGTGTTTGATGGGAATGGTAGGCATGAGAAAGATCAATAACTCAGGTTTGGTTCTCAATGATGAAATGGTTAAATCATATTCAGACAAATTAATAAAATTATAACCAAACATGTCAGCCTAAACTAACTCACACCAGGCTGTCAAGTTAAAGGGTCACTCCTGTTTATTGCACCTTGGGTCTTATTTTAGTAGTTTTATTTAGTTATAGTATTTTTATTTCAGTGGTCCAGTACACATTTCAATTCAATAATGGCTAGTAAGTAAGATAAATAATAAGAAAAGTACAATCATTAAATCATGTCCTCCTGTGGGACACTATTTCAACCTCAAATGTCAAGTTTATTTCTAAATATCTATATTTGTATCTATTGTAAAAACACAATGAATGAAATCAGTAATGCCTCTTTGGTCAGGCGGAGGGGTCCGATAGGTGGGGATGGTAGGGGATATTATGACACAAACGTAAGGCCAATTATCTCCTCTACCTCCTCCGAAGAAACTCTCAAGCTCTCAAAAATTGAGGCTGAATATTTTTGCTTTTTAGTTATGTTTTGCCGAGTACACACGTCACGAGAATCCAGCCGATTCTGGGCCCGATTCCACCCTCTTAGCGATAACGGTCGACAAAGTCCTGATTTTTTGATGTTTCTTAAGATTATCTTGACAGACTTTCCTGTGGTGTGAGGTATGTTAAGAGTGTTTTTTACACCCCGGATCTGCTCAGAAGTAATTATTAAACATGTTCAATATTTACGATCCGATATTCCGCAGAGAGAGGGGAAGCCCGAGGACAGCCGAGGACGCAAAAGCTCAAATTGTTTCCCTCCACACACTATAGGAACAAAACTGTTAAACTTATCATTACATGTTGTTATGTGTGGGGTCTCACATTTTACACATCTGTAAGCACTTGAACAATCTTTTGGTGTGGTGTTTAATGTAGTGTAGCCAGATCTTTGCATCAGTAATACCAAGCTGCCTGTGTACTTCATCAGAACTGCCCCCTCCCGGCAATCATCAGCAAAGCCCTGATTTGTTGATGGTTCTTAAGATGATCTTTCCAGATGTTCCTGTCCAAATCGGCTCTGAAGTCCATCCCGGCCGCACCGATTTCAAATCGTAAATATTAAACATGTTCAATTTTTACGATAGGATATCCTGTTGTGTGTGGGGAACAACCGATGACGCAGCCACGCGCGAAAGAACGATAGCCAATTGAGAACAAAGCTGACTGAAGCAGAAGGACAACCATCGCTGTCATTAGCTTATGCATTAGCTCATGCATAAGCTAATGCATGAGCTTATGCATTAGCTCATGCATAAGCTAATGCATGAGCTAATGCATGAGCTAATGCAAAACACCGAGCATAAAGTAGTAGTGAGATGGGGCTCAGAAATGGAGGACCAACTTGTTGATTTGAGGCAACAACATGAGTGTTTATTTAACATGACTTCATCCATCCATGCTTTGTGAATTTTCAGTACAAAGTATTGCAGAAATGAACTAACTAACGTTGCTAATTCTTCCTGCCTGTCGTCTACCACGTTTGTTTCTCGTTTGATGGCGAGAAATTTTACGAGATTTCCGTTTTTTTGTTAGTGTGGACTCATGAAATCAAATCATTGTTCATCACACAGTATGAGAACAAAACTGTTTAATTTAACATGACGTGTCGTTATGTGTAGGGCCTCTCACATTTTCACCATCTGTTAATAAACTGTGAAAAAAAAGTTCGGAAACTTGTGTTTGGTGGATTATTTCTCTGTTGTTACAATGCTAATGGTCATTGTATATTACATGGTTGGAAAGCCTGTTTATTTACCTTCACAATGATGTCCCACTTGTAAGGATCATGCATTTGTAGGATGAGCAGCACAGCTGATTATGTGGGTAGCGCCTTAGAAATATTTGCCAAAATACTCCGTCAATGGTAAACAGTGTATTCTCCTGTTGGTGTTGACTCTTGTTTTGAGTTGTTTGGTGGATTGGATGATTGATCTCTCTATCAGTAACAAGGAACAAACAAGACATATTGTCTATTTTACACTTTATTCATTTAATACACCATCAGGAGACTCAGTAGAGGTGGAAGATCCATACGCAGCCACAACAGCCTGGCACCTCCTCCTCATGCTGGTCACCAACCTGGTCACACGTTGCTGTGGGATGGCGTTCCATTCCTCAACCAGGATTCATTGCAGGTCAGCCAACGTGGAATTGCCAATATGTCTTGTTTGTTCCTTGTTACTGATAGAGAGTTCAATCATCCAATCCACCAAACAACTCAAAACAAGAGTCAGTACCAACAGGAGAATACACTGTTTACCATTGGCAGAGCATTTTGGCAAATTTTTCTTGGGCGCTACCCACATAATCAGCTGTGCTGCTCATCCCACAAATGCATGATCCTTACAAGTTGGACATCATTGTGAAGGTAAATAAACAGGCTTTCCAACCATGTAAAATACAATGGCAATTCCACCAAACACAAGTTTCCGAACTTTTTTTTCCCAGTTTATTTGAAAAACTTAGTTTAGTGTGGGCCAGCCTTTGGAAACTGAAATGTGGGGGGGGGGCTATGTCCCACAATGAAGCAAACATTCCGAAGCAAATTGGTCAGCTGTTCAGGTGGATGTTTGTTTCCGTTTTCCAACTTGTCTGATTGTCTGACTGCTCACTGGATTTCTTGTTAATGATGTCTCCGTGTTCCCAGTTATCAACTCGGTGAGTATAATTTTATTATTACTGATAAAAATGACAAAATAAGAGCCAAGTTGTCATAAACTGGAACCATTTAAAGTGCAGATTGTCAAGTTTCAGGAAAGTGACGCTGCTCTTTTATTTTGAGGAGAGGAGGTTTTAAGATCTTCTGAAGCTCGACTCACCGATCTGCTTCTCCTCTTGAGGTTTTGTTCCCTTCCATTTTAAATATTTGATGCTTTTCTTCAATATGCCTGTTTAATGTCTCGGCACAGTTTGGTATTTCTACGTCTGTTTCTGTGTTTGTGTGTGTGTGTGTGTGTGTGTGTGTGTGTGTGTGTGTGTGTGTGTGTGAGTGATGCAAATATGATTGACTGATCAAACGAATTGAGAAAGAGATGTGGGGATTCTAAATGTTCAGATAAGAAACAAGAAAAAGTGAGTGTGTGGTTAAAGGAGAAAGCAAAGATGGTGTAGTTGAGACTGAACAGTGTGTGTGTGTGTGTGTGTGTGTGTGTGTGTGTGTCGAGCAGTTATCAGCAGGCCACTGTGCTGCCTCTGGTTGCCATTAGCAACGAAGCAGAGGGTTGGTGGGCGGGGGTGCGGTGACCTCATTCACAGTGTGTTTATTTGGTATGAGATACTGAGTGTGTGTGTGTGTGTGTGTGTGTGTGTGTGTGTGTGTGTGTGAAGCGGAGGAGGCAGGGTCGGGGGGTGGGGGGTGGGAGTGGGAGGAGCTTACAGACAGCTTCGTTGACCGCTGACAGCGCAGCGGCGACCTCGCCTGCCTGCTCCAGACGCACTGACTGATCCAGCAGAAGCTCCGCCTCCGACACACACCTCTCAAAGCTGTCACCTTTACCTACAGGACCAACACACACACACACACACACACAAACATATTTAATGATTCTGCAGCTTGATAGGACTGTCAAAATTAGTCAAAAATATGGTTTGAACATTTGTTCTAAAACAATCTAATTGTGTGCATTATGTCCATGACACTGTGTCCTAAGTGGCTGTGAGTGACGCAGCACTGCGCAGCACGCCATTGTGAGCTGAACGTTTGTCAGACGTCCTGTTTCTATTTATTCCTGTCGCTCGCTTTGAAAGCGACACAATGGACAAGGAACGGCTGACAACTGAAGTTGAAATGAGGAGTTATCTATATGATACCATTTCACTACAGAAACCTAAATAAGGTGGCAGCTGACGGGAGAGAGATCGCCAGCAGATCAACTGATAGTTTCCTTCTTGCTGTAGGCTATACTGTAAGTCATTTCTAGTAAATATCACAATTTTAAAAGCATGTTTTCTGTTTTAAAAAGAACAAACGTCGGAGGATAGCGAGTACTACTCCCCCATCTTTTAAGTAGTTCCATCTCCGGTCTGATTTGGAGCTCACAGCTGATAGGTACGAGGTTTGTTTACATGATATGACACAACGCTTACTCTTAGGTCACGGTTTCACTCTCTCTGTGGCCGAGTTCTCTGCCATCATTACAGCTGCTGTTGAATTATTCCTCATTCAGTTTGACCTAAAGTTACATTTCATTTGCAGTTAATGAAAGTGACGTTGTGTGACTCCCGTCAGGTGGTGCATTCAGTGTGCGCGAGGTAGACTGCTGCGGTAGTGCTACGGGGCTTTTTTCACAGTCGAATATTCATTTTCATATTTGAATGTTAATTCAAATTAATTTTCAATTAAAAAAATAGATTTGAATTTAGAATATTCGCTGACAGCCCTGCAGCTTGGTGAAGAGAAATGGGTCCAATTCCTGCTCAAAGTGTAAATACAGTTCAGTGTTAAAGGTCCCATATTGTAAAAAAAAAATATATTTTCATGTCTTTTATATTATAAAGCAGGTTTAAGTGCTATAAAAATACTGTTAAACTAACAAAACGATGTCACAAATATACAATATTTAGACCATTACACAGTTTTAAACATTAACATTGTAAATGTGTCCCAGTTTATTTCCTGTTGCAGTGTATGTAAATAACATCAACTGACAGGAAATAAACATGGACCCAAGCTGTTGCCTAGCAACACAATTCCGTTGAAATGTACTAAAACGGAGCGTTTCAGACAGAGGGTGAATACAGGTATATTCAGGCAGACAGTATGAGGAAAATAATGTGTTTTTTGAACATTACAGCATGTAAACATGTTCTAGTAGAAACACAAAATACAAGTATGAACCTGAAAATGAGCATGATATGGGACCTTTAAAGGCCGAGTGAGCTGTGAAGGAAACATGCACACACATGAACCTTTACATTTTTTATATGGAAAAATGATTCTGACGAACTGGTCCCAGACTGACATCAGAAGAACAAGGGTCATTATCGACTGAGAGCAGCACATCAGTAAAGGTAATACTATAACTACTATAACTACTATTACAACTAGTACAACTACTACTACTATTACAACTGAAAAACCTCCAAAACAACAAACGCCATAGTACAGATATAAAGTGAAAAGCAGCCAGCAGAGCGCACACTCACAGTAACAAACACACACAGACACAGACACACACAGACACAGAGACACACACACAGACAGACACACACGCACGCACGCACGCACGCACACACACACACACACACACACACACACACACACACACACACACACACACACACACACACGTAGGCTTTATTACTGCGTGGGTCATTCTGTCTTTTGTGCGTTGAACCCTTTCAGCTGCTCAACGAGGAACATTCCTGTTGTCCAACACAGGCAGGCATGCACGCACGCACGCACGCACGCACGCACGCAATCACGCACGCACGCCAGTTGGATCAGTGATGGACTGAATCTCTGTTGATTTATTGATTTAAATTCTTCTGATATTCAGGAAAGTCCTGTTGACTTTACTTCTGCTATTATTCTACTTTCATTGAACCCAAAGCAACCACATGTTCCATGATGCATTGTTAATACATAGATATTGAAAGTATTATGCGTGTGTGTGTGTGTGTGTCTGTGTGTGTTCATGTACCCTGAATCTGCAGCTGGTCCAGGTCCAGGTACTTGCTGGGTCGAGGGTTGAAGCCCAGGGCCGCCTCCCTCTCTTTCTCTTGCCGGCGCTGTTGTTCTTCCTCCCTCGCTCTCCTCTGCACCTCCTCCTGTAGCTCGTCCAGCTCGCTGCGACCGGCAGGGGGCGCTGTTCAACACACATAAACAGATATAAAGTCATCGCCGTGAACTGCGGCAACAGGATGGCCCGTACGGAGAGTTGTCAGTGTCCACGCATGAGACATTCAGATCAACTGGACCCAAGATTTGTCAGCTGATTCCAGTTTGAGTGGTTGAACAAGATCTGTCTCTCAAGATGAAAATTAGATGGAACAACGTTGCGTGCTTCCTCTACCCAAATTAAAATGACGTAAAAAAACAAAACACCTTCTGCGAGTGATTTATTGGTAACAGTACTGAGATTGGCCGATGGGACATCAATGCTGACTTACAGTGCTGCATCGAACTCTCTTATGAAGAGAATACATTGTCAACTACAATGACTTGAGAAGTTAATAGGGGCAAACTTTGCACTGCACATGCCGCTGTCTGTGTCCTTAGTTCAGTTTGCATTACTAGCTGTTGAAACATGGTAAAAGCAACAGGGTTCTACATCAAGTACAGGTGTGTAAAGCTCCATTCAAGCAGGTGCAATATTTTCAAACAAGTTTGCAGGTCGGCAAAAGGCAAAGTGAAAGCTAGATGTGGCGCAACTGCATAGAAAGCAGGGCAGTCAATCGATTCAAATATTTAATCGTGATTAATCTTATCAACATGGGAGTGGGCAAATATGCTGCCTTATGCAAATGTATGTATATATTCAGCACTGAAAATCAATTAACAACAAAAACAATGATAGATATTGTCCAGAAACCCTCACAGGTACTGCATTTAGCATAAAACAATATGCTCCAATCATAACATATCAAACTGCAGCCCAACTGGCAACAACAGCTGTCAGTGTGTCAGTGTGCTGACTTGACTATGACTTGCCCCAAACTGCATGTGATTATCATAAAGTGGACATGTCTGTAAAGGGGAGACTCATGGGTACCCATAGAACCCATTTACATTCACTGATCTGGAGGTCAGAGGTCAAGGGACCCCTTTGAAAATGGACATGACAGTTTTTCCTTCTTGACAAGCTAGTATGACATGGTTGGTACCAATCGACTTGGGTTTACTAGTTTCATATGATGCCAGTATCATCTCTCTAGCTTTTAAACTGAGCCCGCTGCATTAATGCATTGAAGAAATTTGTGGGGTTAAAATGAATAAGCATTACCGCGTTATCTCGTTATTATCTCGTTATTATCTCGTTAACTTTGACAGCCCTAAGAATAGAAAGATGCGCAAAGACACATGAAGTGAGCTGAAGATGTGTCGTACCGAGGCTCCCCCTGCTGGAAGAGCTGAGCTCCTGCAGCAAAGCTCCACTGCTCTTCGACCTGATGTTCCTCCACGACGGTCCTGAGGAAGAGGAGGAGGAAGGCTTATTCACGACACACTCCCTGAAGACGAGGGAGACACACAGAGAGAAAGAGAGAGAGTAATGTATTAGCACAGTGACGTCCAGTAATATTTGTCTTGAATATTCAGCCATGTGGCTACAGTCACAGTTCACCTTCAGCTTGATTTCCTGGGCTGAAACACAGCTGCTTCTGATCAATCTCTATTTTAATTGAATTGGGTATCAGCGCTGTATAGACGGCCCATTTTCACTTCTTTTTTTTTATTGTTGTTCTTTCTTTTGTAAATCCATCCAAATCTTATTACTAAACAAAGTATTTTCGGATTATCCTCCCGTGAAGGCATTAGTTGTGCGCAAACATGCTGCACAGGAATCTTTTTCCGTTTTTTGTCGTTTTATTTAATTCTGTCAAAGTCTTTTAGCAATGATTTGCTTTCATTTTTCGGGCACTACGCTCTCCTGAAAGGGACTGTTTGTAAGAATCAGAAATTGCTTGTTAACACCTGTGGCAGTTAAGTACACGAAAGTCAGCGCCCTGCTGCTCGCGCTCGCAGTTGTGCTCGCTCTACATAGACATGAATGAGCATTGATCAACACAGTGAGCCTCCCGACCGCGGCCGGAGGGAACAGGGGAGACACCGGAGTTTTGGTCGGAGACGATAACGTTTCTCTCTGTGGAGCCCCGTCACTTCACAAGACACGGGAAACCTCTGTTGGTCTGGAGGAGCTGCAGCAGTTATTTCTGCACAAACGTCCACTGTACATTCACTAGATATTCTCAGAGCTAAACTAACTGTTCTGCAGTGTGGAGTGTGCACGCATGCACGTGAGAGTGGAGTGAGAGAGTGAGAACAAGTGCGGTGTGTGAGTGAAGGCAGGCAGAGGAGCAGAGGAGCAGAGTACAGCAGAGACTCCGGCCCTGGAGACCAAAGCTACGGTTGGCTTGCTACTGATTCGTACAGAAACTGGCGAACATGAACATGATGTCAGACTAATTAATGACTGATGATACTCAGTTTTATTATCAGGCTAATTCTCTGGCCCTGTGTGCAGCTGTGTTTAGTAGAAAAATAAAGTGAATATATTATTGAAATAATAAATACTGAATACTAAAGAAGGATGTACATCAGGGGACAGACAGCCCTGGATCAGGACCTTCTGCGAGCTCACCTCTCCCCCAGGTTCAGATCCAGGCTGACTGGACTGCTGCTGTTCCTCTCGCTACTCTCGTATCCGCTCTCCATCCTCTGGATCAGCCTTGGAGGAGGAGGTGGAGGAGGAGGGGGCAGCTCTGCACGTCCTCCACTTCCCCTTCCCCTTCCACTTCCACTTCCAGGTCCATCTCCATCTCCTCTGTGGCTGCTGGAGGTGGTTGGGAGAGTCCACGAGGAGCCCGCCCTGACAGTCCTCACCTCCTCCTGGGCCGGGAAGGAAGCGTCTGCTCCCTCCGAGGCCGGAGCTCCACAGTCGTCGGGCAGGGAGGCTCCGAGCGGGCTGTATCCCGCCTGCCTTCGCCTCTCGCGGCCAAAGATGCTGTCGATGTTGAGCGCCTCCCTGCGGGGCCTCCATGCTGGCCGGTACCTCCCTGACCCTGCTCCGCCCGAGCAGCTGGACTTGGACTCGCTGCTCGTGCTTTTGGCCTCCCAGTCATGGGGTTTACTGGAGGAGGAGCAGGGAGCGATAGTGGTGGCAGGGTAGTGGTGGTTGTTGGTGGAGGAGGTGATTTCAGAGGAGATTACGGCAGCCGGTAAAGAAGAGGAGGAAGAGGAGGAGAGGGGTCGGCTGTGGATGATGTTGCTCATGGTCTCCTTGAAGTCTCGGAGGCGACTGGTTGAGGATGAGAAGGAGGAGGAAGGTTTGGGGAGATGACGAGGAACCTGCTGCTCCTTTAACGTCTCTCCTGGGTGGAGGAAAGATGAGAGGGGAGAGAGGGAGGGAAGAGAGTAAACAGGAGGGAGGAGAAAGAGGAAAGAGGGGAGAAAAAAAGGAGCAGACAGGAGAGTGGGGTGAGAAAAGGAAGGAAATGAGGATAAGAAAGGGAAAGAAGCAAGGAGGAAAAAGAAGAACAAAAGAAAGAACAGAAAAGAGGAGAAAAGGTGGAGGACATAGAATTTGAGAACGTAAGAAAAGTAAAACACCCCAAAAAATAAAGACATGGGGAAAGTAAGATTACATTAGAGTAACGGCAGAAATGAATGAAGGAAGAGAGAACGAATGATTTAATATGAGTGACAACTGAAAGTTGATAACAGCAACACAAGTTCTCCTCCTGCAGTTACAAAACTGTTTATATTTCATATCTTTCTTTTCCCACAAAGAAGCATTTCACACCCAAATTTTGGTATGAAGGAATATCCCAATATTTGATTACAGCTAAAAGCCTAAAACTTTCCTCACAGTTAATGTTTGAAAAGAACGTCTTTAAAATGGTGCAGAAACGCGTTAACGCAACTTGCGATTTTTATGTTGTACCTCAGTTTTAAAGCTAGAGTGAAGACACTGGCATCATATGAAACTAGAAAAACCTGATGGATCCATCGGTACCAACCATGTCTTACTAGCTTGTCCAAACGCTCCAAACTTGCACTTAAATTTTTGGCGAGGAAAAACTGACATGGACATTTTCAAAGGGGTCCCTTGACCTCTGATCTCCAGATCAGTGAATGTAAATGTGTTCTATGGGTACCCACGAGTCTCCCCTTTACAGACATGCCCACTTTATGATAATCACATGCAGTTTGGGGCAAGTCATAGTCAAGTCAGCACACTGACACACTGACAGCTGTTGTTGCCTGTTGGGCTGCAGTTTGCCATGTTATGATTGGAGCATAATGTTTTATGCTAAATGCAGTACCTGTGAGGGTTTCTGGACAAAACCTGTCATTGTTTTGTGTTGTTGATTGATTTCCAATAACAAATATAAACATACATTTGCATAAAGCAGCATATTTGCCCACTCCCATGTTGATAAGAGTATTAAATACTTGACAAATCTCCCTAATAATTAACCATGGACAATCATGCAATTAATCGAGATTAAATATTTTCATCGATTGACAGCCTTAGTTTAAACTTTCCATACCTTAAATTTAATAAATTTTGTTGTCACTGGTATTAATCTAATTTCCAGTTCAGTTTACTGTTTAAATGTACTTTTATATATTTACAGTTAGTGTTACAGTTTAACAAGTTTCTTTTTTGAAAGAATGGCCACTTGCCACATATCTTGGTCACAGCTACTAATATATCCAAATTCAAGGGATCTTTACCAAAACTGTTTAGGTTAAAGATGAATATAAGCAGATATACATTATATCCTTTTCAGGTTTTTTTAAATACTCAAAAACCAACATAAAAAATCCAATGTTGGTCGACTTTTATTCAACATGTCACATGATTAATAGTCTGCATGCCCAGTAGTTTCCTCTCTGCCCTATGATTGGCCCCTGCGCCCCTAAATTCTCCAGTCCCTTATTGGCACGAACACCCCCGCCTACCCTCGCTGTGGTAACCAGCCGACGAGGCTTCGTTGTCAGGTTTAGACCGCCGGTGGCGGCTAGAGCTCCGCCTCCTATCCCCGGCCCCGCCTCCTTTCCTCAGAGACTGGTGCTGCTCACTGTCCGTCACGTGGCCTTAGCAACAAGAAGCATGGCAACGGATGTTTACAGCATGGTCACCACATCATGCAACACAATGGCAGAAGTAAAGACGAATGGCAGGACGTGATTGGCTGCACAACGGGGTCATACAGCGAAATACAAACAATACAAACAAACTTTGCAATTGCTCTGCTCATAAAAAAAGACAAACACATTTAAATGTAAATTAATGAATTCAAATGAATGGTGTGTTGTCACAGAGGTGACTGATCAACCCTGCTGTGATTGGCTAACATGAGCAAAACCTGCTGTGATTGGTTAACAACAAGTAGGACAACAGCTAATGGTCTTTGGCTGCTTTCATTCACATCAAACAACATTATGAAGCTGTTTACGTCACACTGAGAAAAGAACTTTATACATTTTTGGGGAAAAATGTATAACGTATAGCAGATGTATAATATGTGTTGTGGCTACCTGTATTATCAGCCTGGATATTTAGGGCCTTTTAGTCTTCTCCAGCCTGGGATCTGAACCTCAGCCCAGCGTCTACATCTAGTCTGGACATATCTAACGTTATACCAAGGTGTTGGCAACACTTCATTGGAGGCATTACTTCACCTCACTACTATTTCATTTCTAGCCTTCTACAACGTTTTTAGCCCCTCCAGCTACCCACCTACTGTATCCAGGCTGCAGAGTGAGGTGTGCACGGCTCCGTCGGGGCGCTCGATGCAGATGACGGTTCCCTGGGAGTCAGAGGAGTAGTGACTGGCCAGGGACTCATGGTGTGAGTGGGAGGGCTGTCGGTACGAGTAGCTCTCCGTCGACGAATCGGTGCGAGTGTCGCTGGAGATGGACTGCTCGCGGCCTGGCCGAGCGGGTGGAGGGGGGTGGGATTAGTACACAAGTCGGGGCGTCAGTGGTGATGTGCTCACATACACGCACACACAAATATACATCATATCAGAAATGCCTGAACATCACTGCTGCTACGAGTACTACTGCCACAACTACTTCTCTAACTGTTAGCTGTCTTTGAGTTACCTCAGTCTTGTCTGTCATAGTACTACTACGACTACAACAAGTACTACCGTTTCTGGTTTAGTTACCTGAATGTTTGCTGTTGTGCTACTACTACGACTCCTAGCTGTGTTGTAGTTACCCGAGTCTTCGCTGTCGTAACAGGCCTTGTTGAGGTGGTGGAGGTCGAAGCGCGAGGGCAGGTCCTGGACCGACACCGGCGTCCCCCGCGGGTCGGCGTACAGCAGCAGCAGAGGCTGATAGTGGCCCTTGATGCAGCGAGAAACCACGTCCTTCCACTTGGGACCAATCTGCAAGAGAGCGACAAAAAAATAAAGCAGTTGATGACTTCAAAAGCTGATGAAAATGCTACAAAACCCCCGACTGAGATCTACAAACTTCTGGTGTAGTGGACAAAAACAAAGAAAAGACAAAGAAATAAATAAGCTGTACTTTAACTTATTTGGTTTCTTCATAGTTCCATACTTTTTCCTTTCATAATTTTCTCTTTCAGAAAACTGAAAAAAAAGTATCCTTATACATTTGAATCACACCGAACTGTGACTCCTACACAAGACTTCTGTGTACCATTACACCCCGTTTACTTCATCAAACATTTCATATCCCTTGCTGCTCAGCTCATTTTCAGGTTTATGCTAAAAGTTGTCAACATCAAGGATCACTAAACATTGTCTGCCTCCTCAGACAACTAAAGAGTGATTTACGATCTCAAATCAATCTGTGATTTTTAGGTATTTTTATTTTAACTTTTTGTTACAAATGTTGAAGGCTGAACCTGATAGATAATAGATTCTAATAGATTCAGTAAGGGATTTGAAGTACCCAAAAAAGGTATGTAAACGTAGGTAGAGTCAAACAATACCAGCCTTACTGATGTCACATATTTAGAAATAGTATTAGTATCGGCGGAAATAGTGAAAAGTAACTAGAGAATTTACCAGCCGCAGTAAAGACGTCCCGATTGCCTCAAAAACACCACTCAGCAGGTAAAACAGTGATGGCAGCTGAAATTTTGGAGGCGCTTTTCGTCAGGCTGTTGGAAAAGAAAACGTTGTCTTCCTGCTTTCTGTCAGTTGGTCTCATTTGTGCGACACAAATCCTCCCGCTTGTTATTTCAACCTTTCCTCCATTTTCAACCCTCAAAAAAAGTCCATGTTCGCCTCTAGATCTGCTCAGATCCAACAGGACGTCCCCAAATCCAAAAACGCAGAGCTGTCCGTCAACCGTGTACCGCTCAGAGTGTGTGTGTGTGTGTGTGTGTGTGTGTGTGTGTGTGTGTGTGTGTGTGTGTGTATGTATATGTGTGAACAAATGTGTGTGTTTGGGCAAGAGAAAGAAAGAGATGTGTGGGCAAAAGTGTCAGCTGTGTGTGTGTGTGTGTGTGTGTGTGTGTGTGTTCTGACCACACCCTCGGTGCTGTCCAGCTGGACTGACCAACAATAGAGGGATATCCTTGTTTTCACAACCAGCAGAGAGAGAGAGAGACATAGGGGGAGTGAGGGAATGTGATATCTCATTCCACCAATGTTATCAGAGTACAGCAATAATAGAAAAGAGAGTAAAGTAAAAGTAAAAGAGGAGAAGGACGTAAAGAAGGGAGGTACAGACGTAGGCAAAGTTGTTGGTAACGTTCCGTTAAAGAGAGAAAAACCCACAATGGTCACTGAAATAACTTGAAACTGACAAAAGTAATAATAAATAAAAATTCACTGAAAATTAACTAATGAAAATCAGATATTGTTTTTGAATTATGGTTCAGCAGAATCATTTAAAAAAACAAACTAATGAAACTGGCCTAGACAAAAATGATGGTAACATTAACTTAATATTTTGTTGCACAACCTTTTGAGGCAATCACTGCAATCAAGTGATTTCTGTAACTCTCAATGAGACTTCTGCACCTGTCGACAGGTATGTTGGCCCACTCCTCGTGAGCAAACTGCTCCAGCTGTCTCAGGTTTGAAGGGTGCCTTCTCCAGACTGCATGTTTCAGCTCCTTCCACAGATGTTCAATAGGATTTAGATCCGGGCTCAAGAAGGCCACTTCAGAATAGTCCAATGTTTTGTTCTTAGCCATTCTTGGGTGTTTTTAGCTGTGTTTTGGGTCATTATCCTGTTTGAGGACCCATGACCTGCAACTGAGACCAAGCTTTCTGAAACTGGGCAGCACATTTCGCTCCAGAATGCCTTGATAGTCTTGAGATTTCATTGCACCCTGCACAGATTCAAGACACCCTGTGCCAGATGCAACAAAGCAGCCCCATAACATAACCGAGCCTCCTCCATGTTTCACATTAGGTACAGTGTTCTTTTCTTTGGATGCTTCATCTCTTCGTCTGTGAACATAGAGCTGATGTGACTTGCCAAAAAGCTCCAGTTTTGTCTCATCTGTCCAAAGGACATTCTCCCAGAAGCTTTGTGGCTTGTCAATATGCATTTTGGAAAATTCCAGTTTCGCTTTTTTATGATTTGGTGTCCTCCTCGGTTGTCTTCCATTAAGTCCACTTTGGCTCAAACAGTGACGGATGGTGCGATCTGACACTGATGTACCTTGACCTTGGAGTTCACCTCTAATCTCTTTGGAAGTTGTTCTAGGCTCTTTGGTTACCATTCGTATTATCCGTCTCTTCAATATGTCATCAATTTTCCTCTTGCGGCCACGTCCAGGGAGGTTGGCTACAGTCCCATGGACCTTAAACTTCTGAATAATATGTGCAGCTGTAGTCACAGGAACGTCAAGCTGCTTGGAGATGGTCTTATAGCCTTTACCTTTAACATGAAGGTCTATAATGTTCTTTCTGATCTCCTGAGACAACTCTCTCCTTAGCTTTCTGTGGTCCATGTTCAGTGTGGTACAAACCATGATACCAAACAGCACAGTGACTACTTTTCACCCTTTAAATAGGCAGACTGACTGATTACAAGTTTGAAGACACCTGTGATGCTAATTACAGGACACACCTTAGTTTAATATGTCCCTATGGTCACATTATTTTACATCTTTTCTAGGGGTACCATCATTTTTGTCTAGGCCAGTTTCATCAGTTTGTTTTTTAAAATGATTCTGTTGAACCATAATTCAAAAACAATATCTGATTTTCATTAGTTAATTTTCAGTAAATTTTTATTTATTATTACTTTTGTCAGTTTCAAGTTATTTCAGTGACCATTGTGGGTTTTTCTCTCTTTAACGGAACGTTACCAACAACTTTGCCTACGTCTGTAAGAGAGAGGTGTGAGGATGGACAGAAAGAGACTACAACATGAGGTCATTTCCTTTCCTTAAACTGACACACACACACGTGTGCTTCTATACTTGCGAGGACCCTGGTTGATAAAACCCCCCAGTGGTGGAAGAAGTACTTACATGTTTTACAAAAGTAAAAGCAGTAATACCACAGTGTAGAAATCATAGACATAGAATAGGAGTAGAACAGACATTGAAGTGTTTTCTGTGGTTATTTCACTAGTGAAAAAGAAAATGACATTTGTTTTTATTTGCTGGTGACATCACATGTCAGTAGGGCCACAATGAGGTTGCAGCTCACCGGGAAGAGAGCGGACATAGCTCCAGAGAGGGATGGCTGGCTAGTTAGCGGTGCAGCGGTGAGTGAGGTGGAGGGACCGTGAGACCCAGCGGCCACCGGCCCGCTGCGTGGCTCGTTTTCTGTAACCAGTGTACCATTAAAGCATGGCAGAATTAGCAAGCTAGCTACCAAGCCAGCTGTCTGCTAGTTAGCTAGCGAACTTGCTAATTCCACCATGCTTTAATGCTACACTGGTTACAGAAAATGAGCCGAACAAAGTTGTCACTCATCTGGCGATAGCGATGTGCTTTCCTATGCGGTGACAAGAGGGTGTAGATGAAGCAGTGCTCGAAGTGGGCCGGTACTCACCGGTACGCCATACCGGCAGATCTACATTTTACTCTTTGGAAGGTGGTCTGTCCATTCCTGAAAGACTGCCATGTGATGGGTTAGAAATACGGTAACCAGACGTCCCGGTTTGTCCGGGACTGTACCAGTTTCAGGCTGACGTGTCCCGAGTCCCGACACATACTGTATCTGTCAAACACTCAAATGTCCCAGTTTTCAATAGTCACTAACAAATTGTCCCGGTTTTCACTACAATTAAAACAACACTATTATACTTACATAGACATTTATCATGTTCCACTCAATAATTAATTTGTGCGCATGAGATAAGCGAGCCAGCACAGCGCACCGCCGTCAAGCCACATTTACGCACGGACGCAACAGATATCTGATGGTTACATTTAGTGCAGTTTTGATCCACAGAACCCTCCGTGCTTATGTGCACATCAAACGTGTCGTTTTGATTAATTCCACTCAGTTCCTTCTGCACATCAACAGATATTTAGCTCCTCTTATAACTCCCTCAGGACCATCCGTTCCTGTCATTCTTTCACCCGGTGTCTCCATCCTGGCCAAACTGTCTGAGCTCCACATTTTAATTATAATAGCCTGAGGCTGTGGCAAGCAACGTGTTGTGATAGAGATTGTTCGGGTTCAAAACTAAAGTTGAAAAATAATGTATGTAGTCCCAGACAACAATTTCCTCTGAGGAAAACTCTCTACATGACTCCCTATAATAATGCCTTCTGTCTGATTTCACTCTTTGCTCAAATGCGCCACAGGTGCACCACGTTAGCCACCCTGATGAAAACGGCTATGGTGCGTGCATATTAGTGCGTGCACATGTGGGCGCATGAACGCACATGCGTGAATGTGCGGTACATTTAAGGGTCCCGGTTTGGGGGTTTGAAAATATGGTCAACCTAGTTAGAAATAGCTTAGTTTCTGCGATGTAATTGCTTGGTGGTAAATTGTTGTAGTTAATGAGTTGACAGTGAGTTTCTAAAGGCATTTATACCTTTATTAGTGAGTCAACAGTAGATAAATAACAGGAAATGAGTGGAGAGTAATGGGCAATGACATGCACCAACTTTCCCCAGCAGGACTTTAACATTGCAGTTCACGGTTGACATCTTAAACCCCTTCAGCTACCCGAACACCCCAGACGTAAAAAATATTTTATTGACTATATTTTCTCCACTGATAAGTGTATATATTGTTTATATCACTATGCCCTACTACCAACACCTCCTTACGACACCGTGCATGACTGAATATACCTCCTTGACATGTGCATCATCGAAGTACATCCATCGTCGGATCTTTGTCTGGAAGAAGAAGGTGGAGTAATGTTTCCCGTAGTAACACACCATGCCGACCAGGTAGAGCTCCGACTGACGAGCCTTCTCCTCCGTCACCCTGTAAAACAACTGAGAAAAAAGAGAAGTAGACTTCAATGAAGCAGCTGAACTGATTTTCTTCCACTGTATACTGATGACTCTCATGTTTATCAATGTGTTTGTTTAACCCCTTAACACTCTGACTGAGTTTTCAAGCTAGAGTGACGATACGGGTATCATATGAAACTACAAAACCTAAAGAATCCATTTATACAAACCATGTCATGCTAGCTTGTCGGGAAGTAGCTGTTTCATTGTAGTGAAACCATCTTTTGAAACTTGACCTCACTGTATAAAACGACCTGTGGGGACCTCTAGGATAATCACAGCTTCATGAAACTTTACAGCCACAAACTAGAGACCTAGAGCATTCAGAGGATGGATGGATCTACTAGAGACCTAGAGCATTCAGAGGATGGATGAATCAAACTAGAGACCTAGAGCATTCAGAGGGTGGATGGATCAAACTAGAGACCTAGAGCATTCAGAGGATGGATGAATCAAACTAGAGACCTAGAGCATTCAGAGGATGGATGGGTCAAACTAGAGATCTAAAGCATTCAGAGGATGGATGGATCAGACTAGAGACCAAGAGCATTCAGAGGATGGATGGATCAAACTAGAGACCTTGAGCATTCAGAGGATGGATGGATCAAACTAGAGACCAAGAGCATTCAGAGGATGATGGATCAAACTAGAGACCTAGAGCATTCAGAGGATGGATGGATGGATCAAACTAGAGACCTAAATCATTCAGAGGATGAATGGATCAAACTAGAGACCTAGAGCATTCAGAGGATGGATGGATCAAACTAGAGACCTAGAGCATTCAGAGGATGGATGGATCAAACTAGAGACCTAGAGCATTCAGAGGATGGATGGATCAAACTAGAGACCTAGAGCATTCAGAGGATGATGGATCAAACTAGAGACCTAGAGCATTCAGAGGATGGATGGATCAAACTAGAGACCTAGAGCATTCAGAGGATGGATGGATCAAACTAGAGACCTAAAGCATTCAGAGGATGGATGGATCAAACTAGAGACCTAGAGCATTCAGAGGATGGATGGGTCAAACTAGAGACCTAGAGAATTCAGAGGATGATGGATCAAACTAGAGACCTAGAGCATTCAGAGGATGGATGGATCAAACTAGAGACCTAGAGCATTCAGAGGATGGATGGGTCAAACTAGAGACCTAAAGCATTCAGAGGATGGATGGATCAAACTAGAGACCTAGAGCATTCAGAGGATGGATGGATCAAACTAGAGACCTAGAGCATTCAGAGGATGATGGATCAAACTAGAGACCTAGAGCATTCAGAGGATGGATGGATCAAACTAGAGACCTAGAGCATTCAGAGGATGGATGGATCAAACTAGAGACCTAAAGCATTCAGAGGATGGATGGATCAAACTAGAGACCTAGAGCATTCAGAGGATGGATGGGTCAAACTAGAGACCTAGAGAATTCAGAGGATGATGGATCAAACTAGAGACCTAGAGCATTCAGAGGATGGATGGATCAAACTAGAGACCTAAATCATTCAGAGGATGAATGGATCAAACTAGAGACCTAGAGCATTCAGAGGATGGATGGATCAAACTAGAGACCTAGAGCATTCAGAGGATGGATGGATCAAACTAGAGACCTAGAGCATTCAGAGGATGGATGGATCAAACTAGAGACCTAGAGCATTCAGAGGATGGATGGATCAAACTAGAGACCTAGAGCATTCAGAGGATGATGGATCAAACTAGAGACCTAGAGCATTCAGAGGATGGATGGATCAAACTAGAGACCTAGAGCATTCAGAGGATGGATGGATCAAACTAGAGACCTAAAGCATTCAGAGGATGGATGGATCAAACTAGAGACCTAGAGCATTCAGAGGATGGATGGGTCAAACTAGAGACCTAGAGAATTCAGAGGATGATGGATCAAACTAGAGACCTAGAGCATTCAGAGGATGGATGGATCAAACTAGAGAACTAAATCATTCAGAGGATGAATGGATCAAACTAGAGACCTAGAGCATTCAGAGGATGGATGGATCAAACTAGAGACCTAGAGCATTCAGAGGATGGATGAATCAAACTAGAGACCTAGAGCATTCAGAGGGTGGATGGATCAAACTAGAGACCTAGAGCATTCAGAGGATGGATGAATCAAACTAGAGACCTAGAGCATTCAGAGGATGGATGGGTCAAACTAGAGATCTAAAGCATTCAGAGGATGGATGGATCAGACTAGAGACCAAGAGCATTCAGAGGATGGATGGATCAAACTAGAGACCTTGAGCATTCAGAGGATGGATGGATCAAACTAGAGACCAAGAGCATTCAGAGGATGATGGATCAAACTAGAGACCTAGAGCATTCAGAGGATGGATGGATCAAACTAGAGACCTAAATCATTCAGAGGATGAATGGATCAAACTAGAGACCTAGAGCATTCAGAGGATGGATGGATCAAACTAGAGACCTAGAGCATTCAGAGGATGGATGGGTCAAACTAGAGACCTAAAGCATTCAGAGGATGGATGGATCAAACTAGAGACCTAGAGCATTCAGAGGATGGATGGATCAAACTAGAGACCTAGAGCATTCAGAGGATGGATGGATCAAACTAGAGACCTAGAGCATTCAGAGGATGATGGATCAAACTAGAGACCTAGAGCATTCAGAGGATGGATGGATCAAACTAGAGACCTAGAGCATTCAGAGGATGGATGGGTCAAACTAGAGACCTAGAGAATTCAGAGGATGATGGATCAAACTAGAGACCTAGAGCATTCAGAGGATGGATGGATCAAACTAGAGACCTAAATCATTCAGAGGATGAATGGATCAAACTAGAGACCTAGAGCATTCAGAGGATGGATGGATCAAACTAGAGACCTAGAGCATTCAGAGGATGGATGGGTCAAACTAGAGACCTAAAGCATTCAGAGGATGGATGGATCAAACTAGAGACCTAGAGCATTCAGAGGATGGATGGATCAAACTAGAGACCTAGAGCATTCAGAGGATGATGGATCAAACTAGAGACCTAGAGCATTCAGAGGATGGATGGATCAAACTAGAGACCTAGAGCATTCAGAGGATGGATGGGTCAAACTAGAGACCTAGAGCATTCAGAGGATGGATGGATCAAACTAGAGACCTAGAGCATTCAGAGGATGGATGGATCAAACTAGAGACCTAGCGTATTCAGAGGATGGATGGCTTTCCTAGCTAGATTGACAATAAGGGGGTTTCTGAGCAGTTTCCAGAACAGAAGTGCTCGCCATCCAATCACAGAAATTTCTTCGAGAAATCTCCAAATGTCAAACGTTTTTGATCCCAAATCACAGCATGGCTTTATCTATGGTGCTCCTCGAAGTTTTGGTGTCTTAATGTGATTTTTGGAGGGATTATTGATCATTTTCCAACAGTTTATGAGACATAAGTGAGCATGAGGATGACCATCACAAACTTATATCATCATGTGCTATGCTTTTATACACTTTCACAATTTATTTTAATTGATTCATTTCATTTATTAATTCATTTTTATTTCTTCTTAACAACTAGAACAACTTGTCACACAGTGCTGAGCTGCATCTCAAATTAATCTTCAGGTTCCCAGCTTTCAGGTGATGTACACCACTTCCGATGTGACATCTACTGTTGACTATTTATCTCCCCCTGAACATCCCCTGTCCCCTACCCCTCTAAAAAAGAGGGCAGAATGGTAAAGGGTTAAAAAAGAAAACTTCATACATCCCCCAGACGCAGGCAGGTTCCCAGGGTGTGAATGACGTCCTCAGCGAGGTCTGAGTGATCAGAGTCCCAAACCAGACCGATGGTGATGATCTCCGGACTGTTGAGGAGGACACGAGCCATCCTGAGCTGCTGACCACACTGACTCTGAGGAGGAGGAGGAGGAGGAGGAGGAGGAGGAGGAAGTACAAGTACAACATTTACATTGATATGAAACAGTGAAAATCTTTACATCTGAGAAGCTGTAACCATCTAATTAATAAGGACTAATTAGTTATCAAAGTGTCTTACGGGACAGCTGCGCAGGTCTCCCATGCTGGCGTTTCGCAGCAGCTCCCCAAACATGCCAGGAGTCGCTTTCTCCCTCGACTCCAACATCTTCACCGCCTGGTTACTGAGGAAGAGGAGGAAGAGGAGAAGTGTTCTTCATAGCTGTAGTTTTTGACTTTGAGACTGTTCAATGTATTATTACATTCAAATCACAGCAAAAAAAAGCAATATATATTCTATTGATATTAAATAGAAGTATGTTTCCATAAAACACATTTTCATTTTTCATCATACAGTATAATGTATGTTTCTTAATATTTCCTCTGATGTACCATGAAGTAGAATTCTGAGCCATTTCTCAAGCAACAAGTTAATTTCTAGACCAAACAAAGATGACAAATAGGGGTGCACCATATCATAAGATCAGATAAGAATATTATTATTAGTGCAAAATAAATAATAAGATATATATAAAACAAAAATAAGAATAGAAGTAAAAAATACAAACGATACATGAGAAATTAAAGGCAAACATGAATCACCCGTGTGTGTGCCATGATGAAGAGAGCGATTAGTCGGTTGCCTAGGTGACCCTGAAGTGTAACCTAGCGACAGGAGTGTGTGTGTGTGTGTGGGGGGGGGGCCTCAACTTACCTCTTCTGAGATGAGAGCTAATCATAGAGTCACGCACAGACAGACAGACTTACCACAGAGAGGTGGTGGAGATGTAGTGGACCATCTGAATGAAGGGTAGAGGGTCTGAGGACGCTCCACAGCTGCTGCACACACACTGATACACACACACACACACGCACGCACGCACGCACGCACGCACGCACGTCCACACACACACACACACACACACACACACACACACACACACACACAAACTGGTAAACATCTGACAACTAAACTCAGACATTTTGAGAGTTTAACTTGTTGAGTTATATTGAAAATACACCTCAACAGATAACATGATATTATAATGGGAAGATAATATATATTTTATTGGTTGTTTCAGAAGACAGTTATCATCATTAAGCATCACTATGCTCCACAAATAAAAGATGGTTAAAGACAAAGAAAAAGAAAAAAATATGATTCTTGTCACGCGCACAACGGCACAGACAGTAACCAACTACTGACACACACACACACAACTTTTGAACAGATATAAAATGTGTGATTAACTTGTAATTAATCGTGATTAACTATGGACAATCATGCGATTAATCGCGATTAAATATTTTATTTGATTGCATGTGTGTACAGTAGTATAACAGCACTGTCCCAATTACTGGAACGGGGAGATGGAGACAGACAGACAGAAGAACATATCAGCCTGCTGCGACGCAAAGCTTTGAATACCTTTGAATATTTATCACCGAAGCTTCGAAGCCCAAAAAATAGTATTCGGGACATATCCTGTTCATTTTATGAACATACAATTGAATTTTCCACGAAAGAAAAGTTACAAAAAAACTTTGTGTATTCCGTCAATTATAGTTCTCAGAATAGGTTCGAAAAAAGAAAATCGGAATCGGCCAAAATCGGCAGAAACGGCCAAGAAAATTGCAATCAGTGCATCTCTAAAAAAAGACTAACTTTGGAAGATCTCTACTGGATTTAAGCGAATAAGTCAGAGTGCAGAAACTTCATATTAACATCAGATAAAAATATATGTTTACACAAAAAGAGGACTGTGGATTTTGTCCTCCATCACTTGTACATTGAAATCACTTTAGATTACTGTTTCAGTGTTCATACAGTCACCTGACTAGTGTTTTAAAACAGACCTGAAACACTGTGAACCTGTCCTTAAATCTAAATGAATAGTTTTGAAGTTTTTGTCATTTGTTCCAGCAGAGAAGAACTCAGCTGGTGGTTTGGGACTCTGTTGATACTAGGGATGTCAGGATACCAGAAATCTAGTAGTCGATACCAATACCAGTGAATTTTTACGATTCTCGATACCAATTCGATACCACGGTAAAAAAAACAACAACAACAACAACAATAACTCCCCTGTACTGTAATTCAACACGCACTCTTTTATTAAAAACATTTACAAACATTACAAAAATCAGAGGCATGTAGCCTTTAAGTAATAAATACAAATAATTGACCCATTTTGTTCATTTCGGTGTATCAGCGGCATGTTATCAATCGATAGTCAGACGACGGACGCTACATACTGACCGTGAACGCATCTGGTCCGTCAGCTCAGAGTAGCAGGAGTCACACACGGGACGGGAGAGTTGACAGACCGAGAAATAGCAGAAGATTTATTGTTGAAGTGAAAAGCAAACGCACCTATTTGGCAATATTTCACGTTTAATCCCAACGCTATAAGGGAACCAGAACGTTAATGAGGTAATCAAGAGAACCGTCACTTTTTCAAAATTTGGGCATCGACTTGGTACCGAAATATCGGTTCTCATGACATCCCTAGTTGATACTACAACACTGTTCCCGCTCAGACTATGTCTAAGTCTCACCTGTTCGAAGAGCGTCATGGCAAACTTCTGGTGGGGGATGCAGTGTCTGGCTGTACAGATGTCTTCTTTGGTCTCATCTGCGATGTGGAAGTGAATTCTCATCAGGATGTTTTCCTGCACAAACACACAGAACAGAAATGATCATCGGTCGTTGACGAGTGAAGAAGCACCGCACGAAGTGTGTGTTTGTCTTACAAAGCATTCTGCAGCGTCGTCCATGATGCCGAGCTGAAACCTCTGCTCGTCTTGGAAGGTTTTGGCGAGCGCGCTGCGGAGAGCGTCGGACGGCAAAACTCTCTCACTGCTGTACTGAAACTGAGCGAAGATACTCTGAAGAAGGAGAGAAAACAGGCAGATGGAGGGTTTTAGAAACAGGAAGCTGGTCCAGGATCAGCTTCAGATATCAGTAAGAGTGATTCTCACCTTTAGAGCGCAGAAAATGCACGAGTCCTCCATGCACTTATGAGTCGTCAGCTGACGGAAACTACGTCTGAAGATATCGAGGTGCCACAGAACCTGAGAGAGAGAGACGGAGTGACGATATTAATAAAAAACACAATGGGGGGGGGGGGGGGGGGGGGTGGGCCCAAAAAAATAAATAAATAAACAACACAAAGGAGCTACACACACCACCTGGTCCGGTCACCATTCAAGGTGCAGGAGATGAAACTAAGGAAATAAGGACGAGGAAGAAATTCCACCCAGGGTTTAAAAAAGCAGTCAGATTGTGTCAGAATAAAACTTACATCAAACTAAATATTGATTTCCTTCTCTGATGTACCAAAAAAAGAGACAGTCAAAACTATCTTCCTTCAGCAAATACCTGACAACATCTGATCCCAAAATCTCAGTGGACAAAGAGCAGGAAATAAAGACTTTCCCGTTTGAAATAAATCCGATTTAACCATCTGAAAGATTCTGAAAAAACCCTTTCTGTCCACAACTCTGCGCTAGAATATAAAAAGCAGTCCACCAAATCAAGAAAACTATCTTAGTCTAAATGCTTAAAAAAAAAAGTGAGACGACTAAAGCAGAAAACTTCATCCGGACCTTAAAATCCCTGAAAATCAACTTCCTGAAAATCGGTGTGTCTCAGTGATGCAGCGGCTGCTCCGACTCCACTAAAAGGCTCAACGCGACGGGTTTACATCAGCACGGCTACCGGCCAATCACCTGTCAGCACCGCCGCTGACCTGAGACCACAGCCGGCCAAATCAGACAGCTTCTTTAGTTTAGTGACCTGAGGAGGAGCAGAAGAGTGTGTGTGTGTGTGTGTGTGTGTGTGTGTGTGTGTGTGTGAGACTGTGTCAAAAACAGAAGAGACATGAAAGAGTGCGTGTGTGTATGTATGTGTGTGTGTGTGTGTGTGTGTGTGTGTGTGTTAGCGTGTCAAACTGTGTTCATCACTCTCTCCATCTGCTTCAGGAAACCATCTGGACTCCTGCGTGACGAAGACGTGTGTGTGTGTGTGTGTGTGTGTGTGTGTGTGTGTGTGTGTCAAGACAACAAACAAAAAAAGAGCCAACATGATGTTGCTGCATGTGTCAGAGAGAACAAATGTCCCAATCGACGGACAAAACCAGCACTTTGAAGACGTCACAATGAGCTGCAGGAAGTTTTACCAAATCAACGAATGATTGATAAAAAAGGCTGATTAATGGTTAAGCTTGCTAGAAGGTTATCTTAGCTGATGAACTGCTGCAGCTACACTAGTGACACTGTTTGACTGGAACTCTATTAAAAACTACTGAACAGCCTCCTGCAGCACAAAGCCACCGTCACAACGATCACACTGTTAGTACAGAGGCGGAGAACGTCTCCTGACAGCCTGCCATTACATACTAACTAATCTGAAACACTCCTGTTTAGCGATGATCTAAACACCTGTAAGAACGGTTTGTCCTGAGCTCAGATCAGTAGATCTACTGGAAGTTTGTTCAGTTTGTTCTAAAATATGCAGCCAGTGTGACAATTTACAAGCATTCTTTCAAGCATCATTTATTCACAAAAAGATTGTGAAAATCAGATTCAGGCTCTCACAACAACGAACACTTTCAACTGACGGGCGGCTGCAGCAGCTCAGAGGTAGAGCAGGTCACCCACCGATCGGAAGGTCGGCGGTGTAATCCCCGGCTCCTCCAGCCCACATGTCGAAGTGTCTTTGGGCAAGATACTGAATCCCAAATCGCTCCTGAAGGCATAGCCATCGGTGTGTGAATGAGTATTTAGATTAGATCCTGATGGGTAGCCGTGGGTATGGCAGCCTCTGCCATCAGTGTGTGAATGTGTGTGTGAATGGGTGAATGCTGACATGTAGTGTGAAGAGCTTTGAGTGGTCAGAAGACTAGAAAGGTGCAAATAAAATCCAAGTCAATGAACCATTTCCATTTCTAAAGGTAATGCTAAGGTCAGTTCAACTGGTCCTGAATCAGTTTCAGACAGGGCTCTCATTTAGTCCACTTTAATCAAACTCTGGTGCGGACCAAAACAACTGGACAGAGACCGCCTGTGAGAGGTCGTCTCGGACCGTTTCCAAGAAAACCAAAACACAGGCTGCCTGTGTGGGCATCTGTTGAGATGGACACAGATAAACGACAAGTTAACATAAGTGGGAGAGGACTGACTTGGACCTCTGCCAAAGCCTTGACATCTGGACTGAAGAGAACACACAGAAGATGATAAATACAGTCCACAAAAACAGTGACGTTTATAAAGTAGTTTGAGTAACTGAAGGAGAAGGGATTCGTGCCCTCAGTGCCGACTCAAAGTGAAAACAATTCAACGGCAATATTTCAAAGTCCTAGAGTCCCTGCATAGAAGTAGCAACTCTTGAGACAAAAAAATACAGATTTGTATCCTACGCACCTCAGCCAATTTTTTATTTTTATTTAGTCCGCTTTAATTTGTGCACCAAACTGAGCCAGACTAAAGTCCTGATTCGGACTAGACTTATGGTCCAGAACTGCAGATCAGCCTACATGAATCATCTGAATACACTGAGATAACACGGGGTCTCCTAAACCATGACACACACGCACGCACGCGTGCTGTTTATAAGAATCAGAAATGTCTTGTTAACAGCGACACCTGTGGCCGTTAAGTCAACGAAAGTCAGCGTCCTGTTGCTCGCGCTTGTGCTCGCTCTACATAGACATGAACGAGCATCGGTCAACACAGTGAGGAGACACACGTCAGCTAAAAGCACAATATCACTCTATATTTCAGCTGCTTGGCAGTAATGTTAGCTGACCAGACCAAGGTCTCTCCATGAATCACTGCTGATCCTAGTGTTGGCTTTTCCTGCTTCAGCCTCCCGACCGCGGCCGGAGGGAACAGGGGAGACGCCGGAGTTTTGGTCGGAGACGATAACGTTTCTCTCTGCGGAGAGCCATCCCACACGTTGCTGTTGCAGCACGCCTAAGCTGATCCTACAAGTGTTGAATTGGGTTGAGGTGTGGACTCTTGGCAGGCCGTTCCATTCTCTCTACTCCCACATTGTGGAGGTAGTCTGTGATAACCCTGGCTCTGTGGGGGTGAGCGTTGTCATCTTGGAGGATGAAGTTAGGTGCCAGATTGTGGAGATATGGGATCGCCACTGGCTGCAGAATCTCATCCCGATATCTCACTGCATTGAGATGGCCTTCAATGATGACAAGCCTTGTTTTACCAGTGAGGGAGATGCCCCCCCCCCCACACCATGACACTGCCCCCACCAAAGCAACAATCAGCATAGCGTTCTCCACGTCGTCTCCATACTCTGACCCTGCCATCCAACTTTGGCAGACAGAACCTGGACTCATCACTGAACATGACATTCCTGACGGTGAAGGGCAGTCATTGCAGGCTTCCTGGTAGCCTTATGAGAATACACTGTTTACCATTGACAGAGCATTTTGGAACATTTTTCTTGGGCGCTCCCCACATAATCAGCTGTGCTGCTCATCCCACAAATGCATGATCCTTACAAGTTGGACATCATTGTGAAGGTTAATAAACAGGCTTTCCAACCATGTAAAATACAATGACCAATAGCATTGTAACAACAGAGAAATAATCCACCAAACACAAGTTTCCAAACTTTTTTCCCCAGTATATATATAGATATCTATAGATATATAGATATAGATATCTATATCTATATATCTATATAGATATATAGATATATAGATATATTTCTATTCTGTACCTCTCTGCTTAACCCAGAATATTTACACTTCTAATGTCAGGTTATAAGAACAATATTTTCTGTTGTTCTCCGGCTTCTCTTCCATCCAGAGGCTTTGGGAGTCTCCTCTCCTGCTGAGCGGCAGGAATCCAGACATGGAGGAATTTTTTCATCACTTTATTTATGAGGAGGGTTTTAAAAAGAGCCACGGCGGTCTGGAGGTCAGAGTTGAGTATAGTTTGAATCCTTGGAGTGATGAGCAATTTCTATGAAACTGAACTTTGACTGTGGCGCCACAAAATGCCACAAACTGAGGCAAAGTTAATGATTGTGTGATATCCAGAGTTGTACGGCTCCACCTCATGAATGTACAGAGAGACAGAAAGTGGACCTTTTCTTAAGCTTTAGAAATGTAAAGACGAGATCTGCAACAGTTAGTTGATTAATGGAGATTAGTCCATCAACAGAAGTATTTTTATGATCGATCAATTGTTTTAGTCGCCGAACATTCGCTGGTTCTCATTCCTCCAATGTGAGGACTTCATATTTCTGTGTTTTGGACTGTTGGACGAACAAAATAAAACATCTGAAGACGCCATCTTGGATATGACGGGTATTTCGCATTAATGTGACACTTTATACCCCAAACGATTAATAGAAAAAAATAATCAGAAGATTTGAAACAAACGCTAAAAGACCATAGAGAGAAAACTCCAGCATCAAATGCCAAAATATGACAGAGAGACAATAAAAAACTATAAATAATTCAAACAATAATAGTTCATAGTGCTGTGGTGAATGCACAGGTACATTTTAAAGAATAAACATGAGTGTAAGGATTTATAACAAAGGCTTCTCTTCATGATTCACACAGCAGCCATTTATACAAAATACACATAAAATAACAACTTTTCTTCTCCAAATGACAGAAGGGGTGTTGGAATAAAAGCTCTGAGGTGTGAATCTGGTACATCTTTAGACAGAGTCCTCAGTGACACATACTGTGGTGTCAGCACTTTGGGTGTGTTTGTTTTCTCCTTCCTGTCCTCCCCCCCCACCAGGTCCAATATGTTGCTTTGTTCCTGCAGCATTCAGCACGTCAGCCAGGTAACAAATCTTCAGCACAGATCTGTGCAAGACAAATCCTGTATACTTGAATTCTATAAATCATCCATCAGTGTTTAGATTGACCTTATTAATCATTTTGTCTATAAAATGTCAATAAAAAAGTGAAAATCCCTGTTAGAATGTCCCACAGCCCAAGGTGATGTCTTCAAACGTATTTTTCTGTCACATCAACATTAAGATATTTGCTTTACTGCCATATATGACAAAGAAAAGCATCAATATCTGAGGTCAAATAATCGTTGCAGCTCTCGTTTCAGTTCATTTCTATGAAAATCAACCTGCAGACACTTGAAACCTGCTGCAAAGAGACAACCCATCCCAGTCCGTGTTGAGTCTGCTTTAGGTTCTCTGTTAAACTTACATTCATCGCTGCATGATGATGCAGACATTTGACGCGAACAGGAACAGGAACATTTTTAAAAATTGGGAAACTTATAAGACTTATGAATGTGACTCACACACTAGCAGAGGGAGAGAGACTGAGACAGAGGGAGGAAGGAGCAGCGAGCTGTGAGGGAGGTGGGAATGTCAGTCGAGGGGTTAAATCCCCAGGGGAGCGGGGGAGGCTGGATTTTAATGCATTTTTTAAATATCTGAAGGAGGTGCGTTCAAGCAATGTTGCTCTTTAAGAAACTGTCAAAAGACTAATTGAGGTTACTGAACATCCACTGTGATGGATTATCTAAAATACTGTTATGAACATCCTGCCACAAAGCTTAACTGGGTCCGGTCAGATGTCTGAGAGGATAACTCTCTATTTCTGAAAGGTCTTTCATGCTTTTAGGTTGCAGAAAGACTTCTTTACAATATTTTGTGTGAAGTGTTTGTTTTGTCGCCGTACAATGGTTCAACCAGACTGACAATTAAAAGAGCACAAAGAGACAAAGATCCCTCTGAGCAACAGTTCAATCAGAACAGAAGAAATCAGTGGTCATTGGATAAAGAAACTGGAAGCTGAGCATCAACAATGTGCAGATTTAAACAGCAACAGGTTCCTGTTTCAGAGTCAAGGTCACAATAATGCAGCCTAGAACAAGCTGGAATCAACAGCTGCAACGTGTTGCTTTAGCAAAGCTCTTCTTCAAACTTCAATATAGAAATAGAAGGTTAGTGTAGGGCAGGGGTCAGCAACCTTTACTATCAAAAGAGACATTTTAGGCAAAAAAAATAAATAAAATCTGTCTGGAGCCGCCAAACATTTGAGTATTGTGATGAATAATATATAATATAGAATATAAACTACACAGTTTATAGTCTAAGTATATAGTATATAAGTCTAATGCAGTGAGGGCCAAAGTGCAAATGTACTACAGAGAATTAGGGCCACATTGAGGGAAAAAACATCTGAGATTTACAGAATAAAGTCTGAATATTATGAGAAAAAAGTCATAACTTTATAAGAAAAAAAAAGAAAACATGTAAAACTAATTTATTTTCCTCAACGTGGCCCTAATACTCCGTTGTACCGTCGTACCATAGACCTACAACAATGATAAATAAAATGAAAATGTAAACAAAAAACAGTTATTCATTTCCATTTTTAAAAATCCACAGGGAGCCACTGGAGAGGAGCTAAAGAGACGCATGAGGCTCCGGAGACGCAGGTTGCAGACCCCTGATCTAGGGTTAGCACTACTGGAATATCAGCTGAACATACTATGGACTGACACAATACACAGTTTAAACCTCTTCAATCTAACCACTGAGTAGACTGCAGAGGGCCCGAAGAAAAATGTAACAACTAGGGTTGTCAATCAATTAAACTATTTAATCGTGATTAAACGCAAATTAATAGCACATTTTTTATCTGTTCAAAATGTACCTTAAAGGGAGATTTGTCAAGTATTTAATACTCTTATCAACATGGGAGTGGGCAAATATGTTTGCTTTATGCAAATGTATGTATATATTTATTATTGGAAATCAATTAACAACACAAAACAATGACAGATATTGATCCAGAAACCCTCACAGGTACTGCATTTAGCATACAACAATATGCTCCAATCATAACAAACTGCAGCCCAACAGGCAACAACAGCTGTCAGTGTTCAGACTTGACTATGACTTGCCCCAAACTGCATGTGATTATCATAAAGTGGGCATGTCTGTAAAGGGGAGACTCGTGGGTACCCATAGAACCCATTTACATTCATTGATCTGGAGGTCAGAGGTCAAGGGACACCTTTGAAAATGGACATGTCAGTTTTTCCTCGTCAAAATGTAGCGTAAGTGTGGAGCGTGGTCCTCCTGTGGACATGGTTGGTAACAATGGTTTTCTAGTTTCATACGATACCAGTATCTTCACTCTAACTTTAAAATTGAGCCTGATACAACCTTAAAAATCACAAGTTGCATTAATGTGTTAAAAAATGTGTGGCATTAAAACAAATTAGTGTTAACTTTGACAGCCCAGTAACGAGTCAACATTTAGAGCCCAGCTGCTCCATAGTGGTTCAATAAGAATCGAGGCTCACTGACACTTTCAACATCCAAGTTCCAACAGTGTTCTCTCCTGTCATGCAACACTGTGAGGACATCGACTAAATGGATGTTTGAAATGTTTCATTCTTCTTCTTTTGGGACCAACACTATCTCAAATGTTAATTATACTTATAAATATATATTTGGTTTCTGAATTATACAGTTTTTTATCTTTGTTAAAAAAGTTATTAAACATAACAGCTGATTACAAACTTTTCAACAGTGGTGCACATATTATCATTATATTAAAAGTTGGTTTTCATACCAATGACCTCAAACTGCCTGAAAGGAAGGAAATCAATCTAAAACGTGGTTTGGACAGATTAGAAGGATAGTTATAATTAGTATGTTAAAACGTGCAAACACACCGGTAAGAGGGCTGAGGTCAAATAGGATTTGCCAGGTTGACCTTTGTTACATATGATAAATATCAAATGGTGTTTCCGCTCTGAATAATGTGTCATTAATTGAAGTGTCTGATTAAATAAAGTCAAGTGGATCAGAGAGCTGGATGTCCTGAGCAGCAGAGAGGATGAGAGGATGAAGATGTGAGAACAGTTGAACTCGAGGCCTCAGCTGCTTATTACCACGATGTTCTTCCTCTTCACTTTGTCTTCGTCACATGTCGGAGCTGCTGAGCCTCCCGACGACTCCCCCGGTCCACCGCCACGCCACGCCGCCTCCACTTCCCTCAGCTCGGCCGCCTGCGGCCTCACAATCCTTTTGATCACTTTGTTGTGACGTTGGGCAACAGTGACGAGTCAAGACGGACAGAGAGCTAAAGGAGGAGCTGGAGGGGGTCAGGGTGGTGGAGGTGGAGGTGGAGGTGCAGAGGAGTCATGAGGAAGTGGGAGTGTTCACGGTACACTGCGCTCAGATCCTGCTGGGCAGCGCACCTGAGGCCGAGAGTTACCCCTCAGATTTACCGGCGTTGTGATGTAGTTGTTTACAGCTGCCGTGATTTCTTTCCATTTTGCACTTTTTTTGTCATATGGGATTGCTTTGGAAAGCGAGGAAGCCAGAGTCATTTGCTTCTGAGCTGGTTCTGGTTGCTTTGGTTGTGTTCTCGCTGCCGTACTCGCTTTGCCGCTTCAGCTCTTTCGCTTTCTGCGGGCTCCGTCTCTCTCTACTGCGTCCCTCAAAATACAAAAACACGCCGGCCGCATACGTCACACACACTCGCCCAGGAAAGAGGTCTGGATGGAGGCGGAGTCTGTGACGTGTGTCTGAGAGGGAGCCGGAGGGAGAGAATGAAATGCCAAAGTGAGTCTCATGCCGGCGGGGGGGCTTAAAAACATTACATGACAATTTGTAGTCGATGTTCGCGATATAGTCATTCTATATACCGCGTGTGGGACAAGCTGCGATACATGGACCCACCCCTAAATCATTCTGTTTTTGTATTGTAAATCTAGCTAAAATGGAAGGAGTCCCGTCTGTATGTCTGTCCTTTGATTTTCTCCACAACTGTTCATCCAATCAACTTCACACTTGACAGTGTATTGCTGAGGACCCAAGGGAGATCTCCAGACATATACAGTATATTAGTAGTGCGTTACGTACATACTGTGTAGTGTATTGAGAGGGGACCCCTATTAACTGTTACGAGGCCGAACGGCATGCTGGGTACAGCTCACTCTACGTCGCTCGCTACAATATTGACTGTTACGCCACCCAACGGCATGCTGGGTACAACTCTCTTTCCGTCGCCCGCTACAACATTGACCGTTACGCTGCCGAATGGCATGCTGGGTACAGCTCGCTCTACGTCGCTCGCTACAATATTGACTGTTACAGCGTGGACACACATACAACATCAGGAGCGCGTGGCGGCTGCGTGGCGTGTTGTTTTTTATTTCGGCGTCCACGTTAACAGGTTAGAGCAGCCACACTGCCCGCATGAGACGCAGCTGAGACGCGCGTCTCACGCTGCGTCTCTTTTATAGAATAGAGGTCTCGCCTATTTTTGACGCGAGCCGTGCGCGTCTCACAGCAACAACAGACAGTGAAAGTGATCTATTGACAGTATATTAACATCTTATCAGCTACATTAATACAGTTTTGATGTCTAGACATCTGTAGAATATGTCACAGACAGTGAAGGTGATCTAGTGACTGTATATTAACATCATACCAGCAAGAATTTACTAAAGATTCAAGGTCTATCTGTAGAATATGTTACGGAGATGAAAAAAAGTAAAGACTTATTTTTAAATCAACAATTCTTGCTTTCATTTCAAAATAAAAGCCCTGAAGCGTTTTTTCTATCGAACGAATTCCTTCATTTGTTAACACGAGGCTTTTATTCTGAAATATGAGCAGTCAGTGATGAAGAACTTGAAGTGACTTGGAGAGCTCCATGAATGAATATACAGTACGGAGTTTTAATCGTGGATTATAACTATTATTTACAAATTACCACACGTTTCTTAACCTTTCTCTGTCTAAAATAAATATAAATCACATTTATCATGAAGTTAAATGGCCATTAAAAGGCAAACTCCATGTAGAAAGAAAGGGCTGACAGCAGCAGCAGCAGAAAAGCAGCCAACAGGCAGCTGGTGTGAACACCCGACGCATGTAACACGCAGCCACCACGCCACGCAGCCACCACGCCACGTAGCCGCCACGCGCTCCTGACGTTGTATGTGTGCCCCGGGCTTTACGCTGCAAGACGGCATGCTGGGTACAGCTCGCTCTACGTCGCTCGCTACAATATTGACTGTTACGCCGCCCAACGGCATGCTGGGTACAACTCTCTTTCCGTCGCTCGCTACAATATTGACTGTTACGCTTCTGAACGGCATGCTAAGTACAGCTCGCTCTACGTCGCTCAATATAATATTGGACGGATTAAGTTACTGCTAATGCTAAATACCACTTCCTGCTGTTGTTGGTTCACATTAAAACACTTCAACTGAAACATAGGGAGGAAACAATGTATGTTCTTTAAAAATGGTTGTCTTAGTGGTAACCCACAAGTTGCAAAAACATACAAAAAGTCTTGCGAGACTTGCTGCCTATCCTAACGTTGACCATTTAAGGTCAATGCCTAAGTTCACCTATCTCGCGAAAGTTTTGCAACTTGTGGGTTACCCTCTAGACACAACCTTTAAAAATCCTGTCAGACTCACGATGGACAAAAAAAAAGATCAAAATCGACGCAGCAGAACCAGAGATGTCGGCTTTCTCATTCCACATATTATTTTCCTCGTCATAACCTAGCGCCTACATTACCCATAATACAACTTGACCACCGACAGCTCAATTGGACATCATAGTGTGTTATGCTAGTAGCAGCTAATAAAGCCTGGAGCCTCTTGCCTGCAGCAGAGATGAGCAGTGGGCTACAGAGGTCTGGTAAGATCACTTCTTTCTAACTCAACACCTTCTGAGATTTTTACTTTTCAAACTTGTAGTCTTCAGACCCAACCAACGCTGACTCCTCTGGAAAAAACTAAAGGCGTTATACTAATTTTAAAACATATACAGTAGAACTTCAAACACCTGGAAACATCACTGAGATGGAAAATCGGTTCCCATTTAAGGATTACAACGTTAAACGGTTTAAGGGTTTTTCTGATGACAGAAGACGCCGTGATGTCTGTGTGCGGTGACCTCTGACCTCTGGCTGTGTGTAATGTTGCTGCTGAGCTTACACTACTAAGCTTCAGTTAAACGATGTAATGAGTGTTTCCTCCTCAGCCCAGTCTGTCATTTCAGCAGCAGCCCCACCCTGCAGGGTTAATGAGTCAGCCTCCGTTTAAACACCAATAATTACTGCTCTCACACTGTCTGAGCTCTTATTGTTGAGGCAGACAACACACCTCCTCCTCCACCTCCCCTTTAAAAAGCTGAGTCATAAATAAGTGCAACGTGCAGTCTGGGAGGTGTTAGAGGCCTGGAGGAGGCTCATTAGAGGCTCCCATAAGTATGGAGGAGGTTATCAAACTGGTTGTTATATGGATAGTGGAGTCATCTGTCTGACTGCTGTTTACCAACCACAGTGCTCATTGATTGACTGGCTCTAAGGCAATGTGGTGGAACTGAGCTTTCTGTCGGCGTCTACAGTGGATGTATTCAGCCACAGTATTGCTGAGTAAGACTGACGCACAAAATAAGGCCATTAATGCACAAGTCATTAAGAGTCTGCAGCCATGATAGCAGCTGTAAAACAAAGGCATGAGGATCTGTTGGTTTTCATTCATTTTGAAGAGGGGTCAAGGGTCAAGACAGACAAAATCCTCTTGCTGGGGACTGACGGAGCATTTTGCCCACTGGCAACTTTGGTAAACAAATTTCTGGCTATTTTCATATTTCAAGGAACTAGGGATGCACCAATACCGATACCAGTATCGGATCCGATACTGTGCTCATGTACTCGTACTCGCAAAATGGCTCCGATAAAACGGCACCGATACCACTTTACGGCCTGTCGTCACCATCTTTTAGGTCCTATCGCACGCGCTCACGCTCCACCTCCCTGCGGGGCCGGGATCCCTCCTCAGCTGCCGCGTGCCAACCCTCACTTTCATTGCGCCACGGAGTTGTGCTTACACCCTCTGACTCGCGCGTGCATTAGACTCCTTGGTCCGTGTTTCAAGACGGGTCGGGTGGGTTGCAGACATCGCCGCAGACCCCTACGTGGGCCGAGCCCCGCCCTGGGGGCACGACGCGATTGGGGCACACTGAGGACAGTCCGCCCGGTGACACTTTGTCCACGGCCCCGGGAAGCACCTTCACCCCGAGCCTTTTCAAGCTGACCAAGAGCCGGTTGCGGCGCACCGCCTCATATGCGGGACTCTCCAGCCTGCCGTGTGTCACTCACACCCTGCAGCTGGCTGTTAACGAGGGTCTTTAGGCACAGAGAAGTACTCTAGAGGTACTCGGTATCGGCGAGTACCCAAATAATGTGGTAAATAATACATGTACTTAGTACTTGTACTCGGTCTGAAAAAAGTGGTATCGGTGCATCCCTACAAGGAACATTTCAAACACTTCTGTATTACAGTGTAATACAGAAGCCTGTCTGTAAACTGCCCGTACAGCAGTCTGTTGCCCACACCGAGATCCAGAGCAGCACGTTGGGCCGCCGCGTCTCCGTAGCTCTGCTGTGAGTCCAGCCCGGACAGCTGACGGCGAGGACCGAGCAGCGAGCGGAGCTCTCTCCATCCACTCCCCGGCGGGGTTCAACTCCTGCAGCGCGCCCCGGGCAAGGCCTATGGAAAGGAGGCTGGGTCACGCTTCATCAACACGTCATATCTTTGGGGATACAACACACGCGCAGTAAAATCTGGTCTGCACTCGCTGAAATTGAGCCAATTGCAACGCACGACCGCAGCTTCAGTCACACCGCGCATGTGTTATACCCCGTACCCCAAGACCCATGTCCACCCATGACCCAGCCTCCTTCCAAAGACCTTGACCCCAGGCAGCCCCGACCCTCGCTCAGCTGTCCGGACTGACCCACGGCAGGACTACGGTGGCGTGCAGCCAGCGGTCTGACTCGCTGCTCTGGATTCCGGTGCAACGGACCGCTGTACGGGTTTACAGGCAGGCTTCTAGTGCCGCGACAGACTGGTGCACCGCGTCCTTCAGGGCTGCTACAACAAGCTAACTGTTGCGTTAGCTAACACTAGCAGCTAGCTACAGCTCGATAAAAAGGTCTCAATAAAAAGGATTTGTTTTGTTATGTGTTTAAAAGAAGTTCACAATTTACACGTTATAATTCATTTCCTGATAAGCTGCTGTCTGATAGTTTACTGCCAGTTCATCAGGTACATACAGTGGTAGAGACTGAAGAGGACATCTGGACATCCTCATTGGACCAACCCGCTGTCAATCATGTACTCTGCTGGTTGTTGATTGGTAACCAGCTAAGGGAGGTTCTCCTCCCATGGAGCATCATTTGACGTGTCTTGGCCAATCAGAGACAAGCATGAAAAAAATTAAATGCATTGAGTTGATAGGAGAGGTCCCGCCCCAAGGGAGGACGGAGGGTGCTTGACCTCCCTTACCCCCCCTCGATACCACAACCACTTCACACACAGGCTGCTTTATCCCCTCTGCCCTGCAGGGGCGCTGTTGATGCATTTTAATCACGATTTAAATAAGAGGAGAGAAAAATGATTTTATAAATGATACTGAGATTTGGTAATGGTTTATTTCAACCAATTACTCTTTTTTATATTTTGATCTCCTTCTTGCCTCTCAAAAAATAGAGGAGGAGCAACCTCCTCTGCCTCTATGGACCAGCCTCCACTGCTGTATGAACACTGAACAAACACTTTCCCAAAAGGCAACAGGTCACAATATAGGCTAAAAAACTGAAAAGCATCTCTTATGCTGTGAATCATAAGATCCGTGTTTGATGTGTTTCCATTCACATCACCTACAACGGTGAAGCGACGCCGACACACTGCCCTTATCTTGTACACAACTCTCTCTCTGTGGTGCTGTAGCTGAGCGGGAACTTTTTCCTTTTTCCAATTCATTTATCATTTTTTTGTATATAAAATGTGAGAAAATAGTGAAAATGTCCGTCACAGTTTTCCAGTCCAAGGTGTTGTCTTTTTTTCACATTTTTGGCTGGACCACAGAGGGCCAGTCCTACAAACGCAAGGGGACTGGCAAACGCAAGTCACTGAGCGACTGACTGAGTGATGAAGTTACACGATTGGTCGGCCGAGTGTTGGAGTTTCCTCATTGGCCGTTGCTCTTTCAAAATGAAAAGGCGGGAACAGTCTTTTATGCAAATGAGCCCGTCCAGCACAACACGTCCGGCTCACGAAACTTGGACCAAGCTGTCAAACTAGGTGATCTAGTTCTAAAACCAGATTTAGCAATAGCATAGCCTATTTGGATTGTTTAGACGGAACAACAGAAAGTTTACGAGCAGACCACCATGTTGTTTCCTGTTTGAAACAACAAGCAGAAAACCAGGGACCAATCAGGAGCATTCCACCAGAGGGTACGTCACCGCTTGAACAACCACTCGAGTGGAGCAGCGCGTCCCCTAGTGTCCTCGCTGGACCAGGTGGACGTGTACCACTGGATTTAACATTATAGAGATGACCACTGAGTAGTTGTAGAACAGTTTAGCCACAAATTGACAGACTGACCGTACACGGTCCAGACATATACTCGGTTTGGAGTCTTGTTTATTCAATTAACATCAATCCCAAAGGCATTTTTTCTCGATCAATCACTTAAATAATTGATTATTGAAATAGCCAATTCATTTTCTGTTGATTTTTTCAGCTCTAAATCAGCAGATTAATCAATAATGTAAATTATCTAAAATTTCAGCCCTAATTTATCTAACCAAATGATATTTCATGTCTTCAAACACACTGTAGACTCCCCGGTCCTGAGAGGGTAATTCAGCAGGCACGCTCTACAACAGGTACACTGACCTTCTTGTCAGAGGTCAGTACATGTTTTCACTGAACACGGGTCTCACAACAGGGGTCAAAGGTCAGACAGAAAGGTGGTGTATGTGTGTGCGTGAAAGAGGGAAGTCGAGAGAGAAAGAAATTGACAGAAAGTGTGTGTGTACCTGCAGGGCGCTGTTCAGGAAGCAGCTGTTCTGTCCCGGTTCATTGCTCAGCCCTTTACTGGGAGCGATGGACGTCATGGTGCGAGGCGTCAACATCCCTTGCATCGCAACAACACCACTGCCGCTGCCACCGGCCCCGTTTCCACCTCCACCTCCTCCACCTGATGCAAAATAGTTCCTCTTCCACGACATCTTCCCTGCTCTCTCTTCTTCTCTCTCTCCTTGTTTGTCTCTCGGCCTCGCTCCCAGCAGGAGTCAGCTTCCTGTCGTCCGTTCTCGTATCGAAGGAGACAGAGCCATGTCCTCCGGCCGAGGGGAGGTTGAAAGTCAAAATATGATGAAGACTCCTAACAACAGGATGGAACAAGAGCAAGAAGAGGGAAGCAAAAATAATCTGTGGGAAAGTTTGAGCAGGAAAAAAAATAACTTTGCTCCAAAAAAACTGAATCCAAATAAATTCCTTGAGTAATAGATTTACAGTTTAATGTTCTTAAACTTGAACTGATTTCTTCTGCATTTTTAAATTCCAAGAATTGCGATAAATGATAAAAAGATTCAAGGATATCCAGGAGTTCTGTATCTCCAGAAATTCCAACGGTTTTCAGAAGATAATAAATATGCTGTATCCTCTGTGTGAAATGTCAACAGTTGATATTCTTTATGCCACCAATTTCAAGAAATTCCAAAGGTCCTCTTCTTTATATTCCAAAGCTTTCAAGGACTCATCCCTCTCCGCATCAATGTATTGCAGGTGCGACAACCTTTGCCCTCCTTTCACATGGAAACACGTGCAGCTGAGCCGTGACTGCACCTCATCCTGCTCTTCACCATCATCCTCACCACAACTAGAACCAATAGAAAAGGTCAGAGGGGGGGCGGTCACAGGTCAGAGGCTAAGGACGGATCTGCAGAAGAAGGACAGAGTTTGAGATGGTTCTGCTTTGAGGAAAAACAACATTGAGATTCTGTTAGACTGTCATCACAGCTCAGGGATTGATCTACTGTTGAGCTGATGCAGTTCATTTCACACCAGCAGAGTTTCTGCAGAATTCACTAAATATACATTTTAAGACCTCTTTAAAGGGACTGTTTGTAAGAATCAGAAATGTCTTGTTAACAGCGACACCTGTGGCCGTTAAGTCAACGAAAGTCAGCGTCCTGTTGCTCGCGCTTGTGCTCGCTCTACATAGACATGAACGAGCATTGCTCAAAACAGTGAGGCAACACACGTCAGCTAAAACCACAATATCACTCTATATTTCAGCTGCTTGGCAGTAATGTTAGCTGACCAGACGAAGGTCTCTCCATGAATCAATGCTGATCCTAGTGTTGGCTTTTCCTGCCTCAGCCTCCCGACCGCGGCCGGAGGGAACAGGGGAGACACCGGAGTTTTGGTCGGAGACAATAACGTTTCTCTCTGCGGAGCCCCGTCACTTCACAAGACACGGAAAACCTCTGTTGGTCTGGAGGAGCTGCAGCAGTTATTTCTGCACAAACGTCCACTGTACATTCACTAGATATTCTCAGAGCTAAACTAACTCTTCTGCAGTGTAGAGTGTGCGCGCATGCACGTGAGAGTGGAGCGAAAGAGTGAGAATGAGCGCGGTGTGTGAGTGAAGGCAGGCAGGCAGAGGAGCAGAGTACAGCAGAGACTCCGGTCCTGGAGACCAAAGCTACGGTCTCCACCGCGTCCTCCGACCGCGGCCAACACTGTTTAACAGACGGGCTTCACTAGATACAACCAAGAGGTTTTGGTGCTTCACTGTAGTTTGTGTTGGAGTCTGAAGCCACAGAGCGCGCATGGGACACTGACCAGCAATGATTTATACGTGTAAGAAGTTACAAACAATCCCTTTAACGCCCACTCAGCCGTTAGCAAAACGCATTTACGTAGGTTAGTGAGTAAGTAAGACTCAAAATATTAAATTTGTTTAATAGTGTTTTCTGTGGCTATGGTGTAAGAGCTTTGCATCTCGACCTGGCATAGTATTAGACATTCAATTAAAAACAAAGCTGTTTAATAAGCTGCATGCTGATGAAAGTTGTGGAACTATAAAACTGAATAAGAGGAATGTAATAAATGATTCAAGGCCTTTAAATCTATTCTGAGACTTTATATTGAGATAATTTAAGGCTTCTGCAGATGGAGGAAACCCTTCTCCTCCTCCTCCTCTTCTTCACACTGCTGTCACATTAACAGTCAGGAGCATTTACAGCCTTTCCTGCGTTTCTCTCTCATCTCATTCTGTCTGTACCTCGCTTTCTGTCTCGCAGTGGTTTTATTGTGCTGACTGTCTACTTGTGCTGCCAAAGACCTCAGGGCTTTTTATGACACTTAATACAAAACACACACATTGAATGAATGTAAACCAGACAGACTTTAACAGGACACAAACGCAAATCTATAAAGTATGTCAGAGATGGAAAAACTTGATCTATCCTGAGGGAAATTGTTATGAAGCAGCTGCAATAAAAAGTGTGAAAGAGTGCAAATAAAACAACAAATTCAAAATAATGTAAAAAGAAAGAATAACTTTTTAAGTGCATGCAGGATTAAAAACGCACTTCAGATACTGTATGTGCTTCTGAACATGTATGTGTGTGAGATCAGGGATATGTCACTACACACGCACGCACGCACGCACGCACGCACGCACGCACGCACGCACGCACGCACGCACGCACGCACGCACGCACGCACGCACGCACGCACGCACGCACGCACGCACGCACGCACGCACGCACGCACGCACGCACACACACACACACACACACACACACACACACACACACACACACACACACACACACACACACACACACACACACACACACACACACACACACACACACACACACACACACACACACACACACACACACACAGGGCCTTTCCCATTTGTCATTTTATACGGCTTGATTCCTCGACTCCTCTCCTCGCGTCTTAGTCCCGGGAGACGCGAGCGGAGGAGGCGAGGAAAAGACTCGAGTAGAGAGGCGGCGAGGAAATATGTTTTTAGAAACATGTGACGGGCTTTTCTTCTGAAAGCTCTTTCAGTGACAGGCTACTTCAGCTGCAGTGTGTGAAACTGAGCTACTGCAGTTCCTTCTGCTGCTGGAACTCTTTACCATCAACATGGTCCGTCTGTTGTTCACACCTACAGTTAACACAGATTATAACTAGATGGTGAATCAGAAGACAACTAGACTATAAAATGTTTAATCTGTGATCTGTCTTCACTCCGGTATAAAACTCCAGTGATGATGTCTGTATCAGATCAGTCCGATCGGCGCAGCGTCCAATCAATAACTGATATCCAATAAGGGGGCGTGTCGGTCGGTAAACAACTTCCGTGGAGGACACACTGGACGATACACTGGTGTATCCTCGCTCATGGCTCCTCTGGAAAGCCTCCCCGGTTCTCGATCCTCGCTCCTCGAGATGCATTTTAGGAATTGGGACGTCTTCAAGAGGGAGCGCTGAGATCGATTTCCAGGTCACAGCCGGAGGAGCGAGGAGCGAGGAGCGAGGAGCGAGGAGCGAGGAGGAGGATCCAGGCAGTAAACTGACAGCAGAGCAGCAACATTTGTGCTGAAGTCTTGAATTGTGAAACCTCTCATCAGGTTTACATTACAACCATTTGAACCATCAGAATATCTCACAGTGTGAAAATGATTCACGTGAAATACATGCATGAACACACATGTCAAAAGGTTCGAGACAATGCTACAGTAAACCTTTAACCTTTTCTCAAGCTGTCAGCTTGAACGTGAAAACAAACCGGTCACAACTCACATGATGCTCTGCAAACCTCCAAAAAAAAGACTCAAACAGTCTCTGCTTCTTCTTTAAAGCTTTCACAACTTTTTCATGTCAAACTCTACCTCATTTTAGCTCTGCAGTAAATATATATACTGTAAGTACTTTCATAAATGAATCAACGCAGAGTGAGAGAAGTAAGAAAGGGTGTGTGTGTGTGTGTGTGTGTGTGTGTGTGTGTGTGTGTGCGTGTGTTATGTAAGTATGTAGTCAGTGTGTGAGTGAGGTAAACTGCCGGTCAGAGCAGAGGGAGGTGAGGAGGGATTAGCCTGATCAGACTCCGTCTGTCTGCATAGGATTAGACTGTCTGTGTGTGTGTGTGTGTGTGTGTGTGTGTGTGTGTGTGTGTGTGTGTGTGTGTGTGAGTTAATGTCTATCTGTTCTGTCTGCTGCTCTTCCATTAACAACATTAGTTTTGTTAATTGCAGCAGGTCAGCAGTCTAAAGCAGAAGCAGCAGTGTACCTGACTGATGTTTTTGTGTTAAACTTGTTGTTTGTCTGTTTATTCTCTGTGAGATGATAACAAACCACAACAACAACAGACGCCTGTACTACAAAGCGAGTTCAACATACCCAGGGTATCTTCTCGTTATCTGGCTTCACTAACCCTAACAAACCAGATCTCGCTAAACGGTTCTACGACGCTGGTTATCAACTCGGTAAATCAACCCAGGGTTTCTCAGTCTGGTTGTGAGCGCGTTCACATGAACGAGGAGGTGTTTGCCGCATCTGACCAATCACAGACATGGACAAGTCTACTGACAGACAGGCAGAGCGGCACATTATACAAAGGAAGAAACTATATTAGACAAATACGAAGAAGTTAAACACATAATCCGGACTAAAAGTAACACAGTTGAAGCTGCTAAATGCAGGAAGAACAGCTGGCAAAATAAAAAACTCCCGATGTGTGAATGCGTAAATTAACAGACTTATTAATTTAACGGAACACTCAAAAGTCAGATATAGTCGTCTAAATATAAATAGTGTTTAAGAGTGTAATAGATTAATGGATTACTCTTTTTTGTACTCTGTGAGTGCTGTGTGCTGTCTATGACTATTTAAACATCCTTTCATCTGCGTCCCCCCTCTGTGTCGGTGTGAAAAGGACTCAAGAGGAAGTTAAAAAATATAAATAAAAAAAATATGAATCAAAGTGGTAAACACCCACAACATAAATCCAGCTGTCCTTCCTGCATTTTTCAGTTTAAACTATGTTAATTTAAGCCTGCATTGTGACCGTAACTTCTTCATATGTGTGTGATATTATCATACAATCACAGCATTCAGCTCTGATTGGTCAGTAGGAGGTGCTTTCATATGAGTTGATCTCTTATCTGGAACATAACCTGCTCCGGAGCAGGTTAGCCGTTCAGCATAAGTAACCATGGTGATCTACCTCGATAAGAAGTGAACCAGCTTCGTAGTACGGAAAACCCAGAGTTAACCCTGAAGTTACCTCCATAACCGTAAATCCTGCTTCGTAATACAGGGCCTCAGATCAAACAGCCTTCAAAAGCAAGAAGCAGCAGCCACCAACAGGAAGTGGGCTACTATCTGAGTTTAGACCAAATCTAGACCCGTGCTTAAAGGTCTCATATTATGCTCATTTCCAGGTTCATAGATGTATTTTAATATTGTACTAGAACATGTTTACATGCTGTAATGTTCAAAAAACTCTTTACTCTTCTCATACTGTCTGCCTGCGTGAAGCCTCTTTCACCCTCTGTCTGAAAAACCCTGAATCAGAGCCTGTCTCCTCCCAGTCTGCTCTGATTGGTCAGCGTGTCCTGGTCTCTGCTGTCAATCAAACGCCCTCAACACAGCGTCACTCTCTCCCCCTCCCTGCAGCTCCCCCTGAGCTAGAGAGAAGCAGGGAGCAGGAAGAGTTTCACATATAAACTACTTAAAAGTTTATAAACCAGAAACTTCACACAGCGCACGTTACCGGAGGAATCTGATCCGAAATCTGCGAGAAATTTGAAATTAGAGAAATCTGCAGCCAAGATTCCAGGTTTTCCTGACGGTTTTGCTCCGGTAAATATGCTACTTTATAGCTCTGTTAGTTAGCTCAGTATTTACATTCTGCATAAACTCTGTAAACCGTAAACATACACTCTGTTTTACGTTTTTCTTTACAGGTCCATCTGTGAGAAATGACCGACAGAAGCATCCCAGAGGAGAGCAGATAGTTCTATTTACATGGGAGATACAGAGCTAACATGTTAGCATGTAGCTACATTACAGAGCTAACATGTTAGCATGTAGCTACATTACAGAGCTAACATGTTAGCATGTAGCTACATGTGACGGTGTGTAAACACAGCAAACATCAGGGTGGAAAATAGAAGATGTGAAACAGTAGTCAGTTCATTATTTTTGGTAAAAGACAGCTGATAAACGTAGTAAAGTAATCAGAGTAATGGTGTATTAGTTACTGTAGGAGCTGTCTCTGTGTTACCATGACTACAGGCCGGTTAACGTTACACTCACCGTAGTTTACCGTAGCTCAAAGACTTTATCCTGTCTGTCAACATAACTGAAGGTGGAATTAAAAATGCTGTGTATAATTAATATTGTCATCTGTTTACTCAAATAAAGTTTGACTGTGAAACAGAAATGTGTTGTGTTGCTTACAGTCACTATTTACTACCTGTACTCTTCTATGCATGACATCAAATTAATGTTTCATATCACCTGTTGAAACAGTGTAATTACATAAAGCCTTTGTGAAAGAACATGTTATATTTATCTCAGATGATGGGAGTACATGAAGACTGTTCTGCTGGTTCTTGCAGACTAACAGAAGTAGGAGCATGCTTTGCTTATAGTTACGAAGTGGAAGCGAGAGAGTCACTCTGTGGGCGGGGTCACCTAGCTGGAGGTTCTCCATTGTTCTAACGTTCCACCAGGAAACCCTTATATGGCCTGAAAAATATCACCGACATCACCAAAGTAAGGAAGTGCTGCTCAGCGAGATGGAGCAGGAGGAAAAGAGAGAGGATGGTCTTTTATGATACTATGGTGACCTGTAGACACACTGGGGACAGATATTGATGTTTAAAAGACATGGAAAAGTGCATTTTGCATAAAAGGTGACCTTTAAGAAGAACACGTCCTCAATTGATTCATTTATTTAGCAAGAAAAAAAATTATATATTTTTCCTTTTATACACAAACCAACCAACTAAAACTAAAGCCTAGAAATATTGTGAGGGGGTGGCTGTGGCTGTGTCGAGATGGTCGTCCTCTAACCACAAAGGTTGGCAGTTGGACCCCCAGCTCCTCCTGTCCGCATGTCAAAGTGTCCTTGAGCGAGACACTGAACCCAAAGTTGCTCCCCGGTCGCTCTACAGCAGCCCACTGATCCTACATATTTAGGATGGCTTAATGCAGAGGCCCAATTTCATGTATTTACCTCTATGTATATGATAACTGTAATAAAGTTTAAGTTCTTAAACTTAAAACTTTAAAGTTTAGGTTTAATACTTCTGTCAGACATTAATAGAAAAATTTATTAATACAGAGCTGACACGATCAGTCAAACAACAAAATAAATCTGCAACTCTTCCGATAATTGATTAGGTCTCATCTTTCAAATCATTCAAATCATTTTTCAACCAAAATTCACTGGTTCCAACGAGTGTATTATATCACTAACGATTAATGTGTCGATTATTTTTGTTTGGTCAGTAAAATGTCAAAAAACTGTAAAATATACCCATTTTAATTAACTTAAGCACAAGTTGATATCTTCATACAGCTTGTTTTGTCCGACCAACAAGCAACAATTCTAATAGCTAATCATACAAGACAAAAACAAGAAGACAAAAAACAGCAAATCCTCATAACTGAGAAGCTGGAATTAAAGAGTTTTTGGTAATTTTGCTTGAAAAAAAAATTTGAGTTTCCAAATACAGTCATTTGATTAACGTTGCAGCTCTAAAATCAATGAATCATTAAACTTATAAATTGCTAGAAAAGAGCAAACAAATGTCCAAAATGTCCATGTAGATATCTTCATATGTCTTGTTTTGTCGTGCCAACAGTCCATAACCCAAACAGATTCAGTACCAACAGTGGGAGCGGATGAATTATACTCTCTGTGCTGAAAGCAACTGGTGGCACTGACAGCCTATAGTTGGATGAAATAACATGTGTTTTTAAGGGCTGTCAGAGTTACCACGATAATAAATGCCCAATCACGGGTCATTTCAGAGAGAGAGAGCGTTCCTATTGGCTGTGCTCCGGCCATGTGAGCGGTGCTTGGTATTTCCTCAACTGATCTCAACATGGATGCCGGGTCACAAACTTTCTCATTTAACAGCTAAACTGTGCACTACAAGATGATTCTGAAAACATTCGAGGCGAGAAATAGGCATTACAGTAACAGAATACTGATTCATATTTGATCAGCGCTGCCTAATTTGACCGTTTGGTCGGAGTTCGCGAGTGATTGACAGCCGGCTCTCATAGACGGAAGCTGGACAGCTGATGCCAGATCAGCTCTTACTGCTTGTTTTCCTCCGGTCTGTGAAATCCTGCAGATGCCGTTAGGAGCACCGGAGGACACCGGAGGACACAGAGGGACATGATGTTTCAGGTTACTTGTTTCATGTACTACTGTCACGATAAAGCGACCGTTTTATAAAAATAACTTTTTTTAATCTTATTTGCTCCAATCTGCCTACTACAGCTTTAAGGCAATTTGCGATTAGGATGTACTGGGCTCAGTTTTAAAGCTAGAGTGAAGATACTGATATCATATGGAACTAGAAAACTTAAGGAATCCATTGGTACCAACTAGGGATTAGGGGTTTTTATTTTAACTGACCCTCGTTAACCGATTATTAACCGTTAACCGACAAGATTAGTGGGTCTCATGGAGCGGTGCGCCAGCTGCAGTGTATGAGCACAACAGACAACTGTTGTGTTCACGCCGTCGTCACGGCTTGCGCTCCAGCCTCGGACTGGGTCTCACTCACATGAACGGAGGAAGGGAAAGAACTCTGGATTCAGCTATTAGTTAATTTTACAACTTTAAAAACTTAATTTTTTTAAATAAGGGCTATTTAGGTGTTCGTACTAGGGAGTTGATTCACCAAAAAAAAATGATTCTCTGAGTTACAGACGTCTCTTTCCCAATGTGAGTCTATGGGGAAAAGTCTTTTTGGGCCCAATGGCATCACGCGACGGACACGGAAGTTGCAGTACCGCTGTTTGCCCACTACGAAAGTTGGGATCGACGACCGGCACACTTCCTGGAGGCTCAGCTCCAGACTTCCTGTATCTTGCAACACTGGCTCAGACTCTCTTAAGGTGGGCTGTTAAGGTGGACTAGATTTTCTCTTTAAACTGGCAAGTTGCTCCTCTGAGTTTTGCTTAGCTTTAAATGAATTATTAATATGTCTAACCGTTTAACCAATAGCGTTAATCGGTTAAAATGCTTAATGCCAGTTAACAGTTAAACGGTTAATTATTAACATCCCTAGTACCAACCATGTCATACTAGCTTGTTGTAAAGGAAGATAAATAACGCTCCAAACTTAAGCTAAATGTTAGCGTATGGCAAAGGGGTCCCTTGACATCTGACCTCTAGATATGTGAATGTAAATGGGTTCTATGGGTACCCACCTTTACAGACATGTCCACTTTATGATAATCACATGCAGTTTGGGGCAAGTCACACGGTGCATCTCAATTCTCTTATTTATCATTTCCTCGCTCCTCGCTCCTCACTTGAACCGGAAGTTGTTCTGGTGCGCCATCATGAAGACCGTCTTAAAGCTCTTATTTCTGCACGGAGGATCGAGGTGGGATCTCCGAGGATCGAGGGGGGATGTCCGAGGAGCGAGGGGGGATCTCCGAGGATCGAGGGGGGATCTCCGAGGAGCGAGGGGGGATCTCCGAGGAGCGAGGGGGGATTTCCGAGGTTCGAGGGGGGATCTCCGAGGAGCGAGGGGGGATCTCCGAGGAGCGAGGGGGGATGTCCGAGGAGCGAGGAGGGATCTCCGAGGAGCGAGGAGGGATATCTGAGGATCGAGGAGGGATCTCTGAGGAGCGAGGATACACGAGAGCAGCCTGCACGAAAGTCTTTTACCAACCGACACGCCCCCTTACTGGATATCAGTTACTGATTGGACGCTGCTGCTGACCGGACTGATCTGATAACTTTACCTCTCAACATCACTGGAGTTTCATACCGGAGTGAAAACAGATCACAGATTAAACGTTTTACATTTTAGTTGTCTTCTGATTCACCATCTAGTTATAATCTGTGTTAACTGTAGGTGTGAACAACAGCAGAAGGACCTGCAGTATCTGTGCTTCCCACACCGCCAGTGAAGCAGTCTGTCACTGAGAGAGGTCTATAAGACCTGACAAACTGACTTAAAATAACTTTCTTCATTTATTAGAATGATTTTTCTTTTCATGATCTGTTATTTCCCCCGTTAACTTTTATTAATGATACTATTAAAGTCCGATAGAGAAGGAGATTCTGTCTGTCAGCAACAAACACCTTTTACATCATTTATCCTCATTTCCATTCAGTCACATGAGGCTGATATCTGAACGTCGGTTTGATATGAGTTACATCATTTACATTTTCCCTCAAACATTCAGCCTAATACATAATGTCCAGTGTTCACAAAACACCATAGTCATATTCTGGGTTATTAAATAATGAACTCACTGTCAGAATATGAATAACTACAGATGCTAATAATGAATAAATAATATAAAGATATTGTTCCAGTAGAGATGATTCCTGGTCCTCTAAGCAGGACTCAGTCCACAGTAGAAATACAGACTGCAGCTGTTATTCATTTGCAGGTGTTCTTTAAACAGGTAACAGACTACAGAGAGGAAACACTGCTGCTCTGCTACTGAGAAGAACTGAGTGTCTTTATTAGTATTAGATCAGTTCAGACACAAACTCCATCTAAAGTCTCTACAGCTGTTAAAGCTGACTGACAGCTGATCCAGCTGTGATCATCTGCTGCTGTCATCAGAAACGGACGTCGCTTCACGTGACGCTTCAGAGGAAACAACGTCTCATTTCTCTTAAGGGTCCCATATTGTAAAAAGTGAGATTTTCATGTCTTTTATATTATATAGCAGGTTTAAGTTCTATATAAATACTGTTAAACTAACAAAACACTCAATATACAGAGAAATACACACAGCCCGTATTCAGAAATTGTGCGTTTGAAACAAGCCGTTAGGATTTCTATCCATTTGTGATGTCACAAATATACAATATTTAGACCATTACACGGTTTTAAACGTAAACATTCTAAATGTGTCCCAGTTTATTTCCTGTTGCAGTGTATGTAAATAATATCAGCTGAAGTAAACATGGACCCAAACTGTTGCCTAGCAACGCCTTTCCGTTGCAATTCCGTTGAAATCCACTAAAACGGAGTGTTTCAGACAGAGGGTGAATACAGGTATATTCAGGAAGACAGTATGAGGGAAAATAAGTGTTTTTTTAACATAACAGCATGTAAACATGTTCTAATAGAAACACAAAATACAAGTATGAACCTCAAAATGAGCATGATATGGGATCTTTAAAACATATTTCCTCGTTTCCTCTCTCCTCGCACATTTTCCTTGCGTCTCTCCATGCTTCCCTGGTGGGAGGGACTAAGACACAAGGAAAAGACGCAAGTGAGGGAAACGTGGATGCAATTAAGAGCTTTGGGATGTACGCAGAGTCAAGTCAGCACACTGACACACTGACAGCTGTTGTTGCCTGTTGGGCTGCAGTTTACTGTGTTATAATTTGAGCATATTGTTTTATGCTAAATGCAGTACCTGTGAAGGTTTCTGGACCATATCTGTCATTGTTTTGTGTTGTTAATTGATTTCCAGTGATAAATATATACATACATTTGCATAAAGCAGCATATTTGCCCACGAGTATTAAGAGTATTAAATACTTGACAAATCTCTCTTTAAGGTACATTTTGAACAGATAAAAAATGTGTGATTAATGTGCGATTAATCACAATTAAACTATGGACAATCATGTGATTAATTCGCAATTAAATATTTCAATTGATTGACAGCCCTAGTATTTTCGAAACATGCATTACGAGGACAGCCTTGTAAATGGGGCACTAAATATAAGATTTTTCAGTCATGTTTTTTGCATTAAAAAGAAAATTTACAAAATTTAAAATTACACCCAGGCTTGTAGGGGGAAAAAAAACATCTATTGGCCACATTGCCTACCTGTAACAGACCAATGCTTAGTGTAGAGAGAGAGATGGAGACCAGGAACAAGGCAAAGACAAACTGAGACCTCAGAGCAACACAAAACTAGCACCGCCATTTTTAAAGTGTTAGCAACACACCTGGACACATGATACAGATCACTGCCCAACAAAGGCACTGTAAAGGAAGTCCTATTATATCCATTAACAGTAATAATAAGAACAAAAAACTGAAGACAAATGCTGCCAACTGACAGACAAGAACAATGAATCAGTTCACTGGTGGTGAAAATATCATCTTTACACATCCTCATGTGGAGTCAAAATCTAGCTATTTATTTATCTATTCCTAATCTCACAAGAATGTGGGTTTTTGTCTGAGTTAGAGAAACTTGTGTAAAAAGCTTCGAGAGAAACTTAATGAAGACAAAATGTCTTGATGACATTTATGAACCATGGAGAAGCCATTTCCAGCCGGCATCCCATCACAGCAGTGAGGAGGAAAAACCTCTCTCTCCTGAATGATTAGAGCTTTTTATATCCTACGGAAACACATTAAGGTCCCAAGGTCGAATCAACACCAGTGAAATGTTAATTAAAACGGGAAATAAGTGTAAAATTAAGATTAAGAGAGAGGCAGTTAGGGGCTTACGGAGCCAGTAGGATTAGAGAAATGGACCTTGATAAAACCCTTGGTGACATTCACACTGAATAACTGGGACGAGCACACAAACATGACTGGACTGATAGCTCTGCTTCCTGCTAATCAAACTAAAATCTCTATTGACAACTTTTCAGGAAATGAGAGAAGCTCCTGTTTTTAAAGGGTGATTTCACCCTAACTGAAGCGTCTGTCCATGCAGATAGTTTAGGTCTCCAATATAATAGAGGTAAATGGAAAGTTTTGGAATTTAAAAAAAAACACAAGTGAGATCCATTATCTGATTAGAGGAGACATTGAGAGATGGTCAGCCTTGACATTAGACTTTAGCTCAAGAAATATTAACATGTTCCCAAAATGATATCTTTTTCAATCTCTCGCTATTAAGATTCCTCCATAAAACTTGGGATAAGATGATTTCCAGATTTATATGGGATGATAAAAGGTCAAAAGGGTGGGCTGGCACTCCCAAATTTAAAACATTATTATCATGCAACAAAACTCAGACCAGGAATCAAGTGGTGTGTTGAAAAAGACTATGGTGGGAATAGTGGGATATAAAAGCTCAACGGTGAGGTTCCGGAAGGGAAAATCCCTTCCCACACGTCCTTATGATATCAAGCTTGTTTTAAGAAAAACCTGCTTCATTCATGATGTCATGGAAAAGTATAACACTACCCTCAATCCTAAAGTGCAACAGCAACAACTCTGGTTGGTGGAGCTTTTTTCACAGAGAGGCAACTGTTTGTTCCAAACAACAATGGCTGCCAAGTATTTTTTTAAAGTGCCTGCCCTCTTCCAAACAGTTTACGAAGATGGCTTCTCCGATGGTTCTATGTAACAAATCATCTGGCGGGTCAAATTAGTCCCTTCAGGCCTCCCTTCAAAGCCACTCCCCCAAAAATACCATTATAAACGTAAAAAACTAAAATGACTATTGTTAGTACTCATAGCTGTCAATCTAACAGCTTGTGGAAGACTCCACGGTGACGCACAATGTGTGCACGGGCAGAGTCGCACAGGTAGACAGACAGGTAGCCCGTCCAATCATTTCATTCGGCCCAAATTATTACAGTGCTGTGACAGCGACAGATACCAGATTTATTTTTAGCATTGGATTTATTGATTGCTGCCGAGGTGTAAAGAGAAGTTTAGGGCAGCACAATTAATGAACATTCTTTTCAGTCTATAAAATGTTTTTAAAAAATTGTGGGGAAAAAAGGCCAATTTACTGTCATACAGTATATGACAAAGAACAACAGCAAATAGTCACATTTCAGAAGCTGGAACCAGAAAATAATGAAAAAGTACAACCATGCAGCTATTCTCAATACAATTAACACCACTTTTGCATGTTATAATGATGTCTGAATATTACTGAGTAATGGGAAAGATGCCACTGGTGTAATATTCTATGAAATGAAGGACAATTGAGAATGAAATGGGACCCAGGTGACGTCTGTATACCTGAATGGCAAACTAACCAATCAGGGAGTCAGGATTAGTTCAGCTGGTCAGAGGTCGCTTCCTCTCCTGGTGAGCACTGAGGCTGATTTGGTGTAAAATAGGTTATATAACAAAACGCCAGTCTGTCACGGAGGCTTTACGCGCACGCGCGCTCACTCACGCACGCACGCACGCACGCACGCACGCACGCACGCACGCACGCACGCACGCACGCACGCACGCACACACGCACACACGCACACACACACACACACACACACACACACACACACACACAGAGCTATAATCACCTCTAATTCCCTGGGCTGGCTCAGTTCCAGCTCCATGCAGCCACTCTGCAGGGCTGAGAGGAGAGCTACCAGGAGAAGGGATGCTACTGGGAACACTGGGATAAAGTCAGCAGTGATGGAGCCATGGGGAAGCAGAGTCTGGCAGCAGACAGACAGACAGACAGACAGACAGTGTATTGATCTGATTCAGTCTGTCCTGTCAGGTGAGTTCACAGCTGCCAGATTTCATCCGTTTCCAGACTCATTTCCACCAAGCTGTTGTTCACATTCACTGGTCCTCAGTAGTGAAATTTACTAAAGACACTGAAGCCAGTGAACGCATCGGAGCTTCAGTGACTTGACATTCATGAAGACAGCTTTGCACCATTAATAGACCAAAATGCAAAAAAGATCAATGTACTATCACATTAAACACTGGACAGCAGCAAACCCTCACATTTAAGAAGCTGGGTCTCTAATGTTTCGCATTCCTTCTTGTAACACAGCATAAAAGAAATGCATTATGAAATATAGTTACCTATTCATTTTCTATTGATCGACTAATCATTTCAGCTGCTCCATTAATGTAAAATTGAGGATGTCAGGTTTTCTGCAGGACACCCTCCAGCAAACATCTGTTTATTTCATCATATCAACATCAATAGTTCTAAAAATGAAATGTGTGTGATGGAGACGGAGGGAGAAAACACTCAATACTATGAGATGATGGTGGATAATCCCAGACAGAGAAGGTAGAGAGGAGGATGGAGGAGGAAGAGGAAGAGAAAACAACTTTACAGAATTAGATCGTTTACCCTTACGGTATATTCTTTGCTGCCAGGACGTGCATTTAAAGATGAAACCTTTCCATTTTTTGTTTCCTGAGGACGCGACTTAAATGAAATCTCATTTATTTCTATGAAACTCTTGAGAGAATCGCGAAAGTAAAATATTTTCTAAGAAGCTTTCTGGGCGCAGGAACTGAAGCTCTTCTTGCTGCTGACCTCGTTGGCAGTCAGTCTGGGGGGGAAGATTTGGGGCCTAATGACTAAAAAGGAGAGCTCATGAATATACAGCCGTCCTTCAGAGCTGCAACTGCACCAAAATAACTCAAGAGAATTTGGGAATGTGGAGCACTTCAATCACTTAATTCCACCCAGTGAAAGGAGGAATTATAGCTTCTTGTCGTGTCCCTCTGAGACTCTCAGACAAGTCGACGGCTCGACTCAGTCAAGGACACTTCGGCCGTGGTGAACAATGGCTGTGGTTGGTTCATGTGAAGTTACAGTCTGGTCCTTTTACACCAACAGGATGACCTCTGATTCAGGCTGAAACTAAGATGAAGAAAGACCTTCTTCTGATGAATGTCACGCTGAAGTAGAGACAGATGTAGCCTAAGTAGGGGTGGGCGATACACCAAATATAGTCCATGTATTGCGGCTTGTCCCACGCGCGGTGTATAAAATGACTATATCGCGAACAACAAATTGTCATGTAATGTTTTTAAGCCACCCCGCCGGCATGAGACTCGCTTTGGCATTTCCTTCTCTCCCTCTCTCCTACAGCTCGGCTCCCTGTCACAGACAAACACACACACATCACAGACTCCTCGGCCATCCAGACCTCTCTCCTGGGCGAGCGTGTGTGACGTATGCGGCCAGCGTGTTTTGGTCTGGAGAGAAGCAGCCGCAGCAAAGAGAGAAGGACGGAGCCCGGAGAAAGCGAAAGACACAACTAAGGCAACCAGAACCAGCCCAGAAGCAAAGGACTCTGGCTTCCTCGCTTTCCAAAGCAATCCCATATGACAAAAAAAGTGCAAGAATGCAAAGAAATCACGGTCGCTGTTAACAACTACATCGCAACGCCGGTTAGCGTAGATGAAACGCCCGGATTCAAAAGACTCATTAAGACACAAAATATGAACTGCCTGGTCCCAAATGTTTTGCGTAGAAAGCTCTACCGGAGTTCTACATTTCAGTGAGAGAAAAGTTGGCCAAACAGCTAACAGAGGTGACCCACTTCTCCACATCTACCGACCTGTTGCCCAGCAGAACGTGTTAGCCATACCTGGCTGAGTATCACTACATTACATCGACAACTGGGAGTTGAAAAGTAATTGATCACACGGGCTGGATAATCGTGCAAGGTTTAAAGGATGCTCTCATGTCATCTCGCAATTGGTGAGTCTTTCTACATCATCTCTAAGATATATAAACTCACATCAATTATGTTTTCCGAAAAACCTTAACTTTAATCCTCAACCTTGATTGATTAATTGATTGATTTATATTTACTTTTTATTAGGGCTGTCAGTCGATTCAAATATTTAAACGTGATTAATCGCATGACTGTCCATAGTTGATTGAGATTTAATCGCAAATTAAATCGCACATTTTTCATCTGTTCAAAATGTACCTTAAAGGAAGATTTGACAAATATTTAATACTCTTATCTGCTTACTTTATGCAAATGTATGTATATATTTTTACTGGAAATCAATTAAGAGGAAACAATGACAGATATTGTCCAGAAACCCTCACAGGTACTGCATTTAACATAAAACAATATGCTCAAATCATAACAAGGTAAACTGCAGCCCAACAGGCAACAACAACTGTCACATATCTGGAGGTCAGAGGTCAAAGGACCCCTTTGAAAATGGCCATGCCAGTTTTTTCTCGCCAAAATTTAGCACAAGTTTGGAGCGTTATCTAGCTTATGTATGACATGGTTGGTACCAATGGATTCACCAGGTTTTCTAGCTGCATATGATACCAGTATCTTCACTCTAACTGCTAGTTGCGTTAATGCAGAAATTACTGGAAATGAGTTCAGAATCATCATTTCAATTCAACTGGACATCAAGTTCAACTGGATTGTGAGGTGAAACTAATGGATTCATTATCACAGCATTATCCCGACAGTGATATTTACTACAGTATTCAAAATCACATGGCATAAAGTTAAAGGAATAGTTCAAAATGTTGGAGAATAGACTGCGTGTTAAAGTACAGAGCTGGAGTCAGGTCATGGTTAGCTTAACTTAGCATAAAAACTGGAAGCAGGTGGAAACAGCTAGCCTGGCTCCGTCCAAAGTTCAAAAATACAACTAGCAGCACCTCTAGAGCTGATTAACATGTAGTATCTGCTTTATTTAGGACACAAACATGAATGTAAAAACCACAGTCTTTACGTTTTGCTAAATTCTCACTTATTCATTTAGAAATACTTTATACCAGACAATTGCCATAACGAGAACGCAGTTTAATGCCAGATGTACCCAAGGACACTTTGACATGCAGACTGGAGGAGCCAGTGATTGAACATCCGACCTTTAGATTAGTGGACGACCCACTCTAACTCCACCACAGCCGCCCCAGTGGTAGATCAAATCTACAAATGGCTCCACAATGACAAACTACAACATTTAAATGCTTTTACATGTATTTCTTAGCGATAGAAAACAATTATTAATATAATACCTATGATAATATCACACTGAAAGGAGCCATTCTACATATTGAATACTGTTACTTTTGAAAGTACATTTCGCTGTTATTACTTAAAAGGACTCTATGTAAGAATCACAAATGTCTTGTTATCAGCGACACCTGTGGTCGTTAAGTCAACGAAAGTCAGCGTCCTGTTGCTCTCGCTCGCTCTACATAGAGATGAACGAGCATCGCTCAAAACAGTGAGGCAACACACGTCAGCTAAAATCACAATATCACTCTATATTTCAGCTGCTTGGCAGTAATGTTAGCTGACCAGGTCTCTCCATGAATCACTGCTGATCCTAGTGTTGGCTTTTCCTGCTTCAGCCTCCCGACCGCGGCCGGAGGGAACAGGGGAGACACCGGAGTTTTGGTTGGAGACGATAACGTTTCTCTTTGCAGAGCCCCGTCACTTCACAAGACACGGGAAACCTCTGTTGGTCTGGAGGAGCTGCAACAGTTATTTCTGCTCAAACGTCCACTGTACATTCACTAGATATTCTCTAGTGAGAAGGAGCGCGGTGTGTGAGTGAAGGCAGGCAGAGGAGCAGAGTACAGCAGAGACTCCGGTCCTGGAGACCAAAGCTACAGTCTCCCCCGCGTCCTCCGACTGCGGCCAACACTGTTTAACAGACGGGCTTCACTAGATACAACCAAGAGGTCTTGGTTGTGTTGGAGTCTGAGTCTGAACATCGTAGCCACACGCGAGCGCGCATGGGACACCGACCAGCAATGAGTTATACGTGTGAGAAGTTACAAACAGTCCCTTTAAGCCACATTTTGAATTCAGGACTATTACTTGTAAGGGGGTATTTTTTGACTATGGTATTTTTACTTTTACTTAAGTAAAATGATCTGAGTACTTCTTCCACCACTGATATCCATTTACAGGTTGCATACAGAACACCACGCGTAAACGGGGTGAAACTTCATCATACAGTAGCTGACCCACAGACTTAAAGCATAGATGGATGAAGCTACTGTGACTTCATTTCAAAACGTGAATCTTTAAACTTTCCCCCCTCTTTAGGCTTGCCAGGGGAGTTGGTGGTACCGGTATTACATGGTGTTAAGGCATTAACCGATTACATTATATGACCACAGCCGCCACCGTCGTTTTGCTTTCTTTATAGAAATAAAACCCATTTAGTTAAATTCCACATATCAGCACTGTGTTATCAACACATAGTCGGACGCTACAAACCAGTGTCATTTCACTTTTTGACTACTTACCAGCCAAGGGGACTGGTGGATGAAAAAATCCACCAGCCAAGTATATTTTTTACTGGCCAAAATAATAAACTGCCTTTTTGTGTCACATATACATTTGTTTCATTACATTTAATTGTGATAATAAGGTATTATGTTGAATACAAACTTAGAGAACAGGTCATTGCAAAAATTTAATAAAAATAATTGAAATATATTGATTAACGGTTAATCAATTCAAGCAGTATATACTTTTTCAAACCTCACTGGGGATAGGCTACTATACGGTATATGAGAATATATATATTTATATATAAAAAAAAAGCTGAGCAAAACCCCCGAGGAGCGGCTTCTCACTAAAATGAGAATAGCTGGTCCACATTAAAAGGTCAGCCCACCTTAAGTGAGCCTGAGCCGTTGTAGTCACTAGCTTTGAGACTAACTCCCTTCACTTTAATCAGCAGGTGGCAAGCAAGACACAGGAACTTGGCTTGGGTCTTGAGGAGTTGTAGCATTTATTCACCGACAAATAAACTGTACACACACTGCACTGCTATGTTCACAGCTATAATGTTACTGATAACTTCATACTCACTCTCAACCGTACACTCACTAACATTAGGCTTAAGGTGTGTGTGTGTACCAAAGTAAGCACTCTTCGTATATTGACCGCCATCTTTTCTTATGAAATATAAGGTGTCATCAGTAACACTGATGTTGTTACAAGTTAATTAACCGGTGGGAAAATGTCCTCACCGTGACGCCCGTCTTACATTCAAAAATGTCCAGTTTGTAAAAGCCAAGAGACTCTACGTTGTTTCTCCTCCATCACATCCCCTGTTGTGAATGTATTGTTCTAATTTTCACTCCCCACATTCCTCCCGGCAGCAGCAGCAGCAGCAGCAGCAGCAACTTCCAGCAGTTGAGTGAATAACCAGTAAATCATCCAGACTGGAAGGAGCTCCTCCTCCTGTTCTTTCAACACATTATTTTCCCATGAATACTGCTGAATAATGTGCCTTTAATTTAAAGCTCAGTGGCTGCACTCACAGACCAAACTAAACACACTGAAAAAACAGTCAGTGTTTCAGAGTTTCTGCAGAACACTATCTTCCATTTCCACCTAAATGACCCTGAGAAGTGATGCATCACTCTGATTCATTCATTTACAGAACAGGAGTCCATTACTGCTCCTCCAACCACACCTACAGGTTCTTTTACTCTGTAGTAAAACAGTCTCTCAAATCCAAACGTATATTGATGATTAATGTTGAAACACCAGAACCAACAATTATTAATAACCAAGTTGGATTCTCAACCACGATAGACTTGAGTCTGCACACAGGAATGCCAGAAGCGGATTCCAGAGCATCTTGCCCCGTTTATAACGTTGTCATTCGACCACCACACCAAACTCCGTTCACAAATGTAACACTTTAAAGTTTATTTGCTCACATGCAACTGTTAATTCGCCTAAGAAAATAAATCAGTTACTTTTAGAAACCCACATGAACCACTCTTTAAATCGGGAGGAATTAGATCCATCTCACAGCACTTATTCCAAAGAAAAGAAGTCACTTTTAAAACTGCTTCGCCTGCTATCATTATCATCCAATGTCCTTCTTCCAGAACAGTGATGAAGGAAAACCAGGAGCAAATGTCAGGAGTTGCGTTTTCATTCAAACTAAATGATGCTTGTGGCCAAATCAACCACAAGCACACTAGACCAAAGTATGTCCTGACCATGCGAACAGTCGCTAACAAGCGATGTGGCGTTAAAACGCTGCTAATGTGAAGGGAGTCCGGCGGCGCAGTGCTGCTCCACACAGAGAGGAGAGGCAGCGGAGCGACATGACATCACTTCCACAGAACTTCACGGAGAACAATGAGAGCAGACCAGTACCACTGCTCCGTTACAACCGTTTAATACTTCATCTTCACGTTTAGCTAAAAGCATTAAAACACCGAATCCGGCTGTTGATTTACAGCCCGGTAGCGTGTCGTGTGTGTAACCGGTACCGACAGCGTAGTAGTAGCTAACGCCGGTGAATGAGAATAACGGTCGCTACGTTCAAATCTACAGACACGCAGACAGAACAACCAGCAACATGGAGGTCTGAGAGCGGCTCACCTGGGACCTGTGCGCCGGAGGAGAGGCATGAATCCCGGCTGACCTGAGGACAGTTGGTCCACGGCTCCAGAGCAGAGAAGAGAAGAGAAGAGCTGCTTGTTGTGTTTAAAGCGGCAGCACGGAGGGGGGGGGGTGGGGGGGGGGGGGGGGGGGAGGGGTTACTACCTGCAGCACTGTGCGCGAGCATGAGCGCGTGCGTCTGTGTCAACATGTGAGCTTGTGTGTGTGTCACAAGAAGCCTGTTCAGATGCTTTACTGAAGTGATTGTACTAATACCACACTAATAAAACACTCTTTTTCACAAGTCAAAATCCTGAATTGAAAATGTAAATGCATGTAGGCTACTCAGGAAAATGTACTTCAAGTAATAACAAATAGAAACATGTCCCCTGGGACTATTATATTATTAGCCTATACTGTATATTATATCATTAGATTATTATTACACATCATTAATGTAAAAGAAGGATTTTTCGGAAACTTGTGTTTGGTGGATTATTTCTCTGTTGTATCAATGCTAATGGTCATTGTATTTTACATGGTTGGAAAGCCTGTTTATTTACCTTCACAATGATGTCCAACTTGTAAGGATCATGCATTTGTGGGATGAGCAGCACAGCTGATTATGTGGGTAGCACCCAAGAAAAATGTTCCAAAATGCTCTGCCAATGGTAAACAGTGTATTCTCATAAGGCTACCAGGAAGCCTGCAATGACTGCCCTTCACCGTCAGGCCCGTTGGCGCTGGTGTCGACAACACAGACAATGGAACCTGAACATGTGGGGGAATGTCATGTTCAGTGATGAGTCCAGGTTCTGTCTGCCAAAGTTGGATGGCAGGGTCAAAGTATGGAGACGACGTGGAGAACGCTATGCTGATTGTTGCACCGATGCAGTAACAGCTTTTGGTGGGGGCAGTGTCATGGTGTGGGGGGGGGCATCTCTCTCACTGGCAAAACAAGGCTTGTCATCATTGAAGGCCATCTCTTTTCTTGGGCGCTACCCACATAATCAGCTGTGCTGCTCATTCCACAAATGCATGATCCTTACAAGTTGGACATCATTGTGAAGGTAAATAAACAGGCTTTCCAACCATGTAAAATACAATGACCATTAGCATTGTAACAACAGAGAAATAATCCACCAAACACAAGTTTCTGAATTTTTTTTCCCCAGTTTAGTTGACAATTTATTGGAATTGATTAATGTTTCAGCTGTACTTTTACACTGTAATGGCAATTTTCATATCTGCAGTTTAACACTGTACCTTTAGATAATCTCAGGGCCTCACATGTTCATCTTTGTCACCATAGGACAGTGACCTGACATTTTAGATCTCTGTAACTGCAAACAACAGATTGCTGAAATACTTGTTATGTCTTGTGATGCTCTGTTGTCTGCTGTGTGCTGACGCATTGATACACTTTCTATCCTTCTCTTCTTTTCTTCTTTGCACTTATCTTCATGTTATGCTTTAAATGTATAAATACTGACTACTCTTTGTATTCGGGGCTCACTTGCCACAGTCCACAACAGGTGGCTGTGCTCGTGAGTCCATCTGCAGTCCATCTGCAGATGTTTTAGTTATTAATGTATGCCTTTTTATTAAATTCACTGAAAGACAAGTTGTTACATTGGTTTGTGTCTTGTTTTAACAGAAACTGTCACCACAACACTTTCTTATTTTTTTAATACAAATCTTCATCTGTAAAGTTACTACAGCTGTCAGATAAATAGTGAGTAAAAAGTACAGTATTTCCCTCGGAGGTGTAGTGGAGAACAATAACAGAGAACAAGGTAATTTCTAAAATACCAGAATTCCTTTAACCCTTATCTAAATATTTATTTAAAGGCAGGGTACACTAGATTTTTTATGAATGATCCAACCGAAAAACCGAGCCCAGTGTATCCAACTCTTTTCCAATGAAAGTAGCTAACAGTACTAGCTGCAAAAGTCCCCAAATCTAGTGAGAAAGTCGCAAAGTCGGCAACAATGACAGTCCGTCCCTTCAGGCCTCCCTCCAAGGCCACTCCCCAAAAATTGTCATTACAAACAACATACCGTAATGAATGTAAACAATGAACATGGCTATTGTTAGCATAGAAATAGAATAGCAGCAGAACGGACATTGAACTGTTTCCATGGTCATTTGACTAGTGCAAAAGAAAATGGCGATTGTTGTTAGTTGTTATGCTGAAAACAGAACCCACATCAAGTGTGGTCGCAGCTCGCCCGTAAGAGAACAGACGCAGCTCCGGGATGGATGGATGGATGGATGGATGGCTGGATGGATGGATGGATGGATGGATGGATGGCTGGATGGATGGATGGATGGCTGGATGGATGGATGGATGGATGGCTGGATGGATGGATGGCTTGTTAGCTCGGTAGCTTGTCCTTCTCTGCTGTGGCAGGGAGTGAGAGGCGGAGGGACCGTTAGACTACAGTGACCAGACGTCCCGGTTTGTCCGGGACTGTCCCGGTTTCAGGCTGTTGTTGCACGCTGTCAAGCCAGATTTAGTTATTTATTGGCACGGCGGATCCGCTGGTTACATTTAGTGCAATTTTGAACCACAGAAACCCTGTGCTTATCAAACGTGTTGTTTTGATTAAATATTCGAATGTTACACAGTTCCTTCTGCGCATCAACAGGTATTTCCGCTTATAACTCCCTCAGGACCGTCCGTCCTATCAGTCTTTCACCCGGTGTCTCCATCCTGGCCAAAATGTCGTCTGAGCTCCACATTCTAATTATAATAGCCTGAGACTGTGGCGAGCAACATGTGACAGAGATGGTTCGGGTTCAAAACTAAAGTTGAAAAATGATTTCCGTAGTCCCAGACTACAATACGTTTCCTCTGAGGAAAACTCTCTACAGGACTCCCAAAGTGTCAGTGAGGGGGATAGTCTGTGATTAAAGGGGGTGAATGTGATGAGTCATGATTGTCACAGCTTCTAATGCATCCACCTCTAATAATACCTTCTCTCTGATCCCGCTCTGTGCTCAAATATGTCACAGGTGCGCCAAGTGAGCCATCCTGATGAAAACGCCTATGGTGCGTACATATTAGCATGTGCACGTGCGTGCGCGTGAACGCGCGCATGCGTGAATGTGTGCGAGCATGAACGTGCGGTACCCAGTTTGGGGGTTTGAAAATATGGTCACCCTACGTTAGACCCACCAGCCTACTGTTTGGCTCATTTTCTGTAACTATTTAAGCATGGTGGAATTAGCAAGCTAGCTAACTAGCCAGATAGATAGAGAGCTATGAGCCAAATAAAGCTGTCACTCATCTGGCAATAGCAATGTGCTTTTCTACACTGTGACAAGAGTGTGGATGAAGCAATGAAGTTGTTAAATGTCGCTGGCTCTACATCGTAACGTTACTACTCCACTGTTCGTTTTAGTATACATAAAGATGGGCGCCGCTCTGACCATACTGCTACATTGACTTGAATAGGAATGTCTGTTCTACTCCTAGTCTATTTCTATGGTGTGTAGGCTACTCAAAGCTGTCAATTTAGCAGCTTCTGGAAGACTCCGATGAAGTGCATGGGCAGAGTGCGCACATGCAGGCAGGTAGGTAGGTAGACAGACAGGTAGCCGTCCCATCTTTACATTCGGGCCGAATTCGGGACAAGTTCATTCTAGTCCTGCGACAGCCACAGATACTGGATTTTTTGTCTTTTTTTGTCAGAATAATGTTCATAATCAACATGTTTATTATAATAAACCTCGGACTGATACCCACACTGTAAAACAAGTCATTATAGTGTGTTTAGTTATTAATTAACAGGTAAATCATTCAGATAAATATTTGATTCTGACTTTACTATTAATAATTTATCAGCTACTGCAAACACTTATTTAAATGTGTCACTGTCGCAGTACTACTAATACTACTAATACTAATACTTCCACCAGAAGTAACTCTACAAAGAGTACAACCAATATTCATGAGTGAGCGACTGCTGCAAGTACAACTGCGACAAAACAAACTAATGAAATAAATTGATTTATGTTGTATGTGTCACTAATTTAAATGAAATCCAAGAGGAGTTTACAAACCACTGCACTCCAGCAACAACAGATATCCAACAGCAGCCACTTATTAATATGAAAAATAAGCACACTTATTGTCTGTCTCTCTGGGAAGTCCTTCCAATTAAACAACAAAATATGTTATCTGTCCATGTCCTGTAGAACCACATATGGAAATATTTTATGATCTGATGCCCCAATCAACAGGACCACATTCTGCCTTCAAAACTCTTAAGATAAAATAAAACTTGATTAATCCCAAGGGGAAATGTTGTGCAGCAGTTGCAATACAAAGAAGGAAAGTAATATAGACAATAAAGGTTATCAACAAGGTGCAAAATTCACATTTTTGGTTAGGTTTAGGCACAAAAACAACACGGTTAGATTTAGAGAAAGATCATGGTTTGGATTAAATGACTTCAAGGTCATTTCAGAGAGAGAGAGCGTTCCTATTGGCTGTGCTCCAGCTGGTGGGCGGTGCTTGGTATTTCCTCAACAGATCTCAACATGGCTGCCGGGTCACAAACTTTCTCATTTTACAGCTAAATAATACACTACACAATGTTTCTGAAAACATTTTACATGAGAAATAGGCATTAACATAACAGAATATTGATTCATATTTGATCAGCGCTGCCTAGTTTGACCGTTTGATCGGACTTCGCGATTGATTGACAGCTGCTCAGAGACGGCAAGGCTCCAGATCGGCTCTGATTGGTTGTTTTCCTCCGGTCTGTGAAATCTTGCAGATGCCTTTAGGAGCACCGGAGGACACCACCGGAGGACACGACACCGCCGGAGGACACCGCCGGAGGACACGACACCGCCGGAGGACACTGAGGCATATGATTTTCTTCAGATTACCTGTCTCATGCACTACTGTCTTACTGCTCACTCCTCTCTTCTCACTACTGTCACTACTGACTTTTTGAAATCCTGTTTTCTCCTACTTGCCCACTGCTGCTTTAATGTGGACACAAACAGAAATGTAAAAAGCACTGTTTTTTTAGGTGTTGGTGGAGTTATATGTTGGAACTATTTCTTGACAAACTCCAGCCAGAAACTTTTTCCAGTTTGTAAAAGCCAAGAGCCTTTCTTCTTATTTCTCCTCCATCACATCTCCTGTTGTAAATGTATTGTTCTAATTATTGTGTTGTATATTGTTTATTTCATCCAAACAGAATTGTAGAAAGTAAGTGTTATTATTATTGTTATGTGGACATAGAAAGTAAATTAAACATTAATCAGAGCTCCAACAGCCAGAAAACAATGAAACTGTTGATCTATTAGCTTCCTGTCTGCACGTTAGATTTCATTTCTCATACTAAACACTTGGTGCCCATAATAATACATCCATAATATCATAGTGTTTCTCCCAAACTACCAACTGATGCTGCCACATCTAATACTGCTTATGCAAACACAGTATCCACTAGAGTGAACAGAGCCTCATAAGAAGGCCAACAGTATAAACAAGAGGATGAAATATGTGAGAGAGATGGCACGCAGTCAAAATGTGGTTCAAAATAAATTCATGATGTTTAATGAAATAAAACATGAAGAAGCAGTTTGTCTCATGTGGAGCTGAACAGTGTTTGGGTGGAGAACAGATCTGAACCACAGCCCAACATTCCTCTGGTGGGAACTGCTCAGCCTGGTTTCTATTAAACAGGGCTGAAGTGGGTCGAACGGGGCCGAACAGGGCTAAATAGGACTGCACAGAGGCCTTACTTACTCTATTATCGTTCTTTACAAATATTGTACTTTTTATTCCACTACATTTATCTGACACATTTAGTTACTTTGCAGATTTAGATTATTACAACAAAATATAAATCAAATAATAAAAAAAACACATGTTTTATTATGTATTATTACTACCCAGTAAAGTAATTGAAAGTAATATAATATTATTCTGAAATGGGCCATTCTGCATAATGACTACTTTTACTTTTGGTACTTAAAGTACATTTTGATGATAATACTTTTGTACTTTTACTTAAGTAAGGTTTTGAATGTGGGACTTTTACTTGTAATGGAGTAGTTTCACCTGGTATTAGTACTTTTGCTTTAGTAAAGGATCTGAATAGTTCTTCCACCACTGAAGTAAACTAAAACGAAGTAAAGATGAACTGAGCGCTTTGAAGAGAGCGAGAGAGAGAGAGAGAGAGAGAGAGAGAGAGAGAGAGAGCACGGAAGGAAAGTACGATATCGATTTTTTTCAGCCAATACCAATAACCGATTATTACCTGCTTCTCGTGGCCGGTACCGATAAGATAACCTAAACTTCACAGACATACTTTGGCTTTCAAAAAGCATTTTGCATAAGAATTCAAATAAAATCTCTTCATCTTCAAACACATATCCGGGGTCGGGTCTCAGGGGCAACGGCTCCAGCAGGGGACCCTAAACTTCCCTTTCCCGGGCCACATTAACCAGCTCTGACTGGGGGATCCCGAGGCATTCCAAGGTCAGTGTGGAGATCTAATCTCTCCACCTATTCCTGGGTCTTCCCCGTGGCCTCCTCCCAGCTGGTTGTGCCTGGAACACCTCCCTAGGGAGGCGCCCAGGGGGGGGCATCCTTACTAGATGCCCGAACCACCTCAGCTGGCTCCTTTCAACGCAAAGGAGCAGCGGCTCTACTCCGAGTCCCTCACGGATGACTGAGCTTCTCACCCTATCTCTAAGGGAGACACCAGCCACCCTCCTGAGGAAACCCATTTCGGCAGGTTATACGATCTAGTTCTTTGGGTGATGACCCAGCCCTCATGACCATAGGTGAGAGTAGGAACGAAGACTGACCGGTAGATCGAGAGCTTTGATTTCCGGCTCAGCTCTCTTTTCGTCACAACAGTGCAGTAAAGCGAATGCAATACCGCCCCCCCGCTGCTTCGATTATCCGGCCAATGACACGTTCCATTGTACCCTCACCTGCGAACAAGGACCCGAGGTACTTGAACTCCTTCACTTATAAAATATATATAAAATGCTTTGACATCTGTCAAATCAGACATGTCAACGTATTAAGTACTCAATGCAAAAATCAAGGCTTTTATAGAAGCGTGCATTTTCGTGTTCACTAACTGAACTCTTCTTCACTTCCCTCGAGTCAACGGGTACGAGCGGATAACCTCCAGGAACTCTGCCACTGCAACGCAAACTGTGTAAGTCAGTAAGTTCTCCATGTTGGGACATTTAAACTGATTCTATCCAGAGAGGATCAGACTGAGCAGGGCGAGCTGCAGGATGGAGGTCAAAGGTCAGAGGTCACAACACACGGACAACAGTGATTAGTGGGACGCCAAAGCAAGAAAACAGCCACCACACCCAAGGAGAATGTCACATTAAAGAGGATAGAAAAAGATGTTTTTCCACAGAAGGTCAAATATAGATACACAGTATATGTCCTGAGTTACATTCCAAGTATAAAGACAAAAGTTCATACAACTCACAGCGCTTATAAAAATACTGTAACTGGAGAATTCCAGAATAAATCTGTAATATTTTGATAAAATAACTTTATTGTTACAAGATAAAGTTGTAATCTTGTGAGAAAAGTAAAGATATTATAAATAAAGATATTATGAGAATAAAGTAATATTAGGAGAAATGTCATATGTTACGATTAAATTAGATTGCATGTGCATGATTTAGCTGCCAGACTTCAGATTATTAAAGTTAATCTTTTAATATTACTTCTGGATTCTGGAAGTAGGACTTTATTCCGGTAAAACCGCCACTTTATTTTCATCATAATATGATTATGAACAATTACCGCTGTAATTCATCATATTAATTACATTTTCTTGAAAATACAACTTTATTCTCACAACATTACAACTTTTTCCCCCCAAAATATTTCAACTTAATTCTCAAAACTTCCCCAATACTCCATCCTATCATACAAACAATCAAATCCAACATTCATTTGTCAGTCAACTTTGTGAGTTTTATGATATGTTTGAACATGAATTAATTTGTTCCTTGTTATCCTGCGCATATACTAAAAGTAAAATGTACTGCCTTCAATCTCAACGTTATCTCCGGTACTTTGACAGGTAGATAAAGGAGTTCTAAAAACCTGATGAATGTGTGTTATTGTTTTCCTGATGGTTGTATAACAGCCTGCGATGAACACTTTGTGCCATCACAACGTGTTTTCATACACAACAATGAGTCATTTCCATCTTCTCACAGCGTTGTGTTTGATGGTTACTGTGCCGCTCAGAGTTTGGGATGAGGAACAAAGAGCTCAGTGAAGTGAGAGCGGAGACTCGTCTCATTCAGCTCGCAGACAAAAACCTGCTGTGATTTGAATACAAAGAGTCTGAAGCCCAAAACAGACGAGAGGGAAACTGTGTTGACCTGCTGCAGCTTCCTGCTCATTACTGACACTCGGTGTGCGTGTGCGTGTGTGTGTGTGTGTGTGTGTGTGTGTATGGGGGGAGGGGAGGCGTCCTGTTTGAACCAGTTTACTCCTGCTGAATTTTCAAAGACTGTTTCAAACAATAAACAATACTTATGATGATGATGATGATGATGATGATGATGATGATGACGATGATGAAGATGATACTATGAGTACTTTTGATACTATTCATGAAGTCATTGCATATAAAGTAGTTTTACAGTTAGTCGTGGTATAAGTCAGATTCCTTTTAATGAAGTAAAAGTACAAATACTTCACTGTGAAAATACAAGTAGAAGTAATGCACTTAAAGCTGCAGTGGGTAGAAATGGAGTAAATATGATTAAAAAAAGTTATTTTTATAAAACTGTCACTATATCCTAACTAGGGATGTCACGAGAACAGATACTTCGGTACCACTTCGGTACCAAGTCGATGCCAACATTTTAAAACGTGACGGTACTCTGTTTCTACAGTACTGAAGGTACCGTACGATGCCTGTAATGGTCATTGGTAGGGATGTGACGGTGAGGAAACTTTTCCCACCGGTTAATAAACTTGTGACAACACCGGTGTTACCGATTACACCGGACATTTTACAAGAAAAGATGACGGTCAACATGTGCAGAGCGCTGACTCTGATCTTTACCGTCGGGTGGCGGTGTGTCTGGCCTCTCCGGTAGAGCTTTTGCTGCGGGGCTTCGCTGCGGGGGTCTACCTGGTGCCGCTGCTCCGTGCACACCAGCTGTGACAGCTCCATCCACCTTGCAGCGATTACCTCATTAACGTTATGGTTCCCTTATAGCGTTGAGATTAAACGTGAAATATTGCCAAATAGGTGCGTTTGCTTTTCACTTCAACAACAAATCCTCTGCTCCTACTCCTACTACTCTGAGCTGACGGACCAGATGCATTCACGGTCAGTATGTAGTGTCCGTCGTCTGACTATCGATTGATAACACGCTGCTGATACGCCTAAATGAACTAAATGGGTCAATTATTTTTATTTATTACTTAAAGGCTACATGCCTCTGTTTTTTGTAATGTTCAAATGTTTTTAATAAAAGAGTACGTGTTGAATTACAGTACAGGGAAGTTATTATTGTTGTTGTTGTTTTTTTTTACCGTGGTATCGAACTGGTATCGAGAATCGTGGAAATTCACTGGTATTGGTATCGACTACTAGATTTCTGGTATCCTGACATCCCTAATCCTGATAATAGTGCATGAGACAGGTAGTCTGAAAAAAATCATGTGCCTCGGTGTCCTCCGGTGTCCTCCGGTGCTCCTAACAGTATCTGCAAGATTTCCCAGACCAGAGGAAAACAACTAGTCAGAGCTGATCTGGAGTCTGCCGTCCAGCTGCCATCTATGAGAGCCACAAGTCAATCACTTGCGAACAACAACCAATCAGAGCCGACCTGGAGCCTTGCCGTCTCTGAGCAGCTGTCAATCACTGGCGAACTCCAATCAAATGGTCAAACTAGGCAGCGCTGATCAAATATGAATCAATATTCTGTTACTGTAATGCCTATTTCTCTCCTCAGATGTTTTCAGAATCATCTTGTAGTGCACGGTTTAGCTGTAAAATGAGAAAGTTTGTGACCCGGTAGACATCAAATGACCTGTGATTGGTCAAAGTCTCCCGTCACGGGCTAGATGTTCTAAAGCCTGAAAACAGAGCCATGAGGAGGTGCAGAAGTCTAGTTTTCTCTCAGAACACTTGAATAACAATATGCTGAAAGGTTATTATGGGATTTTTGCCCAATGATGCCAAAAACTTGTTGCCTACTGAAGCTTTAATTTAAAAAGAACACCTCTGGTTAAAGCAGCTGAACATTAAACAAACTGTCATGTGACACCATATGGTACAGTTACAGTGTATGTGTATGTGCCTGCATGCTTTCATTTCACTATGTCCACTTCCTGCATGACATCATCCTCACCGTTCCCCGGGGTTATATCTGCAATGTTTACTCTCGCAGTCTTATGATGGTACCACACACACACACACGACTCCCAACTGCCCTGGGCTGTGTGTGAGCGTGAGCGTGTGTGTGTGTGTGTGTGTGTGTGCGTGTGTTTGTGTGTGTGTGTGTGTGTGTACAGACTATTAGTCACCTGTTTGCTCTCTGCTGTGTCTGTCACACAGCGACACCTTAAACACTTCAAATTTATTATTATGGAGCTCTTCAATCTGTATGAAGAAAAGATATTTTACAAGGGACAAATGGACAAATGAACTGCTAAAGAAGCAGCTTAAAGAGCAAAGCAGACTGTAAAGACTTTTGCCGCGATTTGCCTGATGTGAGACTAAAACCATCCAGTCGGCATGAAATCGGCACTAGCTCGTAGCTCAGAGACGTGTTCGCCTCATCCTAATCTGTCCCGGATGCTGCCACAGCTTTCAAATATGCTGCATTTTCCTTGGAAACAAGTCTGTATGGATAAATTATATAAAACATTTTTTTTTGGGATATCTCATAAATTGCGGCACAGATTTCCTGCATGAAACAAAGTCAAATATTGACTTGTTCAGTAGATTGTATCTGGCATCAGATACCATCAGCATGGTTTATTTTTTTCCAGTTGACAAAATAAAATCATCAGACTTTGATATAATTCTACATACAGCAGTGATTTTACTGGATAATGGTTATTAAATCAGCTTTATTTATGGTTTTATTGCAGTTGGAGATATTTTTATATGCACTTAAAAGGAACAGTGTGTAGCATTTAGGGGGATATATTGGCAGAAATGGAATATAATATTAATAAGTATGTTTTCTTTAGTGTATAATCACCGGAAAATATGAATCGTTGTGTTTTCATTGAGCTGGTTATATCTACATATGCAACCCAATCTCACAGGAAGGCGCATGAATACCACGACATTCCGCGTGTCATGAGTACGCATTTTAGCCTGTTCGCTGGTCATTTGTACGCCACGCAAACATCTGCAGCAAGAAAACCACCAGCTTAGGTTTAAGCAAGAAAACCACTTAGTTAGGGTAAGGGAAAACGTCATGGTTTGGCTTAAAATAAGTAAGTAAACTAAGTAAAACGCGTAAAGGAAACAACGCAAAACAACTACAGAAAACACGCCACAAGCGTCATTAAAAAACACGTGACAAAAGAATGTAACTTACAAAACAAAACACTGGTCAACAACGGTCGGGTCTCCTGGTTAAAAGTCCACTGTTTGGGCGCCTGGGTTAGCTCAGTTGGTAGAGCGGGCGCCCATGTAATAAGGCTTGGTCCTGACCGCGGCGGCCCGGGTTCGAATCCGGCCTGTGGCCCTTTCCGCATCCACTCTCTCTCTCCCCCCTTTCCAAGACTCTATCCACTGTCCTCTCAATAAAAAAATGGAAAATGCCCCCAAAAAAAATAACTTTAAAAAAAAAAAAAGAAAAATAACTTTAAAAAAAAAAAAAAAGAAAAAAGTCCACTGTTTGTTGGACCCATCCACCTCGCCACCCGCCCGACATAAGTGGTCTTTCTCGCTTTTTATACAACGTCACTAACTCTAACCGTAGCATTTATACTCAGATGCGTTTACATCGCAGTCAGTACAGGATACAAGGCGTACAAATGACACACGGAAATCAAGAAGGCCATACTTATTGCATGCTAAACGCCTTGTGCATTATCGTGGCATTTATATGCCTCTTCGTGCAAACGGTTTGACATATGGAGCGGGTCCTCTTCACGGAGCCGACTGCCATGTTCTACAGTAGCCCAGAACGGACAAACATCGGCTCCAGAGAGAAGTTTAAGTTGGTTGCAATCTCCAACTTCACCTCTAGATGCTGCCAGATCCTACACACTGCACCTTTAATGGATTGTTGAACAAACTGTAGTTTGATGGTTTGATGAATAATTCAGTCAGAAAGCTGAGTACTGTATTTAGTCCAAGTAGAAAAGTGCAAACTGTCATCTCTGGTGATGTTTCTGTTTGTTGATTAGCCGACTGAATCGCTTCATTATCATTCTAACTTCTCTCAGACTGAGGAGATACTTTTAGAGCTAAAATACTTTGTGAATTACTCTTCAATCTAGACCTTCAGTCTTAAAGGTCCCATATTATGCTCATTTTCAGGTTCATACTTGTATTTTGTGTTTCTACTAGAACATGTTTACATGCTGTAATGTTCAAAAAAACAACTTTATTTTCCTCGTACTGTCTGTCTGAATATACCTGTATTAACCCTCTGTCTGAAATGCTCCTTTTTAGTGCATTTCAGCGGAATTGCAACGGAATTGCGTTGCTAAGCAACAGCTTGGGTCCATGTTTACTTCCTGTCAGCTGATGTTATTTACATACACTGCAACAGGAAATAAACTGGGACACATTTAGAATGTTTACGTTTAAAACCGTGTAATGGTCTAAAAATTGTATATTTGTGACATCACAAATGGACAGAAATCCTAACGACTTGTTTCAAATGCACAATTTCTGAATACGGACTGTGTGTATTTCTCCGTGTATCGAGCGTTTTGATAGATTAACAGTATTTATAAAGCACTTAAACCTGCTTTATAATATAAAAGACATGAAAATCTCACTTTTTACAATATGGGACCTTTAAAGTTTGGACTGAAACAAACATTATTAGGAGTTTCTACCTCTGCCAGTGTGGAGAAACGTTGAGCCTGTGGATGTTTTGTGAATGCAGTCCCTAAACTTGTAGTAGAGTTGTAGGTTTTAGCTCTGTTGGAACTCTTCTGTCAACTGAGGTGGATTTTTAGCTGCTACCAGCAGCTCTATATCGCTCTGTCGGTCGGCCCACAAAAACTTCCCCACCCTTTGGCGGCCACAGTTTCGCCCTAGGAGGCTGAAATTTGGCATGGAGGTCAAGTGTTTGTGAGGTTGTGAGGTTGTGTGTGTGAATGCATGAACGCGTGGATGTATGCGTGCACGTGTTGGTAACTATTGCGAATTTGCACTTGTTCTTTTTCTGGTTGAGCTCTGCTTCCTGCCTGGTTGCCACTAAAAGCTTCAGTAGGCGGAAATGTTTTGGCATCATTGGGCAAAAATTCCATAATAACCTTTCAGCATATTGTAATTCAAGTGTTCTGAGAGAAAACTAGACTTCTGCTCCTCCTCATGGCTCTGTTTTCAGGCTTTAAAAAATCTAGCCCGTGACGGGAGACTTTGACCAATCACAGGTCATTTCAGAGAGAGAGAGCGTTCCTATTGAGCGTTCCTATTGGCTGTGCCCCAGCTGGTGGGCGGTGCTTGGTATTTCCTCGACAGATTTCAACATGTCTGCTGGATCACAAACTTTCTCATTTTACAGCTAAACAGTACACTACAAGATGTTTCTGAAAACATTTGAGGAGAGAAATAGGCATTACAGTAACAGAATATTGATTCATATTTGATCAGCGCTGCCTAGTTTGACCGTTTGATCGGAGTTTGTGAGTGATTGACAGCTGCTGAGAGACGGCAAGGCTCCAGATCAGCTCTGATTGGTTGTTTTTGTGTCTGTGAAATCTTGCAGATGCCGTTAAGAGCACCGGAGGACACCTTTTTTTCAGATTACCTTTCTCATGTACTACTGTCAGTATATAGCGACCGTTTTATAAAAATAACTTTTTTTTTTAATCATAATTGCTCCAAACTCGCTTCTTCAGCTTAAACAGATAACGGAGGTTAAGGGTCAGAGGTCAGAGCAACAAGAGAAAAGATGAAGGACAGTCATCATGAGCCATGAATGCAAGAGAAGAGCAGGAAACTGTTTGAAATAATCCAGTATGAGTGCAGTTTCCCACCAAAAACACAAATAAGCTGAGTGTTCATCCACAGAGTTACAGTGACCAAAAAAACAGGGAGTGACGACGACCCAAAGCCAAACTGACCACTAAACCAAAGTGCAGCTGGAGAAATTACAGACTGAGCTCAGAGGCAGCCGGTCTGTTGTTTAACTGTCAGTTCCTCCTCCTCCTCGTCCTCCTCCTCCTCCTCCTCCTCACCAGGGCTGCAACACATATCACCATCTATTTCATGAAAGCATTGTCCTGTTAGACGCCAGAAAACACAACTGTGACAAAGACGACAACTTTTAGATTGATCAACTAATTGTTTGAGCCCAAAAGCACCGTACTGTTTAAATGATCATTATAATGTATGTGGTAGAATGAAGATTTCCCTTCATTTGAATTGGAGGGCCTTGACCGAACCAGAAAAAAAACACACCAAAAGTATATACGCAACTTTGTGGACAGGGGCCGTCCACATACTTATGGCCACGTAGTGTACTGTAAACACAGATGGAGTTGCACAGTTAAGCCACGAGATAAAAGGAGCAGATTTTGCATGGAGTTTGGTGAGATGGTTCAGCCACAGAGGGGAGAAAAGAATAAATGTGTGTCTCTCTCATTCATTCCCTCTGCCTCTCTCTCACCTTAACAAGCAGCAGTATTCAAATGCCTCCTCTTCCTCCTCCTCTTCCTCCTCTGCTCGGCCTCCTTCCTCACACCGACGCCTCCTCACAGAGAAAAGCAGGAGTGATGAAGGCAGCTCGTTGCCTCCTCCTCCTCCTTTATCTCTCTCTCTATCCACGCTACGCTCAGCAGCAGTCTCCCAGGTGACTCAGCCAAGAATGACATCATCCCTGTCAGCACACACACCTGTTTCCTCAATAAGCACCACCCCTGAGCCACCACCCCCTTCTTGCTCCCAAGCACTTCCTGGATCTCTTAAAGGTGCAGTGTCAGTCAGACTGCTGCAGGGCATAGACAACAGGTGAATGTGTTTCCAACAATTAGAGGAGAAAGATACAACTGCCCGCTGTGATCACGCCACACTGTGTGTTTGTTTAAAGATACATGAAAACACAAACAGACTACATATTATACATTATGACCTATTATATTATATATCATATGTATAACTCTTCCTCGGAATACATGTATGAAAGAAAAAGCAACTAAAACAGAACAGAACAAGATAGAGAGAGTTGTAAAGACATACTGTAAGATAGATAGATAGATAGATAGATCAATAAATGGATAGATATAGATAGATAGATATATAGATAGATAGATAGATAGATAGATAGATATAGATATAGATATAGATAGATAGATAGATAAATAAATGGATAGATAGATAGATAGATAGATAAATGGATAGATAGATAGATAGATAGATAAATGGATAGATAGATAGATAGATAGATAGATAGATAGATAGAGATAGATAGATAGATAGATAGATAGATAAATAAATGGATAGATAGATAGATAGATAGATAGATAGATAAATGGATAGATAGATAGATGTAGATAGATAGATAAATGGATAGATAGATAGAGATAGATAGATAGATAGATAGATAGATAGAGATAGAGATAGAGATAGATAGATAGATAGATAGATAGATAGATAGAGAGAGAGAGATAGATAGATAGATAGATAGATAGATAGATAGATGGATAGATAGATAGATAGATAGATAGATAGATAGATAGATAGATAGATAGATAGAGAGATAGAGAGATAGATAGAGAGATAGATAGATAGATAGATAGATAGATAGATAGAGAGATAGATAGATAGATAGAGATAGATAGATAGATAGATAGATAAATGGATAGATATAGATAGATAGATAGATAGATAGATAGATAGATAGATAGATAGATGGATAGAGATAGATAGATAGATAGATAGATAGATAGATAGATAGATAGATAGATAGATAGAGAGATAGATAGATAGATAGATAGATAGATAGATAGATAGATAGATAGATAGATAGTTTATTTTCCTTTTCCAAGGAAATTTGTTGCCACAGCTAAAGAAACTAGCCAAGTAAGTAACTAAGTACATCTACTTAAGTTGAACTTAAAGTGGCAGTAGGCAGTATGTTTTTGGCATCATTGGGCAAACATCCCATAATAACCTTTCAGCATATTGTAATTCAAGTGTTCTGAGAGAAAGCTAGACTTCTGCTCCTCCTCATGGCTGTTTTCAGGCTTAGGAACATCTAGCCCGTGACGGGAGACTTTGACCAATCACAGGTCATTTCAGAGAGAGAGAGCGTTCCTATTGGCTGTGCTTTGGTCATGTGACCGGAACTTGGCGTTCCTTCACCAGATTTCACAATGGCGGCGGCGTCACAAACGTTCTAATTTTACAGCTAAACCGGAGTTTGCAAGTGATTGACAGCCAGCTCTCATAGCAGATGGACAGCAGACCTCAGATCAGCTCTTACTGCTTGTTTTCCTCCGGTCTGTGAAATCTTGCAGATGCCGTTAGGAGCACCAGAGGACACCGGAGGACACCAGAGGACACAGAGTAACATGATTTTTTTCAGGTTACCTGTTTCATGTACTACTCTCACTAATATAGCGACCGTTTTATGAAAATACCTTTTATTAATCATATTTGCTCCAATCTCGCCTACTTCAGCTTTAAAGTACTTGTACTTCACTTGAGTATTTCCATTTTACGCTACTTTATACTTCTACTCCACTAAATCTCAGCGAGAAATACTGTGCTTTTTACTCCACTACATTTCTTTTAAAGCTTTAGTTACTTTTCAGATTTAGATAATTAATACAAAATATAAATCAAATAATAAATTAGGATGCATTATTATAGATTAAACTACCCAACAATATGTAAAGTCATTAAAATGAGCTCCACCTTTACCAGCTGCAACATTAAAGTGATGAAGACATGAATGCATCAATAACTATAATCCAATAATATAATATGTATCATTCTGAAATGGACCATTCTGCATAATGAGTACTTTTACTTTTAGTACTTAAGTATATTCTATGCTACACTTTTTAAAAATATATAAACCTTTGTTTTTCATTAGCTACCATCGTGACATATAACCAAAGTAGACAGGAGGAAAAGACATCTTTAAACAAGACTCAGTCCAAACCGAGTATATGTCTGGACCGTATATAGTCAGTGTGTGAATTTGTGGCTAAATTGTTACACAAATATCAGTGGTCATGTCTATCATATTTTGTGTACAGTTTTTTCAACTTATGTTTGATTGAAAGACAACTTATAATGAAGCAGATGACATTCAGTAATAGTAAACATTTACTAGTCAGTATATTATACATTTTATACAAGGTGAAAAGGTATTAGCATGACATACAGCGAAAGTTTATCAGCGTTGAGATTCTCCTGCTGTCATCACTGACGTTGTTGCTGCCGTATTTATTCCTAGATGGAGTGTTAATGGAGCAGCTACAATGTTAGCATAGCCTGGCACTGATCGATCCAAACTCCATTCAGAAAACAAGCATTTTAAAAGTTGTCTGCTTGTCGTTTTGCGGACAGACCTGACCAAGCTTGAATTCAGACTTTTTACTAATCATCATCATTGTGTAGTTATTTCGTCATAATTTTGATCCGTTTATTGTATTATTATTATTACTATGATTATTATTTTGGGTTCATAAAGGATATAAGAACACACAACATAACTAAAAAAGATAAAATAAAATAATGAAACACACTAACACACTGAAAAGGTTACAGACATATCACAAAAAATAATAATAAACGTAACATAAAAAAAAAAACACAACAATATGCCCTCCAAAACCCCTCATCAACCCCAGATTCCCACAGAACTCCATCCATGCAGGCTACATTCAAATTCATATTATTCACAGGTCTTTCTCTCACTTCTTCCGTCACTTTTGTACTTTTACTTAAGTAAAGTTTTGAATGCAGGAATTTGACTTGTAACAGAGTAGTTCTACACTGTGGTATTACTACTTTTACTGAAGTAAAAGATCTGTGTACTTCTTGTAAATAACGTGGGCAAAAAAGCAGAAGCAAGCAGAAGAAGAAAAGAAACTCTGCTGTATAGTCGGTGTGTTTACAGGCTGAGGAAGACGAAGAAGAAGAGAGAAGTTACATCCCATTTAATACACACACACACACACACACACACACACACACTCACACACACATACACGCACACACACACACACACACACACTGTGTCAGATTGTTTTTTGTCTTTTCACTGTGTCATGTTTCACAGGTTTTAATAAGTACAGTATCTGCACCAGCTGAAGTTCAATGTTACAGATTAAAAGGCCTAATGTCAACATTAACTAATTATCAACATGACTTATTGTGAATATAATAATCTTTTTTTTTTTAACTAAGGCTGTCAAAGTAAACGTAATAATAACGCATTAACACAAATTCGTTTTAACACCACTAATTGCTTTAACACAATCAATATTATGGAGGTTGTAGCAGGCTCAGTTTTAAAGCTAGAGTGAAGATATAAGGAATCCATCGGTACCAACCATGTCATACTAGCTGGTCGCGAAGGAGGTTAAATAACGATCCAAACTTACATAAAATTTTGGCAAGAAAAAAACTGTCATGGCCATTTTAAAAGGGGTCCCTTGACCTCTGACCTCAAGATGTATGACATTGACATTGGGTTCTATGGGTACCCCCGAGTCTCCCCTTTACAGACAATCACATGCAGTTTGGGGCAAGTCATAGTCAAGTCAGCACACTGACACACTGACAGCTGTTGAGTTTGCAATGTTATGATTTGAGCATATTGTTTTATGCTAAATGCAGTACCTGTGAGGGTTTCTGGACAATATTTGTCATTGTTTTGTGTTGTTAATTGATTTCCAATAATAATACATACATACATTTGCATAAAACAGCATATTTGCCCACTCCCATGTTGATTAGAGTATTAAATGCATGAAAACAATGTACCTTAAAGGTACATTTTGAACAGAAATATAAATATTCACACAGCAGTTTGTGAAATAGTCAGGAAATTTAATATATTGATTTGTGTACATAGACACAAATTTAATTTTTTTTCATGATGATCAGCATTAAATCAATTCATATGTAATCCACGTAATTGTGAACCAGGAAGTATAGTGATCGGCGAACGCTACGTAGGGATGAGGTCGGGGTGGATGGGTGAGTCAAAAAACACAGGAATTTGGCCCAGGACACCGGTGTCCGTGTTCCATTTGAAACCACAAGTCAAAGTTGATTTATTTGTCACGTGACTTCTGTACTTAAGTTACAGCACTTCTGGAGTTATTTTAACCCAAACCACGATCTTTTCCTAAAGCTAACTAAGTAGTTTTGTTGCCTCAGCCTAACCAAGTCAATCCTTTCCTAAACCTAAGTAGTTTTATTTTTGAAAAGACTGGAGCGGAAATTGACACATGCGTCACGTGTTGCTGGACATTCGTAGGAAAACGCACGAAAAATATGTTGTTGAAAGACGTGCTGAGCATCACGAAAAAAAAAGGGAAATTTGTGTCTATGTACATGAATCAAATAGATCAAATTTTGTGACCATTTCATGAACTGCTGTGAGACTGTGTTGGACGATATTTGTTAGATAAATCAAAATAAGGAAACCAATTTAGAAACCGGCCAACAATCATCACAGAGTCCCATTAAAGCACATTAGACATATTTCACCGCAGGAGGCCTCCACCTCATTTACTGTGCGTGTGTGTGTGTGTGTGTGTGTGTGTGTGTGTGAGGGATAATATGTCACACATAAAGTATGATGATTACAGTTGTGGTTCCGTGTGCCCCAATCAGATGTCCTATTTCAAGTTTTCTTCCAATCACAGCAGGATACATTAAGGTAGGCACCTGCAATATTTACAACTAATAATTCATTTTCAATCTAATTAAGCATCAACATATAGTGCTGTCTGATTTCCCCCCACCCTACCTCAGGGTGCTGGTCTGACCTCTGACCTGGGCCGTGTCTCTGCAGAGCGTCACATGAAGACAAAACTTGATTTTTTTTCTGCAGAGTTATCTGTATCTAATGAGGCTGAGTGTTTCCTGCAGCTGAATGTGATCCACGTTATCATTATAGAAACCCTGCTGGGGCTGTAAACACACACACACACACACACACACACAGGATGAATCAACCAATTAATGAAATATGCAAATGTAGAAAACAGAGTAGGATTATATTCTTGTTAATTTCATATTGGAGACGAAACGCCGGCAGGAAGAGGAACAAACACAACTGCAGTCAATATCTGAATCTCCTTCGTAGTGCAGCTCAAAATGAAATGTTTGTTCTGAAGGCAGCGCTGGAGGAAAGGTCACGGGGTCATTTATGTCTAAAGGGTTGGCTTAGTTTAGCATAAAGACTGGAAACAGGGGGAAACAGGTAGCAGATATAACATGTGAATCAGGGAGCTTTAGAGGAGCTGGTACACATCAGACCGCCAATACATCATCCGGAGTAGGCTCTTGTGACCACGCACCCTTTTTGGGGCAAACAATCCCGTGTCCCTCATAGACGGTAACAGAGTAAACAGAAGAAGTGGAAACATGTCTCCAAACTTCTACTTTAAAGGTCCGTATTGTAAAAAGTGAGATTTTCATGTCTTTTATATTATAAAGCAGGTTAAAGTCCTTTATAAATACTGTTTAACTATCAAAACGCTCAATATACGGAGAAATACACACAGCACGTATTCAGAAATTGTGCGTTTGAAACAAGCCGTCAGGATTTCTGTCCATTTGTGATGTCACAAATATACAATATATATGGATCAACACACGTTTTTTTTTTAAGTTATTTTTTGGGGTGATTTTTTAAGTATTTATTGATAGGACAGTGGATAGAGTGTTGGAAAGGGGGAGAGAGAGAAATGACATGCGGAAAGGACCACAGGCCGGATTCGAACCAGGGTCCACCGCTGCTAGGACTGCGCCTTGGCGATACATGGGCGCTCGCTCTACCGACTGAGCTAACCAGCCGCCCCAACACACGGTTTTAAACGTAATCGTTCTAAATGTGTACCAGTTTATTTCCTGTTGCAGTGTATGTTAATAACATCAGCTGACAGGAAGTAAACGTGGACCCAAACTGTTACCTAGCAACGCAATTCCGTTGCAATTCCGTTGAAATGCACTAAAATGGAGCATTTCAGACAGAGGGTAAATACAGGTATTCAGACAGACAGCATGAGGAAAATAATGTGTTATTTGAACATTACAGCATGTAAACAAGTTCTAGTAGAAACATAAAATAAAAGTATGAACCTGAAAATGAGCACGATATGGGACCTTTAAACAAAGCGGTAATAGTAATAGCGCTATGCTGAAGAGTTGCTGTGTAGTTGGTTGCCCAACAATAAATCCAAAAAGGCTGATCTCTGATTGCTCCCCTGCTATGTCCTAAAAAAGATATAATAGAGGGGCTTAATGGCTCCAAGCTTTAAACCAGACCAGCATGGCGTCATCACCGAGGCTGCGCTCCCTTTTGGGGGAAAAACTCGCCGTCACATGAGGGAAAATGATGAAAAGCTGTTGTGTAGCGGGTTAACGAGGCTTTCACACTGAGATCTGAGGCTCATACGATACGTGAATATTCACTGTCAGTGTGCTAAATCCCTAAATGATGCTGCAGACAGTGACTAGCATGGCTAGCTAACGTTAGCTTGAGTTGGAGGCTGCTGCAGTAATACAGTCATACATTAACGTTACAGCAGCATCAGACTGTCGTCTCCAGCCTATAGATCAAACAGTTGGTTATTAACACGTTGGTTATTTACAGACAACTATTAGCCTAACGGGATTCAGTCAGATATGTAGAGATGTCTGGATACGCAATATCCGGCCACTGTGTTGGACGGGGGAAGACTGAAGGGACATGGAGGTGATCAACCTTCATTTAGTAAGGTATCGCAAACGCTCAGGTTCAGGCACGATCGCAAAATCATTACTAGACATGTGTATAAAACAAACATTTGTATAACAAGAGATGAATGCATACAAACTTGTCAAAATTACAATCCGTCTATGGGATCTTCAGTTTTCTTTCCCCCAAAAGGGGGCGCGGCCTTGACTTTTTGCGAAGTACCCGTATGTGCTGGTCTGATGTATAGGTGGATTATTCTGTTACTGTTAGACAGAGCCAGGCTAGCTGTTTCTGCCTGTTTCCAGTCTTTGTGCTAAGCTAAGCAAAATGTCCAGCTATTCCTTTGCACATGCAGTAGTTTCCATGAGCAACAGTAACATTTTAAAATGTACTCAGATTGTTTACTCACGTAAAAGCACCAATATCACAATGTAAAAGTACTCCATTACAGGTGAAAGGCCTGCATTCAAATTCCTACTTAGTCTACTAAAAGTATAGTATTGTCGGCCTCATGTAGTTAAAGTATCAGTGGCAAAAGTAGAATAAGTTTCAAATGGTATCAAATTTAGAACGGTCGCTATATCATGACAGTAGTACATGAAACAGGTAACCTGAAAAAAATCATGTTCCTCTGTGTCCTCCGGTGTCCTCATGTGTCCTCCAGTGTCCTCCTGTGCTCCCAACGCCATCTGCAAGATTTCACAGACCGGAGGAAAACAAGCAGTAAGAGCTGATCTGAGGTCTGCTGTCCAGCTGCCGTCTATGAGAGCCGGCTGTCAATCACTCGCGAACTCCAACCAAACGGTCAAACTAGGCAGCGCTGATCAAATATGAATCAATATTCTGTTTCGTTAATGCCTATCTCTCTCCTCAGATGTTCTCAGAATCATCTTGTAGTGCACGGTTTAGCTGTTAAATGAGAAGGTTTGTGACGCCGCCACCATTGTGAAATCTGTTGAAGGAATGCCAAGTTCCGGTCACATGACTGGAGCACAGCCAATAGGAACGCTCTCTCAATGAAATGACCTGTGATTGGTCAAAGTCTACCGTCACAGGCTAGATATTCTAAAGCCTGAAAACAGAGCCATGAGGAGGATCAGAAGTCTAGTTATCTCTCAGAACACTTGAATTACAATATGCTGAAAGGTTATTATGGAATTTTTGCCCAAAGATGCCAAAAATATACTGCCTACTGCCACTTTAAGTACAGTACTTGAGCAAATATAGTGTACTGTCCACTGTTATGACTGGCTGTTATGGTGCAGAAAACAGCCTTCGTCGGCTGCTTTTCTCATCTGTGTGGCTATAACATTTTATTACTAAGACTATAGAAATTGCTACAGTACCACTACTACAGTACTACACAGTACTGAAGATGCACCAGCTAGTACTACTCTCATCAGTATTGTATTACTCCCAGCGTTTAGTGTTTTGTGATGAGACTATTCAGTTGTGAAGAAGCAGTAAACTAAAAACAGCAGAAAAATAATTATGGTGATGGTCTAGACAGCGTTACACACACACACACACACACACACACACAGGATCTCAGTTATAAGTATGTGAGCAGCTCTTTAACTTTGTGTTCTGTATAACTGTTATTATACGTGGGAGAAGCAAATACACACTCATACACACACAAGTAATGACACACACTTATTTCTGTCTCATCTCCCATAGCGACCAGACTGCTCTCTGTCGCCACGGCGATAGAGCTGCAGCTCAGGACCACGACTGACAGACAGCGATGGGCAAGAGACTACAGACAGACCAGAGACAAATGAGGTACTTGTACTTCACTTGAGTGTTTTCATCTCATGCTACAGTACTTTATACTTCTACTTCACTACATCTCAGAGGGAAATATTGTACTGCACAAAAGCATAAAAAATACAACACATAATTTAAACCACCAACAATTAAAAGAATGAATAATACATTTTTTATGTATTTATAATTAGCTCCACTGCAGCCAGCTGCAATATTCAAATGTAACGTACAACTTACTGCATCAATAATAATAATAATAATATTATAATATATAATAAAGTAACACTAACAGAACATATTTTGGCTACATATTGAGTACTTTTACTTTTATACATAAAAGGTAGGTTAGTAAAGATTTTAGATTTTTTTTTGTTATATTAGTTGTTATTCTCATTTTTAAAAAATGAAAAAAAATCCAGTGTCTGTGGCTGTCGCAGGACTGTATTAAGCCTGTCCAACCATTTCATTTGGCCCGAATGTAATGATTGGACGGGCTACCTGCCTGTCTAACTGCGCGCATTCTGCCCGTGCACTCACTGCGCGTCACCGGAGTTTTGCACAAGCTGCTAGCTTGACAGCTGTGAGTACGAACAATAGCCATGTTTGTTGTTTACGAAGACCTGAAGGGACGGACTGTCAGTGTTGCCGACTCTAGATTTAGGGACTTTTGGAGCTAGTGCTGCTAGCTACTTTCACTGGAAAAGAGTTGGCAACACTGGGCTCGGTTGTTCGGCTGGATCATTTTTAAAAACTTAGTGTACTCTTGCTGGTCTCTCAAGCTCGCCCACCCTGCCTTTAAGTATATTTTCTTGATAACATTTACACACGGTTTGTAAAATTGTGTACTTTTCTGGTTTTGCATCTGTCCAAAGTAGTATTAAGAGTGAAAGTATTATACTGATTATTTACGCACATTTCACATTTTCGTCATACCGTGAACACTTGCATGTTTAGTTAAAGCTTCAGTAGGCAACAACTTTTTGGCATCATTGGGCAAAAATTCCATAATAACATTTCAGCATATTGTAATTCAAGTGTTCTGAGAGAAAACTAGACTTCTGCTCCTCTTCATGGCTCTGTTTTCAGGCTTTAGAACATCTAGCCCGTGACGGGAGACTTTGACCAATCACAGGTCATTTCAGAGAGAGAGCATTCCTATTGGCTGTACTCCGGTCATGTGAGCGGTGCTTGGTATTTTCTCAGCAGATCTCAACATGGCGGCTCATTTTACAGCTAAACAGTACACTACAAGATGATTCTGAAAACATTTGAGGAGAGAAATAGGCATTACAGTAACAGAATATTGATTCATATTTGATCAGCGCTGCCTAGTTTGACCGTTTAGTCAGAGTTCACGAGTGATTGACAGCCGGCTCTCATAGACGGCAGCTGGACAGCAGACCTCAGCTCAGCTCTGATTGGTTGTTTTCCTCCGGTCTGTGAAATCTTGCAGATGCCGTTAGGAGCACCGGAGGACACCGGAGGACACCGGAGGACACCGGAGGACACAGAGGAACATGAGGTTTTTCAGATTACCTGTTTCATGTCCTACTGTCACAATATAGCGACCGTTTTATAAAAATAACTTTTTTTAATCATATTTGCTCCAATCTTGCCTACTTAAGCTTTTATACTTTCTTCTTAATTTTTAACACTGGAGAGCTCTTTACTTTTTAAAGCAGATGCATTTTACATATATTTATTGCAAATTTCTATTTCATATTTATGATTCTTGTTTACATATATATACCAGACTTGCTGACTCGTTGGTATGAGACCCAGCTCTGCAGGCTGCTGTGGGGAACATGTGACATTTGATGTCTCTCTCTCATTGTTTCACTTAACTCAGCTCAATATTATAATATTATCAAGTATAAAATATCAGGTTTACAGTTGACTTGCTCAGTGGCACAGTGGCAGCTAATGTAGACATTTTCCCACACAGGATCTTTCCCAACAAAATGTCTTTGTAAAACAACAACACACACACACACACACACACACACACACACACACACACACACAGACACTCAGCGTGGGAACGGAGTGTCAGTATGTAACGTTTTATTCATTTGCTAATTTTAAACAACAATGCAACAATACACACTCTCATTAAGAATGCAGAGAGAGAGCGAGAGTTTCACACACACACACAGAGAGAGAGAGAGAGAGAGAAAGAGAGAGAGAGAGTTTCACACACACACACAGAGAGAGAGAGAGAGAGTTTGTGTTTATGAGTATTTTTGTTCTGAAGCTGCTGATATTTAAACATCTTCAAATTCAATAACTTTAAATTGTCCTCCAGTGACACAGGTCACAGACCTGTAACAACCATCTGTGTTACACTTTATTATTAGATTTAATTTAGTCTTTTAGGAAACAACTTCCTGGATGTCATCAACTCACCACTACATGTGCCATATACAGTATATATATATATATATATATATATATATATATATATATATATACAGTATACATATATATATAGACTAGGGATGTCCATAATTAACCCTTTAACTGCTAACCGATATTAAGCATTTTAACCAATTAACGCTATCGGTTAAAACGGTTAAAAGAAATATTAATAATTAACTCAAAAGCTGAGCGGCTCAGAGGAGCGGCTCGTCTCTTTAAGGAGAAAAGCTGGTCCACCTTAACAGCCAACCTTAAGAGGCGGAGCCGGAGTTGCAGGATACAGGAAGTTGGCTCCGGTCTCTGGCTCGCTTGAGCGGAGTGGAGGAGTTGTAGTTTCGTAGCATTTATTCACTGACTAATAAACTGTCCACACACTGCTACACCTACGATCACAGCTAGAACACCACCAACAACCTCACACTCACCACCAACACACACACACAGTCTGTTGGAAACTCACTAAAGTTACACAGACTACGTGTGCGGCGGCGAGCACGAAGCCTCCGGCAATACTAGAGCTGCTAACGTAGCACAAATACACACACTGTTGGACACTCACTAAAGTTCCGCCGGGCAGACACACAGCTGACAACCTGCTAAACCAAACTAAATGTGCGGTGGAGACTTTTACTGGGAAAGTGGCTGAATGTCCGCGACACTACACGCAGCATCGTAGCTGCTAAGTTAACGCTCCCGGACGGTGAACTGGAGACTCCCGTCAACCAACATCTGTTGTGCTCCTGCAGCTGGTACACCGCTGCATGAGAGGCACAAATCCGGTTGGTTAACGGTTAATAATCTGTTAACGAGGGTCGGTTATCGGTTAAGAAAAAAGGGAGCAACTTGTGGTTGAGTGTCTCGTTCAAGGACACTAAAGGACGACCACTCTACCCACTGAGCCACATCCGCCCTACTGTGGCCAGTTAACTAACGTTTAAAGACAAGAAGAGCTCTTAACAAGGTCAACCCTATTGTATTTATCACAGGGGACAGGCCCTTCATAGTGTGTGTTTTCGTTGGAAGTGAGTGGTGAAGAAAGAGAGTGTGAGCGGCGGCGACGGCACGCTATCGACACGGCCCAAGCAGGAAGAGTTAACAGTTTGGTTTGTCCGTTCTGGGCTACTGTAGTAAAATGGTGGTGCAACATGGTGGACTCCGTGGAGACGACCCGCTCCCTATGTAGATAGAAACGGCTCATTCTAAGGCAACGTAAAAACACAACGATTCTTATTCTTATTCGGTGATTATACACTAAAGAAAACATAGTTATTAATATTATATTCAATCTCTGCAAATAGATCCCCTAAATGCCACTTTAGATGCCATGTCCTTTAAGAGCAGTGGAGAGGCCAAAACTTTTAGAAACAGCAGAAGGCTCCTTTAAAATGCTAGCACTTTGAGCTGAAGTCATTTAGTCAGAAACAGAAAACAACAACAAACAGCAGCATCCTGACAGCAAACACTGGGACCACACACGCACACACGCACACACACGCGCAGAGTGAAACATCTGCAGAGAGAACCCTGCCTGCCTGCAGCTTTCTACACCAGCAGCAGCAGTTTCACAGCAGCAGGAAGATACATGGATGTGACGTGCACGTGCAGCGTCACCGTGCACGCGGGGAGCAACACGCACGCACACATACACACAAACAGTAAATGCTCAGCAGGTGCGGTCAGATAGACATTAGAAGTGCGTCACCTTCAGTGAGCAGCTGCTTACCTTCAGACTCTCTGAGGACCGGCTGACTGAGGACTGAAGGAGCACGAGCAAGCTGTCATCAACGAACACCGAGCACGTCCGCTGCGACTTTCACAATAAAAGCACAAGAATGGTGTCGCACTTTGGGCCCAGACTATAGAATGTAAGAAGTGGACTTAGTCACCGTGACGTCAACCATTGGTTTGTGAACTGCTGTGCCTCGAGTTTGGCAATTCTGCCGTCGCCATCTTGGATTTTCGGTATGTTTAAACAAAACCGACAACAACTACCAACAGCCGTAGTCCTTACAACCTGAACTAACAACAACTACCAACAGCCGTAGTCCTTACAACCTGAACTAACAACAACTACCAACAGCCAAGTCCTTACAACCTGAACTAACAACAACTACCAACAGCCGTAGTCCTTACAACCTGAACTAACAACAACTACCAACAGCCGTAGTCCTTACAACCTGAACTAACAACAATTACCAACAGCCTAGTCCTTACAACCTGAACTAACAACAATTACCAACAGCCGTAGTCCTTACAACCTGAACTAACAACAACTACCAACAGCCGTAGTCCTTACAACCTGAACTAACAACAACTACCAACAGCCGTAGTCCTTACAACCTGAACTAACAACAACTACCAACAGCCTAGTCCTTACAACCTGAACTAACAACAACTACCAACAGCCGTAGTCCTTACAACCTGAACTAACAACAACTACCAACAGCCGTAGTCCTTACAACCTGAACTAACAACAATTACCAACAGCCTAGTCCTTACAACCTGAACTAACAACAATTACCAACAGCCGTAGTCCTTACAACCTAAACTAACAACAACTACCAACAGCCGTAGTCCTTACAACCTGAACTAACAACAACTACCAACAGCCGTAGTCCTTACAACCTGAACTAACAACAATTACCAACAGCCTAGTCCTTACAACCTGAACTAACAACAACTACCAACAGCCGTAGTCCTTACAACCTGAACTAACAACAACTACCAACAGCCGTAGTCCTTACAACCTGAACTAACAACAACTACCAACAGCCTAGTCCTTACAACCTGAACTAACAACAACTACCAACAGCCGTAGTCCTTACAACCTGAACTAACAACAACTACCAACAGCCGTAGTCCTTACAACCTGAACTAACAACAATTACCAACAGCCTAGTCCTTACAACCTGAACTAACAACAACTACCAACAGCTGTAGTCCTTACAACCTGAACTAACAACAACTACCAACAGCCGTAGTCCTTACAACCTGAACTAACAACAACTACCAACAGCCGTAGTCCTTACAACCTGAACTAATGTGTTTTCACTGGTTAGATTGTCAAAATGAGAAAAACAACAGCTTCAATCACTGAGGAGCTACGTTAACATCTTAGCATTAGTGATGGTTGCGTCCAGTTACCCAACGTTATAGCAACCGCTTATGGATCAAAGAGCTTGGGAAAGAATCATTCCTATACAAATGCTGGTAAAATAATTTGCTTAAATAGTAATCAACTAGTCCGCTTACAGTGTTCAATTTGGGTCTTGACAAAATATGGAAAAACATTTTTTAACTATGTTGGTCTTTTTTTGTTTTTTACTCTATGCCCTTGATACTTTCCCTTGTGAAAATTTCCATTTATGTTTTTATTCATTTTATATTTAAATGTGTGTATTTAGTTATTTAGTTATTTATATATTTATGCAGGATTTCCACTTTGCATTTCACCCCTTATTTATTTCCCCAGATGTATTTATTTATGTATTCTTTTCTTTATGCATTTCTGCCTCATTATGCAAATTAGTGGCTGCCACATATTTGACTACTAAACTATACTATACTATACTATACTATACTATACTAAAATTATAGCCTGATATATATCGTCAAAATGTGCATCATTTTCATTTTTTTCCCCCAACATTAACAAATTATAATAGTGTCACATGAAAGCAGCATTAATTGAATATATATATATATATATATATATATATTAGGGATGGTTCTGGTTGAGCTTATGCTTCAATTAATGTTGATGGCCTTAGTCTATAATTATATCATATTTATATGAAAATAACAAAGCTGCATTTTTTGTTTGCATTAATGACTGTAGAGGACCTATTCTTTCAATTAAGATTTGACAATGAAGAAGTGTTTATGTTCCTTATGTAAGCCATACTTTTGTTAATGCAAACATTTGTTAACTTATTTTTGCCAAAGAAATGAAAAGCATGTTGAAATCAGAATATGACCTCCTCCCTGTAACATAAATGTACCGAACAAACCGAAAACCGTGACCCCAAAACCGTGATATGAACCCAACCGTGAATTTTGTGAACCGTTCCACCTCTAATATAAACTGGAAAAACAAAGTTGGGAAACTTGTGTTTGATGGATTATTTCTCTGTTGTTACAATGCTAATTGTCATTGTATTTTACATCGTTGGAAAGCCTGTTTATTTACCTTCACAATGATGTCCAACTTGTAAGGATCATGCATTTGTGGGATGAGCAGCACAGCTGATAATGTGGGTAGCGCCCAAGAAAAATTTGCCAAAATGCTCCGTCAATGGTAAACAGTGTATTCTCCTGTTGGTATTGACTCTTGTTTTGAGTTGTTTGGTGGATTGGATGATTGAACTCTCTATCAGTAACAAGGAACAAACAAGACATATTGGCAATTTTACACTTTAGTCATTTAATACAATATGTCAGGAGCCTCAGTAGCGAGTGGAAGATCCATACGCAGCCACAACAGCCTGGCACCTCCTCCTCATGCTGGTCACCAACCTGGTCACACGTTGCTGTGGGATGGCGTTCCATTCCTCAAACAGAATTGGTTGCAGGTCAGCCAGTGTGGTTGTGTTGGTCACTCTAACACATACAGCACGCCCAAGCTGATCCCACAAGTGTTGAATTGGGTTGAGGTGTGGACTCTTGGCAGGCCGTTCCATTCTCTCTACTCCCACATTGTGGAGGTAGTCTGTGATAACCCTGGCTCTGTGGGGGCGAGCGTTGTCATCTTGGAGGACGAAGTTAGGTCCCAGATTGTGGAGATATGGGATCGCCACTGGCTGCAGAATCTCATCCCGATATCTCACTGCATTGAGATGGCCTTCAATGATGACAAGCCTTGTTTTGCCAGTGAGGGATATGCCGACCACCGAAAGCTGTTACTCCATCGGTGCAACAATCAGCATAGCGTTCTCCACGTCGTCTCCATACTTTGACCCTGCCATCCAACTTTGGCAGACAGAACCTGGACTCATCACTGAACATGACATTCCCCCACATGTTCAGGTTCCATTGTCTGTGTTGTCGACACCAGCGCAAATGGGCCTGACGATGAAGGGCAGTCATTGCAGGCTTCCTGATAGCCTTATGAGAATACACTGTTTACCATTGGCGGAGCATTTTGGCAAATTTTTCTTGGGCGCTACCCACATAATCAGCTGTGCTGCTCATCCCACAAATGCATGATCCTTACAAGTTGGACATCATTGCGAAGGTAAATAAACAGGCTCAAGTTCCCACATTGTTGTATCAGTACGTACTATACTGCTACACAGTCAGTACAAAAACAATACAATTAATTATGATTTAATATGAAGATGAATTACACTGTATGCTGCAGGTCGTAATCTGCAGCGTTCCCAATTGTATTTATATCAACATGTAATATGAGATTTATCTATACATATGAGTATTATATGCAATACTTGACAGTAATAACAGTAATGCCTTTGAGTCAAATGAAAATCTGAAACACTAAATCATAATTTGCACCATATTTATGGTATTTAAAATGTCCTACATTGTCAGATTTATGAATATTGTATACGAGAAAGATTATGATATTGTTTCTAATATAAAAAATAAATATTTACAATCATTATGCTATTGAGGTGATAAACATACTGTACGTACAGTTTACACTAACATACTGTACTCTATGTGACAAATTAAAAACATTTAGGAATTTCTCATTCAGCCTGAACGGTCCGTCTCTTTCTGGATTTGTGAGCTCAGATGCAACGAGGTGCTGACAGCTTCCTGTGTGTGTGAGGAGCTTCCCAAACCCGCCGGCACAGAAGAAGAAGCAGATAAAAACAGCGTCCTTTGTGCTGGTCGGGACGGGGCCGGTCCGCGTCAGTGAAGCGGCTGGTGTCGGGGGGGGTTGCGGTGGAGGGGCGGTGGAGGACTCACTTCAATATGCAACTTCTGGCCAACCCCCCCAGATGTGTGGGAAGGCTGCATGGGGCTTTATCGGTCCTGCCAGAGGCAAAGGTTGTACAATCCTGCAGCAAACAGCGCTCAGTCTGAATCTGAGTCGCTGTCATCAGGCGGGCACTGCCAGTATCTCATGAAGCCGTACCTGTAGTCCTCTTCCCTGCTCCGGTTAGTGGAGGACCCGAGGCCTGAAAGGGAGGGTGCTGACTCCTCTGACCTCTGACAGACTGACGGTCAACCTTCTTCAGGGCGTTCCTCTCGCTGCGCAGGAAGAAAAAAGGAGCGCGAGCGGGAAGGCCAACAGGAGATGAGGTGGGAACAGCTGGAACAGCGGGAACAGTTCTCCAACAAGATCCGCATTCCAGAAGTTTCTCTCAGTGATTTCAAACTCAAAGACTTTTCTTTACAAAAGGTTTTCAACTCCAAAGGGCCAAAGGCCAAATGCAAAGTGAGAAATCAGAATGCTTTGAAGCCCTTATATACCTGACCTGACTGCTGTTGCCATGGCATTTACTGACGCACGTGCGTGTGTGTGATTGAGACACCAAAGGAGACATTTTATTTTTTGTCTCATATTTGTCAAATATATTTTCATTTTATTTATACTTGTATTTTTTTTAAAAATAATTTTTCACTTTTATCTCTCTTTCATTACAGTAGAGATGTTATGCTAATGCAAACTGTTGTAAACCTTACTTTATACTTCTAGTCCACTTCAATTCAGAGGCAACGTCAGTCATTCAGATTAATAATACAAAGTATAATCAACAAATAAATGATGATGTATTATTATCGATTGAAATAGAACTTTATTGATTTTTAGGGGAAAACTCACAAGCTACCAGTAAATAAAGTATATAAAGTAATTCAAATGAGCCAGTTGCAATATTAAAGCGATGTAGGCCTACATATTGATGCATCAATAATTATAATATAATATAACTTTACATGATTATTATGGGCCACTCTTTTGGTACTTTAAATAAGGTTAGGCCTATATTTTTATGCCAATGAGTGCTTGTTCTTTTACTTAAAGGGGACACATCCTGCTCATTTTGAGGTTCATGCTTGTATTTTGGGTTTCTACTAGAACATGTTTACATGCTGTAATGTTAAAAAGAAACGTTATTTTCCTCATACTGTCTGTCTGAATATACCTGTATTTACCCTCTGTCTGAAACGCTCCGTTTTAGTGCATTTCAACTGAATTGCTTTGCTAGGCAGCAGCTTGGGTCCATGTTTACTTCCTGTCAGCTGATGTTATTCACATAAACTGCAACAGGAAATAAACTGGGACACATTGAGAATGTTTATGTTTAAAACCGTGTAATGATCTATATATTGTATATTTGTGACATCACAAATGGACAGAAGTCCTGACGGCTTGTTTCAAACGCACAATATCTGAATACGTGCTGTGTGTATTTCTCCGTATATTGAGCACTTTGATACTTTCACAATTTTTTATATAGCACTTAAACCTGCTTTATAATATAAAAGACATGAAAATCTCACTTTTTACAATATGGGACCTTTAAGTAACATTTTGAATGCAGGACTGAGTATTATTTCTACACTGAAAGGCAGCTTCTCATTTCTAACTGACAATCATTCATTTGACGTGACTGACGACCATTGCTAGCAAATGTTAGCTGTAGCGAGCTATTGTAAGCTAATGCTGACTCACAAAGTTTTAGCATTAGCTAGTATAAGATAATGCTAATGCTAAAACTTTGCGAGTTGGTTGAAAACTGGTGGAAAACGTCTCCAGCTAATGTTTAAAGGTTCATTGCTGATTGGTTTTAAAACGAATAGCCTGTAAAATAAGGGCTTCATGAGGGCTACGTAGAATTACTTGATATAATGCTAAAAGACGGAGGCTAAAGAGGCTCAAGAAACTCAGCATCCTTACCAGTCGAGGATCTGTGTAGAATGCATGGAAATAGAGGAGCTAACGTTAGTTAGCCCACTTACTGTAGTAGAGTTTTAGCTTTGGGCATTGGTGTGTCTTCTCTACAACATTACATTGTTAATGGACACGTGGACGCGTTAAAAAGTTATCATCTGACCCGCCTACAGAGAGGGCACTGTCAAACAGTGGACTCAATGCTGACACCAGGCGGATCCGCACACGGAACGCGCCTTTTTCCTCAACAGTTCAAATCCATAACGGCTGAGTCGCAGTTGCTGATCGTTCCCTCTGAGTGGAGCACTTCTCATTGTGAGGACACTTAGGATACAAACAAGGGAAGTGCTAACGCTAAACTTTGTTGTCAAAGTATGCTTTATTTGTACAGCTGCCTAGTAAAATGATACCGGTCATAGATAACGTATTTAATTGCTTTGTATGCTGTTTTTAATTCTGAAATGTGTGATTATGGCCAAGTTAGCTCATGTAACAGCACATTAGCATTAGCATTAGCATCAGCTAACAGAGCTTTAGATTTGAGATAAAGTTAACAATCCTCCATTTGGATGGGATTTCTTTCTGTCTGTGAGGTGGGGTGATTTAAACGTAACGTTAACATTGCCTGTCCTGGTTATTTTAATCCAGTCCTCAATGCATTTTTCAGGAGAGCAAGACCCCATTGTAAGTTAATGTTAACTAACTGTGTACTTTTTGGCAAATAAATGCTATTTAAAGTATGCCGAATTAGCTATCAATAGTTTCTCTTTGCAGTGTAGCCATGGATGTACAGACAAGTGTGACTGGATGACTTTGATACTGAAGAAAGTTTAAAAATGTGATTATTCTCAGGCAAGTTCTGAAGTGTCTTTTTTTTCTGATTTCCAAGCAGATTTATGGATGTACATTAATTTGGCTATTTAACGTTCCATGTTGGCGATGTCATCCTCGGTAGGTTAATCAATCACACAGAAAGATAGACTGTGTTTCATGTTTGTGTAACGTTATTGAGATGTGACCGCGTTATGACTGAGAAGGAGGTAAAAACAAACAAACAAATCTGTCATTTTTATTTTAATTTTTTTTTATAAACACTGATATTTATTTTACAATGAAGCTTGTCTATAATTGAGAAAAAACACCTTTAAGACACTAAGCTACTGTAATAAAGTTTGCTTGGAAATAGCGGGTTGCTTGCAGTGATTTGACAGGATTTCAGTCTCTCCCTTCACTTTCCACACAACTTCCTGTTATTCCTGCTCTGTACTTTTCTTTGTTACTCTGCTGTAACACCCTGAAGGTTCACAGCTCAGTCTGAAGCCGGGTCACAGAGTCAGTGAATGCATCGTTTCTAAGATGTATTTCACCCTCCTTCAAGAACAGAGGTATGATGAGAACCTGTGATCAATACAAATACATTTTCTAATAAAGCATTTATGAGCTGTAACTAATGGCTTTATTAATGGTTAATAAACCACTTACTATGAGGCATCAAGGAGAACTGGTTGCCAGATTATGAAAAATCATTAGTTATCAAATGTTTCTCCCTTTTAATAAACCATTAAGTCTGCAGTTATACATATAATTAAGTCATTAATGAAGAGTAATCAAAAAAGTCTGCAGTTATTAATATTAAGTTATTAATAAAGAATAAAATGTTATAAAATCATTGATAAAGGGCAATTAAAAGAAAGTCGGCAGTTATAAATGTTATTAAGTCTTTAATAAAGGATAAATATGATGACGTCATAAATGTATATGAAACGTATATGTCATCTTTCACCACTAGTTGTACATTTGAATGAGTTCTTAATAAATATATTTTGTTCTAGATGTTCTGAAACCGTTTACCAGAAAGTCAGAGGTCAAACTGGGGATTGTTCATAACCTGCCTTCCCAGAAGTTGTTACAAATGGTTCATAACTGATCTATAAAGCATGATTCAGTTGTTTTATTACCTGTTAATACTTGACAAATCTCCCTTCAGGGTACATTTTGAACAGATAAACAAAATGTGTGATTAATTTGCGATTAATCGAGATTAACTATGGACAATCATGCAATTAATTGCGATTAAATATTTTTAATTAATTGACCTGATAAGAATATACAGTATATATATTTGCAAGAGAGTAGATTCCTTTTAGCGTTCATTGCAGCCACAATATGGAATATCAACATGAGTTATGACACATTATCAACAAGAGTTCCTGCTCTCAACTACATCAGCAGATAAATGTGATTCAACATGTATTTTGGCACGTTTCCAGTCTCTGGAAGTTGATTTTCATAAAAAGGCTGATGGCTGATTTGAAAATGATCATCAGGGACAGACAGTGTATTCAGTTGATATTTACTGAGATAAAACATGTCAAACCACACAGCCTGCTCCTTTAGCAAACAGATTTGAGCTTCACAAAGAAACAGAGAGACATAAACATGGAAAATGGGAGACGATTAAGAAATCAGAACACGATGTTCTGTTTTACAACCAAAATAAATCTTCAACTAATAGCCAAATCAATATCAAAATCAATCTTCACTTTTTGAGAATTCTATAAAAATAAAGAGTTCTGGCAGAGCTGTAAAAATGTTCCCTTTCTGTTTTAAATGACCGTTGACGATAACAGTGATATCATTAAAAAGAAATTATTAAATTGTGCTGTATCATTAAAAAGTACATATCTACAGATGGGGACCATAAAACCAGCATATTGTGTCCATTACTCCCATGTTAGCTTTGGGCCAATAGAAACTCTGATGTGATTGTGACACATCATGTCATGAATCAGTCACTTCACTCAGGGCGCAACGAACCGTTCCAGCTGCTGCTTAGCTTATTAGCCAGCTAGCTAGCTGGCGAGCATGGAGAAATAATCAAGTCCATCCATATCGTGAGTGACGTTAAGCCCAAACTAGCTAAATTGAGAAAATATGAGGACAGGGTTATTAGGGTTAGTTAGGTAATGTGGAGCAACAGCGACGGGACACCAAAATGCGTCATGTGTCTTCAGGTGCTAGTGAATGAAGCCACGAAGGAGACCGAGCTAAAGCGACATCTGATTACAAAGCACCCGGAATATCAGGGCAAAACAAAGAGGTGTTAACAGGATTCATATTGAAATGTGTTTCTGTTTCCCCCTAATATTAATCATTATATTAATGAGGTCAATTCATGTGCTCCCTTGGAAAAAATAACCTGTGCTATAAGAGGTAGCACACAGCTTTTCTATAGGACATGGGATCCATGGATCACTTATATAGAATCTTCTTAACCTAACCTTTTCTATGTATTTACTTAATTATTAATTAGTATCTTCTATGTGCTGCTTTCTTTTTTTCTACATTTATTTAATAAATTAATTTATTAAATAAATGTTTCATAAAGGTTTCTATCTTACCACCATGAACTATATTACTGTAGTACTTATTACTTTTAATTCTAACTAACTAATTCAATTATTTTAAAAATGATTTTGATGTTATTTTTTTCGGTAACTTTACCTCTAGGGGTGGGAAGAAGGCTGGACCTGTCTCTGTGTGGGAGTGGGAAGCCGGTGTTATGAATTGTTATGTTTGTTATGCTATGTTTGGAAAAAAGGAATAAAAATATTTTTTTATCACTATCAAACAGGTCTGGAGGATTTAGGTTGAAAAGTTACAGAATACAAGAAGTTCCAATGGCATCTCTAAATTGTAGTAAGCATTATGCTTAATCGGTGTTACGATTAAGAGGGGGTCCTTGGAAAAGTTTCTCCCCTTTAAGGGGTCCCTGGCCACAAAAAGTTTGAGAACCCCTGGTGTCAATAACCCAGCGCCTCTAAAATCATTTTATAGTTATGGTCACAGACTCTCCCTCCACCTCCCTACACTCATATTTCGAGTGTAATTCATTTGCACAAAAAAGAGGCAAAACTCACAATAAACAAAGTTAAAGATTAATTTGACTGATAGCATTATTATTATTTTTTTCTTTTCAAATTGTGTATAGATATCGCGATAATATCGTTATTGTGAATTCCTTTGGCCACAGTAATCATGTAGTGAAAAGTTGATATTGTATTGTAATTGTTTGTTTTTTTTAATCTTTGAAGCAGAATAAATTCATATTCGACTCTGCGGGTTATTTTCATGTCCCAGTTTAATCCCTGCAGGCTGCTCGGGTCAATAACAATTCAATTCAGTTTATTTTTATATAGCGTCAAATCATAACAGAAGTTATCTCGAGATGCTTTTCACATAGAGCAGGTCTAGACTGTACTCTAAGATCCCCCATGAGCATGCACTGGCACTCCCCTTTAACGGATGGAAACCTCGGGGCAGAACCAGGCTCTGGGTGGGCGGCCATCTGCCTCGGCCGGTTGACCGGGGTCCAGTTCTTAACCACGGTTCAGGTCCAGGTTCCCGTCCCGTCCTACTCGAAGCTCTCTAGGACGGGTTCGTGTCCCGTCTCTTTGAGGAAGCGCAGCAGGTCGTCCGGTCGGAGCCCCACGGTGGCAGCGTTGGTCATGGGGTGGAAATAGACCAGCTCGTGGCCTCCCTCCACCAGGTCCCGGTCCAGGACGAACCTCACACTCTGGTCCTTATCGAAGAGCAGAGCCAGAGCCGTCGCACAGCCCTGACCCACCTGAGAGGAGAAGGGCGGAGGAAAAAAAACTAAAAAAAGTAGAAATCAGAACAAACTGCAAAGAAATGTGTCCTAACCAGTGACTGGGAAACCAGACCAGTTTGTACTGGTTCATGAAATAAGTGGACAATATTCTTGATGGTGGTACCAGCTGTCGCGGCTGACTAAAGTTTACAAATGAATTGGAAGACGCTGCCACCAGGTGGAAATTAAACACATCTCTCTGATTTGTTTAAACAGATTCAAACTCTCTATTCATTTCTATAGAAAATGTGTCCAAATTTGAGCATGTAAATCACTACGGTGGAGATTTTCTTTGAACCTGAGGCAGTAGTTACCTGATGTTTCACAAATAAATGTCTGAGAAGTAAGGAAGTGACTTTATTTATAGCGCATCTTTTAAGAGCAGAACATCACAAAGTGCTTCACAAAAGAAACAGAAGATAGAGATTCAAGATAAAGAAGATACATTGTATGCATTTATCATGAAATCTGAACTTACTATTTTTTAAATTCAGTGGAAAAGAACAGAGGACGGCACGGTGATGCAGCGGTTAGCACTGCCGCCTCACTTACAGATAATGGCTGGGATTATTATGGCATTATTATCGCGTTAACTTTCTGTTAGGGCTGACAGAAATATTTTCATTGCTATTCAATTTAAATGTATTTTTAGTCCTTGTTTTAAAGGCCCCATATTGTAAAAAGCGAGATTTTCAGGTCTTTTACATTATAAAGCAGGTTTAAGTGCTTAATAAATACTGTTAAACTATCAAAACGCTCAATATACGGAGAAATACACATAGCCCGTATTCAGAAATTGTGTGTTTGAAATAAACCGTCAGGATTTCTGTCCATTTGTGATGTCACAAATATACAATATTTAGACCATTACACAGTTTTAAACGTAAACATTCTAATTGTGTGCCAGTTTATTTCCTGTTGCAGTGTATGTTAATAACATCAGCTGACAGGAAGTAGACATGGACCCAAACTGTTGCCTAGCAACGCAATTCCATTGAAGTGCACTAAAACAGAGCGTTTCAGACAGAGGGTAAATACAGGTATATTCAGGCAGACAGTATGAGGAAAATAAAGTGTTTTTTGAACATGACAGCATGTAAACATGTTCTATTAGAAACACAAAATACAAGTATGAACCTGAAAATGAGCACGATATGGGACCTTTAAGATTATTTTATGGGCTTTTGCCTTTATTGATAGTGACAGTGATAAGGGCCGCAGGTTAGATTTAAACCCTGGGCCGCTGCGGTAAGGATGGCATGAGGCGCCCACTCTGCCAGTTGAGCTACTGGGACACCCCGATGTTTAGGGATGATTATGTCAGGGATAATGTACAGCGAGCCGGTCATTGTTGTGAAAGAAACCCCGACGGGGCGATGCCGCGTCTCTCTCTCATCGCCCTGAAGGGGATTCTTTCACAACAATGACCCGCTAGCTGTACATTATCCCGCTTATTACACAGCTACTTACTGAAGATATCAATCATTTATCCGACATCAGAACTGTGCCCATAGCAACGGTCTGTTATACATAGCAACGGTCTGCTATAGAGAAATAACAGACCGTAGAACGCCGTGACTGACCAATCAGAATCGAGTATTCAACAAAGCCGTGTAGTAATTAGTCTTATTTGCCCCTGAGGGGACTATGAGCTGATTTGTTTTGATGTTTCTATAAACTGAACATTTTAACCGTTTCTCACCTTGAGTTTCTCCAACATGGCTGCCTCGTCCGCGAAGCGCAGGTTGCCGCTGCCGACGCCCAGCTTCTTGGCGAGGTCATTGAGGTTCACCTGCGGAGGAACAGAGAGGATTATGGGACGATGCATTCAGGACGCAGCAGAGTAAACATCAGAGGGCAGAGAGGTGAGCTGACCTGGCGGTCGTGGCGAGCCGACACCAGCCACAGGCCTTTCTTCTTCTTGTCCTTCAGGAAGAGGTTCTTAGTGACGGCCCCGCTCACCTCCTGCAGGTGAGGCATCATCTCCTCCACCGTGAACACCTGCAGGGGGGACGAGATACATTTTATATATATTGGGCCTCATGCAAGAAGCGACACAAGAACATATTTCCTCTTCGCATCCACAATTGGTTTTTATTTTGTTAGTACCCATTGCTTTCTGGGATTCACCAATGTTTTCTACGCCACTAATTTCTTTAACGCATTAACGCAAATTGCGATTTTTAGGTTGTAGCGGGGTCAGTTTCAAAGTTAATGAATAAAATGAAAATACTAGTATCATATGAAATAAGAAAACTAGAAAACCTAAGGAATCCATCGGTACCAACCATGTCATACTGGCTTGTTGCGAAAGAGGCTAAAGACTGCTACCAAATTATGCTAAATTTTGGTGAGGAAAAACTTGCATTGCAACTTTAAAAAGGGATCCCTTGACCTCTGACCTCAAGATAGTTACATGTAAATGGGTACCCACGAGTCTCCCCTTTACAGGCATGCCCACTTTATGATAATCACATGCAGTTTGGGGCAAGTCATAGTCAAATAAACTGTTGTTTTACAGTTTGCCATGTTATGATTTGAGCATATTTTTTATACTAAATGCAGTACCTAGTATAGTATTAGTAGAGTATTAGAGTAGTAGAGTATTAAATACTTGAGAAATCTCCCTTTAAGGTACATTTTGAACAGATAAAAAATGTGTGATAAATTTGTGATTAATCGCGATTAACTATGGACAATCATGCGATTAATCGTGATTAAACATTTTAATCAAATGACAGACCTGCTCATTCTATCAAGTGTGTTTTATTTTCCATCTTATCTTACATTACTCATGGCATTCTATCTCTGTTTTTATGTTCATTCTGTCTATTTTCCCTTATTGTAAAGCATGTTGTGCTTCATTTCTTGCATGAAAGGTGCTATACAAATAAAGTTCTTCTTATTATTATTGTTGTTATTATTATTACTTTGTTCAAGTTTATTTAACAGTTCCTCAATTTCACTACTGCTGGAGTTCTTACAGCCTTCTCTCCAATTCTTGGGCATGTGCCAGAGTATTTGCATGGTACAATACCTGTGCTTAGGGGGCGTTAATAATAATAAATAATTAGCCACATGCCTCCAATTTATGATCAGGTGTGATTCATCATTTAGCCCAGAGCAGATGTTTTTACTAAGAAACTGAGATCATACTGCAGGACCAATAAAGTAGCTGTGTGGAGGAGCTCAGTATGAAGCTGGATGAATACATGTGAAGGTGCACCAGGCATTAACGAGCTGTCTGCGCCCCCTGCAGGTCACAGCAGGTTCTTGCAACAGAAAACTGTCAGACAGGTTATACAATCTGTAGACATGGATCTGGAAATCATTTTCTACTTCTCAAAACCTCAAATTCAGGATTGCACAAAAACTCTTTTCCATTAGAGGGAATCTATTAAAATCAATATTCAGGCAGAAATATGTGGAGTATGTTGCTAAAATCCATCCAATAAAAGTTAAATAAAAATATAAGTGTGCATTTTAAAAACAAAGTTGTGGAAGTTCGTGAATAAATAACGTTTGAATTTCAGAATAAAATCGTCGGTATACGCTGAGAGGTAAAGTTTCAAAGTTTGGAGAAACTGTCATCCAAGACTCCGTTCAAATAATATCACTTTTTAGATTGCTTTGATCATTCCTCACCAATACATGACTGGAAGAACAAATATTTACAGCATTTCGGCTTCAATTGATCTGATGAAAAATTCGGCATACAAGAAACAGGCAATGCAACTCTCCTTTACTTCAAATGATAACTTTTTAATGCATCCACGTGTCCATTAACATGTCATGTTGTAGGGAAGACACGCCAATTCCCAAAGCTAAAACTCTACTAAAGTAAGTGCATTCAGGGGATTGGAAAACGCCGAACAGAAGTGTGAATTCTAACGATTCATGCAGCGTCTCCAAATATGTTTTAAGATATTTAAAGACTTTAGAGTAAGTAAAGAAACTTAAAAATATATAGTATTCTAATGGGATTCAATGATTGTTTTTGTTCTCGTTAGAAAGGACAGTGTCGAATTTTCCAGCATTGTATTCCTCTCCCAGCTTCAGGGACGTATATCCTAAATGTTATTGTGCTTTACAACAGTCTAATCTAATGATCTCTGACGGGTCTGGACTCAGTTAGCTGATCTATAGCTGATCTATTGCTGATAGCTGCTCTATAGCTGAGGAACAGATGCTGCTGTTGGTTTTTACCGGCGGGTGCTCCACGCAGGTCGTCTGGATGTTTAACGTCTGCAGGTATTTCTCCAGCTCGGACCGCAGATCTTCTGACATCTTCAATAAATGTGTTTTTAAAAATCAATGAAGAGAAGACAGAAGTGAACTGGATGTCAATGGACAGAAACAGCTGTACGTAGAACTCTTCTTCTTCACTGGGGTTAACAGCAGCTGATTGCTTTACTGCTGCATTACTGCCATCTTCTGGACTTATACTGTTCCTCCGAGTTTCAAACACACTAATAAATGAAGAAAGACATAACATCAAAATGGAACTAAAATACTTATCAATTATATAAGAAAGAATAAGAGCAAATGATCATAAAACATGAGCCCAACAAGTTCATTTAATAGAAACTCCTAATAATGTTTGTGTCAGTCCAAACTTTAAAGGTCCCATATTGTAAAAAGTGCGATTTTTATCTCTTTTATATTATAAAGCAGGTTGGAGTGATTTATAAATACTGTGAAAGTATCAAAACACTCGATCCATAGAGAAATACACACAACCCGTATTCAGAAACTGTGCATTTGAAACAAGCTGTTAGGATTTCTGTCCATTTGTGATGTCACAAATCTACAATATTTAGAACATTTCACAGTTTTAAACGTAAACATTCTAAATGTGTCCCAGTTTATTTCCTGTTGCAGTGTATGTGAATGACATCAGCTGACAGGATGTAAACATGGACCCAAGCTGTTTCCTAGCAATGCAATTCCGTTGCCTTTCCGTTGAAATGCGCTAAAAACGGAGCGTTTCAGACAGAGGGCGAATACAGGTATATCCAGACAGACAGTATGAGGAAAATAATGTGTTTTTTTTTTAACATTAAAACTTGTAAACATGTTCTAGTAGAAACCCAAAATACAAGCATGAACCTCAAAATGAGCAGGATGTGTCCCCTTTAAAATACAATTGAATAATTAATCACATAATTAACCGCATTAAAAAATTTAAAATATAACCGAAACTGACCCGAAGTGGTGGAATACAACATTTACTCAAGTAGCCAACTGTACTGAAGTACAATTTTGAGGTACTTGTACTTTACTTGAGTATTTCCATTTTATGCTACTTTACACTTCTGCTTTCTACTTCTTTTGGAACCTACTTTTACTCAAAGCTGCAGCTGGCAGATTGGAGCAAATATAATTAAAAAAAATATATTTTTATAAAACGGTCACTATATCCTGACAATAGTGCATGAGACAGGTAATCTGAAAAAAAAATCATGTGCCTCTTTCTCAGACCGGAGGAAAACAACTGAGAGCCAAGCTGGAGCCTTGTCGTCTCTTAGCATCTGTCACTCGCAAACTCCGACCAAACGGTCAAACTAGGCAGCGCTGATCAAATATGAATCAATATTCTGTTACTGTAATGCCTATTTCTCTCCTGAAATGTTTTCAGAATCATCTTGTAGTGCACGGTTTAGCTGTAAAATGAGAAAGTTTGTGACCTGGCAGCCATGTTGAGATCAGTTGAGGAAATACCAAGCACCGCCCACCAGCAGGAGCAAACTTTCTCATTTTACAACTAAACAGTACACTATTGTTCTGAGAAGCATAACAGTAACAGAACATTGATTCATATTTGATCAGCGCTGCCTAGTTTGACCGTTTGATTGAAGTTTGTGAGTGATTGACAGCTGCCTCCGTTGAATGAACAGCCAATAGGAACACTCTCTCTCTGAAATGACCTGTGATTGGTCAAAGTCTCCCGTCACGGGCTAAATTTTCTAAAGTCTGAAAACAGAGCCATGAGGAGGAGCAGAAGTCTAGTTATCTCTCAGAACACTTGAATTACAATATGCTGAAAGGTTATTATGGGATTTTTGCCCAATGATGCCAAAAACATACTGCCTACTGAAGCTTTAAATGCAAAGAAATGACAGGAATCTAAATAAAGGTTTAAGGAGAGTTTGTTTCCTTTGACATTTTCATATTTATGATGTTCATCCAGTCAGAGAAGAACCGAAGATATTAAAAAAAAAATCTATATAATCTATATATCAGACGTAAATATCAGCTGAAATTCCATTGCTGGAAGAAAAATGTTTTTCTTATTTGGGATAATATATATACTGGAAAAACAAAGTTTGGAAACTTGTGTTTGGTTGATTATTTCTCTGTTGTTCCAATGCTAATGGTCATTGTATTATACATCGTTGGAAAGCCTGTTTATTCACCTTCACAATGATGTCCAACTTGTAAGGATCATGCATTTGTGGGATGAGCAGCATAGCTGATTATGTGGGGAGTGCCCAAGAAAAATATTCCAAAATGCTCTGCCAATGGTAAACAGTGTATTCTCATAAGGCTACCAGAAAGCCTGCAATGACTGCCCTTCACCATCAGGCCCGTTGGCGCTGGTGTCGACAACACAGACAATGGAACCTGAACATGTGGGGGAATGTCATGTTCAGTGATGAGTCCAGGTTCTGTCTGCCAAAGTTGGATGGCAGGGTCAAAGTATGGAGACGACATGGAGAACGCTATGCTGATTGATGAACCGATGGAGTATCATCTTTTGGTGGTCGGCATCTCCCACACTGGCAAAACAAGGCTTGTCATCATTGAAGGCCATCTCAATGCAGGGAGATATCGGGATGAGATTCTGCAGCCAGTGGCGATCCCATATCTCCACAATCTGGCACCTAACTTCATCCTCCAAGATGACAACACTCGCCCCCACAGAGCCAGGGTTATCACAGACTACCTCCACAATGTGGGAGTAGAGAGAATGGAACGGCCTGCTAAGAGTCCACACCTCAACCCAATTCAACACTTGTGGGATCAGCTTGGGCGTGCTGTACGTGTTAGAGTGACCAACACAACCACGCTGGCTGACCTGCAACGAATCCTGGTTGAGGAATGGAACGCCATCCCACAGCAACGTGTGACCAGGTTGGTGAGCAGCATGAGGAGGAGGTGCCAGGCTGTTGTGGCTGCGTATGGATCCTCCACCGCTACTGAGGCTCCTGTCGGTGTATTAAATGAATAAAGTGTAAAATTGCCAATATGTCTTGTTTGTTCCTTGTTACTGATAGAGAGTTCAATCATCCAATCCACCAAACAACTCAAAACAAGAGTCAACACCAACAGGAGAATACACTGTTTACCATTGACAGAGCATTTTGGCAAATTTTTCTTGGGCGCTCCCCACATAATCAGCTGTGCTGCTCATCCCACAAATGCATGATCCTTACAAGTTGGACATCATTGCGAAGGTAAATAAACCGGCTTTCCAATGATGTAAAATACAATGACCATTAGCATTGTAACAACAGAGAAATAATCCACCAAACACAAGTTTCCAAACTTTGTTTTTCCAGTTTAGTTTACCAATAGTGCATCCTTCTGTGGTTACCTGCAGGTTAATAAATCTCGAGTCGTGATTTACAACGTTAGTTTAAAAGATTTTTTTCGTGGTATAAAGACCAATGAAAACCTGAATTAAAATAATCATAAATAATAATAAATTGATAAAATAAATATAAAATGACGCATTAAACCTAAATATCTGCTGGTTTTCCCACACAGATACCCAAACAGCCTCTTTTCATTCATTATATTGAACCCCAGAGGCCATAGAGTGCTACGGGGGTGATGTATGTCTGTAGGCGTGATGGTGTTTAGTAGTCTCATTTAGCCACTTCTTAGCAACCGCCTTTTTAAGACACATAAAGGCTTCTAAATTCAAGAGTGGGATATTAACTGACATATTTTATATCGTAGAACAAAACATTAAAGGGACTGTTTGTAAGAATCAGAAAATCTCTCCGTGAATCAATGCTGATCCTAGTGTTGATTTTTCCTGGAGACCAAAGCTACGGTCTCCCCCGCGTCCTCCGACCGCGCCCAACACTGTTTAACAGACGGGCTTCACTAGATACAACCAAGAGGTTTTGGTGCTTCACTGTAGTTTGTGTTGGAGTCTGAGTCTGAACAGCGTAGCCACACGCGGGCGCGCATGGGACACCGACCCGCAATGATTTATACGTGTAAAATCTCTTCATCCATCTAACTAAAAACCCGTTGACTTCCAGACGAGGGAACTCTCAGTGCTAAAATGCTAACTCATTTCCAGGTTTTAGGACTCATTCCTGTAGCACTCTATTTCTGAGTCTTTATGTGAGTAATGAAACACTGATGTGTTTACAATGATGTAAAGATGAAGGACACGTTGTCAGCGTCCCACTTTCACCTGAACGATGTGTGTTGTGAAACGTAGTCACCCGTAATGGATGAAGCATTAGTTCACCACAATGACCCGGTTTAAAACAGAACACCAGGTCAGCACTGCAGCTGAACCCGTCGCTCTCTTAGCAAATGAACATTACAAAACGGTATGAGATTTGGGTCGAAGCTGCATTAAACACTGCTGAGGCCAACAGCTCAAATGATAATAATAATAATAATAATAGATGAAGATGGTATCAGACAGTATGAGTCCTGTTCACATGTCTGATATAGAGTAGTCCTGAATTAATCAGCAGCACAAACTATGAGACACTAAGCTGGAAATGTTCTGTATTATTGGTAAAAAGTAAAAAGTATAAAACTGTGTTGATAACAACTTTTGAACACTACAAGTCCCAGATTGCATTGCTGTAAGATGTATCCAATCAGAGGGCTTCAGACTCTCAGCTGTTGGCTGCTGAAATTAATTTGAATCAATTCCTTTTTTGTAGTATTTAAAAAATGACTATAAAAATTGAGCATGCATCCTTTATTCTTAATTCAATTTGTGGATCCAGTTATTTATTTCTCTCTTTAAACTGCATTTTAAAATAGATTTTTAAATTCCATTATTTATTTATGAATTCATTCAGGCATTTTTAAATGATGAACTCATTGAGTGTTTTATGGTGTTTTTGTTAATCCCTTTTTAATTTGAACTATTTATTGGCGGATTAATATTTCATTTATAAAATTATTTTTATAATTATTATTTTTATTGCCCATTAAATTGTCAAATAATTAATTACTTTGTAATGTAGTCCATTTATTCATAGATTAATAAATAATGTGTAAACAAATGTATTAATGCCTATTTTTTATTGTACAATGAGTTGTTAATCAATTAAATGCTTTATTACTATTTCCGTGTCTCTTGTTGGCCTCCATATACTTATTCTTAAGTGAAATGTCTAAATACTTCATCCACTACTGGTTTACAGTGCAGCCAAACAGCACGTTGTTTTTAATAGGAAGTCAGTCAGTAATTATTACATACTACAGCAGGACTGACCTCAATGACTAACACATTGTGTTTCCTGTGACTGCTTCACAATAAAACCCAGTTGAAGTCTTTTCATGTGAAGCAGCAGCAGCAGCAGCAGCAGCAGCAGCAGCAGCAGCAGTGGTTGGAAATGTTGTGTTAGCATTAGTAGTAACTTGATACGGCAGTATGAGTGTGAACAGTAAACAGTGAGCCTGATATCAATCAGATCCAACTACAAAAATGCTGCATCGTTTCCTGTCAATCCCCCGTGTGTGAAGGCAACCTGAAATTTCTGCAACCGTTTGTGCAGAAATAACTGCTGCAGCTCCTCCAGACCAACAGAGGTTTCCCGTGTCTTGTGAAGTGACGGGGCTCCGCAGAGAGAAACGTTATCGTCTCCGACCAAAACTCAATTGTCTCCCCTGTTCCCTCCGGCCGCGGTCGGGAGGCTGAGGCGGGAAAAGCCAACACTAGGATCAGCATTGATTCATGGAGAGACCTTCTTCTGGTCAGCTAACATTACTGCCAAGCAGGTGGAATATAGAGTGCGTTCCAATCCACGTACTTCCTGAAGTACACTTCAATGTAATGCACTGTGTGCACTCTGTACTTACTTGAGTAGTGCGTCATTTTCAACGGGGTAGGTTTGTCTCAAATCCAATACTCTGTGGCGGACTGACCGCTACCCGCCAAAATATCTGCCTGCTTTGTTGAAGAAAAAAATGAAAGCGGAGTGGAAATTACGTTTCCAACGTCGTCGCCTACGATGTGTCCTCCTGTTGGCTGAAAATGCACCGGTATGTTTTCGTATTGTTTTATTCTGTTATCTATGTATGTTTGAATAGTGGTAGTGGTCCCGCCCCTTCCAATGCGTAGCCAAGATGACGACAATTGAGTGTGGAAAGTGTCCAGCGTTCCACACTCAACGATTTGACCGTTCTGAGTACAACATCCGGGTACTTTGAGTGCACTGCATTTTGCCGTACTTCCCAGTGTGAACGCACTTATGCACTCAAAATAGTAAGTGTAAGTACAGAAGTACGCGGATTGGAACACACTCACAGAGTGATATTGTGGTTTTAGTTGACGTGTGTCGCCTCACTGTTTTGAGCGATGCTCGTTCATGTCTATGTAGAGCGAGCACAAGCGCGAGCAACAGGACGCTGACTTTCGTTGACTTAACGGCCACAGGTGACGCTGTTAACAAGACATTTCTGATTCTTACATAGAGTCCCTTTAAGAAGTAGGAGAATTTTTTCAACACATGAACACTTCACCCTTCAGTTCATCACAAACATTCAACATCAACACATCTGGAGATACGTGGCTTTCACCGGACAGAACTGTAATCTGTAACTAAAGCTGTCAGATAAATGTAGTGGAGTAAAAAGTACAACATTTACCTCTGAGATGTTGTGGAGTAGTATAAAGTAGCATATGGAAATACTCAAGTAAAGTACAAATACCTCAAATTTGTACTTACAGTCATTACATTACTTGAGTAATTGTACTTAGTTACATTCCACCACTGATTAGGCCCATAACTTAAATAATTCCAATTTAAATCAAAATCTTTACCCCTAAATTAAATGTTTTCACCCTCTGAGGAGCTGTGTTGTTTGGTCCCCATATTATGAGGAACACACAGACACACACACACACACACACGCACACGCACGCACACACACACACACACACACACACACACACACACACACACACACACACACACACACACTCTCACTCACACAGGACTTCAGCCTGATTGACAGCTGACACAGAAACAGCAGGCGCGATGCCAGTGTTTCCTCACTCCTGATTGGCTGAGCCGACCACAGCAGGGACGTCTCAGACTCATGATGGTCTGGTATGAAGGCTGGACTGAAAAGATAAAAACAGAAATACAGTTTACAGTTTAGTTGATAGTATCTTACAACTAATAAAACAACATGGTTTAATGTTATCATTAAAAAGTCAACTCCTAAAATCGTAATAATATGATTTAAGTCTTTTGTTTTGTAGAGATTAACTTCACTTCCTCATTGTCCCTCATTGTTCTTTCTGCTGTACGTTTAATAATAATAATAATAATAATAATAATAATAATAATAATAATGACTATTGCAAAATGAACCCCTTTGTTGCCTTTCTTCTGACCTTATTAAAACCATATATGTAGAAAAGTACTGAAGTGACACAAACTTAAATAAACAGCATGAAAGAATAATAAAACTTTACAGACTTTACTGACGTGTATGTATATACAGTATACGGTGTATGTATATATGTATATGTATATACAGTATATGGTGTATGTATATACATTTATATGGTTTTATTTTAATTCATTTGAATGATTATTCTAATTTAAATATTTGGGGCTACAACAACCTTGAGTTGTAAAATGACAGATAAATGAACCTTACTTGGTCTGTTTGATAAATATACAGTATGCTCTCCTAAAGAGAACTCCCTGTTAGACCTCTTCTAAAGAAAGTGTTATAACTTTAAGAACAAATATCCAAACAGATAAATTTGGGCTTTGGGAGAGATACCGTCATCTCCTTCACCATCTTCCATCGCATTTATTCTCTTAAGTTATAAAGCGCTGATCACTCACTCACTCACTCATCTCCAACCTCTTATCCGGGGTCGGGTCGCGGGGGCAACAGCTCTAGCAGGGGACCCCAAACTTCCCTATCCCGAGCCACATTAACCAGCTCTGACTGGAGGATCCCGAGGCGTTCCCAGGCCAGTGTGGAGATATAATCTCTCAACCTATTCCTGGGTCTTCCCCGTGGCCTCCTCCCAGCTGGTTGTGCCTGGAACACCTCCCTAGGGAGGCGCCCGGGGGGGGGGGGGCATCCTTACCAGATGCCCGAACCACCTCAGCTGGCTCCTTTCAACGCAAAGGAGCAGCGGCTCTACTCCGAGTCCCTCACGGATGACTGAGCTTCTCACCCTATCTCTAAGTGAGACGCCAGCCACCCTCCTGAGGAAACCCATTTTGGCCGCTTGTACCCGCAATCTAGTTCTTTGGGTCATGACCCAGCCCTCATGACCATAGGTGAGAGTAGGAACGAAGACTGACCGGTAGATCAAGACCTTTGCCTTCCGGCTCAGTTCTCTTTTCGTCACAACGGTGCGGTAAAGGGAATGCAATTTCTGTCCTCTTAACAGATGAAGTCAGTTTTTTTTGTGATTAATTAATTACCGTCCAGTCGTGCACCCACCCACCCACACACACACACACACACACACACACACACACACAGACAACCCTCCATCCTGCTGTTTACTGGGTCAGCCGCCAATCAAGCAGAAGTCCTGAGAGACAGACAGACACCAGATCTGTGGAAATTATTCTTTATTGAGATAAACTACATTCAACACCATCAGGTTTGCTCCTCCACCTGTCAGTGTATTTATAATCTACAGAATATATTCTCAAATAAAACAAAGTTAAAACGGAAGTGAATATCAGACTTATACAGTAGTGGAAGAAGTATTTATTATTGATGTTTTTCCAATAATTTCCCTAAAGGTTTTCTGAAAAGGACTTTGTCATTTGCTGCTGTCAATGTGTTAAATTGGTGCATTTTAAATTAATTCATTAAAATGATGGGTTTTAGTCAGAACATCAGCAGGTCAGCTGAACATGTCAAATTGTGAAATTTGTCTAAAGGCAAAAATACAGTTCAACATACATGAGGATGCAAATAAGAACAAATGCTCTTTTACTTAAACCTGCAGTAGTCAGTATATTTCTGGCATCATTGGGCAAAAGTCTTATAATAACCTTTCAGCATATTGTAAATCAAGTGTTCTGAGAGAAAACCAGACTTCTGATCCTCCTCATGGCTCTGTTTTCAGGCTTTAGAACATCTAGCCTGTGACGGGAGACTTTGACCAATCACAGGTCATTTCAGAGAGAGAGAGCGTTCCTATTGGCTGTGCTCCGGGTGGTGGGCGGTGCTTGGTATTTCCTCAAGTGTTCTCCCCATGGCTGCCGGGTCACAAACTTTCTTACTTTACAGTTAAACCGTACACTACAAGATGTTTCTGAGAATATCTGAGGAGAGAAATAGTCATTACAGTAACAGAATATTGATTCATATTTGATCAGCGCTGCCTAGTTTGACCATTTTTTGGAGTTCTCATAGATGGCACCTGGAAGGCAGACTCCAGATCAGCTCTGATTGGTTGTTTTCCTCCTGTCTGAAATCTTTCAGATTCCATTAGGAGCACCGGAGGACACGGGAGGACACCGGAGGGCACCGGAGGACACGGGAGGACACAGAGTCACATGATTTTTTTCAGATTACCTGTCTCATGCACTACTGTCAGGATATAGTGACCGTTTTTTTTTTTTTTTTTTTATCATATTTGCTCCAATCTCGCCTACTGCTGCTTTAATTAAAATGCTTGGTTTTAGTCAGAACATCAGCAGGTCAGCTGAACGTGTATGAACGTAATTAATTATGATGAATTGTGAAAGTGTATAAGGGCTTAGAACATTATGATAGAAGTATATGATGGTCATCCCCATGCTCTATCGTGTCTCATAATTTGTTGCAGCAATTTTTGGGTTTAAGTGTAAAACAATTTTACCAATGGAGAATGGATAAAGGATGATCAAACATCCCTCCAAAATACCACATTAAGACACCAAGACCTTGAGGAACACCATAGAAGAAGCCTAGCTGTGATTTGGTATAAAAAAAACAACTTATCATCAATGTAGCTAGGAAAGCCATCCATCCTCTGAATGCTCTAGGTCTCTAGTCTGATCCATCCATCCTCTGAATGCTCTAGGTCTCTAGTTTGATCCATCCATCCTCTGAATGCTCTAGGTCTCTAGTTTGATCCATCCATCCTCTGAATGCTCTAGGTCTCTAGTCTGATCCATCCATCCTCTGAATGCTCTAGGTCTCTAGTCTGATCCATCCATCCACTGAATGCTCTAGGTCTCTAGTCTGATCCATCCATCCTCTGAATGCTCTAGGTCTCTAGTTTGATCCATCCATCCTCTGAATGCTCTAGGTCTCTAGTCTGATCCATCCATCCTCTGAATGCTCTAGGTCTCTAGTCTGATCCATCCATCCTCTGAATGCTCTAGGTCTCTAGTTTGATCCATCCATCCTCTGAATGCTCTAGGTCTCTAGTTTGATCCATCCATCCTCTGAATGCTCTAGGTCTCTAGTTTGATCCATCCATCCTCTGAATGCTCTAGGTCTCTGGTTTGATCCATCCATCCTCTGAATGCTCTAGGTCTCTAGTCTGATCCAACCACCCTCTGAATGCTCTAGGTCTCTAGTCTGATCCATCCATCCTCTGAATGCTCTAGGTCTCTAGTTTGAGCCATCCATCCTCTGAATGCTCTAGGTCTCTAGTCTGATCCATCCATCCTCTGAATGCTCTAGGTCTCTAGTCTGATCCATCCATCCTCTGAATGCTCTAGGTCTCTAGTTTGATCCATCCACCCTCTGAATGTTCTAGGTCTCTAGTCTGATCCATCCACCCTCTGAATGCTCTAGGTCTCTAGTCTGATCCATCCATCCTCTGAATGCTCTAGGTCTCTAGTTTGATCCATCCATCCTCTGAATGCTCTAGGTCTCTAGTCTGATCCATCCATCCTCTGAATGCTCTAGGTCTCTAGTTTGTGGCTGTAAAGTTTCATGAGGCTGTGATTATCCTAGAGGTCACCACAGGTCATTTTATACAGTGAGCTCAAGTTTAAAAAAATGGTCTCATTACAATGACATGGCGACTATGGGGACTAACATCATCACATATTAATACAGTTGGGCTTATTGGATTCACAAGAGTCTCAGCTTTACAGTGATACCCAATTTATGTAATTCAAGACTGTATAGGGACCCCAGTATGCAGAAATATTCAGATAGACCATTTTTAGAATAACTGCATTAAAAAAACTGCACGTTTTTTGCCCAAAAACTGCATGTGATTATCATAAAGTGGGCATGTCTGTAAAGGGGAGACTCGTACCCAAAGAACCCATTTACATTCACATATCTTGAGGTCAGAAGTCAAGGGGCCAGTTTTTCCTCATCAAAATTTAGCCTAAAAGTGAAGCTGCTACAACCTATGAAGGACAGTAATGTGGGTCGGGATCAATCCCGCGGTTGGGGGGTTAATGGAGTTGTGACTCAGAGTGAAGCCCTGTACGTCTCTATTGTGTATCTAGTGTATAGAGTCTATAGCCTGTTGTCAGTATCATTCAACCATATTGATGTGGCTTCAGCTGTAATTACTTTCACATCAGTACAACAGCTTCCTATTCAAACTGAGGGACACGACCTTCAAGTCTTTGTCCTCTTTTCTGTGTGTCCTCCTACCTGTCAATCACTCATTGTCCTACATTCCTTTCCATCAGTTTAACTGGTGATTAAATGGATGCAAGGTACACACACACACACACACACACACACACACACACACACACACATTTGATTACGATCATTCTTTAGTGGGTTGATGTTGAAAGCTGAGACAGAAACTCTTCACCTCCGTTTTACTGTATTTTTGAATTTTTATCTTTGTTGCTTTTTCTAAAAACTGAGTTTAAATGTCCCGTTGTAGATTGATGAAAAGGAGAAACTTCTACTTCTCTATGACACTTCCACATCTCTAACAACAACATGAAATACACATTGCAAATGTGTTCACAGTCAAATTCTGCAGCAGGTTCTTGTTGTTTTTGTCCCTATGTAGATATACAGTAAACGGCTCATTCTAAGGGAACGAAAACAGGATTCTTAGTGTCAGGTGATTATACACTAAATAAAACATACTAATCAGGGCTCTCCATTGATTGAAATATTGAATCTCAATTAATTGCATGATTGTCCATAGTTAATCACAATTAATCACACATTTTTTATTTAGCGTGTGTTTGGAGCTTTATTTAGCCTCCTATGACACCAATGGGTTCTTTAAATTTTCTATTTTCATATGATACCAGTATCTTCACTCTAGCTTTAAAACTGAGCCCGCTACAACCTCCAAAAGATTGATATCGCAAGTTGCATTAATGCATTAAAGAAATTAGTGGTGTAAAAACAAATTAGCATTAATGCGTTATTATCTCATTAACTTTGTCAGCCCTAATACTAATTAATATTATACTGCTAATAAATCCCCCTAAATGCAACACACTGTTCCTTTAAACAAAAGATACACACTAAATATGTTCAGGTTGAAAATAGATGAAGTCCAAACAGCTTTCAGCTTTGTGACAATGCATTTTCCAGCTGATCCAAGAGGCTTTTTAAATAGTTTAAGTAGGTGAAGAAGGAGGAGAATTTTCTCAACACATAAAGGAAAACTTCCTCCTTCAGATCATCACAAACATTCGACATCAACACATCTGGAGATACGTGGTTTTCACTGGACAGGAAGGGGATGAAAAACTGAAACCTCTAAAGTAACAAAAGCTGTCAGATAAAATGTTTGAAAGCAGAAATGACTAAAAACTGAGTTATGTGAACGCACACAGTCACATTTAAACCAGGGCTGTCAAAGTTAACGCCATAACGCAAATTCATTTTAACGTCACTAATTTCTTTAATGCATTAACGCAACACGACTCTGGATTTTTAGGTTGTAGCGTGCTTGAAGCTAAAGTGAAGATACTGGCATCATATGAAACTATAAAACCTGATGAATCCATTGGTACCAACCATGTCCTACTAGCTTGTCAGGAAGGAGGCTAAATAACGCTCCACATTTACGCTAAATTTTGGTGAGGAAAAACTGACATTGCCATTTTAAAAGGGGTCCCTTGACCTCTGACCTCCAGATCAGTGAATGTAAATGGGTTCTATGGGTACCCACGAGTCTCCCCTTAACACACATGACCACTTTATGATAATCACATGCAGTTTGGGACAAGTCATAGTCAAGTCAGCACACTGACACACTGACAGCTGTTGTTGTCTGTTGGGCTGCAGTTTGCCATGTTAAGATTTGAGCATATTGTTTTATGCTAAATGCAGTACCTGTGAGGGTTTCTGGACAATATTTATCATTGTTTTGTGTTGTTAATTGATTTGCAGTAATAAATATATACATGCATTTGCATAAAGCAGGATATTTGCCCACTCCCATTATCACTCCCTCCAGGAAATACACGACACCGTGGTTCTTCTGTTACTGATGGATTTATTCCTCTCTTAACTGCACCTCATCAACATCACCGTCATCAAATCCACCGTCGAACTCGCTGGCTGCACACAACCGAGAGGGAAATGAGTCCACTTGAGCACTGTTTCTTAAAAAATATGGGCAATGCAATCATCTTAAACTTAAACTTAAATATCTGAGCGGAGAACAAAATCTTCTGCTGCTTCACATGTCTTCTTGAAGGAAATTACGTCAACTAAATGTGTCCCCGCACAACATAAGAAACAAAACATTTGCTTCTATGTGTTAATACAAGCAAATCAATATTAAAGAAAAGAAATTGCAGAAATACCATTATGTAAACAAACATTTCAAATAATTATAATCATTATGGCAGTTAAACCCATGTTGATAAGAGTATTGAATACTTGACAAATCTCTCTTTAAGGTACATTTTAAACAGATACAAAATGTGTGATTAATTTGCGATTAATCGTGATTAACTGTGGACAATCATGCGATTAATTGCGAGTAAATATTTGAATCGATTGGCAGCCCTAATAAAAACACATCATAATTTAGTTATTGATTATATTTTGCGTTATCAATCTGAATCTGCAAAGTAACTAAAGTTGTCAAAACAATATAGTAGAATAAAGTGTACAATATTTCCCTCTGAGGTGTAGTGGTATATAAGTATATGTAAAGTAGTATAAAATGGAAATACTCAACTAAAGTACAAGTACCTCAAAATTGGACTTAAGTGAATGTACTTTCCACCACTGTTTTGGGGCTGTGCAAAGATAAACAACAGCAGCCATCATGAGCTCAGTAAAGTCTTGTTACTTTATCAGATTTGTGCGTCCAAGTCTGTTTGATGTGAATTCAGTTTGATCGCTGTCATCCATTAAAGTAATCAGAGTTAAGATTCCCAAAGTTTAACCAACACACACACACACACACACACACACAGTGTAATCATGTGTTGATCAGTGAGAGTGTTTGTCCTCGTCTCATCATTTGCATTTCGTCGAAGCAGCAGCTCAGCAGATAATCAACGTAATGACTTTTCATCAGAGCGCTGATCTAAAGATCCACATACCCCACAGTCATTGTGTGTGTGTGTGTGTGTGTGTGTGGTTCTCTCTCCCTTATAAACATGTCTACCAGTGTATGAATCTGTTATTTCATCCAGCTCCCTGCAGCAAAGAGTCCCATATTTCAGACTTTGTGAATCATTGAATCCATCAGGACTCAGTGTGGAGGCGCAGCAGTTGATGTCTTTTTTTCTGGCGTGAACTTGGAGCTTTGAGGTGTTTCCTGCAGGTTTAATCAACCCAGAGTTAAAGAGTCAAAGTACTTGCGCCAGGTAAAGGTATCTGGATGGTGAACAGGAGAATGTTTCCCTCAGTGCATCAAAACTTCTGAAGACAAAAGCCAGGAGCTGTATTACCCATCAGCCCCCAAAAGGGTCAACAGAGTTTGGCGGCAGTTTCTCATCCGACTTCGTTGGACCTTTTTGTGGTTCTGATCCAGGTCCTGGATTTACACTTTCATCTTCTCAAGACTCGTTCAGGTACAGAGAATCCCTTCTCTAAGAATGAATGTTATTGAGCATACAAGTTATTGAAACATTGGACGAATGTTGAAATGTTTCAGTCATTCAATCTCCTTCAGTCGATTTTAAAAACTGAACTTTAAGCACTTTTTGTAAAGAAATCTGTCTTTTTTTTAATCATGCTTTTTTATTGTTTCCTTAAAGGGACTATTTGTAACTTTCAGAAATGCTTCTTAACAGCGACACCTGTGGCCGTGAAATCAACGAAAGTCAGCGTCGGGCTCGCGCTTGCTCGCTCTAAATATACCTGAACGAGTGTCGCTCAAAACAGTGAGGCGACACACGTCAGCTAAAACCACAATATCACTCTATAGTTCACCTGCTTGGCAGTAATGTTAGCTGACCAGACGAAGGTCTCTCCATGAACATGATTTAGATCTGATCTTAGTGTTGGCTTTTACTGCCTCAGCGCAGGCTGATGCAGCGGGGCTCTGCAGCGTGGGGGCCCTGCTCTCTCCGCCCGCAGCCGGAGAGAGCAGGGAGACACCGGCACCCGGTCGGTAACGAGACGATAACGCTACTAGCTGAGGAGCTCCGTCACTTCACAAGACACGGGAAACCTCTGTTGGTCTGGAGGAGCTGCATCATTTTTTTTCTGCACAAACGTCCACTGAATATTCACTAGATATTCTCAGAGCTAAACTAACTCTTCTGCAGTGAGGAGTGAGGGCGCGTTCACGAGCTGAGAACGCGCGCGCTCTCTGAGCGAAGGCAGGCAGGCAGAGTTGGAGAGGCAGCGGCCACACGCGAACGCTCATATGTGAGCGCGCATGTGTGGCGACCCGCTACATTTATACGCTTAAAAAGTTACAAATAGTCCCTTTAAGACAAAAGACTACAACAACCTAAACCACAAAAAAATTAAATAATATGTACATATAACAGATAGTAACTGAAAATTGAAAAACAAGCTATATTCAAAAACAAAGGAGAGGAAAAAGGTAGTAATAATAATAAATATAAATAAATCCAAATAAATAAATAAATGCACATACCTACTTGTATCCCCATGGTAGAAATCTGTCTTTTTAAATATTTGTTTAAGCATGTGAAATCTTTAGTAGATAGCAACAGTGGAAAGATGAGAGGAAATGATGGGAGAGAAAGATGTGGAATCGCACAAGCCCGACCAGATGTGAATCGAGGTTGTTGCAATTCAAAGTCATCACCACATTTCCTCCATATACAGTCTGTCAGCAGTGTGCAGGTCCAGTTCATATGTCAGCTGCAGCTAACACTTATTCACCAAAAAAAGGGGAAATTCATGCCTATGTACACGAATCAAATAGATCAAAATTTCGTGACTATTTCACAAACTGCCGTGAGACTGTGGTGAGCATTTAGGACAGGGGTCAGCAACCTTTACTATCTAAAGAGCCATTTTAGTCAAAATTAAAAAAAACAAATCTGTCTGAAGCCACAAAACATTTGATCATTGTGATGAAGGTAACACAGTTTATAGTCTAAGTATATAGTATATAAGTCTAATGCAGTGAGGGCCAAAGAGACAATGTACTACGGAGTATTAGGGCCACATTGAGGGAAAAAACATCTGAGATTTACAGAATTAAGACAGAATATTATGAGAAAAAAGTCGTAATGTTACAAGAATAAAGTCATAACTTTACGAGAAAAAAGTATATTACAAGAATAAAGACATAACTTTTCTTTTCTTTTTTTTGTTTATATATGTTGTTGCTATTGTCTGTATGTCCCTTTACATGTATGTGTATGTATTCCTTTAACCTTAAATTAAAAAAACAACAACTTTATAATATTGACTTTATTCTTATAATACTCTGACATTTTTTCTCATAAACTTTTGACTTTATTCTCAAAATCTCTCTTATTTTTTTCCCCTCAATGTGGCCCTAATACTCCGTCGTACCGTCGTACCATAGACCTACAAAAATGATAAATAAAAATGAAAATGTAAACACAAAACAGTTATTCATTTCCATTTTTAAAAATCCACAGGGAGCCACTGGAGAGGGGCTAAAGAGACGCATGAAGCCTCGAGCACACTGCCCGCTTCATGCTCGCGTGACGACAGCATCGCGTGTTGTTTTTTATTTCGGCGTCCATGTTAACAGGTTAGAGTGGACACACTGCCCGCATGATATGCACGTCTATTTTATAGAATAGAAGGCTCGCCTATTTTACACGCGAGCCACTCGCCTCTCAGCTGCGTGTCCCAGCAGCAACAGACAGTGAAAGTGATCTATTGACAGTATATGAACATCATACCAGCAAGATTACTACAGTTTCCATGTCTAGACATCTGTAGAATATGTCACAGACAGTGAAAGTGATCTATTGACTGTATATTAACTTCATACCAGCAAGACTTTACTACAGTTTCGAGGTCTATCTGTAGAATATGTTACGGAGATGAAAAAAAAGTAAAGTTAAGTAAACTTGTTTTTAAATCAACACTTCCTGCTTTCATTTCAAAATAAAAGCCCTCAGGCGTTTTTTCTATAGACAGAATCCCTTAATTTGTTAACACGAGGCTTTTATTCTGAAATATGAGCAGTCAGTGCTGTGGAAAACGCAGTCACTTTGGGGGCTCCAAAAATTGATAAAGTGTGGGGTTTAAATCAACACTTCCTGCTTTCATTTCGAAATAAAAGCCCTAAAGCGGGTTTTCTTTGCACAGAATTCCTTCATTTGTTAACACGAGGCTTTTATTCTGAAATATGTGCCGGACAGTGATGTGGAACAAGCAGAGAGTTGGAAAGCATCATAAATGAATACAGTATGGAGTTTTAATTGTGGATTATTACTATTATTTACTAATTACCACACGTTTCTGAACCTTTCTCTGTCTAAAATAAATATAAATTATATTTATCATGAAGTTAAATGGCCATTAAAAGGCAAACTCTATGTAGAAAAGAAAGGGCTGACAGCAGCAACAGAAACACAGCTGACAGGTAGCTGACACTCTCCCGACAGGCAGCTAACTCGCGTCTAGTGTGAACACCCTAGGTGGGCATCACGCGGCCACGACGTGACGCTGCAGTCAGGCGAGCCTGAAGCGGGCAGTGTGCCCCAGGCTTGAGGCTCTGGAGCCGCAACGTATCTTGGCTTTACACTTGCAAAGTTATTGCACTTACTAACAGCAACAGGCGTAGTCAACTAGTCTCCACCGCAGCCTCTCTGATCAGCTGTTCACTGACGCTGTGTGTGATAGCAAGGCCTATAGGAAGGAGGCTGGGTCACGGGGTATAACACATGCACAGTGTTACTGAAGCTGCGGCTGGCGTTGCGATTGGGTCCTGAAGATATGGCGCTTACTCAGCCTCCTTCCATAGGCCTTGAACAGCAGCAGGAAGAGGCTGCAGCTTTAGCTTCGGAGCTATTATGCCCTGATATCGCCATTCAGTTTTTTGTCTCGACGATGCATATCGTCACGTTTTTATATCGCGATATTTCGTCACACCCCTAATAGTTATGGCACTGACTTTGAATAGTTAAGGTTAGGCATTGACCTTGAATAGTTAATGTTATGCATTGACCTCAAATGGTTAAGGTTAAGCATTGACGTGTTGTATCTGTGATATTTAGAACTACAACTGCGAACTGCATTTCCCATGTGTACTTTCATGACAAAGCACAGGTGTGCACATTTACCTTGTTGAAAGTCTAGACTGAAGATTTTATCGTGAAATACTCGGACTTGACCTGGAATGGCAGCATTTTTCTTTTTCTTTTTAGGTAACTATAACTGGAACCATACTTTCCGTGGTCAAAGTTGTCATGCACAAATATTATCGTAAATAATAATTTGAAAAGAAACATTGGCATTGAATGTTACAAAATGTTGTACTCAGGGTTTTGCAGTGATGGTTTGATGATGGTGATTGTCTTTATCATTTAGCCGTGGTGGAAGAAGTACTCAGATCTTTTACTTAAAGGGACTCTATGTAAGAATCACAAATTGCTTGTTAACAGCGACACCTGTGGCCGTCAAGTAAACGAAAGTCAGCGTCGGGCTCGCGCTCGCGCACGCTCTACATAGACATGAACGAGCATCGCTCAAAACAGTGAGGCGACACACGTCAGCTAAAAGCACAATATCACTCTATATTTCAGCTGCTTGGCAGTAATGTTAGCTGACCAGACCAAGGTCTCTCCATGAATCAAAGCTGATTCTAGTGTTGGCTTTTCCTGCCTCAGCCTCCCGACCACGGCCGGAGGGAACAGGGGAGACGCCGGAGTTTTGGTCGGAGACGATAACGTTTCTCTCTGCTGAGCTCCGTCACTTCACGGAAGACACGGGAAACCTCTGTTGGTCTGGAGGAGTTGCAGCAGTTATTTCTGCACAAACGTCCACTGTACATTCACTAGATATTCTCAGAGCTAAACTAACTCTTCTGCAGTGTGGAGTGTGTGCATATGCACGTGAGAGGTGGAGCGAGAGAGCGAGTGAGAAAGAGCGTGGTGTGTGAGTGAAGGTGTCTTCTGACCACGGTCTGGAAGCTGAAGCAGAGTCTCTGTTTTCAGACTTTAGAAAATCTATCCCGTGACGGGAGACTTTGACCAATCACAGGTCATTTAATTTAGAGAGCGTTCCTATTGGCTGTGCTCCGGTCATGTCACCGGAACTTGGCGTTCATCACCAGATTTCACAATGGAAGCGGCGTCACAAACTTTCTCATTTTACAGCTAAACAGTGCACTACAAGATGATTCTGAGAACATCTGAGGAGAGAAATAGGCTCTCATAGCAGCTGCACAGCAGACCTCAGATCAGCTCTTACTGCTTGTTTTCCTCCGGTCTGTGAAATCTTACAGATGCCATTAGGAGCACCGGAGGACACAGAGGAACATGATATTTTGGCTGGACTGCGAGGGGGCCAGCCCTACAAACACAAAAGTCTGTCACTGAGTGACTGGGTGACCGACTGACTGACTGAGTGATTGACTGACTGACTGACTGACTGACTGACTGACTGAGTGATTGACTGACTGACTGACTGACTGACTGATTGACTGACTGACTGACAGACTGTTGGAGTTTCCTCATTGGCCATTGCTCTTTCAAAATGAAAAGGCGGAGAACAGTTCTGTGTTTACGTCTTCTGGGGAGCGTGTCAGTGGTTCAATGTATCATTACATAGTGCTGTTGTTGTGCATGTGCTTTTGTTTATGTTCGTTTAAGTTACGTTATGTTGTGCTTTGTATTGTGTTACGTGCATTCACACCAAGCGCGAAGCAAATTTTCACCTGTCTTTCCTCCTGACTGTATCTCACAAGCCACACGTCGCTACTGTGGGATGAACCCAAAATAATAATAATAATAATACAATAAACGTTTGTTATTGATGTTAATATAAAGTATGTCATGCTAAAACATTTTCACCTTGTATAAAACTTATAATATACTGACCAGTAAATATTACCATTTACTATTACTGATGTCATTTGCTTCATTACACGTTGTCTTTCAATCAAACATTAAGATATAAGTGGAAAAAAAACTGTTCACAGAACATGATAGACATGACCACTGACTATTTGTGTAACAATTTAGCCACAAATTCACATAATGACCATATACGGTCCAGACATATACTCGGTTTGGACCGAGTCTTGTTTCAGGTTACCTGTTTCATGTACTACTCTCAGGATATAGCGACCGTTTTATAAAAATAACTTTTTTTAATCATATTTGCTCCAATCTCGCCTACATCATCTTTAATGATCTGAATCTGTAAAGTGTTAGATAAATATAGTGCAGTAAAAATATCATTTTTTGTTTCTGAGATGTAGTGTAGTGTAGAAAATTTAAATAGTTGCCTAATAAAACTACAGGTAAGCCTAGTTGTTGGCTACTTAGTTACTTTCCTCAACTGTCATTTTGCAAATATGTCAGGGGTCAGTTTGGCACCTTGAAATGTCAAAAGTCAAATTCTGTTTATTTTGTTTTACGTTGTGTTTTAATGTTGACCTAATGTACCTTTAATTCCACCTGCTGCACACCTGCTGCATTCGGGCAACTGTCAGTCATCTCTCTCTCTCTCTCTCTCTCTCTCTCTCTCTCTCTCTCTCTCTCTCTCTCTCTCTCTGTCCTCCTTCAGACAGAGCGCGTGAGGAGGAGCGAGGGAAAGGAGGCGGAGGACGATGAACGTCGGGAAGAGCGAGCTGCTGCGGTCCGCGCGCCAGGGCATCATCTTGTGCAGCGACCACGAGCCGAACTGCACGGCGCGCACCACGGAGACCCTGGCGCTGACAGCGGCATCCGCGTGGATCGGCAACGGCTCGGCGGTGGATGCGTCCCGGTTCGTGGAGCTCCAGCTTCCCGCCTCGGCCGCCCCAACGGTGAGGAACTTTTCCTGTTTTTATCCTTTGCTGCGTTTGAAAGGTCGGGGAACGGCTCACTTTAGTTGAGAGTTTGTAAACGAACTTCATATAAAATATTGATAATTTAATATTTACACGCTTATTGGCAAAATAATGTCTATGTAGAACGCAATTTACTACTTAAAAGGCACCGAGAGAAGCGTTTATTGCATTTGGCATACACATAATTCATCAAACAGTGAAGAATGTAATGACTGTGTCTCTTTTGAGAGTTGGTATACCCGAATTCTGTCATCCAAACACGCGTTGGATGTGGCAGCGACCGCTGTGAAATAACTCCAGTTATTATTATTATTTTTAAAGAAACGCTTCAGTGGTAATTTAAATAGTGCCGAATTGAGTAATCAGTCATATTGATCGGAAAAATAATCTGATTTAATATTTTATAGAGTACCTACTATTGTCAGTAAGCAAATAAATATTAAATCTACATTTTTCCCACGGAGTTCGGCGCGCCCTCCAACACCTATCGAGGTTATTTTCTCAGATGTTCAAAATGCAGCTTCTTACATTAGAGGACATATATTGTGTCACATATTATTATTGACAATATCATCAGGTCATAGACTACTTATTTATCAGAATGAAACTTGAATGGCCTATTCACTTTGGCAACAGAGGAGAAGAAAAACAGGGGATCACATCACATTGAAAACACTACAAACACATGATAAACAGAGAGTTTACATTTCGGATTGATAGTTTGAAAATAATTGTATGTATATTATTTCAGCCTATGATGATATTTGATTAAAAAGAAAATGTGAATTGTGGTTTTGCTGTGTGTGAGTTTACAACTCTGTTGCTAGTGTGGCAAATACATATTAACAGCACACTACAAGGCTATAATTGGTTAGTGTTATAAATACTGTTCTCAAATCCTCTATTGATTTCTGCAGACCTTACAGATTTCAGTTTATCTGCATTTGCAATTTGGTGTAGTTATCTAACTGAGATACTTTGACAGAGAAAATGTGATATGCTGACTGCACAATGTGTGTCTTAAACGCATCAGCATGAAATGCATGAATGCAACTTTCTTCCTCCTGAGGGCTTCGTTTGCTTCATCAGACAAACTGTGCTGCTGTTTGTGCCGCCTGGGCTTCATGTAAACACTTAACACTCGGCTGCACAAGAAAAAATATGTGAGGTTGTGTCTGAAGCTAGATCAGTCAGAGGCGGCTGCTGCTGCTGTGTGCACACACACATCCACTCACACAGAGATTAAGGGATGCAGTGTAGAAATGTTTCTCCTTCGCTCTGCTTCACCGACACCTCGGAGCTTCACGCACGTCAACGTCACGCATCACAGCTGAAAGGTTGCCTTTATTATCTCCTCCAGCAGTGAGGTTACTGTACACACCTGCAGGATGTGCTGGTGGTGATCAGGTGGAGGATTGATAACACACTTCCTGAGGATCGTGCTGTGTGCCTGTGTATTGATTGTGTATATCCCAGTTGCTGCGTATTGTTTGAACAAACACATATTGACGTCAGAACGTTCATCCATGCGTCTGCAAATGTTGTATTGATTCAACATTGGGGCACGTGTTGTTTTTATAAAGCTGTTCTATGTAGCTTTCAGCTGTGGTTGTCTGCACGCCAACTTTCCACTGACTGTTTGGGACATCCGGGTTCTAAAATGACAGACACAGACACCACCATCAGGCTGATTTTATTCAGCTATTATCAGTCCATGGCATTCCGACACTGAAGGTCTCCCTCACCTGCTCAATAACACTAATAATGAAAACAAATACAGTAAATTATAATACTAAATATTAGGGCTGTCAATCAATTAAAATATTTAATCGCGATTCATCACATGGTTGTCCATAGTTAAACTTAAAGGGAGATTTGTCAAGTATTTAATACTCTTATCAACATGGGAGTGGGCCAATATGCTGCTTTATGCATATGTATGTATATATTTATTATTGTAAATCAATTAACAACACAAAACAATGACAAATATTGTCCAGAATCCCTCACAGGTACTGCATTTAGCATAAAACAATATGTCAAATCATAACATGGTAAACTGCAGCCCAACAGGTTCCAGCAGCGACCAGCCCACCACGGACAACTCTCACAACTCATGCAGTACATTCCTAGTCTCGTTTATCCAGTCGTATGCTCAGTACTTCCAAAACCTGCATTTTCGTCAAAATCTGACTAGCCCGCCGTGACAAACTCGGACCCGGTTTTGCTGCAGCCTTCGACCTGCAGTCTTAGCTCTGGCAGGAGGTGGAGAGCTCCGCGCCTGGCAGCAGCGGTCCCCGCTGGGAGCCATCATCGACACCACGCTGCTGGAGGCCCAGGCCGTATTGCTGGGCCCGCTGGAGGAAAGGGAGGCATGGGAGACCCAGAACCAGGACTGAGCGGGGCAGACTGTCAGACCCTACTGCAGTAAAATGAGAGGTTTTCTAAAAGGGCCTCTGGTGCTCGGAAACACCACCGCTTTTGTCCACAGGGACCTCCAAAATCAACACAAAGTTTGTCGTAGTAGCTTTAATTAAGCTTTTGAATGCAAGACTTTGACTTGTAAACATTGTACAACACTGTGGTATTACCAAAAGTACCACAAGTAAAAGTACTTATCATGCAGAAGGGCCTATTTCAGAACAATATACATATATATCCATCCATCCATTATCTGTAACTGTTTATCCTATTCGGGGTCACGAGGGGAGGCACTGGCGCCTCACTGCTTTGAGGCGGCAGTGCACCACCGTGCAGCTCACTATATATATATATATACAGTACAGTATATATGGATTATAATTATTGGATTATAATAGTTAAATCTACAATAATACATCATCATTTATTAGCTTATTTTTCTATTTATTTATTTTGTATTGATTATCTAAATCTGAAAAATAACTAAAGCTGTAGTTGAGTAAGAAGTACAATCTATCCCTCTAAGACAGGTGTCTTCAACATGTCGCTCACTCGCGACCAGTAGCTTGTGACCAGTAGCTCGCGACCGGTAGCTTGCGACCAGTAGCTCACGACCCGTTTCTGAGTCGCTCGCTAAAGGTTCAAAGAATATATAAACAAATTTGATGGGACAAAGTCACTTAGTAAACCTAAATTTCCATCCAATCCAATTCACAGACATCCCGCCAGCCTTCTGACACAAGGTGATTATTTGCCAATCACCTGTCAATTAAACGAGTTACGCTGCTGCCAAGTTTGGTTACATCAGTGACACTGTAACATTAGGAGATGTTAGCAGGCATCAAGCACACAAGTGTGTGTGTCTCATTGTGAGCGTGTCAGTCAGTAGAAGATGTAACGTCAAGTGCAACTTCACCAAAGTCCACGGCAACTTTTCACGGGACTTTCTGGCTGGTAGCAGTCTACGAACAGAAAAGGTAAAGGAGCTGAAAACAACGCTTAAAAGACGACAGTCTCTGTTTACCGAACTGACGAAGAAGCCCAACGCTGCAACAAAGGCTTCATTTAAAGTGAAGCACATCCTAACGAAGCACAAAAAAACCTTCACCGATGGCGGCATTGTAAAAGAGGCGATGACTGCGGTGGCTGAAATGCTATTCAAGGACCATAAAAGTAAAACACAAATGATGTCTTCTATCAACGATGTACAACTTAGTGCTGATACTGTGGCAAGGAGTGTCTGCGCTGTCTGCGGATGCTGTGGAGCAGCTAGAACGGGACATGGACAGGTGCAGATGGTTTTCCATCCAGTGTGATGAGTCGGTTGACTCCAGCGATACGGCCCAGCTGGCTGTCTTCAATGTCATGAAATCTAAGTTGACAACAAGACTGACAGATGAACATTTAAATGAGTCCATAAGAGTGAACCTATGTGGATCCACTCCAGCATACACCTCTCTTGTTGACTCCATGCAGCGCCAGTCATCTCACTAACTGTTAAAAAGACTGCATATGTAATACATGCATGTGGACTACAGATGATGAAGGGAATGTGAAGGGAAGTGATGTGATAAAGTGATATGTGGAAAGACAGAAAATAAGGACAAGTAAAAAGTAGCAACATTGTTTTCTATGACATTAATCTGATGTGAATTTAAAGGTCTCATATTGTAAAAAGTGAAAATGTCATGTCTTTTATATTATAAAGCAGGTTTAAGTGCTTTATAAATACTGTTAAACCATCAAAACGTTCAATATACGGAGAAACACACACAGCCCGTATTCAGAAATTGTGCGTTTGAAAAAAGCCGTCAGGATTTCTGTCCATTTGTGATGTCACAAATATACAATATATATAGATCATTACACGGTTTTAAACATAAACATTCTAAATGTGTCCCAATCTATTTCCTGTTGCAGTGTATGTAAATAACATCAGCTGACAGGAAGTAAACATGGACCCAAACTGTTGCCTAGCAACGCAGTTCCGTTGCAATTCTGTTGAATTGCACTAAAATGGAGTGTTTCAGACAGAGGGTGAATACAGGTATATTCAGGCAGACAGTATGAGGGAAATAAAGTCGTTGTTTTTTAACATTATAGCATGTTAACATGTTCTCGTAAAAACACAAAATACCAGTATGAACCTGAATATGAGCATGATATGGGACCTTTATTCGTGTGAGCTGACACATTGAAATTGTAAAGAAATGCATACAGAAAAAAAACATGCACATGCTGCTGAATTTAAGATGTTGATGATGACATTTTCTAAATGTTCACACATAAGAAGCTTATTCAGCTGGTTTGGGTGGAGCTGAGCGATGTGAATAAATGTTACTAATAATATAAAATATGAGGAGCTCTCGGCCACTTTAATATAGTCAAAGTAGCCCTCAGAGGAAAAAAGGTTGGAGACCCCTGCTCTAAGATGGAGTGCAGTATACCTCAAAATTGTACATAAGTACAGTAGTAAATGTAAATGTACATAATTGCATTCCACCACTGGATCCTGGCACCTTTACTGTAAGATAAATCTTGATAGATTCAGTTGATGGCTTGCTTTTATTGATTGGTCTATAGCAGCTATCATATGCTATCCAAAGGGACGATTAAAATGTTATTCATGAAAACTCACTTACATTCACAGAAACAAACAATAGAAGAGCAGCTTGTGGTTGGAGGTTGGGGACCTGAATGGTAGCTAGTGTACAGTGCTGCTGTGTTGATATTCAGCTGGCAGGTTGATATTTACTCAGCTGGTTTAGACCTGTTTTCTTTCCCGACAGCGAAGTCACGGCTCGGCTGCCACCATTTGTCTCCGAGATAAGAGCTCAGATCAGAGATGGAGGGAGTCGCTGTCCTCTCCACCACTTTCTCTCCTCCACCTCTCTGTTTCTGTTTCTCAGCTCAGAGTTGAAGGGTCACAGACATATTTTGTCTTTCCCCTCTTATGTAGTCAGGTAGTCTTGGTTTTATTTGTTCAGCTTAAAGCAGCAGTAGGCAGTGTAGGAGCTAAGTCTATTACTTTAGCTACTGAGGTGATTAGCCCTGGACTGACGCGCTTTTCACTGTTGATGTTACCTTTAGCTGCATCTTGTGCTGAACAAAACCGATCCTCCGGTCGCTCATTGGTTTTGGAATAACAGTCCACTTATTCGTGATAGTGCAATAAAGAAGAAAGTCCGGTTTCCATAACAACAAGCCAGAAGAAAGTCCGGTTTCCATAACAACAAGCCAAACAACAACTTGGCGTTCCTTCACCAGTTTTCACAATGGCGGCGGCGTCACAAACTTTCTCATTTTGCAGCTAAACCGTGCACTACAAGATGATTCTGAGAACATCTGAGGAGAGAAATAGGCATTACAGTAACAGAATATTGATTCATATTTGATCAGCGCTGCCTAGTTTGACCGTTTGGTCGGAGTTCAGAGTGATTGACAGCCGGCTCTCATAGACAGCAGTATTACAGCAGACCTCAGATCAGCTCTTACTGCTTGTTTTCCTCCGGTCTGTGAAATCTTGCAGATGCCGTTAGGAGCACCGGAGGACACAGAGGCACATGATGTTTTTCAGGTTACTTGCTTCATGTACAACTGTCACGATATAGTGACCGTTTTATAAAAATAACTTTTTTTTATCATATTTGCTCCAATCTGGCCTACTGATGCTTTAAGCCTGATGAGATATGAGTATGAGGTTTCTGTCACCTTTAGTTACTGTTGCCACGCCTGCTAAGCTTTTGGTTTACTCAAGACACTTTAATGTGATAACGGTGGTAGATTTATCAGTGAAATTATTAGTCATTTTTTAAACAATGTGTCCTTGATTTGAAAAATAAGCAGATTACATTATTAGCTTCTCATTTCCTAATTTTCCCATCTGAAATGGAAATGAATTATTAGCTCCAGATTCTGCCTCTCATAAATTATGTTTGCATTGAATGCAAGTCACAGACTCTGTCATCAGTTTCTCTGAAAGATACATACCCAGCGATGTTTGAAAAACTCCAGAGGGTGGATGTATAAGTTCTGAAGGTATTTATCGTCTGCTGCACGATAAAAAGATTTTAAACACGTTTCCCAAGTTGCGACTGTGTTTCCTGATCGTCGGTGGCTGGGGCTGTCACAATAACTGCAATACTGCAATACCGCGCTATTGACAAGCCAACCGAAGGGGATGGCAAACAAACGCCACAACTGCTATGTTCACGTTGTTTCTTTTTTGAATTCTTTGCAATGGTAGTGCCGTATTTAAACTCTGCTACAAACTGCAGCAGTGTGTCGAGGCGCTGAATGTCGATTCTGCCCTGAGTGCTGCACGTTTGGTGTTTTTCTCACCGAGAATTGAAAAAATTGGGTAAAACGCTGTGCTCGTCACTGTCACTTTTTTACCCAGTCGTGCAATCACAATAGAGAAGGGTAATAGAGCTGAACAACAACAACAATGGAGGAGAAATGAATACACACAGACTGACGGGTCCGTACTCTCTCCCTACGTGCTTCAGGCTGCCCTTCATCCAGAGCGAGTACTCTACTTTGTGCTGACATTTTAACTTATGCGAATATTCCATATCATCAACCAGACACAACCAAAGCATCTCAGCTGAAAAAAAACGCTGCGCCTCACTGTCCTTCTGTGTTGTTCTGCATTTGAAAGGCCCATATCATGCTCATTTTAATGTTCATACTTGTATTTTGTGTTTCTACTAGAACATGTTTACATGCTGTAATGTTAAAAAAAAACTTTTTTTCCCTCATACTGTCTGCCTGAATATACCTGTATTTACCCTCTGTCTGAAACACTCCGTTTTAGTGCATTGCAACGGAATTGCGTTGCTAGGCAACAGTTTGGGTCCATGTGTACTTCCTGTCAGCTGATGTTATTTACATATACTGCAACAGGAAATAAACTGGGACACATTTACAATGTTTACGTTTAAAACCATGAAATGGTCTAAATATCGTATATTTGTGACATCACAAATGGACAGAAATCTTAACGGCTTGTTTCAAATGCACAATTTCTGAATACGAACTGAGTGTATTTCTCCGTATATTGAGCGTTTTGATAGTTTAACAATATTTATAAAGCACTTAAACCTGTTTTATAATATAAAACATGAAAATCTATTTTTTACAATATGGGATCTTTAAAGCCCCCCCTCCAGCTGGTTTTACTGTTTTTTGGTTAACGTTCTATCTCAAACAGAGAATGGGGCTGTGTTTAATAGTCACATGTAATTCATTACCATGGCAACCAGATTGCATCGTTTTTCAACCCATACTTTTCATCAGACCACAAATGAGACAAGAATTATCTCAACACACCGACTCTCTCTCTCTCGCTCTCTTCTTCACCGTCTCCTCCTGGATAGGCGGCCGTCTGGCTGCTGTTGCACCGAGGATGCTGCACCGCTGCACGCCGGCCACAGAGCACCGGAGGACGCGTAGACATCTTACAGAGGTTTGCTGTTTGAAATGCAGTTTCGGGACATTTTGGAGGTGCACTGTCGTCCAGCACCGGCCGCTCTCGCACCGACACCGCAGCGGGCTACACTGTGATTAATTTATTTCTCTAACAGGACTTTTCTCTGGTTTTCTCTTGAGCTGAAAGTTGTGCTCCACGTCATTCAGACCTGATAGAGGCCGGCAAACCTCCGGTATTGGCTGCTCTCTGTTAATTTATCTCCAGGAGGAGGAGACGGTAAAGAAGAGAGCGAGTGAGAGAGACAGTCAGTGTGTTATTTTGTTTAGTCCACTGCATTGATTCACCCGTTCACTGCGCACACAAATGCCATTGTAAAAGTAAACACACTAAGCTAAGGTGGAGGAAACTAAAAATTAAATGAAAACCGTCAGTTAGCTAATGCAACAAGTTGGGCTAGCTAACTACATCTAACTAGCTAACTAACTGCTGCTGCTCAGACATAAACTAGCATGAGTGCACCTGCAGCCTGGAAGATGACCTTTGACCTGCAGCATCTGCTATAGTCATAAGTCATATTCCCATTTCAGCAACTACCTCCTTTTTTCTTTTTTTTTTACTTTGAGCACAAAATTAAGTTATTTGTCAAAAGAATTTGACAGTGTGAAACAGTGTGACTAATCAACTTAGTCAGGAGAGGACTCAAATAAATATGAAATATCATAGAAATGCCAAAATACTGGGAGGATAGGGCTTTAATAATACACAAGTATTTATTGAGTTTTAAATTCCATCATCTTTGTCATTTAAAAACAACAATATACCTAATAATAGCCTAACAATAAAGCTTAATTATAGCACTAAAATCAGGATAAATTAAGTAATTTGCACCAAAAAATATAAATAATACTGCTGGGACAATCATTGTCACCGCAGGGGAAATCCCTTCACCGCGAAAGCCCTTTCTGTGGCTACCTGGACATAAATACCTGAACTATCTGCATGGATAGATACCATGAGAGGGAAGTGTTTTGTTTTATTTTTTTCATTTTGGATGAACTGACCCTTAAAGGGAATGTTTGTAACTTTTTAAGCGTATAAATTTACCGGGTCGGGACACATGCGGCTCGCATATGCGAGTTCGCGTGTGGCCGGAGCCTCTCCTCCTCTGCCTGCTTGTCTTCACTCAGACAGAGCACGCGTTCTCACTCTGCTCGCTCCACCTCTAGACGTGAACGCGCGCTCACTCCACACTGCAGAGGAGTTAGTTTAGCTCTGAGAATATCTAGTGAATGTACAGTGGACGTTTGTGCAGAAATAACTGCTGCAGGTCCTCCAGACCAACAGAGGTTTCCCGTGTCTTGTGAAGTGACGGGGCTCCACAGCGAGTTACGTTATCAGCGGCACCCGGTTGGAGACGGTAACGTTTCTCTCTGCGGAGCCCCGTCACCGACCCGCTTTTCCTGCTCAGCCCTCCGGAGAGGGAGACACCGGAGGCTGAGCAGGAGCCAGCATTGATTCATGGAGAGACCTTCGTCTGGTCAGCTAACATTACTGCCAAGCAGCTGAAATATAGAGTGATATTGTGGTTTTAGCTGACGTGTGTCGCCTCACTGTTTTGAGCGATGCTTGTTCATGTCTATGTAGAGCGAGCACAAGCGCGAGCAACAGGATGCTGACTTTCGTTGACTTAACGGCCACAGGTGTTGCTGTTAACAAGCATTTCTGATTCTTACAAACAGTCCCTTTAAGATTACATTCAGACAATAATAGATGAGATTGACCTGTTCAGTGAAGGAAACAACCTTCTCAGTATCATATAGTTCATAATCTGTTAATTCCAGGTGTGATGGATGGAAAGATTCATATCATCTTAGAAGTTGTTTGATTGGTCATGTGAGGGTTAAAACACTGTGTGGACAGTAAAACATAACATCCAGTGAATTTGTGTTTAATAACCTTGAATGACGGACTTTGGCTGACATGAGGCGTCCATGTTTCTTTGTTTTGAAGCACAGTGTTATTAAGAGCCAAGTCAGACGTGACTACGACTTGGATGTTGACGTGAACGCTGTTTACACGTTGGAAGCTGGTAATTAACTGATAGAACACGAGTGGTGTATTATTTATTTTTCCTGGTCTGGTTTGTATTGGCTGGTGGGTGTGTTGTTCAGGGAAATTCTCTCCTATCACTGTGGGAAATCTCACTTAAGAGACACAGTGAAGTGCAGTGTGTGTGTGTGTGTGTGTGTGTGTGTGTGTGTGGGGCCCATACTCTGGAGGATCTTCAGACTGTCCTTGGTGCGGCGGCGAAGGATGGAGCTGACTGTCAACACCACCAAGACAGAAGTGGGTTGCCAGTAGGGATACTCATTTGGAAAAAGTTTCTTAACTGATAACCGACCCTCGTTAACCGATTATTAACCGTAAACCGACAAGATTTGTGCCTCGCGCTAGCTGTAGTGTGTGAGCACAACAGACAACTGAGACCCCAGTTCACCGTCAGGGAGCGTTAACTTAGCAGCTACGAGGCTGCGTGTAGTGTCGCGGACATGCAGCCACTTTCCCAGTAAAAGTCTCCACCGCACGTTTAGTTTAGTTTAGCAGGTTATCAACTGTGTGTCTGACCGGCGTAACGATACTCTGTTTGTCCGGATTAACGATAGCGATTACTACGTTAGCAGCTCTAGCATTGCCGGAGGCTTCTTGCTCGCTGCTGCCACACATACAGTCTGTCAGCCGTAACTTTAACGAGTGTCCGTGTGTGTGTGTTGGCGGTGAGTGTGAGGTTGTTGGTGGCATTCTAGCTGTGAACGTAGGTGTAGCAGTGTGTGTACAGTTTATTTGTCAACTCCTCCGCTCCGCTCAAGCGAGCCAGAGACCGGAGCCGTCTTCCTGTATCCTGCAACTCCGGCTCCGCTCTTAAGGTGGGCTGTTAAGGTGGACCAGTTTTTCTCCTTAAAGAGACGAGCTGCTCCTCTGAGCCGCTCAGCTTTTGAGTTAATTATTAACATTTCTTTTAACCGATAGCGTTAATCTGTTAAAATGCTTAATGTCGGTTAACGGTTAATTATTAACATCCGTATTTGTCAGTGGAGTACCAGTGTGCCACCCACTTTACCTGCCTTCACTGTTGGTGATGAACAGCTGTCAGTAGAGCAGTCTCTCAAATATCGCGGCAATAGCGGCGGCATTGACAACGACATCCAGAGTCCCATTAAACCGGCATTAGCTGCTCTTGGGAGACTTTGGAAACAACCTTCATCCCTCCACAAAGGTCACCGTATAGCAAGCCGTCTGTGTCACCATCCTCCTCTATCCACCTTACGCTCGGAGGCGTTACTGTGGAAATGATTATGGGTGTAACTTCCGGTGAGGTAGCAGAAGTAGCAGTACACTAGTTAGTCCCATAGGCTAACCATAGTGGCTTACTGCCAGCGGCGCTTCTTTTGAAAAGTAATTTGCATTCAGATCCTGCTTTATTTTTGAACAGATATTTAACTAACGTTAAATTTGCATTTTCTAAAATGTCCTTAGCTCTGGTACTTGTTGCGCTGACGATTTTCTGGACTGGAAAACAAATTCAAAATCCAAGTTCCAACAATATTCTCCCCTGTCATGTAACATTGTGGGGACATCGACTAAATGGAAGTTTGAATCATTTCATTCTTCAAAAACTATTTAAAATGTTAATAATACTTTTGGTGTCTGAATTATACTGTTTAATCCTTATTATAGACGTTATTGAAGGAAAGAACATCAATATAATAGATACAGTCGCAGTTACTCTCCAACTTACAGTCTGACTTGTGTTCAGCTGCTGCCTAAAGGCTGCTGGAGGTCATAAATTGGTTCCAATTCAGAGACATTTGTTGGAGAATCGGTCCAGATAGATAGATAGATAGATAGATAGATAGATAGATAAACAGCTTTATTGATCCCTGTGGAGAAATTCAATTGCCACCAAGTCAAACAACAAAACCACAGTATTTACAATACACCAATAAATAAATAACATCATAAGAAGCCCTTTGAGACATAATCAACAGCTGAGAGGTACCATGGATCTGGACAATATCTAAAAATGTTCATTAAAAAATCTGACTACTACTGGAACAAAAGACCTCCTGAATGGTTCAGTAGAACACTGAGGCATCACTAGTCGCTCACTGAATGAGCTTCTGAGTCCGTTAAAAACACCATATAATGGATGGCCTTCAAAATGCAAAACTGTTTTTAGTTTGCCCCTTGTCCCCTTGTCCATCCCTTTGATAGACACATGACATGTCAACAGACAAACACTGGAGCTGTTTCCTGTCAGATAAATGTAGGTTAATGTGACACATTAATGTCACAGTGTAACTGTGAGGCGATGGCATTTTGATGACATTTCAGCGCCGTCTCTTTACTTCCTCCTGTGAGTCAACATGGGATTTGTTGAAAAAGGATGACCTGAAAATGACATTTGATTGTTCTCATCATCGCGTGATGTAGATTTTAGCTTGATATATCAGAGTCAAGATAGGATTCGTCGTAATATGATTAACCCTCTGAGACCCACCATGGAACCAGTTTTTTTAGGGGGGTCCAGGGGTTCTTTAGGGGGCGATAGCAGGTCAACAGTAGATGTCACATAGAAGTGGTGAACATCATCTGAAAGCTAGAACATGAAGATTAATTTGAGATGCAGCTCAGCACTGAGTGTCATATTGATCTAGTCATAAATCAGAAATAAACATTAATTCATTAATTAATTAATTAATTAATTAAAATTATGAAAAATGTATAAGGGCTTAGAACATTATGATGGAAGTATATGATGGCCATTCCCATGCTCTATTATATCTCAAAAGTTGTTATGCTTTTTATGCAGCAATTTTTGTGTTGATACTATTCGTTACACAGATTTGCTGCTAAATTTAAATGTTTTTAACCCGAGAATTGATAAAAAATTATCAATAATCCCTCCAAAATACCACATTAAGACACCAAGACCTTGAGGAACACCACAGAAAAATCCATGCTGTGATTTGGGATCAAACACTTTTGACATTTGGAGATTTCTGAAAGAATTTTGTTTTTCAGCGATCGGATGGCGAGCGACTTCTGTTCTGAAAAACTGCTCAGAAACCCCCTTATTGTCAATCTAGCTAGGAAAGCCATCCATCCTCTGAATGCTCTAGGTCTCTAGTCTGATACATCCATCCTCTGAATGCTCTCGGTCTCTAGTTTGATCCATCACCCTCTGAATGCTCTAGGTCTCTAGTCTGATCCATCCATCCTCTGAATGCTCTAGGTCTCTACTCTGATCCATCCATCCTCTGAATGCTCTAGGTCTCTAGTCTGATCCATCCATCCTCTGAATGCTCTAGGTCTCTAGTTTGATCCATCTTCCTCTGAATGCTCTAGGTCTCTAGTTTGATCCATCCATCCTCTGAATGCTCTAGGTCTCTAGTTTGTGGCTGTAAAGTTTCATGAGGCTGTGATTATCCTAGAGGTTATCACCACAGGTCATTTTATACAGTGAGGTCAATGAAATGTCTCCTATGGGGACTAACATCATCCCACATGAATACAGTTGGCCTCATTGGATCCACAAGAGTCTCAGCTTTACAGTGATACACAATTTATGTAATTCCAAGACTGTTTAGGGACCCCAATATGCAGAAATATTCAAACACATAATTTTTAGAATAGGCGGAAATTAATATATAATAAAGTATAAAAATAAAATATAATTATAATGTAATAATATACATTTATAATGCATTCAAAAACGGCATGGTTTTTGCCCCAAACTGCATGTGATCATCATAAAGTTGGCATGTTTGTAAAGGGGAGACTCGTGGGTACCCATAGAACCCATTTTAATTCACATGTCTTGAGGTCAGAGGTCAAGGGACCCCTCTGAAAATGGCCATGACAGTTTTTCCTCACCAAAATTTAGCACAAGTTTGGAGCGTTATTTAGCCTCCTTCACTACAAGCTCATGTCACATGGTTGATACCGATGGATTCCTTAGGTTTCTAGTTTAATGCGAGTATGTACACTCTAGCTTTAAAACTGAGCCCTAAAAATCACACGTTGCGTTGACGTGTTCAAGAAATTAGTGGCGTTAAAACGAAGTTGCGTTAATGCGTTATTATCACGTTAACTTTGACAGCTCTAGTAAAAACACATCTTTATTCTGCTGCAGTACAATGGAATACTCTAAAGTAAAGTTCCAGTGAGTGATTTGATGAAGGAGAAGGAATTTGATCCTCCATCAAACCGATCCCAGTCTGAACAGGATGAGGATTATGTTGAACTGAAGCTGAACCTGAACTGTGGACAGATGTTGACAGAGTCGTGGCGGGAACACTAAATAACTTCCTGTTGTCAAAACTGATAACTGAAGACATGATTAAGATGTCAGATGTGGGCGGCTGGTTAGCTCAGTCGGTAGAGCGAGCGCCCATGTATCGCCAAGGCTCTGTCCCTTGCAGCGGTGGACCCGGGTTCGAATCCGGCCTGTGGTCCTTTCCGCATGTCAATTCTCTCTCTCCCCCTATCAATAAAATGCTTAAAAAAATGCCCCCAAAAAAATAACATTTAAAAAAAAAAAAAAAAATATGTCAGGTGTGTGTGTGTGTGCATACTTTGCATACCTGTGTGGAAGCAGTATCCCTGCCTGTGTTTTAGGGTGTGATGCTACAGTCTTTTCACTTTTCAGTCATCCAGAAGGCTGTGATGGTCAAAGTCTCCTGAAACATAATGACCAATCAGTGTCTCGAGGCTCTTGAGCAAGGCACCGAGCTGTAGTGAGTGAGCTGCCGTTCCTCTAACGTCCACCAGATAATTTACCTGCTGATGAGAGTCAGATAAATGTAATGAAGTAAAAAGTACACATTTTTTTTAGATTTAGTGGGGTATGAAATAGCATGACATCCAAACCCTTTGAGTAGAGTACTTGAATAAATGTACTCAGTTACATTCCACCACTGGTCATTTTGGAAAGAAATGACAAAAAAACGTATTTTGTCATTTAGTTGGAGGCTGAAAAAGATAAACGGCGCTCAGGAAGTAGTCTCTGAACAAATAAAATGAAGGCATGAAGGGAATGAAGACAGAAAGCAGGGATCAAAAGATCTATTGATAGCAGGAAATATGTGCAGCTAATATATATCATATCACCCCCCACACACACACACAATCACACACACACTGGAGGGATTTGAGGCCATAATGAGATATATGAAACTCAGTTTCATATATGTGATAGTTAATTCCCTGGAGGTGAAGCTGAGGGCTGGATTTATAGAGTCAGAGGATCTTGTTTAACTCTTTTTGGACCAACACTCTCGATTACTGACTTCTGCAACGCAGGTTTAAAGGACCAAACTTCAACTCCTACAAACTTTATTTATTATTTAAAGGGACTGTTTGTAAGAATCAGAAATTGCTTGTAACAGCGACACCTGTGGCCGTTAAGTCAACGAAAGTCAGCGTTCTGTTGTTCGCGCTCGCCCGTGTGCACGCTCTACCTGAATGTGAACGAGCATCCGTCAACACAGTGAGGAGACACAGGTCGGCTAAAACAACAATATCACTCTATATTTCAGCTGCTTGGCAGTAATGTTAGCTGACAAAAAAAAGAACAGTATAAAATATGTCTCAATTCCCTGATTATCAGCTCTTAATTGAAAGATTAGTTTTTCCACTCAAAAAGTGCAGTATTTGGAGGAATACGGTTGGATTTCTGTACCACTGTGTTATTTAAAAAGAATTAATAAATATAATTAGTTTCAGTTACACTGCGCATGTGTTAAACCCCGTACCTCAAGACCCATGTCCTTCCGTGTCCCAGCCTCCTTCAATAGACCTTGATTTCTACAAAAAGATTCACAATCGGCCTCATAACTTATTTCAAATGAACCGAACAATTCATACACGACCCGAACCGTGACTAGCGAACCGAACGGTTCTGACTTTTTACCTGAATCGTTCCATCCCTAGTGTACATTCTACCAGTTGCAGTTCAAATCCGTTTCCACATACAAGTTAACCAGTAATAGCAAATAACTTCACCTCCCAACATACAACGCGGCGTGACGTACATTTACATTCCATGTTTGGCGACATAGCGGCGTGGCTGAAAGCACGGAGGAGTTTGTCCCTAAAAAGAACTCGAAATCCGTAATACGGAACTGGTTTGGATTTTAAAAAAACGACACGACTGCAAACAACCGTCATTTGCAAAATTTGCAAAGATAACGTTCGTACGTCTGATGGAAACACGACAAACCTTTTTAACCATGAAAAGCCCCCAAAAGAGTACGCCGACAGTGAAACGGTGAAGTCATCCAACGTGCGTGCATCAGCTGCAACCACGTGACCAACACAAACAACTCCAACGAAGGCGTTTGAGAAAGGCACTCCGTATGACAGGACAAGGAAGCGCTGGAAAGAGGTAACTGATGCAGTGACATTTTACCTGGCCAAGGATATGATTCCCATAAAAACTGTGGAATACGAGGATTTCAAGAGAATGCTCAAAACAGTTGATCCGCGGTACGAGACACCCAGCTGCAACTATCTTTCCAACACGGCCATTCCACAGCTGTACTCGAATGACTGAAAACAAAATTCAAAACGTCCAGTTTTTTGCAAACAACAAGTGATTTATGGTCTAGTCGCACTTCAGAACCTTATTTGAGTCTGACCATTGATTTTATTAAAGACTGGAAGCTGTGCAGTGCGTGTCTGCAAACAACATACAGTACTTCCACACACAGGGGAACTCATAGCACAAGGCCTGAAGGGAGCGTTTGTTTGTTGGTGACTGAAAGAGGAGAACATGACCTGCATGACCACAGACAGTGGGGATAACATGGTGAGGACCCTGGAGCTCAACAGTCGGACTCGTCTGCAGGGCTTTGGGCACAGACTTCACTTAGCCGTCGGTGAGTTAAACTTAAATAAAATATTCCTGTTGGCATTCAGATAAGGCATTGTTAATTAGAATAACAAAAGGCTGCAGTAATATGAATAAAATGACTAGAGATTACTGTGGGAACACAGGACAGAGTAAAATGATGAAATTGGTCTTCAATTTAATTTACATTTGATTTAATCATACATATATATACAGCAAGATGGATCCTCTCGAATGGTGGAAAATCCATGAGGGAAACTTTCTGAGGGTGAGCCAACTAGCTAGGAAATACTTGTGCATTCCAGCAACAAGTGCTCCCTTTGAGAGAGTATTCAGTACTGGTGGTAATATTGTAACTTGCCAGAGGGCAACTCTGAAGCCAGATAAAGTTGATAAGCTGGTTTTCCTGGCTACAAATCTGTGACTGTGATCTGTCATAGTTTGTCATCTTTTAGAAGGAGATACAAGTTGTAAGGAGATGTGAAACATGTGTTCTACAGCTGCTGGATTTTCAATAATAAAAAAATAGAGATAGAGAGAGAGACTAAAAGAGTTAGTTTACATTTTACCTTTTGAAGCCAATGCTCATTTGGAAGTTATGAAAAAGTCTCTGATTGTACTTGAAGACTAGACCGTGTTCAAATTCCTGTTGAATGTTCATACTTTGCAGAGTTAAGCACTTGATTAAAATCTGTTTGGCCTTAATGATCTGTTATTCTTTTTCCTTATGTTTTATTAGCTAATAGGGCTGGATTTTTTTAAATGGGGAAATTAGTTTGGTTGTAATGTTCAGTAACTTGCAAAATTGTCTTTAAAGCAAGCATGAAAACAAATCGTGATAAGATCGTGGATCGTGATCCTGCCTGAAAAAAAATGTGATATGATATTTTTGCCATATCGCCCCCCCACTAATGAGTAGTTCCATTTTCTACTACTTTATGCTTCTACTCCACGACATTTCAGATACTTTAAATACATGAAGCTGATAATACTTCTATACTTTTACTGCTGATACTTCAAGTGTGTGAAGCTGATAACACTTTGGTACTTTTATTTAAGTAGAATTTTGACTTGTAGTGGAGTATTTTTTAAGGCTGTCAATCGATTAAAATATTTAATCGCGATTAATCGCATGATTGTCAATAGTTCATCGCGATTAATCACAAATTTATCTTACATTTTTTATCTGTTCAAAATGTACCTTGAAGGGAGATTTGTCAAGTATTTAATACTCTTATCAACATGGGAGTGGGTAAATATGCTGCTTTATGCAAATGTATGTATAAATTTATTACTGGAGACTTGTGGATACCCATAGAACCCATTCACTGATCTGGAGGTCAGAGGTCAAGGGACCCCTCTGAAAATGGCCATGACAGTTTTTCCTCACCAAAATTTAGCCCAAGTTTGGAACTTCTTCTCTCTAGCTTTAAAACTAACCTAAAATCACAAGTTGCGTTAATGCGTTAAAGAAATTAGTGGCGTTAAAACAAATTTGCGTTAACGCGTTATTATCCCGTTAACTTTGACAGCCCTAATTGTATGTGTACTTAAGTAAAGGATCTGAACACTTCTTCCACCGCTGATAAAAAAGCTGAAATCAGATGTAAAAATAAGGTTTATTATCAGCTTATGAACATCAAGAGCTGGAGGTTCTTGTCCAACAAAATACATAAACTTTGCGTTCCTGTTGATTGTTATCCAAATAAACTTTTAGATTGATGTTTTTCTTTCCAGGCAGCCATCGGTTTAGTTTAATGCGATCAACTTCCTACAAATACAGTAGATTATCCACGTATTATTGCATTTTATTTTGTGTCAATGTCATGCAGTAATGCTGTTATGGAGAGTTTTTCTAACCGTCCACGCTGATATATTCAAGAACATTCAAAATTAGAAAATTAAAATTAAAGTGAGACAACAAACAATCAGCAAACAGACATGGTGAACAGGATGATCTGAATGCTGTTGGAGTTTCAACATAACAGAGAAGCTGTTGTTTCAAACATGTATTTTGGAGACGAAAATCTGACCTGTGAACGTTTTCTACACATGTAAATACTTTTAAAGGTTAACTAATGAGGCAGATGTGGCTTGTCTGGACCTCGGAGCCACCGGTCCATAGAGGACGTGGGAACAAGTCAAAAGCAAATTCTAAACCTCTCCTCATACTGATAATCTGTAAATAATCCCCCCTGCTGGCCCCAAACATGTGTCTTTCAAACACCAAAGGATCCTGGTGTCATAGAAGCTGCTGTAATTAGAATAAAGTCCTGATCTGTTGACTCTTCTCTGAGGAATGAAGTTCACAGATGGGTCAGGTTCAAGAGGCCTGCTCATAATCCAGCTAACTGAACCAGCGAACCGGTGTTTTTACAGGTTTGATATTATATATATATACAGCATGTTTCTGTCTCTATTCACCATCTTCAGTGGAGAACTGGTCCAGCTGGGTTGTCTTGGTCCAGATTTTTCCACAATCAGTGATATAAAAAAAGTAAAAGTTTTTCATGTTAGTATGCTAATGTTAGCATTCATCCTGGACTGGGGAACAATGAGCAAAGCTTTACTCTGCAGAGCTGGGTGTACTTTAAAGGCCAGGATAAATTTCTGGTCACAGCCCGCGGGCAACTCCAGGGTCTGAGAAGTGAAGCCAATGAGGAAGTGCCTTAAACTTGCATTCTTTTTAATAACCAGCAGGGGTCAACTCCTCTGGTTGCAAAAAGAAGTGTGATTGTATAGAAGTCTATGAGAAAATGAGCCTACTTCTCACTTGATTTATGACCTCAGTAAACATTGTAAACATGAGTTTATGGTCTCAATTGCTAGTTTCAAGTCTTCTTCAATACAGCATGATGTTCATTTAGTAAATGATGGTCCCATTTAGAGTCAAATAGACCATAAAGCAGGGGATGCTTTAGGGCTTTTAGGGCTAAATAAACTTCGTCTTCGCAGGAAACAACTTCCTTAGGCAAGAAAACTACTTAGTTAGGCTTAGGAAAAAGATCAACTTGGTCAGGATTAGGCAACAAAACTACTTAGTTAGGATTAGGCAACAAAACTACTTAGTTAGGTTTAGGTAACAAAACTACTTAGTTAGGTTTAGGCAACAAAACTACTTAGTTAGGTTTAGTAAAAGATCATTGTTTGGCTTAAAGTAACTCCGGAAGTGGCGTTACTTAAGTACATAAGTTACATGACTAATACATCAACATTGACTTCTGGTTTCCAACATTAAGCATTTTAACCGATTAACACTATCGGTTAAAACGGTTAAAAGAAATATTAATAATGAACTCAAAGCTAAGCGGCTCAGAGGAGCGGCTCGTCTCTTTAAGGAGAAAAGCTGGTCCACCTTAACAGCCCACCTTAAGAGGCGGAGCCGGAGTTGCAGGATACAGGAAGTTGGCTCCGGTCTCTCCAGCTCACTTGAGTTGAGCGGAGGAGTTGTAGTTTCATAGCATTTATTCACCGACAAATAAACTATAGACACACTGCTACACCTACGATCACAGCTAGAACACCACCAACAACCTCACACTCACCACCAACACACACACACGGTCTGTTGGAAACTCACTAAAGTTACTCAGACTACGTGTGCGACGGCGAGCACGAAGCCTCCGGCAATGCTAGAGCTGCTAACGTAGCACAAATACACACACTGTTTGTTGGTCACTCGCTAAAGTTCCGCCGGGCAGACACACAGCTGACAACCTGCTAAACTAAACTAAATGTGTGGTGGAGACTTTTACTGGGAAAGTGACTGCATGTCCGCGACACTACACGCAGCATCGTAGCTGCTAAGTTATAGGTGCAACGAATATCTGTTGTGCTCCTGCAGCTGGTACACCGCTGCATGAGAGACACAAATCTTGTCGGTTAACGGTTAATAATTGGTTAATGAGGTTTGGTTATTGGTTAAGAAAATCTTTCAAAATGAGCATCCCTAGCCTGGTCTCATCAGTGCCTGAATTGGACCAAAAAAGGTGCCAGTACCCTACTGTCATTCAGCAGTTTCATGATAACATGATCATTGCATGTGTCTTGGATATATTTATATTTATATTTATACGCTTATCTTGGTAATATATATCATACTTCCAATGTATTTTTGCATGTATTTCTTTACATACATTTCCACGGTTTGTCCATAAAGGTATTTGGTTAATACAAATTGTTTATGTAGCTCTTCAAACAAATCAAATTGCACACAAATATAATATTGCATATATTCTAAAACCAACTGAAAATATTATAAATGTTGGCCTGCAGATTATATTGGATAATGAGAAGGAATACCAAGTCAATAATGTTTGGGCAAGGCTAAGCAAGATGCAGCCACATCAAATGTCACCTTGAAGTAGGATACAGTGTGTCAAATCAACATAAATTGAGTATAAAACATATTATTTCAATTTCTTCCTTTATCTTCTGGAAAATCAACATTCCCCCTTTGCAATAATGGTACATACATAGCATGACAGAATAAAGAGGGAGAAAAGAGAAAGCATGACAATAGAATTTAATTTATTTACATGGTTGCATTGGCTCAGGGCTGAAAACATGCAGGCCTTCAGTGCGTTGTCATCAAAGCAGATGAATGCCATAGTAGAGCAATAGTTGAAGGATGTGCCACCCAGTAGTGCAGCAGTCAGGTGCATTGTGCCCATGGTGCCGCCACAGTAGTTGGCAGCTGACGGGGGAGGCTCGGTGTTGGTTGGTGCCGCAACTAGTACCGACAGCCTCGGAGTCATTTGCACTGCAGCTAGCTTCTAACAGCAACAAACTAATATCCTTAAATTCTGAAGCAAACCTCCGCTAATTAATGCGCTTTGATGCGGACTGAATGAATGAGGAAATAAAGCAGCGTGTCTGAGCGTCGGTGATTGACTGTCGTCTGTGTGTGTGTGTGTGTAGTGGGGGGGAGCGATCGGGATTGTGTACGGATCCTGCAACAGAGGAGGCAGACTTTGTAAGCGACTTTTCAGGAAAGCAAGCCCAAAGTCACTTATAATAAGCAGACTTTGCAACTCTTCTTCTCTCCCTTCCATGCTGGCCTGCACAAGCCCTCGAGCTTCTCAGCCAATCCCAGCGGGATAAATGACCTGCCTTCCGTTTCAACTATACTCTCTCTCACACATACACACGTAGGCAAAATTGTTGGTACCCTTCCGTTAAAGAAAGAAAAACCCACAATGGTCACTGAAATAACTTGAAACTGACAAAAGTAATAATAAATAAAAATTTACTGAAAATTAACTAATGAAAATCAGATATTGTTTTTGAATTGTGGTTCAACAGAATCATTTTTAAAAACAAACTAATGAAACTGGCCTGGACAAAAATGATGGTACCCCTAGAAAAGATGTAAAATAATGTGACCATAGGGACATGTTAAACTAAGGTGTGTCCTGTAAATAGCATCACAGGTATCTTCAAACTTGTAATCAGTCAGTCTGCCTATTTAAAGGGTGTAAAGTAGTCACTGTGCTGTTTGGTATCATGGTGTGTACCACACTGAACATGGACCACAGAAAGCTAAGGAGAGAGTTGTCTCAGGAGGTTAGAAGGACAATTATAGACCTTCATGTTAAAGGTAAAGGCTATAAGACCATCTCCAAGCAGCTTGATGTTCCTGTGACTACAGTTGCACATATTATTCAGAAGTTTAAGGTCCACGGGACTGTAGCCAACCTCCCTGGACGTGGCCGCAAGAGGAACATTGATGACAAATCGAAGAGACGGATAATACGGATGGTAACCAAAGAGCCCAGAACAACTTCCAAAGAGATTAGAGGTGAACTCTAAGGTCAAGGTACATCAGTGTCAGATCGCACCATCCGTCACTGTTTGAGCCAAAGTGGACTTAATGGAAGACGACCCAGGAGGACACCAAATCATAAAAAAGTGAGACTGGAATTTGCCAAAATGCATATTGACAAGCCACAAAGCTTCTGGGAGAATGTCCTTTGGACAGATGAGACAAAACTGGAGCTTTTTGGCAAGTCACATCAGCTCTATGTTCACAGACGCAAAAATGAAGCATCCAAAGAAAAGAACACTGTACCTAATGTGAAACATGGAGGAGGCTCGGTTATGTTATGGGGCTGCTTTGCTGCATCTGGCACAGGGTGTCTTGAATCTGTGCAGGGTACAATGAAATCTCAAGACTATCAAGGCATTCTGGAGCGAAATGTGCTGCCCAGTGTCAGAAAGCTTGGTCTCAGTTGCAGGTCATGGGTCCTCAAACAGGATAATGACCCAAAACACAGCTAAAAACACCCAAGAATGGCTAAGAACAAAACATTGGACTATTCTGAAGTGGCCTTCTATGAGCCCTGATCTAAATCCTATTGAACATCTATGGAAGGAGCTGAAACATGCATTCGGAGAAGGCACCCTTCAAACCTGAGACAGCTGGAGCAGTTTGCTCAAGAGGAGTGGGCCAAAATACCTGTCGACAGGTGCAGAAGTCTCATTGAGAGTTACAGAAATCGCTTGTTTGCAGTGATTGCCTCAAAAGGTTGTGCAACTAAATATTAAGTTAAGGGTACCATCATTTTTGTCCAGGCCAGTTTCATTAGTTTGTTTTTTAAAATGATTCTGCTGAACCATAATTCAAAAACAATAGCTGATTTTCATTAGTTAATTTTCAGTAAATTTTTATTTATTATTACTTTTGTCAGTTTCAAGTTATTTCAGTGACCATTGTGGGTTTTTCTTTCTTTAACGGAAGGGTACCAACAATTTTGCCTACGTGTGTACATATATTCTTCTATTACATACATCTATTTTCTTCTTACATACACATATTATTTATAACATTAAATGTACTTGATGTATGAATGTGTGCATTAAATAAAATGTATATGAAGATGAGAGTAAATGTGTGAATGTGTAAGTGAAAGTATATAAATATGTGAGTGAAAATTCATGTAGTGTTAGGGAATATATATAAAAATGAGGTTAAAATGTATTAACGTGTAAATTAAAATATATAAATATGAGAATAAAAATGTACAGGTGTAAGAATGAAAATAAATTAATGTGCGAGTGAATATATATGAATGTGAAAGGAAAATGTACAGTATGTGTGTGTGAGTGCCAGAATGAATTCTGTCTTGTACGGGCCCCCATACAAACAGCTGACAACCTCGCAGCCAAACTAATTGATGTGGTGGAGACTAAAGTGGCTTGAATGTGTCCATGACAATGCAGGCAGCCCCGTGGCTGTAAGGTAACTCTCCTGGTGTGTGAACTGGGGACTCAGTTGTCTGTTGTGCTCATACAATGCAGCTGGTGATAAATGATGGATCGGGTTATCGTTGCAGCTGGGCAGCTTGTTAGGCACTAAAACCACAGCACAGCTGCATGCAACGCACTAAGCTTGTCATTTAATTGTAATTTTTAAAACAAAATTAGCAACCCCACTTTATACCCTATGACATCACAAGTTTGAGTTTTGGATTTGGGAGCGCGTTCATGTTTACTAATATTTGTGGACTGTCTTAGACTATAGGAATAACATGTATGATTTTTGAAAATGGCCATTGGCCACTGTGTGTTGGTGTATTGTTGGTTTTGTCTGTGTTTGTGTTTAATAGCATAATACAAATATTGTTGAAAAACAAACACCCTTGCCAGCTTGAGTTTATTTCATACATAACCCAAAACAAGACTCGGTCAAAACTGAGTATATGTCTGGACCGTATATGGTCAGTGTGTGAATTTGTGGCTAAATTGTTACACAAATAGTCAGTGGTCATATCTATAATGTTTTGTGAACAGTTTTTTTCCACTTATATCTTAATGTTTGATTGAAAGACAACTTATAATGAAGCAAATGACATTCAGTAATAGTGAACGGTAACATTTACTAGTCAGTATATCATACGTTTTATACAAGGTGAAAAGGTATTAGCATGACATACAGTATGCAAGGTTAAAAATATTTAAGTTTTTTATTAAAGCATGTGTATCAAAAGCATCACTGACGTTGTTGCTGCCGTATTTATTCCTAGATGGAGTGTTAATGGAGTAGCTACAACGTTAGCATATCCTAGCACTGATTGATCCAAACTCCATTCAGAAAACAAGCATTTTAAAAGTTGTTTGCTCGGCGTCATGGTAACAGACCTGACAAAGCATGAAGTTGGTGTTTTTACAAATCAACATCATAATGTTGTTATTTCTGCACCCTTTTGATCCGTTTATTACAATTAAATCACAGCACAATCTGTTTATTTTGGGTTCATACCGCAGTAGCGACGTGTGGCTTGCTAGATACAGATACAGTATGTGAATACAGCTCGCCGCTTAGTGTGAATGCACGGTAACACAATACGAAGCACAACATAACGTAACTTAAATGTCTATAATAGCACATGCACAACAACAGCACTATGTAATGATACATTGAACCGCTGACACGCTCCCCAGAAGACGTAAACACAGAACTGTTCTCCGCCTTTTTATTTTGAAAGCAACGACCAATGAGGAAACTCCAACAGTCTGTCAGTCAGTCAGTCAATCAGTCAGTCAGTCAGTCACTCAGTGACAAACTTTTGCATTTGTTGGACTTGCCCTCTGCGGTCCAACCAAAAATAAAGGCAGTTGTTTTTGGCTGGACCCCACCAACACCCCACCAAAAAAAGGGCGTTGTTCCCCTTTAAGGACTTCAGACAGTGCATACCTAGACTCAGGAGGTGGCAGTACACAATAAGAAGTAAAGGTGCTCATGTGGACAAAATGTAAAAGTAACATTACTCAGTACATGTGAGCATCTGGTCCAGCATTAGTACACGGCTGGAGGTGTTTCATTCCTCTCAGTGTTGGTGGAGTTATTGATCTGTGAGAGGATCAAACAATGACCTGAATCAGTTCTGTAATAATGCCTGTTGTATAAGAGACCATGAACACGCGCACAAGCACACGCACACGCACACACGCACACGCACACGCACACACACATATGGTTGTCATGTGATGCAGCAGTTCAGTCAGCTGTGGCGTGGGAAGCTTTCAAGGCTGACTGATGAAAAGAGGACACACACATAGGAACACCATCTAAATACATGAACACACACACACACCATACTTTTCTTTCTTTTTAAATTGATAGCAGCCACGTTGTTCATAACAGTAGTTTTAGCCTCGTTATCTCAAAGTCACAGCTGCAACTAATGATTATTATTTAATTCTTTCCAGCAATTTACTAATTATTTCTTGTTCAGTTCATTCAGATTGTCTCAGTAAAAATAGTAAATTAGAGTCCAGCCATCCTCGGCTGCAGAAATAAAGAGAAAGTGTTTATACTTGTGTTTTACTGAATTTATTCAGCAGCTCTCTCCGTGTCACTTTGAGTTAAACATTTTGTTTCTGTCTGTAGTAATTTGTCTAATTGTTCATATCCTGAACATTGTAATAATCAATTTGGCAAAAGCACAAGTAAGCTTTTAGGGATTATTTTTTATTATTTTATTTTATTGACATCCCTCTGTAGAGTCTGGTGCTGTTTGATAGATTGACAGATGTTTGTAGTTTCAGCTTCACATGTGAGTCTGTATAATGTAAAGTCATGTTAGGCATCATTACAAATATGGTTTAAAGGGACTGTTTGTAAGAATCAGAAATGTCTTGTTAACAGCGACACCTGTGGCCGTTCAGTCAACGTAAGTCAGCGTCCTGTTGCTCGCGCTTGTGCTCGCTCTACATAGACATGAACGAGCATCGCTCAAAATAGTGAGGCGACACACGTCAGCCAAAACCACAATATGACTCTATATTTAAGCTTTTCCTGCTTCAGCCTCCCGACCGCGGCCGGAGGCAACAGGGGAGACACCGGAGTTTTGGTCGGAGACGATAACATCTCTCTCTGCGGAGCCCCGTCACTTCACAAGACACGGGAAACCTCTGTTGGTCTGGAGGAGCTGCAGCAGTTATGTCTGCGCAAACGTCCACTGTAGATTCACTAGATATTCTCAGAGCTAAACTAACTCTTCTGCAGTGTGTAGTGTGCGCGCATGCACGTGAGAATTGAGCAAAAGAGCGAGAACGAGCGCGGTGTGTGAGTGAAGGCAGGCAGAGGAGCAGAGTACAGCAGAGACTCCGGTCCTGGAGACCAAAGCTACGGTCTCCCCCCGCGTCCTCCGACCGCGGCCAACACTGTTTAACAGACGGGCTTCACTAGATACAACCAAGAGGTTTTGGTGCTTCACTGTAGTTTGTGTTGGAGTCTGAGTCTGAACAGCGTAGCCACACGCGAGCGCGCATGGGACACCGACCCGCAATGATTTATACGTGTAAGAAGTTACAAACAGTCCCTTTAACTGATGTAATTGTTATGATGTCATCTTTTGTCAAAGTATTGATTCATGTTTTTACAGGGTTGTCAGCAACCTTAACCCAAACCATTAGGAATAGGCTGAGATGTTAAAGCAAAGAAACCAAAACGAGAGAAATAACAGGGAATTAAAAATTGTTGTTTAAATAAAGGTAGTTTGACTCTTATAGGAGTGATAATATAATTCAAAATAAAGATTCTGATATTTTTGTATATATACCATAATTCCCCTCTATAGTAATGGAATATTTTCATCCTTTGCAGATCTTTGCCCGGCCTTGTACACATGTATTTGTTTCTTTCAAATCAGACATTTCGTTCCAAGGCATCGAACACTAGATGACCTCCTGGAGCTCGATCTGCAGCGAAAGTGAATCATTTCCATCATTTACACCTAACTTAAAGGACCAGTGTGTAGGATTTAAGGGGATGTTTCAGCAGAAATGGAATATGATACAGTGGAAACAGCTTCTAGTGATCACAGTTACAGTGATCAACCGTTTATATGGATCAAAAAGCTTCGGACTAGGGCTGTCAAAGTTAACGCCATAATAACGTGTTAACTTAAATTTGTTTTAACGCCACTAATTTCTTTAACGCATTAACGCAACTTGCAATTTTTAGGCTGTAGCGAGCTACGTTTATAAACTAGAGTGAAGATACTGACATCATATGAAACTACAACCTAAGGAATCCATCGGTACCAACCATGTCATACTAGCTCGTTGCCAAGGAGGCTAAATAACGCTCCAAACCTGGGCAAAATTTTGGCGAGGAAAAACTGGCATGGCCATTTTCAAAGGGGTCCCTTGACCTCTGATCTCAAGATATGTAAATGAAAATGGTACATTTTATATTTCAGATATATTTCTTGAAAGACAACATCTCCAATAATATTAGGGGCCTAGAAGTTGGAAGTTAATATGTTTCGTATGTAGGTGTATAATTGTGCAACCCTGTATCAGCTCATAAATTAACTTCATCGCCACTTACTGTAGACCAACTCCTGCTGCTTACCCCTACAACCTGAACATTAGGCCACCGTCCAAACATCCTCTACACAATAGAGTGCTCCAGGGATGACGTCAGAGAAGCCCCAGACCCCCTGCTTTGGTTTTGAAACTTTCTTATTTTTGAGGTCTCAAGGTTGGCGAGTATGTTAGTAAGTCTGGCTCTGAGCTCTCAAACAGCTTACAGAAAGAAAGTGAAAAGCAGCCTGAATATCCTCAGTTTGTAAAAATGTCTTCACACACACACACACACACACACACACACACACACACACACACATGATTTAAGCCACATCAAGCCTATGATTTGAATTTTCTCCACAGGTTTTCTTCCCAGTTTGACTTTGTCTGATCCTGTTGCAATACATCAACTGTGTGTGTGTTCAGGTGGAACATGTGTAAACTGGTGGTAAACTGGTCATAAACTGGTGGTGAACTGGTGGTAAAGTTGTGGTGAACTGGTGGTGAACTGGTGGTGAACTGGTATTAAACTGGTGGTAATCTGGAGATAAACTGGTGTTAAACTGGTGTTAAACTGGTGGTAATCTAGAAATAAATTGATGTTAAATTGGTGGTAAACTGGTGATAAACTGGTAGTAAACAAATGTTAAACTGGAGGCAAACTGGAGTTAATCTGGGTGTAAACTGGAGGTAAACTGGCAGTAAACTGGAGGCAAACTGGTGGTAAACTGGAGGCAAACTGGTGGTAAACTGGCAGTAAACTGGAGGCAAACTGGTGGTAAACTGGCAGTAAACTGGAGGCAAACTGGTGGTAAACTGGAGGTAAACTGGCAGTAAACTGGAGGTAATCTGGTGGTAAACTTGAGGTAAACTGGTGGTAAATATGCAGTAAACTGGTGGTAAACTGGCTGCAAACTGGCAGTAACCTGGAGGTAAACTGGCTGCAAACTGTCGGTAAACTGGCTGCAAACTGGCAGTAAACTGGAGGTAAACTGGTGGTAAACTGGAGGCAAACTGGTGGTAAACTGGCAGTAAACTGGTTTTAATCTGGAGGTAAACTGGCTGCAAACTGGAGGTAAACGGGTGGTAAACTGACAGTAAACTGGAGGCAAACTGGTGGTAAACTGGCAGTAAACTGGAGGCAAACTGGTGGTAAACTAGAGGTAAACTGGCAGCAAACTGGACGTAATCTGGTGGTAAACTTGAGGTAAACTGGTGGTAAATATGCAGTAAACTGGTGGTAAACTGGCTGCAAACTGGCAGTAACCTGGAGGTAAATTGGCTGCAAACTGTCGGTAAACTGGCTGCAAACTGGCAGTAAACTGGAGGTAAACTGGCTGCAAACTGGTGGTAAACTGGAGGTAAACTGGCTGTAAACTGGTGGTAAACTGGCTGCAAACTGGTGGTAAACTGGAGGTAAACTGGCAGTAAACTGGAGGTAAACTGGCGGTAAACTGGCAGTAAACTGGTGGTCGACTGGAGGTAAACTGGTGGTAAACTGGTGGTAAACTGGAGGTAAACTGGAGGTAAAATGGAGGCAAACTGGTGGTAAACTGGCAGTACTGGAGGTAAACTGGAGGTAAACTGGTGGTAAACTTGCTGTAAACTGGTGTTAAACTGGTGGTCGACTGGTGGTAAACTGGCAGTAAACTGGAGGTAAACTGGAGGTATACTGGTGGTAAACTGGCAGTAAACTGGAGGTAAAATGGAGGTATACTGGTGGTAAACTGGCAGTAAACTGGTGGTAAACTTGAGGTTAACTGGTGGTAAACTGGCAGTAAACTGGAGGTAAACTGGAGGCAAACTGGTGGTAAACTGGCAGTAAACTGGAGGTAAACTGGTGGTAAACTGGTGATTAACTGGTGTTAAACAAATGTTAAACTGGCTGCAAACTGGAGTTAATCTGGTGGTAGACTCGAGGTAAACTGGTGGTAAACTGGCAGTAAACTGGTGGTGAACTGGCGGTAAACTGGCAGTAAACTGATGGTCGACTGGAGGTAAACTGGTGGTAAACTGGAGGTAAACTGGAGGTAAAATGGAGGCAAACTGGTGGTAAACTGGCAGTACTGGAGGTAAACTGGAGGTAAACTGGTGGTAAACCTGCTGTAAACTGGTGTTAAACTGGTGGTCGACTGGTGGTAAACTGGCAGTAAACTGGAGGTAAACTGCAGGTTTACTGGTGGTAAACTGGCAGTAAACTGGAGGTAAACTGGAGGCAAACTGGTGGTAAACTGGCAGTAAATTTGAGGTAAACTGGTGGTAAACTGGTGATTAACTGGTGTTAAACAAATGTTAAACTGGCTGAAAACTGGAGTTAATCTGGTGGTAGACTGGAGGTAAACTGGTGGTAAACTGGCAGTAAACTGGTTTTAATCTGGAGGTAAACTGGCTGCAAACTGGAGGTAAACTGGTTTTAATCTGGAGATAAACTGGAGGTAAACTGGTGTTAAACTGGCAGTAAACTGGAGGTAAACTGGTTTTAATCTGGAGGTAAACTGGAGGTAAACTGGTGGTAAATTGGCAGTAAACTGGTGGTTAACTGGCTGCAATCTGGCAGTAAACTGGCTGCAAACTGGTGGTAAACTGGTGGTGAACTGGAGGTAAACTGGCAGTAAACTGGTGGTAAACTGGAGGTAAACTGGTGGTGAACTGGTGGTTAACTGGAGTTAAACTGGCAGTAAACTGGTGGTAAACTGGAGATAAACTGGTGGTAAACTGGAGGTAAACTGGAGGTAAACTGGTGGTAAACTGGAGGTAAACTGGAGGCAAACTGGTGGTAAGCTGGAGGTAAACTGGAGGCAAACTGGTGGTAAGCTGGAGGTAAACTGGAGGCAAACAGGTGGTAAACTGGCAGTAAACTGGAGGCAAACTGGAGGTAAACCGGAGGCTAACAGGTGGTAAACTGACAGTAAACTGGAGGTAAACTGGCAATAAACTGGAGGTAAACTGGAGGTAAACCAGTAGTGTCCCGCTCTAAAGTTCAGTGTCTGTCTGTATTTTCAAACAACAAGGGCTGCGTTCCTCTGCATAGTTTTTACTTTTACTTTTACTACGCCCTGCAGCTGCCCTTACAAAGTATGTACTATTGCATGCAGTATGCATACTATTGGGACAAATTACTTTGACCCTCTTGCTCATATATCTGCTGCATGGAGGATTGTGGGTTAGATTAGCTGCAAAATTATACTACAGAATGTGACTGGATATCGTAGAACATCCTGGTATTTGTGGCATATACTGTATTTGATATACTGTGTTGGGACATATTAAATCTGTTTCTTTCATACTAAATACTAGTATGGTAGTATGGCTATTGGAACGCACAGGAAGTCAGGAAAAAAACCTCCAGAGAACAAAAACAGAAGAAGAATCACCTCATGTGTCAATCTGTTGGGTAAATTTATTTGCCATCGACAGGCTGGCGACGTCTTCATCACCGCATGACTGACAGCAGTAAGCTCTGTTTTTAAAGGATCCTGTGATCACCAATCAATAGAAAACAATGAAGCCCACAGGAAGATTTTACACACACACACACACACACACACAGAGGAAAAAGAGGAGGGCCTACTGTACATACCCCCCCTGAGGGCTGATGGGAACTGGAATTGACACATCATGCTGCCTCGCTCTTAATCCTCCCATCATGCACTTGTCGCCTCAGTCTCTTTATCTCTGCTGATGGTTGTTGACCCGACATCACAGCTTGGCTGCTCAGACCAGCAGACACACTAAGAAACAAACAACAACACACACTAAGACACCCCACCTCTATCAGTCCCTGTCAAGAGGTGAACTTCCATTGCAGAGTCTTTAAATCTACAGAGCCTCCAGATGTAGGTGTCATAACATGTTGATGGAGAAGCATCATTTACCCCCCCCCCCTCCAACCCCCACCAGGTCATTAGACTTGCAGAGATGGAGCCTATTGTATTTGCTTTAACAGTGTTCTTTACAGTGCAGGGGTTTGGGAACATCAACAACAGAGTTATTGAGTGACGGGTTCATTATCCAGATAGAGACAGAGCACAACGCGTCATAATCTGAAAACCACGCCCACCAGAGTATGCTGACCAGACATCTAGGTATGTCCGGGATTGTCCCGGTTTGTCCAGGATGTGAGGGTGAGGAAATTTTCTCACCGGTTATTAAACCGATTACACCGGACATTCTACAAGAACAGATGACGGTTAATATGCGTTAAGGGGTGAAGTTGATAACTAAAATAATGATGGATGACAATGAAGTTAGTTGTTAGCAAGCTAATGTAGTTAGCGATGGCACTTGCAAACAGTACTGTATAGCTTTCTGATTTATCCCCATTCCACTATAACACAAGTTGCATACTGTTTAATGCTTTAGCTTAAAGGTCCCATATTATAAAAAAGTGAGATTTTCAAGTTTTTTATTATAAAGCAGGCTTAAGTTCTATATAAATACTGTGAAAGTATTGAAATGCTCAATCCACAGGGAAATACACACAGCCTCTATTCAGAAACTCCATTTGAAACAAGCCATAAGGATCTCTGTCCATTTGTGATGTCACAAATATACAATATTTAGACCCTTTCACAGATTTAAACATAAACATTCTAAATGTGTCCCAGTTTATTTCCTGTTGCAGTGTATGTGAATGTCATCAGCTGACAGGAAGTACACATGGACCCAAGCTGTTGCCTAGCAACGCAATTCTATAGCAATTTCGTCACAATTCCGTCGAAATTAAAACGGAGCGTTTCAGACAGAGGGTAAATACAGGCATATTCAGGCAGACATTATGAGGAAAATAAACTTTTTTTTTAACATTACAGCATGTAAACATGTTCTAGTAAAAACACAAAATACAATTATAAACCTGAAAATGAGCATTATATGGGACCTTTAACTTACAGAAATATAGTTAGACTAAAACTGACATTTGGACAAAATGCTTGCTGCACATGTCGGCATACTGAGTGTCAGGATCCCGCTGCTTTCCCATTCTTCCTGCTGATGTCTTGCTTTTGTCTTCTTAAAGTCTCAGTTTTTTGGTTTAGCAGCTTATGAAAGCTCCGTTCTGGGTTCGTTACCCTGTCGCAGCTTTTAGGCATTTTTTTTAGCTGTTTGCTGGCAGACAGAATTGACAAGGAGGCACCTTCACACAATACAAGGTCAATGAAGAGCGATGAATTGTTTTCCCCTCTGGTGTGGGCGGGACTTAATTGCACGCTATATTTATAGTTATTCAGTATATTTACTATCTCTCTATACTTGTTGAAGATATCCTCCATTTGTTTGTGATACTCTTTCAGTCAGTGCTCGAAGTGGGTCGGTAGTCACCGCTACGCAATACCGGCACATTTTACTCCTTGGCGTAGCGCGACTTGTTCTTATGTATCGGAGCTTCTCACAAGCTGCCGCAACTCTTCTCTGCCCTCTCCATATCAGGTTATCTGGGAGACTCATAACGGCGCAGCGCCAGCGTATTTGCGCCACGCCTCATAAGCCGGATGAACATAAAAACTATGTGGGGAGAATCTGGACGAGCCGACGCACGGCACGAGGGAGGATGAGGATGCTGTAATTTATCAATTCAATGTTCACGTCCTTTTTGTAAAATAATGAGTGAACTGTTTGTCATAACTTTTTATATTTTTGAATAAATATAATAAATTAAACATTATTTAGAAGTTGTCTGAATCTGCTCTTTTAGGGCAAACATTTCCAGAAGCATTAAATGTTCAGACAAAAGCTTTGAGAAATATTAAAATAATCATTTAACTCGTAATAATAATGGTCCAAAATTATGTAAAATTGCATAGTTTTAAGTCAAAAACCTTACAATTTTCTTTGGGTTCCCCCCCCTAACCTAATATCTCCTAGTACCTTTTATTCACTGTAGAAATTCAGAATGTGTCTCTGTATAATATGTAGGAGCTTCCTAACTGGGCCACTGCTCCTAAAACCTGAATGATACCCGACTATAGGCTACAAATAACACAGGAAAACACTTTAACTATTAACACTATAAACACACCAACTTAACCCTATGACGTTCCAGTTGGAATATTATTACTAGTATCATAGGCTTACTATAGAAGATGCACAGTCCAAGGATAATAATAGCAATAAAACCACAGCTGATTATGACTGACACAGTTTAACATGCTTAAAGAAATAAGGAATAAATAGGAATAAGTCACAAGAGACCGGCCGATACACACGCCAACATGTGAATAAGAGAGTCCTAGCACTTATTTTCCGCTTGAAGCACTGCTTTTCAGTCAAACAGCAGAAAACAAGGAGGCTCTGGTGTCCTCTCTCAACTGACCCTCGAATGAATCTCGTCCTGTCCAAACTTCAACTTTGACAGACGCAGCTTCAGTTTCAGATGATTTCGTGACTTTTAAATGACTTCATGAGCAGAGGGTCGCTGGACAAACATCATCAAACATCGAGTTTGGCTAAAATGAGAAAAAAGACTCGTAGAGGAGATGAGGAACGATAATTTATATGAAACTTTATTGACATCCAGAGCGATTCAGACACAACTGTAATTGCAGTGAGAGAGTTATCTGGGTCAGCTGCATATAGAAAAGCTACACGGTGTCATTGTGTTACATAATTACAGTAGTAATGGATTGGCGGCTGCTGTAAGCCTGCCAACACTGATCCACTTTATATTCAGTTCAGGGAAGATTCTCTATTTGCTGTAAATAATGCTGCATCTACGCCATGTTGGCACAAGTCTGTCCTGACTCATTATTCAAAGGTAGTTAACCCCCCCACTGTTAGAGCTGCAGTAACTCAAGATAAACTCAAATGTAGCTTATTTATAGCTAAAGAAGAATCAGTTTTTATCCACCAAGTACATACTGTGATGTCTTGAGAGGTCGGGAGCTTTTCTCTTGGAGCTTTAAAGGTATGGGTGCAGGAAATGAAGACAGACAGGCTTTGCTTTCCAACTTAGATTGTGTATTCAGTCTTCTCATAACAGGTCAACTTAATCCGTACAGTCAGCCGGTAAACGAAACAAAACGTATTCTAACAAAAACTGTCATTCAAGGTCTTCTCTGCAACACAACCAAAAAGACCTGCTTCTCTCTCTGTGCACCTCAAACTGTTTCCTCTACTTCACCTGCTCTGTTCCCCTTCACCACAGCTCCCTCACTGGGGCAATCAGCTCACTCAATTCAGCTGAGCAGCAATCTTTGTCCTGACTGCCCCGCTGACTATGGGTTCTGTAGTCTCTGAGTGGACGCCATGATGGGTTGTAGTCCTTGCTGCAGCCACCGGGAGGGAATGTATCTCCCCTCTGTGACACACCCTCTCATGACATCACAACACATACAAGGAATTTGATTCCGGTTTAATAAACCTGTAAGCCATTGTCAAACAGAGAACCTGACAACTGAGTACATCCTCCAGACAACACACTGAACCACAGGTGTTTATGTGTGGTTCATTTATAGTCCCATCATTTCAGCTTACTATAAAGTGAACAAAACTCTTTCCACTGTCATCACGACCAATGTTGGGGCCCCCCAGGGCTGCGTGAGTTCAGCTATGCTTTTCACCTTTTCACCTTTTCAACCAACCGATGACTGCCGTACAGATACACCAAATCAATACATTCTAAAGTATTCTGATGATACAGCCATAATATCTCTGTTAAGACAACCCTGGGCTGCACCAACATGGCTTGAATAAAATGGTCGAATGGAGTGACAGTAATGTTCTTAAGATTAACACAAAGAAAACGGAAGAAATTGTATTTGGTTCACCATCTGACTCTCATAAAGTTCCTATTGTTATTCATAACGAAAAAATCCTGCAGGTATTTTCATATAAATATTTGGGCGTAATGATAGATCATCTGTTATCTTGGAAAGACCACATTGAATTTGTCTGTAAAAAGACAAAACAAAGAATTTACTTTCTCCGCCGCCTCAGGTCTTTTGGGGCGAGTAAACAAATTCTTCTTTTGTTTTTTACTTCTGTGATCATGAGTGTTCTACAGTATTGTTATACTACATGGTACAAGAGTTTGTCCACTACTTTAAAGTCAAAACTGCTCCACCAAATGAAAATCTGCTCAAAGATTGTAGGTCAACCCCTTGAGAAATTCTATGAATCAGCCTATCATAATAACATGTTAAGGCTGGCTAACAAAATCGTCTCTGACCCCAACCGTGTTTTAAACCGTGAATATGAATTGTTACCATCAAATCGTATATGCAGGGTTCTGCGATTTAATAAGGTTAGACTGAAGCACTCTTTTGTACACCAGTCAATCCTAAAACTAAATATGGAGCCTAATCCCAGATCAAATGAACGTTGAAGGGCCGTGAATATCGTCTGCTGTGATTGTAATGTTTAAATGTATGTATCTTTGTTTCTTGTCTTTGTCCTTTCTGTGATGTTGCAAATGGAGCTGCTGTGATGCAAAACAAATTTCAGACCTGTCTGACAATAACGTATTATCGTATTATCGTATCGTATATCATGTGTGTCAATGCAAAGTATCAAATCCTCACATTTGAGAAGTTGAAACCATCAAAAATTTGGGAATTTTGCATTAAAAATGATTATTCAATCATCAAAATAGTTGCAAATGAATTTTCTGTCTATCGACTGATTGATTTATTGAGCACTTCCCTTGTAAGCATGAAGCATTAGGTGTGTTTAGCAGCTGATTTACAGTAGGGTTCATCAGGAACAATTCTTTAAGACAGTTTTCAGGTTGTTTCACAGATATTAATGAACTAATCAAAGATCATTCACATATATCAGTGTCTAACACTGTTCTCTGTGTGGGTTTTTTATTTCCAAAAATAATGATTCATGTGAAAACCTCAATAACTTTCACTGTAACTCATCACTGTGTGACCTAATATTAATGATGAATACTTAATAACTGTACATGTAGACGCTCATTAACTCATCACATGGGACTGTTGGATGTGATGAAAACGACCATAATGAGAAAAACGACCTTTCAGTAAAGTCACAGAGATAATTTACATGTGAAGCTGATCAGCTTCCAGTTCTCATTAGTACATCATTATCTCACGTCAACGTCCTGCCTGAGTGTCCAGAGTCCTGCAGACGGACGCAGGACAACAGGGGATTAATAGACGAGTTTCATAAACATCACACACATTTCAGTTAACTTAAGCTGCTCAGTGGAGAAAGTCTTTTTGTGTATTTCAGATATATTTTACTTGATAAAGATACCAAATACTTTGGTACAGAAATATCAGTATCTATTCGGACCCAAACTAACTAAGATGTATGGTTTCACAAGTTTGAAAGGGGACAAATGAGAAATGATAGTGTGTACAATGTGTATATTTTAAGTGAGTGAATCAAACTGAAACTGTAAAAGCGAGGGGTAGAGCTGACCCGAATGCTTCTATGATATGATGCTTTGACCGTTGCCATGGCAATCAACCTCCAAATCAGTATTCAAATGCTTAGTTTTTTTTTATATATGTATTAATAATGTATAAATCCCAAAATAGCCCATGATATAAGGAACAATAACACAACTAGGGCTGTCAAATGATTAAAATATTTATTCGCAATTGTCCATTTTCATTCACATATCTTGAGGTCAGAGAAAAAATGGCCATGCCAGTTTTTCCTCGTCAAAATTTTGCGTAAGTTTGGAGCTTTATTTAGCCTCCTTTGCAACAAGCTAGTATGACATGGTTGGTACCGATGTATTCCTTCATTTTTTATAGTTTCATATGATGCCGGTATCTTATCTCCAGCTTTAAAACGGAGCCCATTACAACCTGAAAAGCGCAAGTTGCGTTAACATGTTAACATTGACAGCCCTTCTTACAACATTATTCATTATTCAACAATAATTATTATTAGTTATTGTCAGACGGATATCATTGTTTGTTGTGTGGTGCATGTGGACACTGACAGAAGTACACGTCAGCCTGCTGCGCCGCTCCATGAAGCTTCGGATACCTTCGAATATTTCTCACTGAAGCTTCGAAGACCAAAAAACACAGCAGTTTGTGAAATAGTCACAAAATTGAATGTATTGATTAGTGACAAATCTGTGTATGAATTTCACCATTTTTTTGTGATGTCCAGCACAAAATCAATTTGTATGTAATCAACGTGATCACGAGATCACAGCGTATGGAGGCCCAGGAGACCGGCGTTGAAGTTGATTTATTTGTCACGTAACTTCCATACTTAAGTTACAGTACTTCCAGTTATTTTAATCCAAACCACGATCTTTTCCTACTACGAAGTTTCATTTTGAAAAAGATTAGAGCAGAAATTGACACAAGCGTCGTTGTGCTGAGCGTCACAAAAACAAAGGGAAATTTGTGTCTATGTACACAAATCAAATAGATTAAATTTTGTGACTATTTCACAAACTGCTGTGAGACTGTGTTGTCAAGACAGCCCTAGCAGGATGGGCATGTTCCCCGGTGCCAATTTCATTCAACGTCTGACGCTGCGAGGTCACATGGTTGTTCACCTGTTAGAGAGTCCAACAAAAGAGAAACTTTGCCGGCTTTGTATCATTGCAATCTGGTATGTGCAAATGGACGCTGAACGTCTTCCCTCTGTGTTTCCTGCATTTTGTTTCATTCGACGGTGGGTGAGCTGGGAGCTCCGGGCGGCGGTAACACGGAGGGAACGTTGTTCATTTGCACATATCACCCACATCGCAATGATACAAAGCCGGTAGGGAATCGGAAAAGTTTCTCTTTAAGGATTCACGTGATGGCCTGAGGTGAACCAGGATGTCCCAGTGACAGCCCACATGCATCAGTCAGCATCATTCTGGCTACAGTGTTTCCCTCAGTGCTGAAACGTCCTTGAATGTGACTGCATCACCGATCTCTTTATGAATCCACATTACCAGACAGAATACATCAGGTCAACAGGGTCGCTTCCACTGACTAAGGATGACTAAACAGTAGTATGGACCTTTTCGGACGTACAGAGCAGTAATTTTCATCGTCACTTCCTGAGCGCCTCCTTGCCGGTTGGAGACATGTAACCATGGTAACCCGTGGCAACCTTGTGAGAATCCAAAAAATGAATGAATTAATAAGATATATATATATATTATGCCTTGCAAAGTGAAATCTTATACATACACTTAAACTGTTTTTGACGTTACAAAGCTGTCCGTCAATGTCTGTTATGAATGTTGTCGTCACTATCGCATTGCATTGTGGCATATTTATGCCACCGCAGTGTCCTGAGTTGCATACTGTAATATTTCACTGGAAATAGTATGCAATTCATGTAGGGATGTCAGGATACCAGAAATCTAGTAGTCGATACCAACAGCAGTGAATTTCCACGATTCTCGATACCAATTCGATACCACGGTAAAAAAAACAGACAACAACAACAATAACTCCCCTGTACTGTAATTCAATACATACTCTTTTATTAAAAACATTTGAACATTACAAAAAACAGAGGCATGTAGCCTTTAAGTAACAAATAAAAATAATTGACCCATTTAGTTCATTTTGGCGTATCAGCAGCATGTTATTAATCGATAGTCAGACGACGGACGCTACATACTGACCGTGAACGCATCTGGTCCGTCAGCTCAGAGTAGTAGGAGTAGGAGCAGAGGATTTGTTGTTGAAGTGAAAAGCAAACGCACCTATTTGGCAATATTTCACGTTTAATGTCAATGCTATAAGGGAACCATAACGTTAATGAGGTAATCGCCGCGAGGTGGATGGAGCCGTCACAGCCGGTGTGCATGGAGCAGCGGCGCCAGGTAGATCCCCGCAGCGGAGCCCCGCAGCAAAAGCTCTACCGGAGAGGCCAGACACACCGCCACCCGACAGTAAAGATCAGAGTCAGCGCTCAGCACAAGTTTATTAGCCGGTGGGAAAATTTTCCTCAAAGTCACATCACTACCAATGACCATTACAGGCATCGTACGGTACCTTCAGTACTGTAGAAAGTACCGTCACGTTTTTAAAATTTTGGCATCAACTTGGTGCCAAAGAATCGGTTCTTGTGACATCCCTAAATTCCTGTTATATTGGTTTCATACTAAGGTTTCGGACTTACTAAAAATATCTCACATACTGTTTTAGCGCACTAAATAGCATGATAGTGTGGAATGTTGAACGCAACATTAGATTTACAGGACTTGAAATGAGAAAAAGCCTGAACTAAAACCTAGAACATACTGCAGCAGTTTAAAAGACTCATTGGCCCTGTTTTACATTTAGTAAGTGAGGAGCAGAGGGAAGAAGGGAAACATGGAGAAATATGGAAGTTTTTATTGCACTTTATTAGTTGTAACCCACAGAAGACATTCCACAAATGTGTACCATGATTTCCAAATATGTCACTATCCACAAACATGTATTTTTGTATTTGTGTTGTGTAAAGTCACATCCACAAAAATACAGGGCAATTTGCAAATACACACTGTTTAAATACGTATTTTAAGTTTAGTTTAGTTTACATGTAAAGTGATGTATATGCATTTGTGCATCTATTTCTACACATTGAATTATATTTGCGCATTTGCAGATCGCTTCCTCTGGATTTATGGGCCACATGACATTTGTAACCTTCCTCCTGTTTTTTTACGGAATTTTGTCCGATTCGTACCACAGCAGATCTGTAGATAAGAGTTGTAATCCACAGAAGACAATTCACAAATATATACTATGATCTGCAAATATTTCACTATCCACAAATGTATTTTTGTATCTGTGTTGTGTAAAGTCACATCCACAAAAATACAGGGTGATTTGCAAATACACAAAACTTACTCTGTAAATACGTATTTTAATTCCATATAAAAATGTTATAGGTTTACATGTAAAGTGATATATAAGCATTTATGCATCCATTTCTACACGTAGAATGATATTTGCGCATTTGCAGATCGCTTCCTGTGCATTTAGGGGCCATGTGACATTTGCAACTCCCCTCCTGTTTGTTTACGTAATTTTGTCCAATTAGTACCGCAAAGATCTGTAGAAACAATCTGTAAGTAAGAGGTGCATTTACTAGCTCCACCAGGAGGGGGCGACATTCCCTCACATGAGCTGACGGAACTACAGTCTAAAGCTATAGAAGTAGAGTCTAAGGAGACAACCAACAGCCTGGCTTCTGGAGGTGAAAGACGACGTGGAATATCTTTATTTAACGCGAGCCAGCGTCAGTGACTAAATCAGTTTGATTGCATTGTTTTCTATTAGAATGAACTAACTGGCCGCGAGAGACGAAGTGCTGCACTGCGCAGTGTGCGTGTTTTGTCAGACTTTCCTATTTCTATTTATTCCTTATTCCAAAAGATTAAGTAAATAAAAAGACAAATCTATCTTCTTATCTTGTTTACTTAGAGCCTAATAACATCGGACGCTCTGTCTCCACACCGTTAAATATGCACTTATGTTACGCCATGTACACAAACCACGTAGCTACCAGCTGTGCGGTCAAATGCGTATATATCACTTTACATGTAAACCTTAAAATACGTATTTACAGAGTAAGTTATGCGTATTTGCAAATCGCCCTGTATTTTCGTGGATGTAACTTTACACAACACAAATACAAAAATACATGTTTGTGGATAGTGAAATATTTGGAAATAATGGTACACATTTGTTGAATGTCTTCTGTGGATTACAACTAATAAAGTCCAATAAAAACTTCAATAGAGAAAGCATCGGGGATGCAAGGGTGGAGGTTGGAAGATCAGACTGCTCCTCCCAGAGTCAAAGGCAGCAGTGGTAGGCGAAGCTGAGATACTGGATTCTTTGTGACAGGCCACGCTGCTCTCGCCGTGCCGGAGATAATGTGGTGACAGCAGAAAACACTCGCTGCTGACGAGATGGAAAACATTTTGATAATGAAGGTTTGCTCAAAGACTGGAGGAACATTTCTGATTAATGTGTAAATATGCACATGTGTGTGTTTTTAATGAATATGGCTTGATGTTTTTTTCCTGCCCAGCATCTCACAGCACTCACAACTCTGGGAGTGTCAGTGCCATGCTGCACTTTACAATAATCCTCCTTCAGTTTAATGGCCTACTTTTGTCTCCGCTAAAACACTAGATGACATTTTGGATTTATTCACCAGATATAGAAGTAGAGGCTGAAGTAATCCCACATCCCAGAGGAGGAGACGTAACTTCACTGCTGATTGGCTGCTAAATGCTCCGATATGTTCACCAGCTATAGTCTCTAAGGGCCCTTCTCAAACCGGACTCCTCCCCACTGCCACTCCGTGACGGATTGAACTCCGTTTGTAGTCACTCTCAGAGCTGAATTCTTTAAGGTGTAGAGTATAAATCCAGCGGCAAGCTTTGGGACGAACTTCCCTCTCTCCGATCGAAACTGTCATAATGTTTCATAACCCGGGTTTCATATCAAGCGGAGTGGATGTGCAAAGGTTCACAGTATTAAGAATAAAACGAATATGCAATATAGCCTACAGAGAAACTAAAAATAAGAAATAAAACTTACTCCCATGCTTCTTTGGTGGCATTTCTTCTTTTTTCTAAACATCTTCTCATTTTTACTCTGATGTTTATGTGTGTGGTTTTTGCAACAGTCCCTGTAAATATACAACAATATACAATCAAATGAAGATGTCTACCGTTTTCTAGATTTGACATTTGATCCTAAATACAACGTAACCTTAAGTTGTTAACGTCTGTATGACAATATTAAATGTCTGTCTTAGTTTGAGCAGTTCACTTTTTTACGAGTAGTTTCAAGCAACTACATTTGTACGGCGCGTGTTCTATGACAAACAACGCTGTTGAATGTGGCCAGTAAGTCGGCATGGATCGCTGTTGGAGGGTTTTATAACCCACTTTCACTCCCTGCTAATTGGTTTGGGTTGGTACTTAATATGGTGGACCCTCCACGTGAACGTGGGTGTAGCTGAAACTCTTGATAAAGCTCTGTAAAGCCTAGTGGAACTGCTGATTCAGCTGATCATTCACTACCAGAGACACCTTAAGACTAGGGCTGTCAAAGTGAACGCGATAATAACGCGTTAACACAAATTCCTTTTAACACCAATAATTTCTTTAACGCATTAACGCAATCGATATTTTGGAGGTTGCAGCTGGCTCACTTTTAAAGCTAAAGTGAAGATACTGGTATCATGAAACTAGAAAACCTAATAACTCCATTGGTACCAACCATGTCACAGTAGCTTGTCGCGAAGGAGCCTAAATAACGCTCCAAACTCACACTAAATCTTGGTGAGGAAAAACTGCCATGGCCATTTTCAAAGGGGTCCCTTGACCTCTGACCTCCAGATCAGTGAATGTAAATGGGTTCTATGGGTACCCACGAGTCTCCCCTTTACAGACATGCCAACTTTATGATAATCACATGCAGTTTAGGGCAAGTCATAGTCAAGTCAGCACACTGACACACTGACAGCTGTTGTTGCCTGTTGGGCTGCAGTTTGCCACAATATCTGGACAATATTTGTCATTGTTTTGTGTTGTTAATTTATTTCCAATAATAAATATATACATACATTTACATAAAGCAGCATATTCGCCCACTCTCATGTTGGTAAGAGTATTAAATACTTGACAAATCTCCCTTTAATGTACATTTTGAACAGATAAAAAAATTGTGATTTATCGCAATAACTGTGGACAAACATGCGATTAATCACGATTATATATTTGAATGGATTGACTGCCCTACTTTAGACCAAAAAAAACAAGTCTCTGATAAACTTAACTTCTTGTTTGGAAGTACAAAACGTTACGTTCACTCTGATCCACCGCTCCTGATCAAGACTTCTAAAAAACAGAAATCTCTGGATTTTCAAGCACTTTTTGAATATGTGAAAGGGACATGTTGTCTCGTCACATGTGCAGAAGCAAATGATTGTAGCTCCAACAGTTCACACTGAATCAAAGTGATGTGTGAGTTTTAGTTCAATGATTGTCGCTGTGAGGCTGCAGTCAGTCAGATGCTGGTGTGTCCTTGAGCCCACATGTTTGTTTGTTTGTTAGTTTCCTGCTGCATCAGCCGTCTGCTGTCACAACGTGTCTGACTCCATCACTGTCACTGCGTCCTTCACAGCTTCCTCTTCTTTCTTTAATGCTGACTCTTTGTTCTGAGCTGTGAGCGCAAAAAACAACTTAATGCACATTAAAACCAGCACACACTGGATGTGACTTCTGGTTTCACAGGTCACTGCAGCATAAACATCATGCTCGAGTGTACTCATGTCTGATTGGCTGGATGGTGTGTGTGTGTGTGTGTGTGTGTGTGTGTGTGTGTGTGTGTGTGTGTGAGTGCGTGCGTGCGTGCGTGCATGTGTGCGTGTTATACTGTTTTAGTGGTTTGGCACCGGTTTAATCACACATTTCTGTAACCATAGCAACATGCTGAAACCGAATAGTGACCGGGCCTGCCGGCGGGCCGTCGGAATGTTAAGGGGTTACATTTTTTAATTTATTTATTTTTCAACATTTATTTGGTTCCTTGTTGTGCATCTCAAGCTTTTACCTGTACTGCCCAGCAGCGGCTCGGAGCAGATTTAATCGGGTCGGGTCCAGAATTGATGTAGAATCATATGCAGGTAACCGGTTTGCAAAACTGGAAACATGCAGGACAGAATTTGTTGAAGCAATTTTAATAGCATCTCCTATTTCTTTGCTTTGTATAATGTGAAAATTGTGCGAGTGAATGTGTGGCTGATGATGTTTTTATTTTTGAATATCACACTGGAAACATTCCATGGATAATATGGTATGGCAAATGGTTGGGCACTTATCCAATGATCATGTTATAACTAAAAAAACAACATTATTATTATATATTAATATTAATTTATTTTTATTTTTATCCTGTCAATCAGTCAGTATAATAATGTGAATATATGAAAATGTGTTTTCAAACTAAACTGCAAGTGATTAATAATACTGGTGCAGGAGTATGAGGGACAGGTAGGGTGGGAGTCCACTGGTATGCCAGGGTCCATAGAACTTTTACATATTTTTATTAAAACTCCAGCGTGCTTCGCAGCCAAATTAAACAGGCTGCTGCTCCGACTGACCTCCGTCTCCGTTAAGCTGTGCCTGATATTTCTGCTGGCGGCGGAGTAATTTATGCCGTTAACGTGGCAACAGGGAGACGGGATGAAGAGGTCTGAGACATCACAGAGAGACAGAGCTCAGAGTTAATTAGAAACAGTGATGTACAGAACTTGTGCAGATATTAGTCTTTCAAAAAGAATTAAGGCTGGTAGCTGGTGATTAGGGAGGTCTGTGGATGTGATGATAATGTCATCGATATGAAGGACTTTTTAATCTCTCCTCATGCTTTCATGTCACTCCTGCAAATGCCTTAAAACAATGATCAGTCCTCCAGGCGGCAGGAGGTTTTTTTCTTCTGAAAGACAAAAAATAAGAGAAAATTGACTACTGACAATGGATTATTAATCCATCCATCCATCCATTATCTATTCAGGGTTGTGGAGTGGGGGGGCTGGAGCCGATCCCAGTTGACATTGGGCGAAGGCGGGGTACACCATGGACAGGTCTCCAGACTATACATGGAGCATTAAAGTGCTGATAATTCTTTAAAGGGACTATTTGTAACTTTCAGAATTGCTTGTTAACAGCGAAACCTGTGGCCGTGAAATCAACGAAAGTCAGCGTCGGGCTCGCGCTTGCTCGCTCTAAATATACCTGAACGAGCATCGCTCAAAACAGTGAGGCGACACACGTCAGCCAGAAGCACAATATCACTCTATATTTCAGCTGCTTGGCAGTAATGTTAGCTGACCAGACCAAGGTCTCTCCATGAATCACTGCTGATCCTAGTGTTGGCTTTTCCTGCCTCACCCTCCTGCGCCCGCACGGGGACACCAGCAACCGGAGCCTCTCCTCCGCTGCCTGCTTGCATTCACTGACGCAGCGCGCACCAACAGAGGTTTTCCGTGTCTTGTGAAGTGACGAGGCTCCGCAGAGGGAAACGTGAACCGTGACACCGGCACCCGGTGTCTCCCTGCGGGCGCAGGAGGGAGACGGTAACGTTTCTCTCTGGAGCAGCTGCAGCAGTTATTTCTGCCCAAACGTCCACTGTACATTCACTAGATATTCTCAGAGCGCGCATGTGTGCCGACCCGCTACATTTATACGCTTACAAAGTCCCTTTAAAGAACAGCAGAATAAGCTCAAACATGGCGTGTGTAACTGTGGCTTACCTTCTCTTAGGTCTTGGTCAGAGATTTATCTTATAATACAGAGGTCTTGTCCATACATATTTTTAACAATAATTATTATAATCATTTTGAAAACAAATATTTCTTTCTACTTTTTGGGCTCTCATCCACAAACAGATGTTGAGGTCACTGAAAACAGAGCAAGTGACTCCAGGTTCAGTGTTTCTGTGTGGAGGTAAAACGGAGCGATGGGGAATTATGACATTTGTTTACGTGATGTAACTTGTGCCGGAAAGGTATTAAAGGAACAGTGTGTTGGACCTGGCCGTATCTAGCAGTGAGGTTGCAGATTACAACTTCTCCCGTGTACCAAGCGTGTAGGTGAGCTATGGTGGCCGACGCCAAAATGTGAATGTCCCTCTCTCTAGAGCCAGTTGTTGTAAGAGTAGAGAGCTTAGAGTGTGTGTGTATACGTGGGAAGTGAGTAGGGATGGGTATCGTTAGGTTTTTAACGGTACTACTCTAACCGATACTGCTTATCGATCTGGTGCTTTAACGGAACTCTTGACGGGTGTTTTTGTTGCGTTTTAAGAGAAAAATTTAAACAAATTAATAATAGAATTCAAATTGCTTTATTTTGTCAAATACTGTGTATAAATAAAATAAAACAAACATTGGAGTAGCAACTGCAACAGTATTGTTCTGAACGAATCACTTATAATGTGATCATTAAAATGTAAAATAAATAAAATTAAAAAAATTTCATTGCTTAAACTGCAGAAACAGAGCGTAATCCACCATGAATGAGATCTGTACGAATGTTTTCAACCTGCAGCGTCATCACATTTTTCCTTTCCTGTTTGGTCCTCCAGGTGGCGATGGCACCCGAGTCCCCGCACCCATACCCAACAGTGGACGTGCCCGACCACGCCCACTACACCATCGGCTCCGTCATCCTGGTCATCGGCATCACCGGCATGATCGGCAACTTCCTGGTCATATATGCCTTCAGCAGGTAGGACGACTTCCTGCGCCGCAATATGGTCGCGGTCTTCCTCTGATCCTCGCGCTGCCTTCGGAAGACAACAGAAAATTGGAAACAATTTCCTAGACGTACTGAAACACACTAAAACATAAGCTGTGAATTCAATTAAATTTTAATACAAAATGTTCATGCAATTTACAAAAATGTGATTGATAATGCAGTCAATGATTGTTTACTATTAATTGTAAGGTTGAACATAGGAAACATTTGTTTTAACAAAAACGCCGTTTAGCATCTAACCAGAAGTGCAAAAAGAAGTAAAGTGCAGCAGAGTAATGTTCAGAATAAAATATGGAACCAATAGAATGTGGAAGGTATGGGGTATGAATACACTAGATATATACTATATGAGCAGTATTAACATAGTAGGCATTGCAGGTATAAGCATAAGTATTAGGGCTGTCAATTGACTAAAATATTTAATCGCAATTAAGATAAAATAAGATAAGATAAGATGAACCTTTATTAATCCCCGGAGGGAAATTCAGGTGTCAAAGCAGCAACATCAACAAACAGAGTGAATCACAGGAGAGGTAAAGGTATACAAAAATTATAAAGACAATAATAGAGATATAAAAGATACAGAGTGAATGGGTGAACATAGTGTGTACAGTCCGTCAATAGATAAATGTAATATGTACATAAGTGCAGTCAGCAATAAAGAGGTAAATAGGATGTATAATGTAAAGTGAGTGTAAAGTGCGCCAGTGGTTAGTTGGAATTAATCGCATGATTGTCCATAGTCAATCACAAATTAATCACAAATTCTTTCATCTGTTCAAAACGTACCTTAAAGGGAGATTTGTCAAGTATTTAATACTCTTATCAACATGGGAGTGGGCAAATATGCTGCTTTATGTAAATGTATATGTATATTTATTATTGTAAATCAATTAACAACACAAAATAATAACAGATATTGATCCAGAAACCCTCACAGGTACTGCATTTAGCATAAAACAATATGCTCAAATCATAACATGGCAAACTGCAGCCCAACAGGCAACAACAGCTGTCAGTGTGTCAGTGTGCTGACTTGACTATGACTTGCCCTAAACTGCATGTGATTATCATAAAGTGGGCATGTCTGTAAAGGGGAGACTCGTGGGTACCCATAGAACCCATTTACATTCACATATCTGGAGGTCAGAGGTCAAGGGAGCCCTTTGAAAATGGACATGCCAATTTTTCCGCGCCAAAATTTTGCATAAGTTTGGAGCGTTATATAACCTCCTTCCTAGCATAGCATGACATGGTTGCAAGTATCATATGATGCCAGTATCTTCACTCTAGCTTTAAAACTGAAACCTCTGAGAGACTGAACAGGGGCCGGCCCCGATGGCAGCCCATCGGATTTTTAAGAGATAAATTAAAAATCGCAAGTTGCATTAATGCGTTAAAGAAATTAGTGGTGTTAAAACAAGTTTGCGTTAACGCGTTATTATCCCGTTAATTTTGACAGCCGTAATAAGTATAAGATATATTTTTTCAGGTGTAAGTACAAGTAATGCTAATAGTATATAGAGTATGGACAGTAGTATAATGTATGGGTATTAGGGATGCTAATTTTGAAAAAATGTCTTCCGATAACCGACCCTCGTTAACTGATTATGTGTACCAGCTGCAGGAGCACAACAGATGTTGGTTGACGGGAGTCTCCAGTTCACCGTCCGGGAGCGTTAACTTAGCAGCTACGATGCTGCGTGTAGTGTCGCGGACATGCAGCCACTTTCCCAGTAAAAGTCTCCACCGCACATTTAGTTTAGTTTAGCAGGTTGTCAGCTGTGTGTCTGCCCGGCGGAACTTTAGTGAGTGTCCAACAAACAGTGTGTGTATTTGTGCTACGTTAGCAGCTCTAGCATTGCCGGAGGCTTCTTGCTCGCCGCCGCACACGTAGTCTGATTAACTTTAGTGAGTTTCCAACAGACCATGTGTGTGTGTGTTGGTGGTGAGTGTGAGGTTGTTGGTGGTGTTCTAGCTGTGAACGTAGGTGTAGCAGTGTGTGGACAGTTTATTAGTCGGTGAATAAATGCTACGAAACTACAACTCCTACAACCGGAGCCGACTTCCTGTATCCTGCAACTCCAGCTCCGCCTTTTAAGGTGGGCTGTTAAGGTGGACCAGCTTTTCTCCTTAAAGAGATGAGCCGCTCCTCTGAGCCGCTCAGCTTTTGAGTTAATTATTAACATTTCTTTTAACCGTTTTAACAGATAGCGCTAATCGGTTAAAATGCTTAATGTCGGTTAACGGTTAAACGGTTCATTATGGACATCCCTAATGGGTATGTGAGAGTGTGTATAGTGCATGTGCAGTAGTTTGGCCGTGTTGGCTGAGTGATCCATCAGTGTTTTATTCTTGTATATTCTAAACAGTAAGCGTACAATATAATACATCCTTGTGATGTAAAGTGATGATTCTTCAGTAGTTTCTCTGCAATCCCATGAGATGTTTTAAAATGCTGTTTTGTTCTTTGAGAGGCTGACAGTCAGTCTGCACAAACTGAGAGGATTGTGTTTTATTCCTTCTTGGTGTGGAAATAAAAGCAATAATGAGCCACAGAGTCTTTGAAGGACTAACAGATTGTGTGTGTTTGAGGTGGAAATAATTGGACAGAGTTTTTGTTTGTCCCCTGAAAGCTTCGCCTGTGGAGGAAACACTGGTGTGGGTGTCTTTTAAAGCTGCAGAGGTTTTCAGACTGAGGACGGTTTAATCTCCAGCACGTCTGTGTCCGTCTGTAATGAGCCACGGCTGCCTGGCTTTTATCGACCACACACGCTCACGTCTTTTATCTTCCAGCACTGCACAGAAAGTGTCTTTCTTAAGAAACACAGAGTTCTCTGGAGTCTTTTGAAGAACACTGAACACTTAAGATGACTTCAACCCACTTATTGATTGGACCATTTATGGGACAGGTATCGATCGGTCATTAAAATCAGGCCTCTGTGTCCATGATGTGTGCTTCATTGATTAAATGATAATTTTAGAACCGAAGCAGCACTAAGTGATCTTTCCATGCGGGCTCTTGCTCATCCTCTGAAACAGACCTCATGAACCTCAGAGCGTCCCATCACCTCCGCCATTTTGGACTGAAAGCGACTACCAGATGCCAGTAAAACGTCCGCCTACAAAGTGCTGTACAAAAGTAACACAAAATGATTTCTATTCTACTGTCATATTTAATGTCTCTACCATCTGTACTGTGTTGAACAGTACAAATATTATAAATATGCATACACTTCCGGTTGTAGATGTAGGGAAAGGACGCATGTGAGAAGGCTCCCAGTCTACCGTACTACTTTTTTGCTTTACCAAGCCTTTACCTCGCAATTTTAACAAAAACGCTTTAGTTCCTTTTAAGTCAGTGTCTTCACCGAAAAATGAGCAACTCTAAAAGCTCCAAACCTGCTAGCAGCGCGCAAACTCTAGCTACACATGCCGCAACGAGCGCAGCAGCGAGGCTAGCACCATTTGCGGCTCACAACGCTCCGACTATACCCGAAGAGAGCACAACTACTGAGCATATGGAGCTACTGACCGCAGAATTTGCAAAGCAGAGGACCTCACTTAGGGAAGATGTTTCTTTCCTGATTCAAGACTCCATTAAACCGCTACAAGCCTCGCTAGACTCACCACAGACAACAATGAACTCTTTCCAAAGCAGCCTTACCTCCGTGGAGTCTGTAGCCGGCGACAACTTTGAACGCCTAACGGCATCGGAGTCCACCATCCGAACGCTCCAAACCCAAAACCAAGCACTATTGGACTGACTTGAGGACCTGGATAACCGGTCTCGGAGAGCCAATCTCCGTATGCTGAACATTCCCGAGGGTAGTGAGGACGGTAAAAACCCGCTGGAGTTCATGTCGGAGGTACTGTGGCAGGTGATGGGTCGCGATGTTTTCCCAGCGCCACCTGAACTGGAGAGAGCCCACCGGACCCCGACCTTCAGATCCGGCCTAGGAAAACCTCCTCACCCGTTCCTGGTTTGCTTTTCTAAGTTCCAACAGAAGGAGGCTGCGTTGCGCTGGGCCAGGAACCACGAGCAGAAGTACCAAGGCGTCGTTATAAGAATCTATCAAGACCTCAGCGCAGCACTCGCTAAAAGGCGAGCTGCATTTAACGATATAAAACAAGCCTTGTACCAAAAGAACGTACGGTTCCTCCAGCTATATGCCGCCCGGCTGCACGTGATGTACAGGAACGACGTGCTCACCTTCAACTCATCTGATGAAGCTCAGAAGTTTTACGATCAGAAGATCTGCAAAGAGTAGAGCAGCCCTAGGCATCAAGGTATGGATACTCTCATTGATGTTATTGCTGGGCTAAGTTATAAACATTTATCCATAGTTTATTATTATTATTTATTGTCTACTTTAAAAAATAGTGTTATTATTACTATTGCTGTCATATGTGTTATACATATATTGACGTCAACTGGCTCACAGATACTCCTTTGGTTTTCTCCTTTTCTTGAGTGTAACATGCGTTTAAGCATTTCCTATATTCTAAATCACTGGGAGCCTTCTTGGATTAAGAGGCTGTACTACCAGAAGTCGTTTGTTTATAGTGTTTAGGCTGCAGCTTGCCTCAGAGTAAGGAACAAGTATAGACCTATTGTTAGTTATGTGTGTATTGGGGATGTGGGACAGGGTAATGGGAAGGTACACCCCTAGATTTTTGCAACTTGTATGTTTTTTTGTTTTTTTTTCACTCAAACTTTAACTCCAAAACACGTGGTACAGCTATACTGATACATACAAAAATTCAGTTCAATGCCACCACTGTTATTTCGGATCCACAGGGACGCTTTGTTATGGTATCTGGGCTTCTTTTCCACAAACCCGTCTTTTTGGTTAATGTATATGCCCCAAATTGTGACGATGATTCATTTATAAGGAAGGTTATCTCATTAATACCAGATGATTTAAACTCCCAACAATTGATATTTGGGGGTGATCTGAATTGTGCAATAAATGCTCTAACCCAAAATCAACAAACCCTTCAAAAACGCCCAGTCAATATCAGTCTTTATGGATCAGATAGGCAGTGTTGACCCTTGGCGCTCTTTATTTCCACTAAGTCAATCTCTCTCCTTCTTCTCTCCAGTGCACCACTCATACAGTAGAGTAGATGACTTCTTTATTGATAGAACCCTTCTTCCCTTTGTAACAAAAGCTGAATACTCAACTATATTTGAATCAGATCACGCTCCTGTGCTACTTGATCTCGCATTTCTTACGAACAACTTGGAACGCCCTCCTTGGAAATTAGACAAAACGTTACTGGCTGATAATGCTTTTGTGAACTGATATCGGAAAAAATTGATAACTTTATAGAATCCAATAAAAAAGATGATATATCTCCATCACTGCTCTGGGAAACACTGAAAGTTGTAATTAGAGGGGAGATTATGTCATACTCAGCAAAAATTCATAAAATACAAAGACATAAACCAGATCAGCTTATCAAATCAATAAATACAGTAGATGTTCAATACTCTGTTTCCCCATCCCCTGAACTCTATAAAAGAAAGTTTAACCTCCAAACTGAATACAATTTGTTATCAACTGGAAGAACAGAACGACTCTTGTTAAAATCCCGTGGATATGTCTTTGAGCATGGTGAGAAAGCCGGCCGTCTTTTAGCACACCAACTTAAGTGCCGTTCGGCTGCTCAACAAATCCCCCAGATAAGAAAATCAAATGGTGAATTAACTATTGACCCAGATGAAATTAATGAGACATTCAACTCTTTACTCAAATCTTTATACATCAGAAATAACAAATGACTGATATGGAACACTTCTTCAACAATCTCCGCGCTCCCTCTATTAACTCAAAGTACAGGGCTGGGACCAAACTCCCACTACAACATACGGAAATTATGAATGCGATAACAGCAATGCAAAGTGGTAAGAAGCCAGGCCAAGATGGCTACCCAATAGAGTTTTTTAAAACGTTTTCTAGAAAATTATCTACTTTTTTTAAATGTATTTTTTTAATTAATTAATTTATTTATTTATTGCAAGACAATTGACAATACATTAACACAACAACAAGAGGACAACAAGAATAGTGAAGACAGGCCAGTTAGCACATTTCTGTGTGTGTGTGTGTGTGTGTGTGCGCGTGAGCGTGCATACGAGCATGTGCCTTGGGGTGGGGTCTATAGGGTGGATACATGAAGAGAGGAGAGGTTAATACAAAAAAATGTGTATATTTATATACATACATATACATACATGCATATATACATATACATATACATATACATACACATATACATACAGCATATACACAAATAAATACACAAATTAAAAAAATTAAAAATTAAAAATGAGTAAGTAGTTAACTAAGGCTAACTGGGCACCTCCCTAGGGAGGTGTTCCAGGCACGACCAGTTGGGAGGAGGCCATGGGGAAGACCCAGGACTAAGTGGAGAGATTATATCTCCACACTGGCCTGGGAACGCCTCGGGATCCCCCAGTCAGAGCTGGTTAATGTGGCCCGGGAAAGGGAAGTTTGGGGTCTCCTGCTGGAGCTGTTGCCCCGAGACCCGACCCCGGATACGAGGTTGAAGATGGATGGATGGATGGATGGTTCTACTTTTGTACGGAACTTTATAAGCGGACATTTTATTGGCTCCACTTCTTGGCAATATAGGTTCTTTGGTTTAGGGTTAGGAAACGGTTTTGGTTGACGTTAACTTCACTGACTCGAGGCTCACGTGACTAGTGACTCATGTGACTCATTAGACTAGTGACTCACGTGACCAGTGACTCACGTGATTAGTGACTCACGTGACCAGTGACTCACGTGACCAGTGACTCACAGTGCTGACGATACTAAACGACTCAAGTGACTCACCGGACTGACGATACCTGCGAGTCATGTGACTAAAGACTGATGTGACAAAATAAGTCAACGTTACTTTTAGTTGCACATGGGACACAAACACCGGTGTCCTGGTTGGAAGTCTTGTGTTTGCAGCAAATCTGGACCCATGAAATGTTTTACATGAAAAATTACTTCAGCCATAAGAATGTTTTCCTATTTTCTGTCAATAGACTAATTGATTAATTGACTCCACTAACTGTGTGTGCGTGTGTGTGTGTGTGTGTGTGTGCGTGCGTGCGTGCGTGCGTGCGTGCGTGCGTGCGTGCGTGCGTGTGTGTGCAGGAGTCGCAGCCTGCGGACGCCGGCCAACATGTTCATCATTAACTTGGCGATCACAGACCTGCTGATGTGCGTCACCCAGGCACCCATCTTCTTCACCACCAGCATGCACAAGAGATGGATCTTTGGAGAGAAAGGTACCCGACTGCACACACACCACACACACACACACACACACACACACACACACACACACTGACGACGTTTCAGTAAACCGTGAAAATAAACTAATACCCGAAACGATTCATTCAGAATGAGTTTCAACAATAATAGTAATGATGTATTAAGTATCACAGAGAGGTTTCTAAAGATCCCACAGCATTAGTTTTCTTATTTGAGGCAAAGCTGTGAAGAAGGTTTGCTCTTTCAGGCATCATTATCCAGAATAAACGTCCACAAATCTGCTTAGAAATCATAGAAGAAAAAAGGTTGAAGGACTTGCCTGAGAATCTTCATGTTTTTAAGTTTTCTTCGGTATCAAAGTAGTCCAGTGATAGTTGTCTTTACATCCAAAGGTACACTGCAAACAGGAGCTTCTAATTGCTGATTCAGCATACTTTAATGGAGACAATTTGACTAAATGTAAACAAATATAGTCCAAAAACGTTGTAGCCTACAGCTCATTGAATTCAAGGCAGCAGTGTACTGTATGCATCCATCAAAGCATAATGGGAAATGTACAATAGTCCCAAAATTTAGAGCATGATTAGTTAGTATCCTAGTATTTCAGGATGAATATAAGTTTGAGTTTTAAACACAGAACTGCAGATAATTAATTATTAAATAATTGCTGATATTGGTCAATTATGTGATAATATTTTTTAGTAGAACAAGCATATCCTGTTAACGCCACCCGTTTAAATGTCTAAGTTGTTAAAAAAAACACCATTCCAGTACCCAGTATTATGAGAATAAAGTCAGAAGTTTACGAGAAAAGACGTCATAATATTATGAGAATAAAGTCATAATATTATGAGAATAAAGTTATAATATTATAAAGCAGTAATTTGAGGTGTTATTTTAGAGGGGAAATAGAGCCTGTGTGAAGATGAGGAACGTGGAGCATCTTGTGAAGTTCTACTTTAGTTTAGGTTTCACAAATAATACTTTATCTTTTGGCTCATCAGCAGCACATTATCATCAGTATCAGGAGCTGGAAAAGATTGTGCAAGAAACTGAGTTTATTGTGAAGAAAGAAGCACACGGACCTGATGGGAAAACTGATTCTTTAGTGGAGGAGGAAATTTACTTTATTCTCCTAATATTACCACTTTTTTTTTCTTGAAATAGTATGACTTTATTCTCATTAAATTACAACTTTTTTCTCGAAAAATTATGACTTTATTCTCGATATTTCCGATTTTTTTTTTTCCCTCAATGTGGCCCTTAAACACCGTCGTAAAAAACAGCATGTCAAGGTCGGATTATATCTATGACAGTTTAATGAGGTTTGGAGAAGGCATCTATGTTTCGTTCTTACTTTAAAAACACAAATACACACTTAACACAAGCTCATGCATGCAAAAAATCATATTAGTATTAGTAGGCTAAGTATTATAGATAGATAGATAGATAGATAGATAGATAGATAGATAGATAACTGACACCAATAAACATTATTCAATTAGAATAATAATCTTCATCTGTCTGTCTTCAGGCTGCGAGCTGTACGCATTCTGTGGCGCTCTCTTCGGGATCTGCTCCATGATCACGCTGACGGTGATCGCACTCGATCGCTACTTCGTCATCACACGACCTCTGACCTCCATCGGCGTGTTGTCGCGGAAACGGGCCCTCCTCATCCTCATTGCGGCCTGGACCTACTCCCTGGGCTGGAGTCTGCCGCCGTTCTTCGGCTGGAGTGAGGACACACACACATACACACGCACACACACACACACACACAGACAAACCATCCCGTCTGAGGTGTAACTCTACTTTTCTCTACTGTTCGATATATCGCTCTGTTTTTATCTGCTGCACATAAATCTGCTCTGTTCTGCCTCAAAGCTTTTACTATCATATCAAACTTATTGTTCATTTACCTTCCAAATCCCATTTATTATCAGTTCAAGTTCACACGCACACACACACACACACACACACACACACACACACACAAGTTTATAGACAATATCAGTACTTTTGAAAAAAACGTGACAAATGGGGACGTGCCTTTCCCAAGGTCCTAGAGACCTGGGAATCAAAGTATTTCCGAGCTACGCTTCTACGAATACATCCATCTGTTGAGATTTTGTCTAAGGCTATGTTTTGGTCGGACCTGATTTTAATGTTACGGAGGCGCTAGAACACTGTGGTGAGCTCGTAAAAATGAGGACACCAGAAATGTCCTCATTTTTCCGAGCGTCCTAATATCAAAGGTGTGTTATCATAGAATTGTCCTTATTTGTCATGAAAACAAGTACACACCCACACACTCACTCTCTCTCTCCATGATTTTCTTCTTCCTCTCACCTGGTTTTCATTGTCGCACACACACACACACCCACACATTTTTATGTAAATTATAACGTATGGAAACAGAAAAGCTCGTAACTCTTCCTCCGTATAATGGAAAGACTTTCCAGGTGGAAAATGTTTCAGTGTGTCAGAAATGTACAGGTTGTTTTTTGCAGTATGTGATGTATGTATCTGTGTTTTTTTTTATACTTATGAGGACAGCATGTCCTCATGAGGAGAGATGAAATGAAAGAAAATATTTGTTCTGCCTCTGACCTCTTTATGGAAGCTGATTTAGGACTTTATGAGTTTATGAGTTCAGGTCTGGAGCTACTGGAGGTGAATAGAAGCAGCCGGTAAACAGGCTTTCATTTGAATGGAGTCTGGTACTTTGTTAATGTTCAGTATCATTTCACATTTTTCCCCTGGATACGTTTTTATCTTGTCCAAACAGAAAGCTGAAGAGCAGTGTCAGTGCGCCGGGGCCAGACTGGAGCCAGAATGGGGCCAGCTGTTGTTTTAAGGGGGCCAGTTGAATTAAGTCAGAAACTAAGGGCTCATTTAAGCAGCAGTAGAGTGAGACAGGTCATCTAAAGAAATAAAGCATAAAGCAAGATAATGTGGCTCTATTGTTGTGTTAAACAACAAACCACATATTATTAACCCTCTGAGACCCACACTAGACCCGATTTTGTCCTTTTTAGGGGGGTCCAGGGGGTCTTTAGGGGGAGATAGCAGATCAACAGTAGATGTCACATAGAATTAGTGTACATCATCTGAAAGCTGGGAACCTGAAGACTAATTTGCGATGCAGCTCAGCACTGTGGGTCAAGAAATTTACATGAATGAATGAATGAATGAATTAAAAGAGGTTGTGAAAGTGTATAAGAGCGTAATACATTATGATAGAAGTATATGATGGTCATCCCCATGCTCTATTATGTCTCATAAGTTGTTGCAGTCATTATTGGTTTGATACCATTTGTTACACAAATTTGGTGCTAAATTTAACCATTTTTTACCACTTGAGAATTGATAAGAATGAAGAATAATCCCTCCAAAATCCCACATTAAGACACCAAGACCTTGAGGAACACCATAGAAAAAGCCATGCTGTGATTTGGGACCCAAAGCTTTTGACGTGGAGATTTCTGCAAGAATTGCATTTTTTCAGTGTTTGGAAGGCGAGCACTTCTGTCCTGGAAGCTGCTCAGAAACCCCCTTATTGTCAATCTAGCTAGGAAGGCAAGGCAAGGCAAGTTTATTTATATACCACATTTCATACACAAAGGCAATTTAAAATGCTTTACATATGTAAAAACAAGATAAAAGAGCACAAAGTGCATAAGATAAAAACGAATAAAAGAACATAAAAGTGTACGTTAAAAGAGAAAGCCATCAATCCTCTGAATGCTCTAGGTCTCTAGTCTGATCCATCCATCCTCTGAATGCTCTAGGTCTCTAGTTTGATCCATCCATCCATCCTCTGAATGCTCTAGGTCTCTAGTTTAATCCATCCATCCTCTGAATGCTCTAGGTCTCTAGTTTGATCATCCATCCTCTGAATGCTCTAGGTCTCTAGTTTGATCCATCCATCCTCTGAATGCTCTAGGTCTCTAGTTTGATCCATCCATCCTCTGAATGCTCTAGGTCTCTAGTTTGATGTACCATCCTCTGAATGCTCTAGGTCTCTAGTTTGATCCATCCATCCTCTGAATGCTCTAGGTCTCTAGTTTGATGTACCATCCTCTGAATGCTCTAGGTCTCTAGTTTGATCCATCCATCCTCTGAATGCTCTAGGTCTCTAGTTTGTGGCTGTAAAGTTTCATGAGGCTGTGATTATCCTAGAGCTCACCACAGGTAATTTTATACAGGGAGGTCAAGTTTCAAAAAATCTCTCTACAATGAAATGTCTCCTATGGGGACTAATATCATCACACATGAAGACAGTTGGGCTCATTGGATCCACAAGAGTCTCAGCTTTACACTGATACCCAATTTATGTAATTTGAGACTGTTTAGGGACCCCAGTAAGCAGAAATATTCAAATACACCATTTTAGGCGAAAATAACACCCTTGTACTGCATTCAAAAACTGCATGTTTTTTGCCCAAATCTTTCATGTGATTATCATAAAGTGGGCATGTTTGTAAAGGGGAGACTCGTGGGTACCCATAAAACCCATTTCCATTCACATATCTTGAGGTCAGAGGTCAAGGGACCCCTTTGAAAAGGGCCATGCCAGTTTCCTCGCCAAAATTTTGCGTAACTTTGGAGCGTTATTTAGCATGCAATGATATCTGTACCTTTACTCTAGATCTTAAACAGAACCTGCTACAGCCTCTGAAAGACAGGAAAGTCGGTCAGGATCGCAGGTCTCGGGGTTAAATTAATAATTTTTTACAACACAGAGGGGTGCTGTTGAATACGTTTGAGGAAACTCGTGAAAAAGGGAAACATGTTGCTCTGACAATGAAATGAGTGTCTATTATTTAACAAAGAAAATGGTTTATACCGCATTATAGTGGGGCCTCCCCCTCCGCCTGAAACAGCATGATTGGGTGTTAAAAGTCTGTCTGTGTCCATGTCTCTCGCCCGTCAGGTGCCTATGTCCCAGAGGGCCTGCTGACTTCCTGCACCTGGGACTACATGACCTTCACCCCGTCGGTGCGAGCGTACACCATGCTGCTCTTCATCTTCGTCTTCTTCCTGCCACTCTTCATCATCATCTACTGCTACGTCTTCATCTTCCGCGCCATCCGCTCCACCAACCAGTCAGTCTCTGTGTGTGTGTGTGTGTGTGTTTTTAGTGTTGTTAGTGTATTTTATTTTTTATCTGTTTGTTCGTTGCTGTGTGTTTGTTGTAATTTTAAGGCTAAAAATAACTGAATTTGTTAAAGGAGTATTTTAGTTTAAACAGAATATTTCAGCCCAAGTTGCAGAGCAAACTAATGTCTGAATATCTTTCAGCAGGATCCCATGAAATGTATGGTTCCCACATAATTCTTTTCTAATTGACCTTCCTCTAGCGCCACCATCAGGACAAACCAATTCCTTGCCCTGGCAATAGACAACTAATAAAGTCATAATGTTTTTTCTTTTCTTCGTATAATATCTTTTATCTGCTTTGTGAATTTTAATCAAAGAATATTTTAGAGATTTCAAAATATTTAATGCACAAATTAAAACTGTTCTTGCTATTGCAATCTTAACATTCAGTATCTTTTAGGGCTGCAACTAACAATCATTTTTATAATCAATACATTTTCCAAGTTAATCGATTCATCTTTTTGTCTATAAAGCAGAGCAGAGTTAAAAACCAGACACAAGTCTAAAGCTCAATTAAGATCAGATTTATTACAAATGAAATAACAAAGGATGGTACCACCCAAGATCAGCAATACTAATGACTGAATGTGGCATCGCTACACCTGTTGCTCACCCTGTGATTAGTTGCTGTGGTTGGAGGTATGGCTGTCCAAGGGTCAGTTCAGTTTATGCACCTCTAATAAAAACACACTTCAATCCATGCAATAAAGAGCATTACAGCATGTAAACATGTTCTAGTAGAAACACAAAATACAAGTATGATCCTGAAAATGAGCATAATATGGGACCTTTAAGAGCAAACCACAACCTACCACACAGAAACCCAGGTAATCAACATGCAAGGGGAAAACATCTTAAGTAGAATAAAAAACAAACAGCATTCAGGTAAACCATGCACAAAGGCATATCAACACATCACGTCAACGTCAACACATTGTCCTCACAGGTATAGTACTACATGTTTGTGTGTGTGTGTGTGTGTTTCAGGGCTGTGGGTAAGATTAACGGCAGCATTCACAGTCACGGCAGCACTCGAGACTCGGTGAAGAATTTCCAACGGATGCAGAACGAGTGGAAGATGGCGAAGAATCGCTCTGATCGTCATCCTGCTCTACGTCGTCTCCTGGTCGCCGTACTCCACCGTCGCTCTCACTGCTTTCGCCGGTAAAACACAACAGCAGCAGACACCCACTCACTCTGCAGCGGGAAATTGTATTTGAAATAAAATAGGGGTGTCAGTCGACTAAAATATTTAATTGGGATTATCGCACGATTGTCCATAGTTAATCGAGATTAATTGCAAATTCATGGCACATTTTTTATCTGTTCAAAATGTACCTTAAAGGGAGATTTGTCAAGTATTTAATCCTCTTATCAACATGGGAGTGGGCAAATATGCTGCTTTATGCACATGTATGTCTATATTTATTATTGGAAATCAATTAACACAAAACAATGACAGATATTGTCCAGAAACCCTCACAGGTACTGCATTTAGCATAAAACAATATGCTCAAATCATAACATGGCAAACTGCAGCCCAACAGGCAACAACAGCTGTCAGTGTGTCAGTGTGCTGACTTGACTATGACTTGCCCCAAACTGCATGTGATTATCATAAAGTGGGCATGTCTGTAAAGGGGAGACTCGTGGGTACCCATAGAACCCATTTTCATTCATATATCTGGAGGTCAGAGGTCAAGGGACCCTTTGAAAATGGCCATGACAGTTTTTCCTCGCCAAAATTTAGTGTAAGTTTGCAGCGTTATTTAACCTCCTTCGTGACAAGCAGGTATGACATGCTAAAAATCACAATTTACGTGAATGCGTTAAAGAAAATGGTGGTGTAGCAAATTTCTTATTGCGATAACTTTGACAGCCCTAAAATAAAAACAATGGGCCATAAATTGGTTTCACTTCAGAAGAGTTTTTTGGATGAAGTTGATCCACACATTCTCAAGTTGCACTCAGAATGGATGTGTGGTCCATGTCTCTGTCCCACTGGTTGAGAATCACAGATTTATTGGATAGGAATTTGACTCTCCTCCCCCTATATGCTGCTGAAGTGTCCATGAGCAAAGTTTCTTCTGGTTCCTCACTCTGTTATTGCTGTGTTTGCTGCAGGTACGCAGACATGTTGACTCCCTACATGAACTCTGTGCCCGCTGTCATCGCCAAGGCCTCGGCCATCCACAACCCCATCATTTATGCCATCACACACCCAAAATACAGGTAACCCACACACACACATGGTTGAACTTCTTTCCTTCAATAATAACTATTTTAACAGAGATAAAAACAATATAATTCAGACACCAGATGTATTATTAACATGTGAAATAGTTTTGGTCTCAAAGAAGAAGAACGAAATGATTCAAACCTCCATTTAGTCAATGTCCTCACAGTGTTGCATGACAGGGGAGAACACTGTTGGAACTTGGATGTTGAATTTGTTTTCCAGTCCAGAAAAGTCAGTGAGCCTCGATCATTATTGAACCACTACGGAGCAGCTGGGCTCTAAACAATGAGTAGGGCCCTCTGCAGTCTACTCAGTGGTTACATTGAAGAGGTTTAAACTGTGACGCACGGAACACACAGGGAACGTCATGAGCACGTGGCGGCTGCATGGAGTGTTGGCTGCGTGATTCACGCGTCGGGTGTTCACACCAGCTGCGTTTCTGCTGCTTGTCAGCCCTTTCTTTCTACATAGAGTTTGCCTTTTAATAGCCATTTCATTTCATTATAAATATCATTTATATTTATTTTAGACAGAGAAAGGTAATTAGTAAATAATAGTAATAAATCGACTATTAAAACTCCGTACTATATTCATTCGTGGAGCTCTCCAAGTCACTGCATGTTTTACAACACCGTCCGGCACATATTTCAGAATAAAAGCCTTGTGTTAACAAATGAAGGAATTCTGTCCACAGAAAAAACGCTTGAGGGATTTTTAATTTTAAATGAAAGCAGGAAGTGTTGATTTAAAAATAAGTATTTTTTTTCATCTCCATAACATATTCTACAGATAAAGTAATAGTAATAGTAAGTAGTAAGTAATAGTAGTAATCTTGCTGGTATGATGTCAATATACTGTCAATAGATCACCTTCACTGTTGCTGTAAAAAGCGCGCGGCACACGTCAAAATAGGCAAGGCCTCTATTCTCTAGAAGAGCTGAGACACGCGTGTGACGTGCTGGAGACACGTGTCTCACGCGGGCAGTGTGGCTGCTCTAACCTGTTAACACAGACGCCGAAATAAAAACAACAGGTAACGCAAGCCGCCACGCGCTCGTGACGTTCCTGGTGTGTTCCGGGCTTGATGTGTCAGTCCATTGTATATTCTGCTGATATTCCAGTAGTGCTAACCCTAGACTAACCTTCTATTTCCATTGTGAAATCTTAAGAAGAGCTTTGCTAAAGCAACACATTGCAGCCGTTGAATCCAGCTTGTTGTAAGCTGCATTATTGTGACCTTGACTCTGAAACAGGAACCTGTTGCTGTTTAAATCTGCACATTTTGATGCTCAGCTTCCAATTACTTTATCCAATGACTGCAGCTAACGTGACTGCAGCTCAGTGAATTGATCCAATCAGAGAAAGCCCCGGCAGCACTGTAAGCTCTCTGACGCCCCATCTGAACTAACCGCTGCTCAATTAACCTGAATGTTAACTGGACTGGAGAGACACACTTTATATAACGGATGGTGTCTGTCAACATCATGTAACATGATGATGTAGAAAAGTAGAGCGCTGACCATGAAGATAATAGAATAAATTGTCTTTCAGAAGATCTAACTGTGAATTCAAACTAAAATGAAAATAAGTCATTGAGTTAAATAAGTTAACATTTGTCCTGTTTGCTGCCTTTAATTCAAACGTTAAATGTCATACTGTGACATCAAATAGTACATTAATTAGTACTCTAATTAATGTACAATTTTGTACAATGTTTACTGTAAATATGCATTTTCAGTTTGGAAACTATTTTACTGCTTTTAATTGGGTTAAGTATACCATTACAATTACAATTGTTGTGTATATACAGTATATATATACAGTATACATATGAAACAATAGTAATCTTGTGTTATTATTCATATTAATATTATTGTGTATTTGTGTTTTTTTCTTTTCATGTGTCATCTTTTCTGTAAAGAAACTCAAATTGACAAAAAGATTGAACTGAAATAACTGTCAACATTCAGCAAACCCATCATTTGCCAAACTATAGCTTGCAAAGTAAAGCTTTCTGTAAATTGGCCATTTAACTGGCCAGAGCACACCACCGGCTTAGGAGAGAAAGCCTCTCTAAACATTTGTAAGAGTAAACCCCTCTATAGCAGATGTAGATGTCCATCACAAGAAATATCTTGTATTTTCAGCCTTCGACTTATTTTTACAGTTCAAGAAAACACATAGTGAAAACAGTGTTGTTTGTTTCTCTATCAGGAAATCGGTGGAAGAAAATTATATTATACCAAACATCTTAAAGGGACTATTTGTAACTTTCAGAATTGCTTGTTAACAGCGACATCTGTGGCCGTTAAGTCAACGAAAGTCAGCGTCGGGCTCGCGCTTGCTCCCTCTAAATAGACATGAACGCGCATCGCTCAAAACAGTGAGGCGACACACGTCAGCTAAAAGCACAATATCACTCTATATTTCAGCTGCTTGGCAGTAATGTTAGCTGACCAGACCAAGGTCTCTCCATAAATCAATGCTGATCCTAGTGTTGGCTTTTCCTGCTTCAGCCCCGCTGCTTCAGCCTCCGGGGCTCCGCAGCGGGGCTGAAGCAGGAAGAGAAACGTTATCGTCTCCGAGCGCGCCCGCAGGGAGACACCGGTCCCCGGTCGGAGGCGATAACGTTACTCGCTCCGGAGCCCCGACACTTCAGGAAACAAGACACTGGAAACCTCTGTTGGTCTGGAGGAGCTGCAGCAGTTGAATCTGCACAAACGTCCACCGTACATTCACTAGATATTCTCAGAGCTAAACTGCAGTGTGGAGTGAGCGCGCATGAACATGATTTGGAGCGAGAACGCGCGCGATGTGTGAATGAAGACAAACAGAGGAGCGGTCTGAACAGTGTAGCCACACGCGAGCGTGCATATGCGAGAGTGCATGGGATCCCGACCCGGTAGATTTATACCTGTAAAAAGTTACAAACAGTCCCTTTAAGTGTTTTGTCCTACATTATATTGTTCATTTCTCCTTTGCATATTACTAGGATCATCAAAATTATAGTTTTTTCGGGAATTTAGTATGTTACCTTATGTGTAAGCTTTGATTTGAATTATTTTCTTTATAATATTGTGATGTCTTGAGAGGTTGGGAGCTTTTCTCTTGGAGCTTTAAAGGTGTGGGTGCAGGAAATGAAGACAGACAGGCTTTGCTTTCAAACTTAGATTCTCACAGTCAGCCGGTAAACAAAACAAAAGCGCATTCTAAACAAAACTCTCATTCAAGGTCTTTTGTGCAACACAAACAAAAGACCGGCTTCTCTCCTCCTTTCACATCCGACTTTTCCTCTACTTCACCTACTCTGTTGCCCTCCCCCACAGCTCCCTCACGGGGGCAATCAGCTCACATGATTCAGCTGGGCAGCAATCTTTGTCCTGACTGCCCCGCTGACTATGGGTTCTGTAGTCTTTGAGTGGACGCCATGATGGGTTGTAGTCCTTGCTGCAGCCACCGGGAGGGAATGTATCTCCCCTCTGTGACACACCCTCTCATGACATCACAATACGATATATTCGTTTTTTAAGGGAAAAGCCATTATTTTATATGGCACCTTTCTAAAAGCTCTGTGGATGTATTATGTTTTAAAAATGATTCGTCTACATAAAAATCTTATCAGTAACACCTTTAAGTTCGCCTGAGCCAAAGTTGTTGCTAACTTCAGGGCTAACCCCCTTCACTTTAATCAGCAAGTGGCAAGCAAGACACAGGAACTAGGCTTGGGTCTTGAGGAGTTGTAGCATTTATTCATCGACAAATAAACTGTACACATACTGCACTGCTACGCTCTCTCTCTCGACCACACACAACCGACGCACGAGTTTATTCCTTAAAGGAGTTGCTACTTATACATTTTCATTTAGTAATCATCATGAAAATACATTAAAACATATCCCTGATGCTTGCGTCCGGCTTGCCATGGCGGAGACCCTGGGTTTCACTTTGGTTTCTCTATCAGGGGCCCCTGTTAGCTGAGGGACATGGGACACCTGCCCACCTTGTCTAATGGTATTATGATCTCTCTGTCTCTGTGCAGGATAGCGTTAGCTAGTACATTCCCATGTCCTCGGCATGCTGCTCTGCGTTCATCCTCGCGACCTCCGCTCGGCCAGCAGCAGCTTCATGTCACGCGCCGCTCCACCGTGACCAGCCAGACCTCCGACATCAGCAGCCAGCTAAGGCGGCAGAGCAACCGCAAGTCCCGCCTCTCCTCCGCCTCCGACAGCGAATCGGTGAGCTCAGATCCCGTGAGCTGTGACATCACATGCAGTGATGTAAAACAGAATGTGTTTGTGTCAAAGTGTGTGTTTTCCTCTGCAGGGTCTGACGGACCTGAGCTGACCTGTCCAGTATGGGTCCAGACCAGACCAGCCGCCAGGTGTCCTGGTGACATCAGCAGAGACACCGCTGAGCTCCCTGACTTCAAACCCTCCTCCAGCTTCAAGTCCAAGATGAAAAGCAACGACTCTGGCATCTTCGAAAAGGTAAAACGACTCTGCAATTACCTCTATTTTTCAGCTCTCCCAAATATGGCTTAAAATGTATCCGGACCTGTTGTCAAAGCAACAAGTACTTCAGCCCAAAACTACACAAGTACAGAGTTATTAACACTGTTAGCTGGATCATGACTAACGCTTCATCGATATGCGAACACATCGTGTCCTGCAGACATCCAAATGTAGTCAAATGTAGTAGAAATCGTGTGTTTTTCAGTTAGTTTTGTTGAATAGCTCTAAGTACTCCAACTACTACAAGTAGGTTGTAAACGTCTGTGAATATTCAAGGTGGAAAACTTCCCATGGGAATTAACAGGAATTTATAGGATTAATGGGAAATAACAGGAATAAATAGAAATATATGGTTTATTTGCTCAGTCTATATATACCATGTCATATGCAGATGGACCAGTTTACCACACCAGCAGACATTGTAAACCCTTATAACAGAAATGGAAATATCAATCAATCATCAATCGATTATCCCTCTTAAGACTAAGCTCTTGTCATGGACAGAACGTTCTTTGAAGACAAAAATCCATTAATTTGTCAAATTCATACAGTAATCTTCCTTCCTACTCTCACATATGGTCATTGAGGGCTGGGTCATGACCAAAAGAACTAGATAGCGGGTACAAGCGGCCGAAATGTTTTTTCTCAGGAGGGCCATAAGACCTAGTATTGTTTTGTTATGTGTATTTTCTCCCTAATAAGTTCCCGTTAAAAAATTTATGATTTTTATATTGAAATTGTGCAACATTTCCAAACTTTCCAAGCTTAACTTTCCTTGGCAAATTTCCAGGAAATTTACCCATCTTTTCAACCCTAACTACAATATCCATAATAATTGGGGATGCACCGATACCACTTTTTTTCAGACCGAGTACAAGTACAAGTACTTACATTTGGGTACTCGCCGATACAAAGGAACCTATACGAGTACTTCTCTGTGCCAAAAGACCCTTGTTAACGCCAGCTGGAGGGTGTGAGCGACACACGGCAGCTGGGGAGTCCCGCATACGAGGCGGTTGCGCTGCGACAGGCTCTAGGTCGGCTTTGAAACTCGGTTCGAAGGTGCTCGCGGCCGCGAGCTTTACAGCGCTCCCCGCCCGGACATCGCCGCAGACCGACGGCCCCCTGCTCCTGGTGCGACTGTTGACCGGGGCGGACTGTCCTCAGTGCGCCCCGACCACGTCGTGCCACCAGATCAGGGCTCGGCCCACGTAAAAGGCTCCAGGTCTGCGGCGATGTCTGCAACCCACCTGACCCGTCTTGAAACACGGACCAAGGAGTCTAACGCACGCATGAGTCAGAGGGTGCAAGCAAAACCCTGTGGCGTAATGAAAGTTGAGGGCCGGTGCGCGCCGGCTGAGGTGGGATCCCGGCCCAGCGGGGTCGGGCTTACCACCATAAAGTGGTATTGGTGCCGTTGTATCAGAGCCGTTTTGCAGAGTACGAGTACGAGTACATGAGCACGTATCGGACCCGATACCCGATACTGGTATCGGTATCGGTGCATCCCTATATACTAATAATAATCACTGCCGTTCCTTTGGAGTCAAAAACACTTGAACCCATCGCCAAATTCATCCTAAAACTGACCCAGAATCAGTGAACTGATTCAAAATAGCTAAATGTTTCAGGCCCCGATCAGACAGAGTACGTTTAGCTGCCTGGGGCGGCTTTCTGTAATTGCTTTCAATGGATTGAAGCATTTGCACGCTGCTTTTGCGTTGCTTAGCAGAAAAAGCGCCCGACATCATTAGTGTTTTTGTCTCATTGTGGTTGACTTTTGCTGGCTACCCAGAGCTTTATGACTGTACCAACCGTAGTTTACCATGATCTGAAGACAAAAAGCAGGAAGCAATAAGTGCAGTACTTTAGATTTCGGGTAAGTTGTTTTAATTATTTAATTATTTAGTTTATTTCTGAATTTTGTTATACAACTCTGACAATCACCTGCACAAAACATGTTGGGACTGATAGATATCTCACCTACCCCCACCCATGACAATGCCCAGAGGGCACTCAATTCAAAGGAAAACAAGTGTACAAAAAAATAAAAAATAAATAATAATAATAATAATAATAAATATAATAATAAATACACACAAATATACAAATAAAATTAAATAAAAATAGTTCAAATAAAAAAATTAAAAATAAAACACATAAATAAATAATGATACATATATTAGGGGTCTAGGACAGTACATCCTATCTCTAGGGCACTAACATGTGGAGTGTGTCCATTTTCTAAAGACCACCCTCAGAAAACTGGACACACTCCACACCTCAGCAATCCGTTTTGCCACATGTCACCCTTCACCACCCACCATTGTGATCTTTATAGATTGGTGGATTGGCCATCCCTTCACACCAGGTGGCTACAACACTGGCTGCTCCTATTCTACAAAACAATTCTGGGAATGACCCCTCGCTACCATCTCAAATCTCCTGCACTTTCCGACAGCAATCGCCGTTTAAGATCCAGTGACTTCATTGGCTCATCACTCCAAAAGTCCGTACTGTCTTTGGTCATAATTCCTCTCTAGAATTAGACAGACAGGCTCAGCTGTTACTTCAGTTCTTTCTGTCCAATAGGAAATAAATTTGATATTTGCTGCCCAGTAATAGACTGAAAGTTTGGCATACTAAAGCCTCCCTGCTGGCCGAGGTCTCTGTAGTATAGCTTTGCATATACTGGATTCTTCTTACTCCAAATGTAATATATCCAGGGAAAATGAAGAAATGTTTTAGTTAAGAAGACTGGTATAGACTGAAACATATAAAGAAGCTTGGGCAATAAGTTCATCTTTAGTATCGTTAATTCTACCTGCCAGAGATAAGGGTAGCAGATCCCAACGATCAACATCCTCCTTGAGAGAGGACAGGAAAGGAGGGAATTGGCTGAGAAGAGGTCTTTAAAATTGTATGTACCCACACATCAAGATATTTCATTTTGTCCATGCACATTTTAAACGGCACTGTACGAATAAACAGGGAGACTCTTGCTGCCAATGTATAGGCATCAATTCACTTTTTGTGTATTTACTTTATAGCTAGAAACTTTGCCAAATTCACTCAAGAGACTAAGAGGTACAGAAGAGAAGAGGGATGGGTCCTGACAGATAGAGTAGCATATCGTCTGCGTATAGCGAGATGTTATGTTCCAATAACATGTTCGAGTGTTCCTGCCCTTGTAATACCTGTAATATCTTATATAATATCTGCTATGCAAAGCTATAGACTAACGGCTCAATCATGATCACAAAAAGAAGGGGGGACAGAGGACCACCCTGTATCGTCCCTCGTGTTAGTAGAAAAGGAGGTGAATATATTATTATTATGCGCAACTCTGCCATTGGTGAACTATGTTGAATTTTAATCCACGATAAGGAAATTTGGCCCGAATCCAAATCTCTCAAGGGTACAACATAAAATAGCTCCACTCCAACCGATCAGAAGCCTTTTCGCATCTAGAGATATCACACTTCCGGTTCGTCGGGTGGAGAGGGATCATAACTGAATCATAAAAGCGCCTGAATGTTGAAGGAGGACTGTTGATTTTTACAAAGCCCGTCTGGTCAGGGTGAGATTATGGTTGGGAGGACTGTTTTCAAGACGGCGAGCAATCATTTTTGCAAGGATTGTGCTGTCCACATTGAACAAGGAAATAGGACTAGATAGGAAACCACATTCCTGTTGATTTTTGACTTTTTCAGAATAAGTGATATGGTAAGCTTGCCATCGTAATTGTTTCAGGCAGTGACAAGCTGAACCAGGGAGTCGTTATATACAGAGTTTAAAACTGGAGCAAATTGATGACAAGGAATTCCGTTGGGATACCCGTCGGGGCCAGTGGGATTTTCACAATTGGCCATAATCCTGATGGGCCATCTTCAATCTCTCCAATTGAAAAATGGAGACTAACTGCCGGCACGCTTGTCACAGGGTCCTATTATGAGGGGATCTCAACACTTTGAAGAAATTATTTAATTAAGTTATCATCTCTCAACAATTCAGATGTATGCTAGCTACGATAACACCTCATAAAGCGGGAGTTAATGTCAGAGTGGATCTATAACAGACCCATTCAGACTCATCCCGGATCTCAGGGAATTGACTGACTTGCTGCTTTTTTAACGAAGTTGGTGTGCAAGGATCCTCCCTGTTTTTCCGCCATGCTCGTAGTATGTATGATGAGATCTAATCAGGAGGTTCTCAGTTTTTTGTGTGTTTAGTAGATCAAATTCTTTTGGAGGAGTAAAACATTCTTTAATGCCATCAGTCTGATGGGGATTTGCCAATTGTGTATCAAGGTTACCAATCTTAGTCATCAATTCATATAGCACGGAAATTGATGGTTTTTCCATAACTGTGCGTTATAAGAAATAATTCTGCCCCTCAAATATGCCTAAAGTGCTTCCATACTGTTGATGATGACATGTTAGGTTGTTTGATTAATTTCTAGAAAAAGATCAATCCGCGATGAGATGCAAATCTGAATTTTTTTTTATATGAAAGTAAAAGTTGTGTTGAGGTCGCCATGGTCTGTAAGTGTTTTTGAGGTTGGTAGATTAAGCTTCAGTTTAAAAGGGACTGTTTGTAACTTTTTACACATCTAAATCAACCACTGTCGGGTTCCCATGCGCTCTACTCCGCATATGCGCGGCTCGCATATGCATATGCGCTCGTGTGTGGCTACGCTGTTCAGACTCCCTGTGGACACGTACCATCAGACTCCAACACAAACTACACGCAAAGCACCAAAACCTCTTGGTTTGTATCTAGTGAAGCCCGTCTGTTAAACAGTGTTGGCCGCGGTCGGAAAGAGACAGGGGGAGACCGTAGCCTCTGCTGTGCTCATGCTCCTCTGCTTGCCCTCACTCGACATCACCGCGCTCGTTCTCGCTCCACCTCACGTTCATGCGCGCACACTCCAAACTGCAGAAGAGTTAGTTTAGCTCTGAGAATATCTAGTGAATGTACAGTGGACGTTTGTGCAGAAATAACTGCTGCAGCTCCTCCAGACCAACAGAGGTTTCTCGTGTCTTGTGAAGTGACGGGGCTCCGCAGAGAGAAACGTTATTGTCTCCGACCGGGTGCCGGTGTCTCCCTGCGGGCGCAGTCGGGAGACTGAAGCAGGAAGGATAAGATATTCCTTTATTAGTTCCGCAGTGGGGAAATTTGCAAACACTAGGATCAGCATTGATTCATGGAGAGACCTTCGTCTGGTCAGCTAACATTACTGCCAAGCAGCTGAACTATAGAGTGATATTGTGGTTTTAGCTGACGTGTGTCGCCTCACTGTGTTGAGCGATGCTCGTTCATGTCTATGTAGAGCGAGCAAGCGCGAGCCCGACGCTGACTTTCGTTGACTTAACGGCCACAGGTGTCGCTGTTAACAAGCATTTCTGAATCTTACAAACAGTCCCATTAAGGGGAGCATGATCAGAGATTACAATCACATGATAGTCACATTCCTGCACCAGAGGAAGAAGATTATTATCCATTAAAAATTAATGTTTTGTGGACAGCTGAAAAGAAGGAATACTTGCAAGCAGTGGGATTTAGAGCACGCCAAACATCAACCATCCCAAAGGTATCAAGAAACAGCTGAATTGATAGGGCAGCTTTAGAGGTTGGTATCATTTTTGCAGCGCTTCCGATACAGGTAATCGGAAGAAGAATTTAGTGAAGAAAGCAGCGTTGTCCCAATTAGGGGCATAAACACTAGCTAAGATAACTGGGTGTTGTATAATTTGCGTGTAACAATGACATATTGGCCCATAGGATGTGCATCAATCTGGGAAGAAATAAAAGGCACATGCTTACTAATAAGGACTGCTGCTCCTCTTGACTTACACTGAAATTTTGAATGATAAACTTCACCGACCCATCTAGTATGCAAACGTGAATGGTCAGATATATTCAGGTGAGTTTCCTGAAGGAAAGCAATATCCACCTTTAAAGGGACTGTTTGTAAGAATCAGAAATTGCTTGTTAACAGCGACACCTGTGGCCGCTCGCTTGATTCTCAGAGCTACTAACTCTTCTGCAGTGTGGAGTGTGCGCGCATGCACGTGAGAGTGGAGCGAAAGAGCGAGAACGAGCACGGTGTGTGAGTGAAGGCAGGCAGAGGAGCAGAGTACAGGAGAGACTCCGGTCCTGGAGACCAAAGCTACGGTCTCCCCCGCGTCCTCCGACCGCGGCCAACACTGTTTAACAGACGGGCTTCACTAGATACAACCAAGAGGTTTTGGTGCTTCACTGTAGTTTGTGTTGGAGTCTGAGTCTGAACAGCGTAGACACACGCGAGCGCGCATGGGACACCGACCAGCAATGATTTATACCTGTAAGAAGTTACAAACAGTCCCTTTAAACAGAAAACTCACATCAGGAAGTTAGACATATCTGTATTTGCCATCTAAATATTGTACACTACTGTATAATATAAAAAGTGATTTAAGATTATGTCAAGTCAGTTTGGATAGCCTACAGTCAGAAATAACCTCCCTCTTCCATGAGAGCCAGTCATTAACGGGGAGCAGTCGCTTGTTTTGTAATGTTTTTCGTGATGTATTTCTGGGCTTCATCGGGCGACGTAAACATCTTTTCCACTCCATTGTAGGTAATACGAAGTTGTGCCGGGTGAAGTATGCCAAAGCGAAGTCCCTTGATCCCACGCAGCTGCTTTCTGATGCCGTTGTATGCTGCTCGTGCACGGGCGACTCTTGCTGTATAGTCATGGTAGACCGAGATCGTTAGGTCATTCACTGTCCCTCGCCTCCGTTCCCTGGCAAGGAGCAGTCCTGAAAGTAATGAAAACGGGCCACCATGGGTCTAGCGGGGGCTTCTTGTTTCGGTGGTGGTTGTAAGGTCCGATGCGCTCTGTCCAGTAGAGGAGCCTTATCCTGCTGAAAAGCTTCTTTCAGCAGCTCGGAGACTGTAGTTGTGCTGTAACTGCCTTGGCCTTCTGGTACCCCTACTATCCGTACATTGTTGCGTCTGGATCTTCCTTCCACATCCTCACATTTGTCCTCTAAGGCAGCCACCTGGGTTGAAAGTTGTTGCACTGTGTGCTGTAAAACCGCGACATCATCTTTCAAGCACAGACCGAACCTCATCCTTGAAAACGATGACAGCAGTACGTTCTTAAAGGCCATGATTTCAGCTGGGCTTACCACTGCTGGAGCTGGCTCACCTGAGTCACTCGAGGCCCCGGAAGGAGTTGGATGAAAGATTATGGGTGTTTTTGTCTATATTACGCCAAAATAATACTTAAATGACAAAAAGTTTTGAAGAGCTCTGCAACACGCTACCTACTCCATCACCTGCTCACTAGCGCCCCCTGTTTTTATTCATTTAAACTGTACTATTAAAGGGACTCTATGTAAGAATCAGAAATTGCTTGTTAACAGCGACACCTGTGGCCGTTAAGTCAACGAAAGTCAGCGTCCTGTTGCTCGCGCTCGTGCTAGTGCTCGCTCTACATAGACATGAACGAGCATCGCTCAAAACAGTGAGGTGACACACGTCAGCTAAAAGCACAATATCACTCTATATTTCAGCTGCTTGGCGGTAATGTTAGCTGACCAGACGAAGGTCTCTCCATGAATCAATGCTGATCCTAGTGTTGGCTTTTCCTGCCTCAGCCTCCCGACCGCGGCCGGAGGGAACAGGGGAGACACCGGAGTTTTGGTCGGAGACGATAACGTTTCTCTCTGCGGAGCCCTGTCACTTCACAAGACATGGGAAACCTCTGTTGGTCTGGAGGAGCTGCAGCAGTTATTTCTGCACAAACGTCCACTGTACATTCACTAGATATTCTCAGAGCTAAACTAACTCTTCTGCAGTGTGGAGTGTGCGCGCATGCACGCGAGGTGGAGCGAGCTGAGTTTGTGTTGGAGTCTGAGTCTGAACAGCGTAGTCACACGCGAGCGCGCATGGGACACCGACCCGCAATGATTTATTTGTGTAAGAAGTTACAAACACTCCCTTTAACTATCTGGGTTGCGTACAGTTCATGGTTTGTAATAAGGTAACGTTAGCACTCATCAGGTGGTTGACTAGCAACATAAAATAAAAAGACGCAGCAAACTGCAAAAAAACTCTGTCTGATCGCGCAACACAAACGCAGTGTGGTGCGCCTCAGGTTTTTCACCTGCTAAACGTACTATGTGTGATCGGGGCCTTAATCTGGCTTTTACAAAGAGTCAACTTTAACAGAATGTGGATCTCTGTGATTGGATGTTTGTTAGTGAAAAGCACCCTGGGAGTCATAGTTTATTTCTCTCCTCCAGTTTATATGTCCACAGTTTTTAATAAAAAAATAAAACAACAAAAAAAGAATTATAGGAACCGGAGGTGTTTTTCTTTTGTGTTGATGACTGACGAGGGCAGAGCTAAAAAAATTAAACTTGTCTCAAAGACAAAAGTTGCACATTGAGGTTTTAAATTTCAGAGTTCGTCCTGGTCGACCTTCAGGCAGCATGACAACAGCTGGAGACAGATTAAACAGCCCCCTCATGTAGATTATTAATGTTACACTCAGCTGGGGGAGGGGATGATAGTGGGTCACCTGAGGGGTAGTCAAAGGGATTCTGGGTCATTTCAAGGGTCAGGTCTGAGTCTGGTGATAGCAGAACATCTTCTTTCATAACACCGGTGTTCATGTTAATCTGCTCCACTGTGTTTTTTATGCTCTTTAATCTGCTTGATATACTTTCCATCTCGGACCAGAAAATCCCTCTTTTACTTTTAAAATTCTGGGTCATTGATTAGAGATGACTTGATGCCCTGGTTTCCTGTCTGCCTCACTGATGCTGATTCAATCTGATTCAAATCTAATTTAGTACTATAGCTGCAGTATTAAAATTAAACTCTTTCTTGGCTATTTGTAAGGAAGTGTTGAAGAGGAGGACTTCCATCATGGCTGCCACTGCAGGATGCTGGTTAATCAGTCTGAAAATCACCTCACAGGCATTCCTATGTGTTTGTTTTTCCTCCAGACTGTCCCATGACACTGATATCTCCATGGCAGGAGTCGGTGAACGCGGCAGCATCCCAAATGTGAGTACAGTCTGATTAATTCACCAGCACCAATACAAATGATTTATCAGATCTGAAGTTATGAAGGTTTGTACAATTGTTTTCCCCTTCAAAGAAACAAGACACACAAAAACACTCTAGTATCTTCACGTCAGCTTTAAAACTGAGGCCAGCTGCAACCTCCGAAAATTGATTGCATTAATGGGTTAAAAGAAATTAGTGGCGTTAAAACTAATTTGATTTAAACGGCCTTGTTATCGAATTAACTTTGACAGCCATTTAGTTTTAGTATAAAGCATACGCAAAAATATTTTACAACATTACATATTTTATTTTACAGGAGTAACACTGACATGCAAAAGGCATAAGGCTCCTGATAACAAATTCATACTTAGTGATTTACATTGAGCACATCAACTGGTTATATTCATATGATGCTGTGTGTGGGTCATTTGAACACAAATACTGTTTTGACATACCATTGTTTTGAAGGCAGAGTTTCATTTTGCAGATTTGTGGAGTTTTGCCTTTTGTATGTGTGTTTTTGGATTTGTGTGTAGCGTTCTGAGAATATAAGGTATGCTTTCAGAAACGTGTGTAAACAATTGAGAACACTGTAATAAAATATTCCAGGATATTTTGGTTTTAAAGCGATGTCCCTTTGTTGAGTATATATCCCAAAAATATTTTTTAAGAGCATTGGAACAACTATTTATTATTGGTCACATATTAATATAATACACTTCTAGTAATTGTGTTAATAATATTTGTGGCAGAGAAATGTATTTACCTCAAAGAATCCTGCTCAATGCACCACTTGAGCACCACTTACTGGATGAATCAAACAACATCATCAGGTCGATTTGAACTTGTCCAATACTTTGATTTATAACTAAATACCTGCAAAAAATAATGGCATTCCAATCAGCCTCTTGCTGTGTACTTCAGGTCAGGTGAAATGTTCCAGTTTTTGCTTTCTTTGGTCCAATCCAGATGAAAAACATAATGAATTATAGATTTTCTAAAATTTAAATTTGTATATTAAAATAAAAATGTAACTGTATTTTTCTGTCTGACAGACGGATTTTGGCAGAGGGACACGTGAGGAGAGGCACGATCGGGCCGAATCCCGAGCATCGTCATCACCTCGGAGTCCAGTCCTTTCCTTCCTATTGGACGAAAGGGTTCCTGCACTGCCCGCCCCAAGACAGCCAATAACAACAACAACACAGGGTCTGGCTCTGGGTAGAGCACCTGCAATCATGTGACCACATCACGTCCAGTCAGATGTTTAGAAATGGAGAAGGGGAACACCTGTAGATCAGAAACAAAGTATTACAGGAAGTCATTATTACATTTCTGACAGAGTTTTCACACCTCGTAGGTTTAGAGAATTTATCTCAATTTATCTTGATTTTAGTTTTGACTAGAACACAGATTTTAGACAGAGAACCAAACCTGGATCTTATTATTTTTTTTAACCAATGAAATGACAATAGACTGTTCAAATATTATCACTTAAAGAGCAACTTAACACCTTGTATAAGCTTGAGCACACACCATTCACATGTACAAAATGTCCGTCACAGCTCTGATAGATCATTGCACCAGAGTCCCTCTATTTTATTGGACATTTAGTACAAAAACAAACCCGGGTCTTAGACAAAACTGTAAGGGGGGGGGGTCTGGTTAGGATGCCACAATCTTTACCGTTATTAGAAAATCCCTGGTTTGATTTCAGACAAAACACAAGGACTTTCAAACTAGGAGAACCGCCTGTTCATGGTCCCATGTGAAAACTAAAAGTAATGTTTGACTTCATTTTGTCACGCAGTCGTTAGTGACTCGTCGGTATCGTCAGTCCGTGAGTGTGCTGTTCCATGTGAATTTAACCGTGAACCACGACCAAAGTGGTTGTGTGGCCTAAACTTGAAAGGACACTATGCATGTAACATGCGTTACATTGACACTGGAGCTCCATCTTACCTCCTACTTTATGCCTTCGCGTTTTTGCATTTAGGCTCATGGCATTAGATCATGCTTTCTTCAATCAGCTTGGTTCTCATCGTTTCTTTCCCCACCTGACTGCGTCATCAGCTGTCCTCGGGGGTTCCCCACACACAACAGGATATGCGATCGGAAATATTGAACGTTAATATTTACGATTTGAAATCGGTGCGGCCGGGATGGACTTCAGAGCCGATCGGGTGATGTAAAAAAAACACTCTTAACATACCTCACACCACAGGAACATCTGGAAAGATAATCCTTAGAGCCATAGAAAAATCTGGGTTTTACTTGATGGGCTTGATTCTTCTCTGGGTGTGTACCCAGCAGGCTTTCTTTAACCAGTTAGGATTGTTTTACTTTAGCCAGCCATAGCAACTGGTTAAAAGACAAAACAGGAAATGCAGAATACTAAGAAGACAGAATTACTCTGTAAATGTCAAATACTATAGATACTATAGACTGGGACCAGGTCATATATTATACTAACTCAAACAGTGTATTTAGTGTTACGTTGCTCTTTAAAAATGCTGTGAATTAATGGTCACCCTAAAATACTTTAATTGGTTTATTTAACCTTTTAACCTTTATACCCACACAGGTGTGTTTAGTTATTCTGTATAACTAGACCCCTGTGTATATAAGAGTGTCCTGTGTGACTGTCCAAGACTTTTAACATTGAATCAGAAGACGTTATAATAGGACATCTTTCCTTCTAGTTCTGAAGCCAAACTTTTTTACTTTAAGTTTAACCCAAAGAAAATCATGTTCCTGAACCAGAGGCCTGTACTACGAAGCAGAATTTGCTTCGGAGCAGGTTATGTTTTTACTTCTCCTTACTGCTTTGAATTATGTTTTATTTATTTATTTTTTTACTTGCTCTCGTCTGTTTCACACCGAAAGAAAGAAGGCTGAAATTCTCATACACACCACATCATCATCATCATCATCATCATCATCATCATCATCATCATCATCATCATCATCAAAGGGAATAATGTAGGCTACTGAAATCTATTGATTCTTTCTATTTTGAAAGCTGTTTATATATCACTGCCCCATCTAAACCAACATATCTGACTTTCTAATATTCCGTTAAATTAATATGTCTGTTAATTTACGCATTCACTCAGCAGCAATTTCTTCTTTCGCCAGCTGTCCTTCCTGCATTGACAGCTTCAACTGTGTTACTTTTAGTCTGGATTATGTGTTAAACTTCTTTGTATTTGTCTAATATTATAGTTGCTCTTCCTTTGTTAAATGTGCCGCCCCTGCTGACAAGTAGACTTGTCCATGTTTGTGATTGGTCTTAAGCTGCAAACATCGCCCCTTTTCTGTGAACACGCCTCCTAGCCAGATGGGAGAAAACCCTGGGTTGTAACCAGCATCGTGGGACCGTTGAGCGGGATTCTTGTTTGTTATTGTTAGTTAAAGCAGATAAGGAGAAGATAGCCTGGGTACAGTTTGTTGAACTTGCTTCGTGTACAGGCCTTTTTATTTCTTGTCCTGATTCAGAGGGATGCAAAAATGGTTGTATTTTTTCTGAGTTCCTCTGAGACAGGTGAAGGCCCCTGACTGAGCTCTGTAGCAAAAAATGTTCTTGTGTTCAGAAAAAGTTATAAATATGAGATATAACTGTTGAGATGGACATTTTGTTTGGCGGTGCACTATTGCGATTTTTCTACAAAATAAATACTGTGGTTTCCTGTTTGTGTTCTTGTTGCTTTGATTTATTATATGTGTGTTTCCAGCTCAGTCCTCTGCAGAGTCATGTGACAGGTTGAAAGGTTGTTGTTTTTTTGAGTAACTTAAAGGGCCAGTGTGTAGCCATTTCTGGGGATCTATTGGCAGATATGGAATATTAGCCTAATGTTCATTATTCTGTTTTCATAGTGTACTAATCACCTGGAAATAAGAACGGTTGTCTGGAGTCCGCCATGTTTGCTCAGAAACACCCAGAAAGGACAAACCAAAACACTGGCTCTAGAGAGAGCCTTCAGACGTTTTTACCTTACCTGAAGGCCCACCGTAGTTCTTCTTGGGAAGGGAGGGGTGAACGGTAGGGATTGGTTGCAATCTGCAACCTCACCGTTAGATGCGCGGCGAGTGCGTCGGATGCCCGTGATTTGTATAAAGTAGACTAGCCCTCAACTTTATGTAGATGAGGAGCGGGTGTCGTGACGTTCTGTTTCTCGAATCGCAACGCCACGCTATCAGAATGCATTGCACGGCGCTTACAAATACAATGAATGGGAAGCGTGGAAAGGATGGAGCTGTGGACACGTACCATAACCTGTTAACATGCACTCCAAAATAAAAAACAACAGGTAACGCAGCCGCCACGCGCTGCTCAGGCGGGTGGTCTGGACAAGCCGGCTCGAGTTTGTGAGGCACAATGGAACAAACCAAAGGATGATGGAGGAGGGGGGCATCAGAATTCCTTTTATTATTATGGAGCAAATATGTATATGTTTGTATTGCCTGTAATGGTCTAATGATGCCAATTGTAGTTGTGCTCTTGTGCTTCATCTTAAATTTAAATAATTCATCATTATGATTATTATGATGATGATCATAATTGTGGTGCCCTACGTGCAGTGTGTGATGCGCGTGGTGGGAGCGGCGGCCCTGACGCCATCTGCCGACCTTTGGAGTTAGTGTTAGCTACTTTCATTGGAAAACAGTTTGCAACACTGCAATCAATAGGATTTTCCAAAATGTCAGACTGAATTAATTCAAATGTTTCTCCTTATCTCAGTGAATCCTGAAAGCCCTGAGGCCTGCAAACGCACTTTTATTAAGAAACAAGATATTTCCAATGTTACCCTGTTGTTCAGTTTGTGTTTTTCTTTCTATTTGTGTTTCTTTCTTTCTTCCTCTTGATTGCATATTTAAAGTGTGTATTTTGCCGAAGGATAGTTTGGTGGAAATGTGACTGTGATGTTGTTGGTGTTAGTACGGGGGTGAAAAGGGATATAACTGTTGATTGTATCGCAGCTCTTGATGAGCCCATCTGACCTATTGGTCTGAGTGAAGTTATTTGTGCATTCCTCAAGAGCAGGGGTGCCCAAACCTTTTCCCTTGAAAACTGGAACTCAGTAGTGGACCATGGGACAAAAGTAAACCCCTGTTAAGATGCAAAGTTCCCCAAATTGAATATTATTTTACTTTTTACATAGTTAACCCCTTAAAACCCACCTGCTGAATACAATTGGGCTCATTTACAGTCATACCCAATTTATGCATTTCAAAGACTGTTTAGGGACCCGAGAATGCAGAAATGTTCAAATAGCCTACACCATTTTAAGAATAAGCAAAAAATAACACATTTTTACTGCATTCAAAAAACATGTTTCTGCCCGAGTGGGCCTGTCTGTAAAGGGGAGACTCGTGGGTACCCATAGAACCCATTTGCATTCACATATCTTGAGGTCAGAGGTCAAGGGACCCCTGTGAAAAAGGCCTTGCCAGTTTTCCCTCGCCAAAATTTAGCCTAACTTTGGATCGTTATTTAGCCTCCTTCGCCACAAGCTAATGATGCATGATATTGTTGGTACCGATGGATTCCTTTGGCTTTTCTAGTTTCATATGGTACCAGTACCTTCACCCTCACTCTAAAACCGAGCCTGCTACAGCCTCCGAAAGACAGTAAAGTCAGTTGGGATCGCCGGCGATTCCACGGGCCTTTTATTTAAAAAAATAAATTTGTTAACATCGGATGGTCCAAATGGACCCTGATGGCGGGCCCGGGGGCCCCACTTTGGGCAGCCCTGCTCAAGAGTCTATTTAAATGTTTCTATAAAAATAACAAGACAAGTTTTCTTCTGTAGTTTTCATTAATTTAAGTGAATAAAACTGAACCATTAGCCAAGTGTAACTAAGCTAAATTATTAGCCAACCTGTATCACAATGTTTTAGGAGATAAAGTGGGCTGTTAGCTAAACTGAACCAAACTGTTTAAGCTGTTAAACTAAACCGAACTAAGCTACACCATTAGCTAACCTTTATCAAAAATGTTTTAAGAGCTAAAGGCTGTTAACAAACTGCTTTCTGGGTAAACTGACCTTTAGCTAAATCAAAACAAACTGTTTAAGCTGCTAAATTTTATCATCAGCCTAATTAAGAAAATGTAGCAGCTAAACTAAACCATAAGCTTAAAGGACCAGTGTGTAACAATTAGGGGGATATTTTGGCAGAAATGGAATATAATATTAATAACTATGTTTTCTTTTGTGTATAATCGATGTGTTTTCGTTAGCTTAGAATGAGCCGTTTATATCTACACAGGGAGCGGGTCCTCTCCACGGAGTCCGCCATGTTGCACCGCCATGTTTCTACAGTAGCTCTTGGGCCGGAGTCAATAACATTACTCACTACCCGTCGCCACCGCTCTCTCTCTCTTGCTTCACCACTCACTTCCCTCATACACACACACTCTACGCACTGGCTCTGCTCCAGATGACCTACGCTGCTCTTACAACAACTGGCTCTAGAGAAGGCCATTCGCGTTTTTGCGCGGGCCACCGTAGAACTCCTACACGCCTGGCACACGGGAGAGGCTTCAGTTGGTTGCAATCTCAACCTCACTGCTAGATACCGCCAGATCCTACACACTGTTCCTTTAACTAAACCAAAACATTTTAACTGCTAAACTAAAGCAGAAGCTAACCTAAATCCAAGTGTGAAAGATAAGCCCACAACACAGTTGCTTTGACAGCTTCAATATTTGGATATTCAATGGTTATTAAATTCACTCCAAAGGTCTTCAAACACTTCAACTTTTGTTTCTGAGGGCTTGTAGTAACATAACCTCATGTCAGCGTAACTAGTTTCCTTATCATTTCTCCTATTGTCCCAATGAAGAAAGTAGCCTACAGTATAATGTGGCAGCAGTTTGATGCAGTAGGCTAAATCTCTGTTTTTTTTTTTCCTGTTTTATTGCCTGTTTACGTCAGTGTTGCTCTTATTTATTTTTCTAAATAAATATCTATTATTCACTGTATTCCTTGTGGAACGCCTCTATTTGTGTCTTCATCACTGCAGACAGAAATTACTTTAAAATGACATACAGTAGCCTAAATAAATGATATACATATATAGGCTTGGCCTACAGTAATACAGACTGTGCTGTTTAAACTGCAAGTTTTCACTTTTACTTTTTATATATAAACTGCAATATAACGTGATTAACAAGTGAGCTTTTTAGAGATGCTGGTGGATTTTGTGGACAGAGCCATGCTAGCTGTCAGCGTTAACCTCAGTGACAAATACATTGCATTTCCTGTGGCTGCTTCACAATAAAAGTTTCAAGTGTTTTAATGTAAAGCAGCAGCAGTAGGCCATGTCGTGTTAGCAGTGACTTGATACGGCTGTATGACAGCGAACAGTAAACACTGAGGCGGAATCAGATCAAATTACAAACATTATCACTTGATTACATGCTACAGCGTTTCCAATCAATCCCCCGTGTGTGTGTGAAGGCATCAGAGGAACCCAGCATAAGAATGGTGGACTCCTCCACGAACAATGAAAACTAAAGAGGCATATAAATACATTGAATGCGTGCTGCTGAAAAAATGCAGACCATAAATAATATCAAAAATGGGTTATTCCTGTTATGCAGCAACATTTCAGCCTCATTTTTGCATGATATAAGAATAGTGACATGTTTAAAGGTCCCATATTATAAAAAAGTGAGATTTTCATGTTTTTTTTTATTATAAAGCAGGCTTAAGTTCTATATAAATACTCTGAAAGTATCAAAACACTCAATCCACAGGGAAATACACACAGCCTGTATTCAGAAACTCTGCATTTGAAACAGGATTTCTGTCCATTTGTGATGTCACAAATATACAATATTTAGACCTTTTGCACAGTTTTAAACGTAAACATTCTAAATGTGTCCCAGTTTATTCCTGGTTACAGTGTATGTGAATAACATCAGCTGACAGGAAGTACACATGGACCCAAGCTGTTGCCTTGCAACGCAATTCTGTTGCAATTTCGTCGCAATTCCGTTGAAATGCGCTAAAACGGAGCATTTAAGACAGAGGGTAAATACAGGTATATTCAGGCCAACAGTATGAGGAAAATAACGTTTTTTTTTTAACATTACAGCATGTAAACATGTTCTAGTACAAACAAAATAAAAGTATGATCCTGAAAATGAGCATGATATGGGACCTTTAAGTGTCAGGAAAACATATTGGCCAATCTCAGGCACTCAAATAATAATCCCTATGAGCAGACTGGTTTATACTGGTCTATAGACCCAACAGGGTGGAACATTTAGACCAAAGTTAGCCATAGCTCTGTGAGTGATCCAGATTTAGCTAGTTAACCGTCCACACATAAACAGAACTTTTATAACTATATCAAATATGTTTAACATCTTTTTTTGATCGGACCAACTTTCTTCATAATTTAGTCCAACAGGGTGGAACATTAAGAGTGTGACAAACAGATTAATATCATGAAACATGGGGGGAAAAAGACATGAGTGAAAGTGTATGCTCCCTACTTTACTCCTTTGAGTTCTCTCCCAAAAAATATGTCACTTTCTGAAAATGGGCGTACGGTACCAAAAAACCTCAGTGAAGAGTAAAAAAAAGTAGTAGTTTTAATGTGCATTATTCTTTGTTTATATCATTATTTCTATATTATTCTTAAATTATAAAGAAGACATTCTAAAATCTAAAATTCAAGCCATTTGTTGTAAATATCTGTCAGGTTTAAAGAAAATATGAGGAAGTAATTCATGGGGACAGAAATGTTGCTGCATCACAGGAATGTCCCAAATGGAGGTGAATTTCAATGAAAATCACAATAATTGTAAATTTAAAATTTCATTTCACAAACGCATAGCCTATTTATATTAGATAGATTAAGATAATTCAGTGTTCTGTAAATTTAATATTTTAGGGGGGGTTTTATTGTGGAAATTTAAGCCACTTTTCAATGTATTTATTTACTCTGAAATATTCAGGCATCTACAACGGCATGCTACATCTACAAAAGTGACAAAAAACGCTGCAAAATTCGTCCCCTGCTGAGCCATCGAATTTCTGTGTAGTAACAGGTCACCATATTCAGCTGACAGCTCCTCCAATAGCACCTTGAATGTCCTGTGTTGTTTGGCTTTGGAGCGGATGCCATTTATGATCTTGACGACAGGAATCATCACATGATCAAAGCCGGTTACTTTTGCGTCATAGCGCCAGTTGCTCCGTCAAGTTTTCGGACATAGCCAACACTCTTCTAACCATCGTACTTGCCCCCAGTTGGACATCGGAGAGAGTGGAGATGGCATCGGGACCATTCTTCTCGTCTTTGAACACAGTGTTTGCAAATATCATCATTGCTCCTTTCAAGACCTCCCCGTCCGAAAAGGCTTTCTTGTTCTTTATCAAGAAAATTTGCAGCTCTAAACGAAGATTCAGTTGCTTTTTGTGATTTTATCACCAGCCTCGTGAAAAAAAGTCGTTTGCCCAAAGCTGCCTTTCTGTCCGTAGTGCGCTGCCAGGCGGGTAGTTAGCATGGAAGCTCTTGTGACTCGTACTGAAGTGTCTCTCCACATTGTGCCGCTTTGCCATCGCAACAGTTGCCCCGCAAATGAGACAAACACATTTTCGTATTGTCGTGAAATTATTGTGAAAATAGTATGTTTTCTTTGGCTTTTCTGCCATGTTTTCTTCAGTTTGGGGGGTAAAAACCACATCTAGCTCCCCATCGTAGCTGCGCCCGCTTCTTTGTCTCAGCCAAGGCCTATGGAAAGGAGGCTAGGACACGAGTCATCAAAACGTCATAGTTTTGGGGTATGCGCAGTAAAATCTGGTCTGCACTCGCCGAAATTGAGCCAATCAAAACGCATTACCGCAGCTTGAGTTACACTGCGCATGCGTTGTACCTCACAGCCCAAGACCCGTGTCCCATCCTCCTTCCATAGGCCAAACCAAAGAGTGAGATGGCGGTTTGACATGCGCACAATATTGAACTTTGACTTCAGACAAGGTCAGAGTTCATATATACATTAAACATTTTTGTTTTAAAAATTTTATATTAAATATTGTCATTTTAAAATCTACATTAATATAATAAATATAATTAAAGCTGCGAGCAGCGATGAACGGGCCCTGGCCCTTCCTTGCGCATCGGGGGTACTGGCCGGACGCCGACTGACGCGGCCGGGCACGGTGAAACCGAAACTCTGATGAGCGCCATGACGCCTGCCACAAGGCTCTACGACAAATGGATCACAAGTTATGAAAGGGGGCATGGCTAATGTGTAGGGGGCAGGGATAACAATACCAACTTAACAGGAACTCTCTGCTGAGTGATATGACACCCACAAGACTCTACGACAAACGGTTCATGAGTTATGAAAAGGGGGCGTGGCTAAATGTTGGGGGCGGGGATAACCATCACCAATGAAACAGGAACTCTCCGCTGAGTGATATGACACCTCCCACAAGCCTCTACGACAAATGGTTCATGAGTTATGAAAAGGGGCGTGGCTAATGTGTAGTGGGCGGAGCTAACCTTCACCAATGAAACAGAAACTCTCTGCTGAGTGATATGACACCTCCCACAAGACTCTACGACAAACGGTTAATGAGTTATGAAAGGGGGCGTGGCTAACTTCTTGGGGCGGGACTATGAGTATATTGTTGCATGTAAATGTCCTCAGGACAGGACCCTCATGCCTGAGAAATTTGGGACAGATCTGACTATGTACAGTTGAGTTACAACAACTTCCTGTTTCATGGCGAATGGCTCAAAATGGCATCCACGCCACGGTTAGGTCGTTAAGTGAAAACTCACCATTTTGATAGCTTTTCATCCTCAAGGCCTTTAGATGGTTCTGACCGAATTTCAAGTTGATCTGACAATATCTGTAGGAGGAGTTCGTTAAAGTACACGACCTATAAAACGCTAAAAATGGGCGAAAATCGCATATTAAATTCAAGATGGCTGACTTCCTGTTGAGTTTTGGCCATACCTCCAAGAGGCTTTTTTGTTTGTCTCCGCATGTTACATCTGTCTACCAAATTTCATACTTTTTCCAATTTTCTAGGGGCGCTTGCGAGTCATTTTGCAACAGCCAAGACCGAGACCCTTAAAATACTAAAATTTTCACTGCGTCTGATAAATGTGCCAAGTTTAACAACTTTTGGGGCATGTTAAGGTCGTCAAAAAGGCAATTCATTGTAAGAAAAAGAAAAAGAAGAAGAAGAAGAAGAAGAAGAATTCCTACAGTTTCAATAGGGCCTTCGCTGGTCCGACGTTGACGGTGCTCGGGCCCTCATAAAATATTCAAAAAGAACAGCAACTAAAATTTTAGACGGAGCTCCATGGTGACTAGTGCTATTTTTAGAACATGCCTTGCGGGCGATTCACGTGGTCCCTGCGGGCGACCAGGTGCCCGCGGGCACCGTGTTGGCTACCTCTGGGCTAGATGTTCAAAAGCCTGAAAACGGAGCCACACTGAGCTGATGAAAAAATGTGAGTAGAATTCTTATTTTTCAGATTCTTCAAAGGTCCCATATTGTAAAAAGTGAGATTTTCATGTCTTTTATATTATTAAGCAGGTTTAAGTGCTATATAAATACTGTTAAACTATCAAAACGCTCAATATACAGAGAAATACACAAAGTCCGTATTCAGAAATTGTGCGTTTGAAACAAGCCGTTAGGATTTCTGTCCATTTGTGATGTCACAAATATACAATATTTAGACCTTTACACGGTTTTAAACATAAGCATTCTAAATGTGTCCCAGTTTATTTCCTGTTGCAGTGTATGTTAATGACATCAGCTGACAGGAAGTAAACATGGACCCAAACTGTTGCCTAGCAATGCAATTCCATTGAAATGCATTGAAATGGAGTGTTTCAGACAGAGGAAGACAGTATGAGGAAAATAAAATATATTAAAGGTTTTTTGAACATTACAGCATGTAAATATGTTCTAGTAGAAACACAAAATACAAGTATGAACCTGAAGATGAACACGATATGGGACCTTTAAATCAGAAACTGACTTAATGTAATTTTCCATTTTGTGACTGTGCTTCAAAACAGGTTTATTTATCCTTATAAACTTATAAAAAGTAAATTCTGTTTATTTTTATTTTATTAATTAGAATTTATCAACAATTCATAAACATGTATTCATAACTCATCACTGTAAGTTATAAAGAAGAATGAGATCATTTGAACACAGTGGATGTCTTTCAGTTGTTCACCTGCGGTCTGTGAGTCTCCTGCCTCTTTAAATAAAAAACCCGCTAATGAAAATCCACCGTTAACGTTAACACCCCCCGGGCCGGGTACCGGAGCCGGATCCCCGGACCACCGCAGGCTGTCCCGGTCGGTGTGTGACGGTTCACGGAGCTGTGAGGAGACAGACAGCGGCGACAGGTAGACAGGTAGGCTGCTGCTGCTGCTGTGTGTGTTCACCTGTCTAACTGTTCCCACCTGTTGGTGCCCTGCGTGCCGCTACTCTCTAATCCCGACTTCATCTTCATGTCATCAGCCGGCAACAAGTGGCCCGGCCCGGCCCGGCACGGCCCTGCCCGGCACGGCTCACAGCTCCCTCAGCCCGGCTCTCAGCCTGGCTCACAGCTCCCTCAGCCCGGCTCTCAGCCCGGCTCACACCGGACACTTCCCCCGCTGGAGCTACCTACCGCTGTGTGTTTAGTTCTGAGGTCTGAAACGAACTCACAGGTTGAAAGTCTCATAGTAGGTTTGTTTTCCTCACAGGGGGAGCGCTGAGTTCCGCGCACGGAGCGGCCCTGCGGGGCGGAGCACGGAGCGGGAAGCAGCACGAGCAGCAGGAGCAGCAGGAGCAGCAGGTGGGCGGTGTCTGTCTGCGGAGCACCTGAGACACAAGGTGAACACAACTGTCTTCATGAATCAGATGACATGTTCGTGTAGAGGAACACTGGCTGTGCAGTAATCAACAAACTACATCATGTGTTTAGTTGTTATCAGGGCTGAGAGTGGATTCAAATATTTAATCTTAATTAATTGCAAATTAATCACACATTTTTTATCTGTTCAAAATGTACCTTAAAGGGAGATTTGTTATGTATTTAATACTCTTATCAGCATGGGAGTGGGCAAGTATGCTGCTTTATGCAAATGTATGTATATGTTTTGTAATTTAAAAACAGTAGTCCAAATAAATTCATTCAATTTAAAATTCCTTTATAACTTTATAACTACATAGTTTCAGAAGTGATTTGAAATAAAAACAAAAATATGTTTAATAACTGCTTACTCTCATGCTGCACGATAAGAATCCGAATCAGCTTTATTGGCCAAGTATGTGAACACATACAAGGACTTTGCTCTCAATGTACCCACACAGAAATAGACATACAGCTAAAAGGATGGCAAAGCTGAGGAAGGTAAGACATAAACATTTAAGTACTATGTAGGTGAAAAAAGATAAACATATATATATAAAAAGCATGTGTGTATGTTTATATATTAGGGCTGACCCATGTGTATATACATGTATGTGTATATGTGTATATATGTATATATTAGGGCGGAACGGTTCACAAAATTCACGGTTGGGTTCATATCACGGTTTTGGGTTCAGTTCGGTACATTTCTGTTACAGCGAGGAGGTCATGTTCTGATTTCAACATGCTTTTCATTTATTTGGCAAAAATAAGTTAACAAATGTTTGCCTTAACAACAGTATGGCTACATAAAGAACATAAACACTTCTTCATTTTCAAATCTTAACTGAAAGAATAGTTCCTCTACAGTCATTAGTGCAAACAAAAAATACAGCTTTGTTATTTTCATATAAATATGATGTAATTATAGACTAAGGCCATCAACATTGATTGAAGCATGAGCTCAACCAGAACTATACTATAAGAAAAACAAAGAACAGTATAACATATGTCTCAATTCCCTGATTATCAGCTCTTAATTGAAAGACTAGTTTTTCCACTCAAAAAGTGCAGTATTTGGAGGAATACGGTTGGATTTCTGTACCACTGTGTCTGTTGGGAAATTACTGTTGCTTAAGTGTAGGGATGCACCGATACCGATACCAGTATCGGGTATCGGGTCCGATACTGTGCTCATGTACTAGTACTCGCAAAACGGCTCCGATACAACGGCACCGATACCACTTTACGGCACCGAGACGTTAACCTCTCGTCACCATCTTGTGGGTGTTATCACACGAGCTCACGCTCCACCTCCCCGATGGTGCGGTTGAGACGGGCTGGTCGTGTGACCCACCCCGCGGGGCCGGTTCCCACCTCAGCCGGCGCGTGCCAGCCCCTCACTTTTATTGCGCCACGGAGTTTTGCTTGCACCCTCTGAGCGCATGTGCTCCTTGGTCCGTGTTTCAAGACGGGTCGGGTGGGTCGCCGCTGACCCCTGGCGCCTTTTACGCGGGCTGAGCCCCGCCCTGGGGGCACGACGCGGACAGTCCGCCTCGGTGACACTTTGTCCAAATGGTTCATCATATTGGAAGTGTTGCTGCTAGCATAAACCACACGTGTTGCACAGTGCTTACACATTTGCCGTTATATCCACAACGTTGTTTCCGTCATTTTCATGGTAACACTAATGCTCCCATACAGCAGAGCCAAACGATGCTGGTGGATCCTCTAACTGGACTTTACCGTGTCTACTCGCCATTTCCTAAACTGACTGACAGCCGCACTCACCACTTCATCTGTGCCAACTGAGAAGTTTTTTCCCCCGATAACTCTATTTGAAGTTTTTTTTTCTTTTCTGCGCATGTCTTTTTGACTAAAAACTGTGAGGCTGTTCCCCATTTCTAGTGTGACAACAAACTGTGCATGAAAAAAGGCACACAATCAGCCTCATAACTTATTTCAAATTAACCGAACAATTCATACACAACCCGAACCGTGTGCCGAACCGAATGGGTCGGATTTTTTACCTGAACTGTTCCATCCCTAGTGTATATAAACTGGGGGGAAAAAGTTCGGAAACTTGTGTTTGGTGGGTTATTTCTCTGTTGTATCAATGCTAATGATCATTGTATTTTACATCTTTGGAAAGCCTGTTTATTTATCTTCACAATGATGTCCAACTTATAAGGACCATGCATTTGTGGGATGAGCAGCACAGCTGATTATGTGGGTAGCGCCCAAGAAAAATGTTCCAAAATGCTCTGCCAATGTTAAACAGTGTATTCTCATAAGGCTACCAGGAAGCCTGCAATGACTGCCCTTCACCGTCAGGCCCGTTTGCGCTGGTGTCTACAACACAGACAATGGAACCTGAACATGTGGGGGAATGTCATGTTCAGTGATGACTCCAGGTTCTGTCTGCCAAAGTTGGATGGCAGGGTCAAAGTATGGAGCAACGCGGAGAACGCTATGCTGATTGTAGCACCGATGCAGTAACAGCTTTTGGTGGGGTCAATGTCATGGTGGGGGGCATCTCCCTCACTGGCAAAACAAGGCTTGTCATCATTGAAGGCCATCTCAATGCAGGGAGATATCGGGATGAGATTCTGCAGCCAGTGGCGATCCCATATCTCCACAATCTGGGACCTAACTTCATCCTCCAAGAAACAACGCTCGCCCCCACAGAGCCAGGGTTATCACAGACTACCTCCACAATGTGGGAGTAGAGAGAATGGAACGGCCTGCCAATAGTCCAGGCCTCAACCCAATTCAACACTTATGGGATCAGCTTTGAAGGAACTGGCCTTCTACCTCCAAGAGGTCAAGGCCCAGTTACGTGTTGGTTAATCTTGTGTGACAAAGAGAATTTCCAAACAGATGAGTTAAAGCATAATGATTCAATTTATTCCGAACAATCAATGTTGCATAAGTAAAAATAAAAGAGTTTACAGATATCTGGATCCAACCTACGTGTCCCTGACAACATACAGTGCATGGGTCAGTTCGCGAAGTCTGAACCCCGAGTTATCCCTGATCCAGCCTATTCATGGTTTACACAATATTAATATTCATGAGCTTATGGCACGTGATGTTTCTGCTGCATGTCTCCTTCTTTGTTATCTCCTTCTGGCTCCTTCCTCTCTTTGACCTTGCAAAAGAAGAACAACACCTGCCTCCCTTTCCTCGCAATCACTCCATTCATAACAAATCCAACAGTCAGGTTATTGTAAGCACTTTTGTACATAATAAATCCAACAGACCCTCTTTTGAACTTAACTAAGTTCACCTACAGATAATGTTACATACAGATATATTAATTATAAGCATAGATAATGTTACGTACAGATGTATTAATTATAAGCATCATCATGTTACGTACAGATGTTTTAATTATAAGCATCATCACACAACCTCTTCAGGATCAACATCTTCACTATCCCCCACCATTTCCAGGAGACCCTGTCTCTCAGCTTGGAACATGGCCATCTGATAAGAAGGAGGTGCATCCGGATGCTTTCGTTGCACAGCAGAAATAATCACACGCTCAGTGAGGTGGCGAATACATGGAATACAGCAACAACCGCATAATACTAAGCATGCACACACAGCAAGGATTGAGGAGAATAGAGATACCACCATGGACTTCCATTTCCCAAATGTACGGTCTAACCAGTCGTTAATGGGGCTGTTGATACCTGAGTCATCGTGCATGGATTCAGACAGCGTCCGGAGCCCCTCTAGCGCCTTAGTTACAGTCCCGTCCGGCGCTGTATTGTTAGGGATGAAAATACAACATGAGTCTTGGAACATTGAGCATACACCGCCTTTCTCTGCCAGCAGCATATCTAATGCCATTCTATTTTGGATCATCATCAGTGACGTAGGAGCCATTTGTTCAGCTAGTCCGGCAATTGCATCACGGGTTAGATTAGTCAAACGGAGAACATTATAGTGGATGTAGTTAATGCGGTCAACATTTTTGTTAGGAGTGATAGGGATCAGAGCACTTATTAGAGGTATGTTTTCAAAACCTGCAGCTATTTGGTCAGCTAGTTTATATTCATTAGGGAAGCTACCTCACTACATCATTCTTTATAATCTTGGTTTAGCCTTCCCCCCCTTGTAGCCCACACCTTCCACCCTGCTTCTGAGTGAAAGCATTGTCTATTGTTAAAAAGAGTTACTTGTGATTAGCTAGTTTTAGCAGAGTGCAGAGGCGAGGATGATAAGTAATGTATCTAAACTAGTACAGTCTGTGCTTTCCCAGGTTATTCAGATTTATCTGAGTACACAAATTCTACACAAGGGTCATGGTATTTTCTCTCACATTCCCTCCTTTTATCATGAATAACTAAAATGGTAACTGAAAACACGAAAATACATGATGAATTGCATTAAGATAGTAATATGAAATGAAAACATTAAACATATATGATATATATAATATTAAAACATTATAGCTGAAAACATTTAAAATACATGACAAATCACATTAAGAAAGTTTGTACAGAAGAACGAGGACAAGAGAGATAAACACAGATACTACAACAAACGCTATTAGCAGTTTGCCGTACTGCATGATGCTTCTAGTTTGTTTTCCTGCGCGCAACTGAAAAACTTTTATCTGGGTGGTCCTATTTTATACTGGTTTGGGAAAGGAAGTGAAACTTCTCTCTGGTGGATTCTCCCCACCCCTGGTTCCTCTTTTTATCTATTTTAGCATTTATTCTAAGCAACAAGTTTTAATACAATGTGATATATAATGTTTTTCAAAAACCACCTAGATGAGTCCACCTAAACAACCATGTTAGCCTGATTTAACTGTAAATACAGGCAAGACCTTGTAACCTTCTTTCCCTTATGTGTATCTCATCACAGTCACAGTTTATACAGTATATGAAAAATAAAAAATTATACGTGACCCTCTTTTCACGTAGCCTGGGCTCCTTGTGGGGCTGCCTCCTCTGCTTCAGGTCCTGTCCTGCTGCTGGAGCACTGTGTTAGGTGCCACCAGTTGAGTCCTTTTCCTGCAAGCTGCACAGCTGTTGCAGTTCTGGCCAGAACCTTGTGTGGGCCTGTCCAACGTGGCTCCGACCACTTCCTCTTTAACACCTTCAACCAAAGGTGTTCCGGGGGTCCGGGGTCAGGTCCTGGAACGTCCTCTGTGACAGGGGTGACAGGTTTGTCACCTGTATAGGAGAGAGCTGACACAAGAGCATTAACCTTCAAATAGTATGGTCTGTAACCGAGGTCAGGAAAGGGAGAGGGGTTTTGGGACGGCCCTGGGAAAGGTCGGCCACACGTAAGCTCAAATGATGTGAGTCCTGTGATTGTGGATGATACACAGTGCCAAATTTGTGTTGTAGTCCCAGAGCCTTTTCAACAGATTGCAGGTCTTTATTTTTGAAATGTGAACCATTATCTGACCTGATCAATTTAGGAAACCCATGTTTCGGAATGTACTCATTCACCAGACATTTAATGACTGATTTTGCGTCCTCTTTTCCCGTAGGGTAGGCCTCCACCCAACGTGAAAATGCGTCCACAATTACTAGGAGGAATCTTTTCCCCCCAGCCCTTACTCCCATATCTGTGAAATCCATAAAGATTTCCTGTCCCGGGGCAGTGGGAGAAGGATGTTTTCCTGCCCTAGGAGTGATGGTAGGTCTGATGTTACATGTACTACATACGTCACACTTAGTCAAGAAGTCAGTTATAGTATCATGTTTCCGGGGAATCCACCAGTGGCGGAGATCTCGTAACATCTGTTTGTGGCTTTTATGGTCAAGTCCATGAGTCTGAGTCAATATTGAGGACATCCAACAGGGGGGCATAACTATTTGATCTCCGTTATACCATATACCATCAAACTGTTCTATAGCTCCCTTATCTTCCCAGATGGTTCGTTCTGCTGCTGTGGCAGATTCCTGAGCTTGTATGATGGAGAGATCAGTTATCTCAGAACCGAGATCTGCTGTGGTCATGACCATCATAGTAGGTAAATACCCTGCCGCCTTTTTAGCGGCTGCATCCGCTGCTTCGTTTCCTATACTCTCTAAGTCAGTGCCCTGACTGTGTCCTTTCACTTTGATCACAGCTACCCTCTGTGGTAACTGGATTGCTTCCAACAACTCTTTCATCAACTCCTCATGAGCCATAGGTTTATTCTGACTAGTCTTAAAACCCGCTTGCACCCAGCCAGACATATCTCTGTGAATTGCATTGCACACATACGCAGAGTCTGTGAAAATATTCACTGCCTTCCCTTCCGCTAACCGCAGAGCACAAACTACAGCCGTAAGTTCTGCTGCCTGAGCAGATTGTTTCCCATCAAGAGGACCGTGATCGAGAGTACATGGTTCCTCTTTTGCTGTATTCATAGACACCACAGCATAACCTGCTTTTAACCCTTCGGTGGGATGACGGAAACAGCAACCATCAGTAAATAAGCTAAGGTCAGTTTCCGTTAAAGGGGAGTTTTCTAAGTCCAGCCTTAGTTTTACAAAGGGCAGCGATTTTTCTGCACAGAAGTGCTTCTCGCCATCAGTCATATTGTCAGCCATATTACAGCCCTCATGTACAAAGGAGATGTGTGGTTTCGAGAGTACTTGTAAGATCTTGGTCTGTCTGAGGGGGGTGAGAGTGAAACAGGAGGATGTGACATATGTTACAGTGCTGTGAGAGGTCAGAATCTGTAGAGGATGGTGCATGACTATATGACCTACTTTGTCTACAATTTTTGCCAGAGCAGCTGCATATCTGACACAGGGGCTGGCTCTCTGTTCTTGTGTGTCTAGCAAAATGCTACAATAGTACAATACGTTCCTATCTCCTCTGTGTTTCTGATATAAGACACCATGGGCTGTACTAAGCTGCTCTGAGACATCCAGATGGAATGGTTGAGAGTAATCTGGGAGAGCGAGTGCTGCGGCCTCTGCCATTTCCTGCTTGAGGTGGATAAACACCTCCTCGGCCTCTGTAGACCATTCTAGCTCAGCGGTGAGATTTCTCATTCCAGCCATGGTTACCATTTGTCTGAGTAACTGAGTGTCGCCTGCATAGTTAGGGATGTATTGTCTTGAATACCCAGTCAGCCTTAAGAATGATAACATCTCTTTTACTGTCTGTGGTTTCGGATGGTGGAGTATTGAGTCACGATGAGCTGGAGACATTGCGGTGCCCTTTGCTGACACCATTCTACCTAGGAACGAAACTTGTGTGCGGCAACACTGAAGTTTTTCCTTTGAGACTTTGTAACCGTAGTTATGTAACCTCAATAACAATGCATGAGTTAGTGACAGGCATACCTCAGCCGAGGGTGCGGCCACTAACAAGTCATCTACATATTGTACAATACAACACCCCTCAGGGAGTTCAAGGCCGGCTAAGTGAGTTCTCAAGGTTTCGTTAAAAATAGAGGGGGAGAGTATAAACCCCTGTGGTAACACATTATATGTCAGCCTTTGGCCTTCATATGTAAATGAGAAAATGTCCTGTAAATGATCTGCTAAGGGCAGGCAAAAGAAGGCGTTAGCCAAGTCTATACATGTGAAAGATGTATGGGCTGGGGTGAGCATCGAGAGAGCAGAGTGGGGGTTCGGTACTGGTGTAACAGGAGTCAAAACCAGCTCATTGATGGCTCTTAAATCATGAGCCATTCTGTATGAGCCGGAGGGTTTGATTACTGGCAAAATGGGAGTGTTCCACTGAGAGTAAGATTTTCTTAATACTCCCGCCTTTATCAGTCCTTCAATCGTAGGGGAGATACCCTGGGCTGCTTCCACTTTATGCTTATACTGAGGTCTCCAGATAGGGCAGTAAGTATTCATCTCGAAAGTTACCGGTTCCATGCTGCACCTGCCAACATCAAAGGGGCCCGTAGACCACAGTGAGGAAGGGAGAGCTGCCAACATGGAAGTGGCTCCTTCACCATCTAACATCTCCCTACCGTGGTGGCGTGTTAGTAACTCATGTTTGCAAATACCTGACACTGCATTGTAAAAGGAGAGTCGATATATGTTAGAGGATGGTGAGATTGAAACCCCCAAAAGGGAAGTGGGAACCCAGTCTGTCAGAGCGGCTGCTGCTTTAACCATGGGGCCTAAGTCTTTAGCCTGATGTTTTGGAGCTATGGCTAGGGACACATGGGGAACAACTTCTTCTGACATGCGATACCATTGTTCTTGTGCTGGGGTTAGTTTTACTGCGGCTGCTACTCCTGCTGGTGCTATATAAACATCTCTTACTCCTATCCCCCAGGTTGTATCTAACAGGTTCTGTTGGAACTCATCTTGATACGTAAGATCATTATTTCTGTCATAATTCAGAGTGCAGTGGGGAGGATCGGGAACAGGGAGGTAAGGGTGTAGAGCCCTAATCCATGGTTGCCACATGTTGTAAAAGTCAATCAGAGGGTTTCTGTCGGCTAGCAGGGCCCAATATATGTCTGCACAGGGTGGTGGGGCATCAGGTGAGGTATCAGGACTCAACATGCACATGCGATCAGCACTGGAGGGGGAGGAGCACACCATTTCTTCTCCTCCGGGGAAACTCACTATCACAGCTTCTGGTGAACAATGTACAGAAGCCCCCAGTGCTGCCAAAACATCTCTTCCCAGGAGATCACGTGGACAATCAGGTGCATACAAAAAGGGGTGCTCCATCACCTGTCTCCCAAGCCGGACAGGAAGGGGAACAGTAAAAGGCAGTCTTTGTTCAGTGCCAGAAAATCCCAAAACGGAAACATAGTGAGAGGAAAGGGAACACATAGGTTCAGCTAAGGTGGAGTAACGTGCTCCCGTATCCACCATGAACCATCTTCGTTTTCCGTTCACTGTCAACTGGAGACAGGGCTCTGCCAGCCCCTGCCCCTCCATCTCCGTCGGGCACCCCTATGGGAACATTCCTGGTGTATATGGACCAGGTGGAGGTCCCTGCGCAGAGTACCCGCTGTATGCCTGCATTGGAGCTAGCTGTTGGTTTGGATATGACTGCTGTGGAGGCCCTCTCATCTGCTGTTGTTGTTTCTGAAGACAGTCACGTGCCCAGTGATCCGGGCTTCCGCAGATGTAACAACTGCCTCCTCTTGGTTGGGCATACCCCCTCCCCCTGCCTCCTCCTCCTCTCCCTCTGCCTCTATTCCGGCCTTCATGATAAGGGGGCTGCTGATATGGGACAGCTTGGTAAGGAACATGATACTGGGGTTGATATATAGCCTGTGGCGGGCCCTGCAGTGGATAAGGATTCTGTGGCGGGGCTGGAGCTGGTGTTAAAATTTGAGCCATCTGGGTATCTTTCTCTTAACTCCTTCCGGAGCATGTTTTAACAGAGCTAGTCTGAACAGAGACTGCTGTGATTCTTTATCTGGGTTCACCCCCGGATAGTTGGAAACATGCCAACGCACTGACTCCTCTGTTTGTCACCTTTGTCTTCGTACTTTCCATAAACTTTATGTGACCTAGTTTTGGGGGGTGTATATGGTCTCGCCTCTTCGTCCCCACCCTCCCGTCTCCTATGTATCCCTCCTTTGGAGTGCGTTCTCATGGTTCCCTCTATAGTGATAGGAATGTTTTCGTCTTCATCATCATCACCCTCCTCTACTGCTCTACTAGCCTCGTCATCAGTGTCCTCATCTACCTCTCCACTAGTGTGGACATCATGATACTCTGCACGGGATCTCTCTGTGTCTCTCTCAGTTCTCTGCATCCAATCACTTATGTCTGGACTCTCTGTGTGGGGTTTAGGGGTAGATTGAGCTCTCCTTCTTACGTCTCCATTACGCAAGTCTGGTGGTAACATAGCTTGTCTTAACCTGTACTGTTCAGCCTGATCTCTCAGTTCTTCCCTTAGCCTGTCTATTTCTCTGGCTACATCAGACATACTACCCGCCTCTGAGGCTGAACCTGCTCCTTGTTCTTTTTCTATTTCCTCTTCTAGTTCCAAAGTACCACCTAACACTTGAAACAATGGTGCCATAACTTCGTTTGTATGATCACTGTCCTGTGGGGTTGGTACCGGACTAGGGGTAGGAGGAGGATAAGGAGGGGGGTTGGGATGTGGGCCAGGTGGGTACTGCTGATGGAGGGACATGTAATGTGGCGGCTGGCTAGTATGTGGGTTTGGTGGTGGGGGTGCGCTAGGACTGGGTGAGGGTTTCACTAGTGGTTTTGCTTCAGCGGTTTTTGCGTGGGTGGCTTTCGTCTGGCTGCCTAAGGCTGATAGTACAGCCATCTGTATCACATTATATTTTACCAATTTACTTGCCAACTCGTCTTCTTTCTTCCTCAATTTCCTCCTTACAAACATATGTCCCTTTTCTTTGTCTTGTCTTGCTTGCAGCAGCTTTCTATGAACCACCTGTATTAATGCTCTCATCACTGGCATGAATTTGGCTTCACTTCCCGTGGCTGGAAAATGCCCTTCCTTCACTGTCATGTTATACCACTCATCTAGGTCTTGAGTCTCTTTATTTCTAGTCTTGGGATCAAATGTACAGATTACATTGGTCCTGACTTTAGCCCATTGCTGTCCAAATGATAAACGGGGAGGCCCACAGCCACCCCGTTCCTCACAGTCTTTGTCAAATTCTCCGTCCATTCTGTCCAGTACTATTTCACACAGGTTTATTCAGTTTATGACAGTAACTAGATTCAGAGTAAATGGGTCGCTATGCCCCTCGCTGTGATCCTACCAACATAAGCTTCTACTGGACACTTTGATGTTCCAGCGATGTTGGCCCAGTATCAACAGTAAGTTTTAATTTTCCTCTGAATACTAGTTATTAATGTACACTCATACAGGCGCTCCAAGCGCTATTTTTACTAAACTCTAACGTCCCAGACGTTACTAACAACTAGCGCTCCAAGCGCACTACTCTAGCGCTCCAAGCGCAGCGTTCCAAACGCTTTTCTAATGTTCCAAATACTTCTCTAACGTCCCAGACGTTACTAAAAACTAGCGCTCCAAGCGCACTACTCTAGCGCTCCAAGCGCAGCGTTCCAAACGCTTTAACAGAAAGTCTTTACTTTTGCAACATTTATCACTACAAAGGAGATTCAGCACAACAAGAGAGATAATTTAGAGTAAGCCAATATGCAGAGTTCGATACAACAGGTTCTGCTTACCTTTAAGATTTCAGGGATCCCTTTCTCTCTCTCGCCGGTCTGTCCGTCCTTTGGACACGCTTCTCAATGCCGAAGATCACGTCGGGGTCACCAATTGAAGGAACTGGCCTTCTACCTCCAAGAGGTCAAGGCCCAGTTACGTGTTGGTTAATCTTGTGTGACAAAGAGAATTTCCAAACAGATGAGTTAAAGCATAATGATTCAATTTATTCCGAACAATCAATGTTGCATAAGTAAAAATAAAAGAGTTTACAGATATCTGGATCCAACCTACGTGTCCCTGACAACATACAGTGCATGGGTCAGTTCGCGAAGTCTGAACCCCGAGCTATCCCTGATCCAGCCTATTCATGGTTTACACAATATTAATATTCATGAGCTTATGGCACGTGATGTTTCTGCTGCATGTCTCCTTCTTTGTTATCTCCTTCTGGCTCCTTCCTCTCTTTGACCTTGCAAAAGAAGAACAACACCTGCCTCCCTTTCCTCGCAATCACTCCATTCATAACAAATCCAACAGTCAGGTTATTGTAAGCACTTTTGTACATAATAAATCCAACAGCTTGGGCGTGCTGTACGTGTTAGAGTGACCAACACAACCACGCTGGCTGACCTGCAACGAATCCTGGTTGAGGAATGGAACGCCATCCCACAGCAATGTGTGACCAGGTTGGTGACCAGCATGAGGAGGAGGTGCCAGGCTGTTGTGGCTGCGTATGGATCCTCCACCGCTACTGAGGCTCCTGACGGTGGATTAAATGAATAAAGTGTAAAATAGACAAATACTTCTTGTTTGTTTCTTGTTACTGATAGAGAGTTCAATCATCCAATCCACCAAACAACTCAAAACAAGAGTCAACACCAACAGGAGAATACACTGTTTACCATTGACAGAGCATTTTGGCAAATTTTTCTTGGGCGCTCCCCACATAATCAGCTGTGCTGCTCATCCCACAAATACATGATCCTTACAAGTTGGACATCATTGTGAAGGTAAATAAACAGGCTTTCCAACCATGTAAAATACAATGACCATTAGTATTGTAACAACAGAGAAATAATCTACCAAACACAGGTTTCTGAACTTTTTTTTCCCCGTTTATAATTAATGTACAGTATATGTATATATAGTATACAGCAAACGAGTGATACCAACGTCGTTATACTATTGTCTCACAAGCTTTGTTAGAAGTTGGAACCAAATATCCGATATCTTCCACAGAGATGAACAAAACATTCATTTTGGAGCCGTCAGCATTTTGAAATGATTAATTCACAGTCATAATTTTGTTTGGCACCTTTCTAAAAGCTCTGTAGATGTTTTTGTTTTGTTTTTTAAATGATTTGTCTACATAAAAATGTTATCAATGTAACCTTTAATGCATTAGTCATAATAATCTAATCATGTAATATATAATAGTATAACAGGGACAGGTAAGGGGCCATTTTTCTACTTTTAATACTTTAACTACATTTTCCTGATTATACTTCCATACTTTTACATCTTCAATGCTGGACTTTTACTTGTGATAGAGTATTTTTACAGTGCGGTATTCATACTTTTACTAAGTAAAGGATCAGAATATGTCCTCCACCACAGGGGGCACTAGTGCTAATTTAGACTGTAAGTATTGTTTTCAGTTCACGACATTTTGTAGATTCAAGTTTAGAAACTGAGTGAACTTGATGGCACGATGTGAGTCACTGCTCATAGAGAGCAGTGAGCAGAGGCAATACCATTCACAGCAGCTATATGAGGAGGGTGTTAAATACTTTGTGTGTGTGTGTGTGTGGTGTGTGCGTGTGCGTGTGTGTGTAATGGAAGGGGAGAGTGGTCTGATAGTGGATCTCTCTCAGTATTAACAACACATAACTGACCTCAGAGCACTTGTGAATAGTCTGTCATTTTAAACAGCTTCTTAATTGAGCTGCCTTGTTAAGTTAAAGGTCAATTCAGTTCAGTCTGATACCCACAAACAGGAGTGTGCACGTCTCTGTGTCTGCTCAGGCCTTTGTCACATGGGTATATGATATTATGCTGTCGCATTTTTATTTTTTTATCAACTTTGGGCAGCTCCCTCTTTTTTCACCATAAATATGTTTGTATCCCTGATTACATATCCAGTGGTGGTTGATATTGTATGGCCGAAGGGCATGTGTCCATATAGTGTTTTTCTCTGGCAGAAAAGCCCTGGCAGGTCAAGGGCTGTCACAGTGGAGGAATTTCCCCTGCAGTAATAATGATTGGCTCAACAGGGAGATATGCAGTATTACTGCAATTAAAGCTTCAGTAGGCAGAATGTTTTTGGTATCATTTAGCAAAAATTTTGTAATAACCTTTCAGCATATTGTAATTCAAGTGTTCTGAGAGAAAACTAGACTTCTGCACCTCCTCATGGCTCTGTTTCCAGGCTTTAAAGGTCCCATATTGTAAAAGGTGAGATTTTCATGTCTTTTATATTATGGAGCAGGTTTAAGTGCTATATAAATACTGTGAAAGTATCAAAACGCTCAATATACGGGGAAACACACACAGCCCGTATTCAGAAATTGTGTGTTTGAAACAAGCTGTCAGGATTTCTGTCCATTTGTGATGTCACAAATATACAATATTTAGACCTTTTACACAGTTTGAAACATAAACATTCTTAATGTGTCCCAGTTTATTTCCTTTTGCAGTGTATGTTAATGACATCAACTGACAGGAAGTAAACATGGACCCAAACTGTTGCCTAGCAACGCAATTCCGTTGCAATTCTGTTGAAATGCACTAAAACGGAGCGTTTCAGACAGAAGGTGAATACAGGTATATTCAGGCAGACAGTATGAGGAAAATAATGTTTGTTTTTTTAACATTACAGCATGTCAACATGTTCTAATAGAAACACAAAATACAAGTATGAACCTGAAAATGAGCATGATATGGGACCTTTAAAAAATCTAGCCTGTGACGGGAGACTTTGGGCAATCACAGGTCATTTCAGAGAGAGAGAGCGTTCCTATTGGCTGTGCTCCGGCTAGTGGGCGGTGCTTAGTATTTCCTCAACTGATCTCAACAAACTTTCTCATTTTACAGCTAAACCGTGCACTACAAGATGTTTCTGAGAACATCTGAGGAGAGAAATAGGCATTACAGTAAAAGAATATTGATTCATATTTGATCAGCGCTGCCTAGTTTGGCCGTCTGATCGGAGTTTGTGAGTGATTGACAGCTGCTCAGAGACAGATCAGCTCTGACTGGTTGTTTTCCTCCGGTCTGTGAAATCTTGCAGATTCCGTTAGGAGCACCGGTTACCTGTGTCATGCACTACTGTCAGGATATATGACCGTTTTATAAAAATAACTCTTTTTTTAATCAATGCTACAGACTGTTCCTTTAAGTAGTGAAATCTTTACTATTTAAACTTAAAATCATTTTTGAGAAGTGTATTGGTGTATTGGTTGCACCCTGGGAAAGCTCTCACCATAAGATTCCTCCCTGTGACAAAGGTGTCTAAACTTAGCCGGTGATATAACAGGCTGAGCAGATCAGGCTGCTCTGGGATCAGCCTGTCAGTCTCTGCAGAGAAGCTGAGTTCCCCCCCTACAGACACATAGACAGAAACATATTACACACTTTGTAACTCAAACATATTTAGATACTTTTACATGTCGATATCATTAAATTATTTTCCAACCCATTAGTGACACTTGTTTACTAAAGTCAGGCTGCAGACGTGGACTTGGCCTGTGTCGCTGTGTCAGTCTTTTATTTTGAAAGGTGTCTCTGGTAGTGATGAACCTCCAGAGAATGATCAGCTGAATCAGCAGCTCCCCTCGGCTTCATGGAGCTTTATAGAGAGTTTCAGCTCATTGTTTATCTGTCCGGCCCACAACTTTACTGTTCTGGTTCACTGTCACCGCTCTCATAGTGTTGTATTCAGAGAAAAAGCTGTAAAGTGGTATCGGTGCCGTTGTATCGGAGCCGTTTTGCGAGTACGAGTACGAGTACATGAGCACAGTATCGGACCCGATACCCGATACCGGTATCGGTATACCCGATACCGATATCGGTATCGGTGCATCCCTAGTATATTGCCTTACTTTTACTACTTGGGACTGGTCTGTTGTATGTAGGGTTCACTCTTGCTATGAGAAATAAACAATAAAATAAACAGCCCACACCCAAAGGATACTCAGTTTGCATTCATATAAAACACAAAAAGGAGCACATTTTCACATTTGAGGAGCTGGGAACAAAAGAAAGTCTGTTATTTTTGTTGCATATGACTTAAACAAATCAATTCTATAATTTTCTGTCAATGGACTGTTGAGGTAATTGACTAATTGTTTCAGCTCTACACTAATCAGTGTTGTTTTCAAGTGCATTGTTGGAAAGTTTGGAAATCAAAGAGAAAACTTTGTGAAATGAAGGTCAAAATCCGAGTTTGGAAAGTGCTTCATGAGGTTGATAAATGAACAGAGAAATGCTTTTTATTAATATCATTATTCGTGGAAAATAAGATACACTTTGTCTTTGAAGAAAGGTTTATCTTCTAAGTTTCAGTTTAGGCATAGAAGACAACATGAACAAAACAAAACACAGGACAGTTCTGAAGACTGAATCCAACTTCAATAACAACAGGGGTTATGGGTAGTGTAGTTGTATGTGAATTGGGTAACTTATATAACATAGAAATGTTTCTGTAGCCATTACATGAAATGTCACGCATGCTGACAGCTCAGCAGTGTATGTGTGTGTGTGTGTGTGTGTGTGTGTGTGTGTGTGTGTGTGTGTCTGTCAGGGAATTCTCACCTGTTGTCAGCACCTGCCAAAATAAAAGCCCATTACCCTGACATACACCTGTTCCTCTACAGACAGAAGCTGTTTCTAGTTTGAATGCTGTCATCACTACTGCAAGATGTCTAACTTTAATTATTTATTTGTTCTTCATGTTCAGACTCAAACCAACAGTGAATGTATCTACTAACAAGCATCGTGTATGTATCACAGACTGATATATCTTCTTCCTCTGGGCCATACTAGAGCTCCATTGTTGTCCAACAACTATTAAAATGCATCAGTGAGTAGGGATGTCACAATACCAGAAATTTAGTAGTCGATACCAATACCAGGGAATTTCCACGATTCTCGATACCAAATTCGATACCATGGTAAAAAAAAACATAAATCCCATGTAATGTGTACACGTGTCTATATATATCCTCAGATTTCAAGTAGAAGTTTAAATTCACTGACATGGTGACATTTCATTGGGTATAGGCTACCAGAGGTGGGACCAGGTCATTGTTTTGCAAGTCACAAGTAAGTTTCTAGTCTGTGAGGATCCATCTGGTGCTCAGTAACGTAAGTTAGTTCTTCATGCTTTTCTCCTGAAACCTGATTGAATGATATTGGATTGGTTCTAACTAAGTGGATCTGGGAGTTAAGTGTAAGATAATCAAATGTAAGTCCCAATAACATTCACTGGAAATACAGAGTCCAGAGTTCAATAAAAAAAACAAAAACACTTTTCAGAGATTTAACAATAAGCAACAAAAGATAGAAATTCAGTTTGTTCAGTTCAGTTTTTTCCACACGAGTGAATCCTCTTCTCGAACATAGAGGATCTCTGCATCTCTGGATCTCACTGCTGCATGGCGCTGGCGTGCGTGCGTGCGTGCGTGCGTGTGTGTCAAACTCCGACACACAGAGAGCAGAGGACAGAAGCAGCCGCATTTGGCGCTTGGCGGGTGTGAATTTCGTACCCTGCAGGCATCATACGGAACCGTCGGTACTGTAGAAAAAGAGTACCGTCACATTTTTAGAAATTTGGCATTGACTTGGTACCGAAGTATCAGTTCTCGTGACATCCCTAGCAGTGAGTCACACTGTTGCTCTGGGTGACATCTTCTTCCTTCATCACCATGAACACACACACTAGTTTATTTTGACTCAATCAAACATACACCGTCCCGCTGCCACAAATACTCACTAGAGCACCAAATGTGGATTCATCCGCTGCTGAAAATAGTCCCCAACAAATGCACTATTTCCTCCTGTTTGTTTGATAAGAACTACAGTGAGCTGCTGTTTTAGGAAATTACTGTGAATTTTTAAACAATGAGACTATATATTTGTGTTTTTTAAGATTTACGTTCTCAGTAGAAACCAGTGGGCTTTGAGCTGAGAACCACAGACAGGACATCAGACATTATTGAGACAATATGTTGTTGGCTTGACAGAAAATGATCTGCAACTATTTTAATAATGGAATCTTGGTTTCAGTCATTTTTCAAGCAAAATATTCTGTTTTTTGCTGCCTTTCGGTTTGGACTGTTGGACTAAATATAAACAAGCCATTTGAAATCGTCCTCTTGGCCATTTTTCACAATTTTCTGATGTTATGAACACAAAACTATGAACCAGTTACTCTTGAAAATAAAGAAGTTATTTTTTTATTTCACACATAAAAGTACAAATAACAGACTTTCACATACAAATTTCATATAAAAGAGACAAGTAACAGACTTAAAACACACACCAATTACATCAAAGAGTTAAAGGTCCCATATTGTTCTCATTTTCAGGTTCATACTTGTATTTTGTTAACATGCTGTAATGTTAAAAAAAAACTTTATTTTCCTCATACTGTCTGCCTGAACATACCTGTATTTACCGTCTGTCTGAAACGCAACGTTTTAGTGCATTTCAACGGAATTGCAACGGAATTGCATTGCTAGGCAACAGTTTGGGTCCATGTTTACTTCCTGTCAGCTGATGTCATTCACATCCACTGCAACAGGAAACAAACTGGGACACATTTAGAATGTTTACGTTTAAAACTGTGAAAGGGTCTAAATATTGTATATTTGTGACATCACAAATGGACAGAAATCCTAACGGCTTGTTTCAAATGCACAATTTCTGAATACGGGCTGTGTCTATTTCTCCGTATATTGAGCGTTTTGATAGTTTAACAGTATTTATATAGCACTTAAACCTGCTTAATAATATAAAAGACATGAAAATCTCACTTTTTACAATATGGGACCTTTAAAGAATCTGAAAAATAAAAATTCTACTCACATTTTTTCATCAGCTCAGTGTGTTTTATTACATCAGACCATCTTTGAATCACAGTCTGCAGCCTACTGTTTAAAGCAGCAGTATGCAGTATATTTTTGGCATCATTGGTGTAGTCAAATGGTGTAGATAACGTGTGTGCATGATCGAAGGTTGCAGCTACTAATAACTGGGAGTCAGTATAGAACACAGATATGGAGGCAGTTCATGCAATACAGCCTTTTACAGTTACTTTGTAAAATTGATCAAATAAACTAGGGCTGTCAAAGTTAACGCAATAATAATGTGTTAAAGGGACTGTTTGTAACTTCTTACACGTATAAATCACCTGGGTCGGTGTCCCATGCGCGCTCGCATATGCGCGCTCACATGTGGCTACGCTGTTCAGACAAGACTCCAACACAAACTACACGGAAGCACCAAAACCACAAAGTTCTATCTATTGTAGCCCGTCGGAGGATGCGAGGGAGACCGTAGCTTTGGTCTCCAGGGCCGAAGTCTCTGCTCCTCTGCTCCTCTGCTCCTCTGCCTGACTGCTTGCCTTCACTCACTCGCTCCACTCTCACGTGCATGCGCGCACTCCACACTGCAGAAGAGTTAGTTTAGCTCTGAGAATATCTAGTGAATGTACAGTGGACGTTTGTGCAGAAATAACTGCTGCAGCTCCTCCAGACCAACAGAGGTTTCCCGTTTTTGGCGAGGAAAAACTGCCCTTTTTCAATCGGGTCCCTTGACCTCTGACCTCCAGATATGTGAATGTAAATGGGTTCTCTGGGTACCCACGAGTCTCCCCTTTACAGACATGCCCACTTTATGATAATCACATGCAGTTTGGGGCAAGTCATAGTCAAGTCAGCACACTGACACACTGACAGCTGTTGTTGTCTGTTGGGCTGCAGTTTGCCATGTAATGATTTGAGCATATTGTTTTATGCTAAACGCAGTACCTGTGAGGGTTTCTGGACAATATCTGTCATTGTTTTGTGTTGTTCATTGATTTACAATAATAAATATATTCATATATTTGAATAAAGCAGCATATTTGACCACTCATGCCCATGTTGATAACAGTATTAACTACTTGACAAATCTCCCTTTAAGGTACATTTTGACCAGATCAAAAATGTGCCATTCATTTGCGATGAATTGTGATTAGATATTTTAAACTCTCTCCTATTTATTTTATTTTTTATAAATATAGAATAAATAGTTCAGTCCCACTGTTTGATCACCAGGCAGATCCAGTAGAGTAGGTTGTAGTTCAATGCCTTGCTGTAGGGAGCTCCAGCATTGATATACGGGCTGATTTGTACCTGCGACCTCTCCGTAATAACCCGTCTGCTGCTGACCTTTCAGCTATCGGAGCCACTTAACTCGTAGCCTGCGGTTTCGGCTTTTATCACCACGAAGATAATGAGACGTTTCCTGGCATCGCCTCTGATTGGGTCCGAGGGAGACCCTGAGCGTAACGGGATGAGGGGGGTGAGGGGGTCTAGAAGAATCTGCTGGGTCTATATTGGCCCCCGTGAATCACGGCGAGCCTGGCATACCAGGTGTCCTCTTTCGCACCATATAAGTCCATCCCCCCTCCTTTTCCCTTCAACACCCCTGCCCCTGCCTCACCCTGCCTCACCCTGCCTCACCCCGCCTCACCCCCTCCACCCCCCCCACAATGCAACAGTGCTATCTCTGGCTATTCTTAGGCTGTCACTTCGGCTCCTCTGAGCAGGCAAGTCCTCTTCAGTCTCCTCTCTCAGCTTCTTCTTTCCTTCTCTCACAGTTTCGGTTCGTTGATTTCACACAGTTTTTAATTTCATTTTCAGGTTTATTTCTTCATAATTTCACCTGTTTGAAATCTTTTTCTCCGTCACCTTTCAGAGGCTACTCGGCACCGGCCCTCCCTCCCATCCCTCCAGCAGCTGTGGGGTTTAAAAAAACAAATTGGTCAAATCGCCGTCGTACATTTCGGAGGATCTTCTAGTCGTCTGGAAGAATGAGCACCTACACTGTGTCGCTGCCCGGCCCCGGGCCCTGGGGCTTCAGGCTGCAGGGGGGGAAGGACTTCAACATGCCGCTGACCATCTCCAGGGTAAGAAACTTTTTTTTTTTATTTTTTTTTTAAACACCTTTTTTTAGTGCAGGATTTTCTTTTTTTTATCTCAACAGCAACACCTCCATCAGCAGGTACACCTGAGTTCAGACTGTCTGTCTGTGTCCTCAGTTTGGTTGAAGGACATGTGTCTCTTTTCTAAAAGTCAGCTAATTCTAATGCGACTTATGGCGATTATCCAAGGTATACTATCACGTTTCTAAATTCTTAAAAAGTTTTTATAACTTCAGTGAAAAAAAAGCAGTTTTATCAAGTCATTTTATTTTCTTAAAAACAAGTGAAAGAAATCTGTTGGTGCAGTGAGAATATCTCAACCTATTTCTAATGGAAATAAGGTGATTTGAGGAATTTTCTATCTATTTTCTATATGTATCTTGAAACATAAAAGATGGAGGCGAGGCGTCCTGGTGGACAAACGGTTTAAGACGCTGGTCATGTAATCCAAACGTCCCTGCTGGAGTTTTGCAGAGGACCTTTGTTGCATGTACTCATTTCCTGTCATCTCTCTTCTATCCACTATCAAAATAAAATAGCCCCAAAAATACTTTCAAGAAAGAATAAGGCAGCTTTGTTTGTTTAGCACCTGTCAAACTATTTCAAGTGCTTTACATAAGACGAAGAAATACATTAGAACGTCATTTAAAAGGAAAATGAAATCAATTAAAATCAGACTAAGGTAGGTTGCCGCACTGGAAATTAGGAAAATTAAATTTGATTTTAGAAAATAACAAACAAAGTGCTGGAAACACATTTGAATTCTCTTACTACACTGGAAGATTTGTTCACTTGTTTTGGGAAAATAACGATTTGAAGGACTCTGTTCCAGACATTAATGATTTTGATAAGGAAGAGATTTTTTTTGCATTGTTTTGTTGATTTGTCTGCAATTCAAAATCAGCTTGCAGAAACTTGGAAATGTATTTTTATTTTTGTCAAAATGTGTTTATTGCATAGATTTATTGAAATCAGTGAAATAAATGTGCATTTTTCACAGAGAGATAGTGTAACTTAAACTATAAGCAGTTCACAATTTTCAAGTCTCTGCAAGTTGATTTTCATACTTTACTGAACAGAGAAGGAAATAAAACACATGCAACAATACAGGAAATATGGTATCCTTTGGGAAACAGAGGTATAGTCCTTTAAATCTGCTCTGGGAACCTGAAACTGCCGTTTTTCTGTCACTTGCTTCCTGCTTCATGTTGAACGATTGTTTCCGTCCTTTTTCTGTTACGTGAGGATGGTTTTGATAATAAAGTGTGATTTGCTGGATCACATGTGAAGCCTGTCATGGTGAGACCTGCGGGGTGAGACCTGCAGGGTGAGACGTGCGGGGTGATACGTGCGGGGTGAGACCTGCGGGGTGAGACGTGTGGGGGGCGTGACGGCTGCCAGGATTTGTCAGGGAGGTCGAAAGCAGAGCCGGAGGCCTAAAACTGGAGCTGGTGTTGGTTTCACAGCCTCGTCTCTCTGAATAGAGCAGAGACAGGGAGAGAAAACACTCCTCCACCTCTCCTCTCTGAATCTGCTGCATGTGTTGTCAGGATGCTGTGATCCTTGACCTTTGACCTTCTCTCTGTTGGCTGCTTGTTGGTGATTCATGCTCGTTCTGCGAGCTGCTCTGGGTAACTGAGGAATTTATATTCTGTTTGCTTTTCCATCACATTAAAAATGTCCGTGCTGCTGCTGTCGGGCACGCTCGTGACCGGCTGCAGATCTGTGCAGAGAGTAGACGTTTCATGTTGATTGGGAAGAAGATCTGCAGATCTTCAAGGTTTTTGATAACTCTTGCAAGAAAATAGAAAAAGGCAAAATGAACTTTGGGGGAGTTGGTGGTTTATTGAGATGCAGGATGTGACGTGATGTTACAGAACACATTGGGAGGTTATCGATCATATGACACCACTGACACATTGATGTGGACTGTTTATCAATTCTTGTGTTTGTATCTTCTCCAGGGTTGACTTGTTATTGGACAATTTTAAACAAAAAAGGAAAAGAAAATATACCTAAAATGTTTAATTGTTTAATGTACAAAATGTCAGGAAAATGTTTTCCAACAATTTCTCATAGCCCAAGATGATGTCTTCAAATGACTGGTTTTGACCAACAGTCCAAAACCCCAAAATATTCAGTTTACTATGACATAAAACAGAGAAAAGCAGTAAATCATTAGGAGTGGGAAACAAATTGATTCACCTATGTATCGCGTTTTTTTCATGTTTTTTTTTTCAAATTTGAAATTGATTTTTTGAATGCCCGAATCGATATATTTGCTTAATTTGAGTCTATGCGGAGGTAGAAGGAAGTTACCGCTTTTATTGTTGTAGTCTGAGTAACGTGACATCATATCCGTTCCGTATCCGTCAACCAAAACAAACCTCAGCGAGCCGAAACGAGAAAGTAGACGTGGAGGGTCCTCATGGATACGACCTGCACCCTCACATTTTAAATCCAGCGTGGTAAACACTACACATCCAGTAAAGGATGGAAACACTTTGGGTTTCACACATTACCAGGAAAAGCAGAGCTAGACATCACGGCTAAAGCTGCATGCTAACTCTGTCACGGACAGGAAAGGTGGGGACATCAACAAGTTGTATGAGAATAGAACAGTCCAGTAATTGGAGAAATACGGCAGGAGGGGGAGTTGACATGGATGTTCATATCTCCAAGTACTATAATATTGGCAGAGGTTGTACAAAATGCTGAGAAATGGTTATACATCTGAAAAACGAAGGATGGGTTTGGTTTGGGTGGTCGGTAGATGAGAAGTGTCGTCACGGGGAAAGGGGGCTTACATTTAAATGCCAGGCATTCAAAAGAAGACAGCTCAAACAGGGCCAGAGGGGACAAATCCAAATCACTGCGGTAGATGACTGATAGACCGCCACCACGACCCGTGCTGTGGGCTTTCTGGAGGTAACAATAGCCAAGGGGACAGGTCTCATTCAGAACAGAAAAGACATCTGGTTGATGCCAGGTTTCCGAACTAAACAGTTCAATTTGAATCTTAGATGGAGCAGCGAGTCTCTGTATTTGCCGAAGTAGACTGAAATCCACTCCACCTACTGCTAAACAGCATAATATAAAAACACACAGAAGTACACGAAATACTATTAGTATGTTTAAATTAATTGATTTTGTGAGGACTAATTGTACAGTGTGATCACACACAAAGTGTCAGTCTGCCTCCAAATGGACATTTGTACTCAGATATATTCTGTTACATGTAATTTCCAAAAGGTCAAGAAGGAACTCCCTCAAAGGAGTCCAAGAAAGCTCTTAATACTACCACTGGTGGAAGAAGTACCCCGAAAAGTAGTAATACCACAGTCTAGAAATACTTTGTTACAAGTAAAAGTCCTGGATTCAAGTAAACACATTGAAAGGAAGTACCAAAAGTAAAAGTACTCATTATGCGGAATGGCCCATTTCAGAATAATATGTATTATAATATTGGATTATAATTATTGATGCATTAATGTTTTCATCACTTTAACGTTACAGCTGGTAAAGCTGGAGCTCATTTTATTTACTTTATATACTGGATGGTTTAATCTATAATAACACATCATCATTTAGTAGTTTATATGTGTTGTATTTATGATCTGAAACTGCAAAGTAATTAAAGCTTTGAAATGAAAGTAGTAGAGTAAAAAGTTCAATATTAACCTCTTAAATGTAACAGCGTAGAAATACAGTAATATAAAATATAATTACTCAAGTAAAGTACCTCAAAATTGTACTTAGTACACTAATTAAGTAAACGTACTTGGTTCTATTCCACCACTGTGTATGACTAATCTCCCCAGGAGCTTCACAGCAGCCTACTGCTCCTAAGGATGGGTTAAATGCAGAGGTCAAATGTCATGTATGAACCTGTATGTATGTACTGTATATGATGATTCTAACTAGGGATGCTAATTTTGAAAAAAGTTCTTAACCGATAACCGACCCTCGTTAACTGATTATTAACCGTTAACCGACAAGATTTGTGCCTCTCATGCAGCGGTGTACCAGCTGCAGGAGCACAACAGATATTCGTTGACGGGAGCATATTTGTCCACTCCCATGTTGATAATAGTATTAACTTCTTGACAAATCTTCCTTTAAGGTACATTTTGAACAGATAAAAAATGTGCGATTAATCACGATTAACTATTGATCTATGCGATAATTATTTTTAATCGATTGGCAGACCTAGTTAAATTTTTTTAATCTATTACTGTAACTTCTACAGATACTGTGACTGCAGCTAGTACTACTACACAGATAACTGGAGCAGTAAACATTCACAAAAGATCAGTCGAGTATTGATTAGATCAGAATGAGCTGATCATCTGTCTCCAGGCAGAGACTTTTGGCTTCACGTCACGCTGAACCAATACAATGACATACGGCAGCTGTTCACAACCCCCCCCCCCCCCCCACACACACACACACACACACACACACACACACACAGCAGCAGCAGCAGTCTCAGTAGTTAAGAAACAGCTGACGAGGAGCTTCCCCTCTGTCTCTATCTGTGGTTCATGGTATTCCATGACATCATCACACGGTCATGTTGGAAGACAAACAGCTGTTAACTGGTCAGCAAACGTCACATGACAAGATAAATGTTGAATGGACATTTGAAGGTTCCATTTAAGTGGAGATCTGCAAAATGAAATGTGAAGTAATGTGTGTTTCCATCCTCTACAGTGGTGGAGGAAGTATTCAGATCCTCTACTTCAGTAAAAATACTAATACCACACTGTGAAAAATACTCTGTTACAGTATTTCAAATGTTACTACGCGACCGGCTCTAGGTCAGCTTGGAAAGGCTCGGGGCGACGGTGCCCCGCGGCCGCAGCTTTACAGCGCTACCCGCCCGAACCTCGCCGCACCGTGGACAAAGGGCTTGTTGCGTCCTCTCTCTCCGCCGGGGACAGCTCCCTGCTCCCGCTGCGACTGTCGACCGGGGCAGACTGTTTTCAGTGCGCCCCAACCGCGCCATGCCGCCAGATCGGGGCTTGGCCCGTGTAAAAGGCGCCAGGGGTCTGCGGCGATGTCGGCAACCCACCGGACCCATCTTGAAATACGGACCAAACATACGCACGCACGAGTCAGAGGGTTCAAGCAAAACCCCGTGGCTCAATGAAAGTGAGGGCCGGTGCGCGCCGGCTGAGGTGGGATCCCGCCCCAGCAGTGTTGGGCACAACACCATGAAGTGTTTCTGAGCCGTCTTGCGAGTACGAGTACATGAGCACAGTATTGGACCCGATACCCGATACTGGTATCGGTATCGGTGCATCCCTAATTTCAACGGCGATTAAGGAAAATCATAAATGTCAAAATATTCAATTGAAGTAATAAACATGAACTTTATTGACCTTTTATTAAATAACACTGCTGTAATATCAATAATGCGAGTAGGATTACGTGCAAACAGCATCTGTGTTGACAGAGTTGCTGCTGAATCACCATTGATGTTAAAAATGCCCATTTCAAAGAATTTATTCAACAAAGGTAATATATTTAACAACTTGTGATAGCATAATAATCATTTCATACAGACTACAGTACTGTGAGAAGCATACATTTTGTTGAAATGTACATTTTCGCTGCTCTAGTCATCTCCCCTCTCAAGCTGCAGTCGGGTGTGGAGCTTCCCCTCCGGGCGCTGTGGGCGCACGGTGCGCACCTCACAAACTGACTGAAATCTCACAGGAACAAATGGTGGAGGTCTCTGACTCGGTCGGGAATGAAAGAGGGGGAACTGAAGATGACACACATGGAAATGATATGCACGATCTGGAAGTATTTAGTCAGCGATCGGCGAAAAAATGTCATCTGTACGGAACGTGGTTAGTGTACAGAATATAGTTAGTGTATGTTTTGTGATTTCTTGGAAAAAACACTCCATTTGTCAGTGATGTGACTGCCTGAGAGAATATGTATTAATCACTACACCCAACGATGTGTATGCAGTGCACAAGACCTACTCAATAATTTATTCATTGCACTTTTGGCATGAAAATATAAGTCCCAAAGACGTTTACTGTATTTTGTTGATTTAAATCATTTAAAAATACTCCCTCTGCCTCTGATTTGTACTTTTTGTACTGTGTGTGTGTGTGTGTACTTGTTTTCATGACAAATGAGGACAATTCTATGATAACACACCTTCAATATCAGGACGCTCGGAAAAATGAGGACATTTTTGGCGTCCTCATTTTTCTGAGCCCTTCTAGAGCCTCCGTAGCAATAAAATCAGGTTTGACCAAAATATAGCCTGAGACAAAATCTCAACAGATGGATCTACACACGTAGGCAAAATTGTTGGTACCCTTCCGTTAAAGAAAGAAAAACCCACAATGGTCACTGAAATAACTTGAAACTGACAAAAGTAATAATAAATAAAAATTCACTGAAAATTAACTAATGAATATCAGACATTGCTTTTGAATTGTGGTTCAACAGAATCATTTTAAAAAACAAACTAATGAAACTGGCTTGGACAAAAATGATGGTGCCCCTAGAAAAGATGTAAAATAATGTGACCATAGGGACATGTTAAACTAAGGTGTGTCCTGTAAATAGCATCATAGGTATCTTCAAACTTGTAATCAGTCAGTCTGCCTATTTAAAGGGTCAAAAGAAGTCACTGTGCTGTTTGGTATCATGGTTTGTACCACACTGAACATGGACCACAGAAAGCTAAGGAGAGAGTTGTCTCGGGAGGTTAAAAAGACAATTATAGACCTTCATGTTAAAGGTAAAGGCTATAAGACCATCTCCAAGCAGCCTGATGTTCCTGTGACTACAGCTGCACATATTATTCAGAAGTTTAAGGTCCACGGGACTGTAGCCAACCTCCTTGGACGTGGCCGCAAGAGGAACATTGATGACAAATCGAAGAGACGGATAATACGAATGGTAACCATGGAGCCTAGAACAACTTCCAAAGAGATTAGAGGTGAACTCCAAGGTCAAGGTACATCAGTGTCAGATCGCACCATCCGTCGCTGTTTGAGCCAAAGTAGACTTAATGGAAGACAACCGAGGAGGACGCAAATCATAAAAAAGCAAGACTGGAATTTGCCAAAATGCATATTGACAAGCCACAAAGCTTCTGGGAGAATGTCCTTTGGACAGATGAGACAAAACTGGAGCTTTTTGGCAAGTCACATCAGCTCTATATTCACAGACGCAAAAATGAAGCATCCAAAGAAAAGAACACTGTACCTAATGTGAAACATGGAGGAGGCTCGGTTATGTTCTGGGGCTGCTTTTCTGCATCTGGTACAGGGTGTCTTGAATCTGTGTAGGGTGCAATGAAATCTGAACACAATCAAGGCATTCTGGAGCGAAATGTGCTGCCCAGTGTCAGAAAGCTTGGTCTCAGTTGCAGGTCATGGGTCCTCAAACAGGATAATGACCAGAAACACAGCTAAAAACACCCAAGAATGGCTAAGAACAAAACATTGGACTATTCTGAAGTGGCCTTCTATGAGCCCTGATCTAAATCCTATTGAACATCTGTGGAAGGAGCTGAAACATGCAGTCTGGAGAAGGCACCCTTCAAACCTGAGACAGCTGGAGCAGTTTGCTCACGAGGAGTGGGCCAAAATACCTGTCGACAGGTGCAGAAGTCTCATTGAGAGTTACAGAAATCACTCGATTGAAGTGATTGCCTCGAAAGGTTGTACAACTAAATATTAAGTTAAGGGTACCATCATTTTTGTCCAGGCCAGTTTCATTAGTTTGTTTTTTAAAATGATTCTGTTGAACCACAATTCAAAAGCAATATCTGATTTTCATTAGTTAATTTTCAGTGAATTTTTATTTATTATTACTTTTGTCAGTTTCAAGTTATTTCAGTGACCATTGTGGGTTTTTCTTTCTTTAACGGAAGGGTACCAACAATTTTGCCTACGTGTGTATTCGTAGAAGCATGGCTCGGAAATACTTTGATTCCCAGCTCTCTAGGACCTTGGGGAAGGCACGTCCCCATTTGTCACGTTTTTTTCAAAAGTCCTGATATTGTCTATAAACACGTGTGTGTGTGTGCGTGTATGTTAATCATTACATCTTCGGGTGAAGACTTGGTTTAAGGTTAGGTTTAGGCTAAGGTTAGGGATGGGTAAGGATTAGGCAGCTTGGTTAGGGTTATGGTAAATCTCCAGAAAGTGAGTGTAAGTCAATCTAATGTCCTCTAAAGTGATGGAAACACAACATGTGTGTTACAGAAAAGCCTGTTAGTCATACATAAATCTGCTTTCACTACAAATAAACCCAATGACAGAAATAAACACCAGCCCACACACACACACACACACACACACAAATCCTGAGCTTTGTTGGATAAGATATCTCCATCTCAGTGTGTGGTGCCATGTGGTGCTAATCTGCCGTCAGTATGACAACAGACGCGCTCGCTGAATTGGATTTACGCTGTGTTTCCTGGCACTGACGGCTTTTATGACGGTTGCCAGAGAGTTTCTGGATGAGCGAGGGGCCGGCAGATGCTTTCCCATCATCCCTCTGGGCTCGGTGGTTCATTGTCTCCTCAGGTTCAGGTTCAGAGCAGCAGATTAACGGACAGATGAGAGTGAATCAGTCCCAATCTGCTGCTCCATCAGCGTTTGATTTACAGTATGAACAGTACAATCAGCTCTGTTCATGTGCATAGATGGATGGAGATGGATGCTGAACAATATTTAGGTGGATGTTTTGGGTTTTATTTTGGATGCACCAATACCGATACCAGTATCGGGTATCGGGTCCGATACTGTGCTCATGTACTCGTACTCACAAAACGGTTCCGATACAACGGCACCGATACCACTTTACAGCTTTTTCTCTGAATACAACACCTCTCGCATTAACCTCACGTCACCATCTTTCGGGTCCTCGTGCTCCACCTCCCCGACGGTGCGGGAGAGACATTGGTGCACCCGACCCCGCTGGGCCGGGATCCCACCTCAGCCGGCCTGCGCAGGCCCTAACTTTCATTGCGCCACGGGGTTTTGCTTGCAACCTCTGACTCGCGCGTGTGTTAGACTCCATGTTCCGTGTTTCAAGACGGGTCGGGTGGGTTGCCGACATCGCCGCAGACCCGTGGCGCCTTTTACGTGGGCCGCTGCACAACCATGTCGACAGTCGCACCGGGAGCAGAGAGCCCCGTCACGGTGCGGCGAGGTCCGGGCGAGGAGCGCTGTAAAGCTGCGGCCGTGGGCCACCTTCGCCCCGAGACTTTCCAAGCCGGCATAGAGCCGGTCACGGCGCACAACCTCGTATGCGGGACTCCCCAGCCTGCCGTGTGTCGCTCACACCCTCCAGCTGACTGTTAACGAGGGTCTTTTGGCACAGAGAAGTACTCGTATCAGTACTCGGTATCGGCGAGTACCCAAATGTAAGAACTTGTACTGAGTCTGAAAAAAAGTGGTATCGGTGCATCCCTAGTTTCTATCAGTCAATTTCTTTTCTTTAGGATAACTATTAGATATTTTACGTTTTTCTTCATGTTCACACTCAAACCAACAGTGAATGTATCTACTAACAAGCATTGTGTCTGTATCACAGTCTGATATATCTTCTTCCTCTGTGCCATAGTAGAGCTCCATTGTTGTCCAACAACTATTAAAACACATCAGTGAGTCACACTGTTGCTCTGGGTGACATCTTCTTCCTTCATCACCATGAACGCACACACTAGTTTATTTTGACTCACATACATACACCGTCCCGCTGCCACAAATACTCACTAGAGCACCAAATGTGGATTCATCCTCCACTGAAAATAGTTCCCAACAAATGCACGTTTTCCTCTTCTCTTTTTAAACAATGGCCTTTCTCAAACCTACACCCTCTTCCTACCTACTTCCACTCCGTTCGCGCGTTCGCTCGGAGGGTCCACCATATTAAGTGCCATCCCAAACGCGGGTTATATACCTTCAACAGCAAGCCTGCATCGATGCCATCATACTGGGCACATGCAGCAGCGTTTTGTGCTTGTCGTGGAACATGCTCCGTTCAGATGTAGTTCCGTGCAACTACCCGTAAAAAAGTAAACTGCTCAAACTAAGATACAGATGTTACAAATTCAAGGTTACATGCAGACGTGTTCATTTGATTGTAAAGTGTTGTATAAAGACATAAACCAAGCAGCTCATAAACATTTATTTTTAGTTTCTCTGTATATTGCATATTCTTTTATTCTTAACACTGTGAACCTGCACATCCCCTAGAATATATATATATATATATATATATATTATTTTTATTTTTTTTTTTTTTTAATTGTAATCCTATTTTTTTTTTATATTTTCTTTTATTCTATATTTATGTTTTTTTGTTTATGCAGCAAATTCCTTGTATGTGAAAACCTACTTGGTAATAAACTGGATTCTGATTCAGATTTGTCTCTATCTGCCACCTCACTGCCCACACTGTTACTTATGTATCTTATTATTAATGCTGCGTATAACAGTTGCCACTTGATACGAAACCATAGTCACAAAACGTTACGACAGTTCTGTCCCAAAGCTTGCCACTGTATTTATACGCTACACTTTAAAGAAGGGTGCTTCATTCAGCTGTGTTTGGATCCAATCATGGGATCTGCAGACAATAAGAAAAATCAAGAATAACAGCACACTTACACTTTAAGATTAAGCTCCTTAAACATGCAGGCGGTAAGGTTTCCACAGCTCCTGTAGCACTATACGTGACAAAAACATGCCGATGTGGATTAATTAGTACTCGTCCAATTAATGGTCGCGACAAAACAGAGACACGGCTCTTTGTGTGTTTATCCCAAACAGATTTAAATTCATTTGGCTGATATTTGGTTGACAAATCTCTAGGCTTAGATAGTGTGAGTTAACATGAGCTAGTTCCAATGTTGGGAGTTTCAAATGCCATCATGGAGGCTGCAGCTTTGAATGTGGAAAGTTGCTACTTTAAAAAAAAAAGAGAAGAAAAATCCCACACGGTCTTTACATTTTAAAAATGACTTCTCTCACTCATTAAGACGTGGACGTCCTCAGATGTCCTGGCAGGTTTTTGTGGTCTCTTGGTTTCTTCTTTCTGACCTGATGGATGTTCAGAAAACTATATTAATTACTTTCCCATATTTCTCAACTCTGCAATAAAGCAGACTGACATTTTCCTTGAAGAGCCGACTGAAATGTCAGGTGTGCTCTGAGGTTGTTGTGCAGGCGGATGAGAACTGAAGAGTTTGTGGATATGAAAGAAACACTCAAAAGAATAAAGAATATGAGGAGAGTTCATGGATTCAAACTTTTTCATGTAATTTCTGTAGAACAGTTTAGAGCTGCATCTCTACAACTGTGCTGCTTTATTTCTAGCTGTCACAATTAAATATAAAATAAAAGATAAATAATAGATGAAATGTTTTTAAGAGTCCCCTGCCACTGAACGACAAACTCATTTTAAATTCAACCATCACATTCATTTCTTTGTGCCTGCGTTTTCAAATTATTTCGTTCACATAATCCTTTAAAAAAATCCCACTCTGTAGACATTTGTGCTCAGTTTGTCGTCCAACTTGTATCCTCTGCTTCAGCGTACAGTTGAGCGTCGCTCTGAGTTGTTTAAATAGAGTTTTACAGTCTGTGTGAAAGCCGAGCTCTCGGTAACTGGACTCCTGCTGTAACACATGGTGCTGACTCAGCTCTCAGTGAGCTCCTGATCCCACTGCGTCCTGCTACAGATCAGGGGATCCCAAACTGTTACATATCAGGGAACCCCTTAGTAAGATCTATGAGTGATCTGGATTTTCTGAGATATCAGGACAATTACTGGCCTACTGGGTACATTTCCAGGGGCCCAAGGAGTCAGGGGGCCTCCAGCTGGGCCAGAGCCTCAGTTTGAAATGACTGTTAACATTTCTTGTGGAAAAGTTAAAGGGGACATATTATGAAAAACTCACTTTTTCAGTGCTTGTTTACATCCATTTGGGTATCTGGAGTGCCTACCAACCCATAAACTGTGAAATAAGACAACCCAGTCAGTGTTCTGTGGGCTGTCTAGATCATAAAACATGTGATTCAACAAGCCATTCACGATGTGGCTCCCCTTCCTATGCCACATGCAGGCTCATTAGAATCTACTGCCCACAGCTTGAGAACTAACTTTGCAAAGGTGCACCATAGTTTTCTTGTAAGCCAATCAGAGCAGACTGGGCTTTTTCAGGAGGGGCTCTTAAACAGGAGACAGGCGCTAAAACGGAGCGTTTCAGACAGAGGGTGAATACAGATATATTCAGACAGACAGTATGAGAAAAATAATGTGTTTTTTGAACATTAAAGTATATAAACTTGTTCTAGTAGAAACCCAAATTACACGTATGAACCTGAAAATTAGCAAAATATGTCCCCTTTAATCCAACGACCACAACAAGATGCAAAATGACCACAAAGAGATACAAAATTACTTCAAAAAGATGTAAAACAACTATAAAGTGACTCAAAATTACCATAAAGAAATGCTAGATGACTACAGAGACGAAAAACGACTTCTAAGAGATGCCAAATGACCACAAAGAGATGCAAAATGACTACAGAGCGATGTAAAACAACTACCAATGCAAAACGATTTCAAAGTGATGCCAAATGACCACAAAGACATACAAAATTACTGTAAAGAGATGCTGAATAACTACAAATGCAAAATGACTACAAATAGTCGCTAATAGACTTCTAAGAGTCGCTAAATACCAACACTACCAATGCAAAACCATTTCAAAATGATGCCAAATGACCACAAAGAGACACAACACAACTACAATTTCAAAATTATTTCAAAGTGATGCAAAATTACCACAAAGAGAAGCAAAACAACTTCAAACGCTAAACGACCACAAAGAGAGTTGCTAAACAGCTACAAAGGAATGCAAAATGACTAATAATAGACTCAAAACAACCACAAAGAGATGCAAAATGACCTCAAAGAGATACAAAACAATCACAAAGACATGCAAAATTATTACAAAGAGACGCAAAACAACTACAAATGCCAAACGATTTCAAAGCGATGCAAAACAACCACAAAGAAATACAAAACAAGTACAAATGCAAAACGACCACAAAGAAACCACAAATCTAATATGGACAAACGGCTACAAAATGGTAAATGGACTTGCACTATAGAGCGCTTTTCTAGTCTTCCGACCACTCAAAGCGCTTTACACTACATGTCAGCATTCACCCATTCATGGCAGAGGCTGCCTTGCAAGATGCCAATAACCGGAGCAGCCGGAGATTGAACTTTGCTTCCACAAGTTGTTCTTGTCACTGCTCCTACAGCATCTGGACATGTGTACTATAGCAGCAGCACGCTGAGGCCTGCAGACTGGCAGTGAGCGTCTGTGGCTGCTGACAGGCAGAAGGCTGTTTTTAGCCTCTGAAGGTCACACACACACACACACACACACACACACACACACACACACACACACCTTATCATTTCTTCTTCTACTGTTACAGATTTACACGCACACAGTTCTACTGTTACAGACCTACAGTGTCACTGCCGTCGGGTCAGACTCCATCACGTAATGAACGTAGAATTTCACATTCTCAACTTTTGTCAAGAAAATTGTCCATCAGATCCTGTAAACTTGGTTATATGTTGAAAATCGAGTCGATGTGGTGTTAACTTAGGAAGCGTGTGTCGTGTATGTGGGTCAGTGTGAATGGCTCCGAGGGAAGTGGGCCACTCTGCAGCCTCAACAGGCCTCACATTGTTCAAGCTCAGTGGGACAAACTCTCTAAACAATTGTTCACTTTAATCCAACCGGTTGTGATGAAATAATCTGGAAGCTGAGTGACCCTGAATTCAGCTTGAGTCAGCAAACAGGAGGCTTTAGCATGATGCAAGCTAGTTTTATGTAGGAAGTGATCTGATTGAGGCACTGCTGGGATTGAACCCAGGATATCCTGTTTACTAGACAGGCGCTTTAACCAGCTAAGCCACAGCACCTCTATGAATGGCCTTTTCTCTAATATTAAAGCACCAATCATATCAACGCCATTTCTGAACTGAAATGATGAGGATGTTACAGACCCTGAAGTTTATAGGCAGAATGTTTTTGGCGTCATTGGGCAAAGATTTCATAATAACCTTTCAGCATATTGTAATTCAAGTGTTCTGAGAGAAAACTAGACTTCTGCTCCTCCTCATAGCTCTGTTTTCAGGCTTTAGAAAATCTAGCCTGTGAGCGGAGACTTTGACCAATCACAGGTCATTTCAGAGAGAGAGCGTTCCTATTGGCTGTGCTCCGGCTGCTGGGCGGTGCTTGGTATTTCTTCAACTGTTCTCAACATGTCTGCCGGGTCACAAACTTTCTCATTTTACAGCTAAACAGTACACTAAAAGATGATTCTGAAAACATTTTACATGAGAAATAGGCATTACAGTAACAGAATATTGATTCATATTTGATCAGCGCTGCCTAGTTTGAGTGTTTAGTCGCAGTTCGTGAGTGATTGACAGCCGGTCAGATACGGCAGCTGGACGGAAGACTCCAGATCAGCTCTTACTGCTTGTTTTCCTCCAGTCTGTGAAATCTTGCAGATGCCATTATAGGAGCACCGGAGGACACCGGAGTAATGAGAAAATTTTGTTTTAAAATTACCTGAAAAGAGACACTGATTATGTTTTTGAGATTGAGAGTATTTTTTAAATTTTTCTCTGAATTTTCACAGTAAAACATTCTTATCACGGTTCAGATCTGTTTATAGAAAGCATCAGTTTACTTGAGTTCATAAATGATACTGTGGTTTAGTAGGTTAAAGAGCCTGTCTCATCAACAGCTTGGGTTCAAATCCCAGCAGTGCCTCAATAAGAAGAGCATTCTGTGAACAACTTAAACTGTAGAAGGGAGTGTGAGGACAGTTTTCTAGAAAAAATATTCTCATTTGTCTTAAAATGAAAGGAAACAACACAGAGAAGATGAATGAAAAGAAAAAGAGACAATATTCTTCTAGAAAAATGTCACAAAGTATTCATGCTAGAACTACAGTTACACAGACTGCTTTCATGGACGAGGCACTGCTGGGATTTGAACCCAGGATCTTCTGCCAAAACTTTCTTGAGCAAAACAGACCTGCATGTAGACGTAAATGACGGTGGCAGTTTGCCCCAATAGCACCATATTGCAGCACATGAGTGGCTGAAATCATCGTTTCTATTAGTCAGTTAGTCAGTCAATATGATTCAATCGATTAAAATATTTGTTCACGATTAATCAAATGATTGTCCATTGTTAATCGCACATTTTTTTATCTGTTCAAAATGTACCTTAAAGGGAGATTTGTCAAGTATTTAATACTCTTATTACTTATAACATGGGAGTGGACAAACATGCTGCTTTATGCAAATGTATGTATATATTTATTATTGGAAATCAATTAACATAAAAAAAATGTGCATTAACTTGTAAGTTGTCACAGCCCTAGTTGTGAATGATGTGATGTGATGATGATTGCTCTGTTTTCATCATATCACAATTTAATCAAATCAGTATTAAGTTAACCACATCTCTTGATAATGAATTACTTCATGTGCATTTTTATCGGTTAACTTTTGTTATATATTTGAGATAAACAGTTTACCCGTTAAGGCACTGCTGGGATTTGAATCCAGGATCTCCTGTTTACGAGACAGGCGCTTTAACCAACTGAGCCACAGCACCTGAGTGCTTTGGTTTTGTTTTTTTATCTTAAATTATTTTAGTTAAGTAATTGGTTTAATTTAATGTAAAATCTTTAGAGTAAATAATAACTCACATTTTCAAATAAATGTAGAGAAAGATTTTCTTCTGAAATGTGGTGGAAGATTGTAATAAGTCTTCAGAAATGGAATCACAAAGTACCGTGCAAAAAATATTAGAATAAAGGCTTGTTTTCAAGCTCTGCAGAGATTTGAGCTGGCGTAACAGCATTTGGAAAAAGCAATTCATGAAAAAACATCTCACCATTTTGCAGTTCTGTTCTGGAGCTATCGATCATGTCCAGGGTCTGAAATTAACTTTCTTCACTGTCTGCCGCTGTGGCAGACACATATTTTTGTCTGCCTCTCAGAAATTTTATCTGCCACTTTTGAAATCCCTGTGCTAAATGAAGGAATAACATTTTAGATCTAATGTCATTCAATGTTCGATATATTTTACATAAAACACATTATATACATGGTAAATCACAGTGTTCCAATTAAACCATGGCTTCTGGGGGAGCCCTATTTTTGGGGGTGGGAAGGTACTGTACGCAGTACTTTTCTATTGTCATCTATAGTGGTTATTTGCTAGAAACACACAATTCAAAATGATTATGATTATTTAAATATTTTCTTTTATTAAAAAAAACATCTTGGTACTTGTTAGGGAGTTAAAACAGTCATAATATCTCTCTAATATCTATTTTATGTTGATGTGAAAACATCTCATTCAAACAACTGGATTTATTCAAGTTTCTCGCCAAAAACTTAATTTTACAAGATTACGTTTGAACACATCATGATAAAGTTTGTAAATTTACCTACACCCCAATGGTCATTTTCCCTGAGCGCAGCAGTGAACGTTTCAAAATAATAACTCATGGCACCTCCATTAACGTTTGTATCTCCGCTATTTATCCAAGCAGGACTGTGCTGCTTACGCTGCTTAACAGCTAACGTTACTGACTTCCTACAACCTCCATGTTGATTGAAACACAGATTTGTTGTTCTCAGTGTCGCATTATCAGGGAAAAATAGGGTGGCGTCCCCTCAGGTGTAGTAGTGCTTTTGAGCGCTTTTTTTCTCAATGTGTCTCCGGTCCCAAACAAACTGAAAACATGATACAGCGTGCATATGAAGTCATTGTGCATGCGTAACTGTGCATGCGTAACTGTCAGAGAGCCTCAATAGGAGGAATTAATAGACACAGAGACATGAAATGCCAAGGAATCAGACAGCAAAACGGTTTTCTCTATTCATCACTAGCATTTTCCCTGCCTGCCAAAGTGGCGGATGTCTGATGATTTCACCTGCCACTGAGAACAATTTACCCGAATTTGGCGGGTGGCGGGTGCTAAATTTCAGACCCTGATATGTCACATGATCTTCAGTTGGAACTGTAGAGATGTTGTGAAAAGATGAATCGTCTGATTGTGTTGGCTCTATGGATGGTGATGTTGGTCCAGACTGAAACATCTCAACAACTATTGGATGGATTGTGATGAAATTTGGTTCAGACATTCATATTCCCCTCAGGATGGATTATAATAACTACTTTTCATCATAGCGCCATCATCAGCTCAACATTTTAATGTGTCCAATACTTTGGTTTTATGACAAATACCTGCAGAACTAATGCCATTCCCATCAGACTCAGCTGTATTTGTGTTTACAGCTAACAGTAGCTTGCCATCATAACATCAGCATGACTGAGGCACTGCTGGATTGAACCCAGGGATCCCCTGTTTACTAGACAGAGCGCTTTAACCAACTAGCCACAGCACCTCTTCTTTTGCTGTAGTCAAAAGGTGCTTGAGCAAGGGCATTCAACAAGACCAGCATGTTGGGGGCCCACTGTAATGAGGGAAATGGGAAGCCTGGATTATCCAGGCAACATAACAAACAGGCACAGCTGGGATTTGAACCCAGGATCTCCTGTTTACAAGACAGGTGCTTTAACCAACTAAAGCCACAGCGCCACATTCCTATGGTCCTGTCTTGTACCACTCTCTAAATGTTCCTTGAGCAACGCATTCACCCAAGACCAGCATGTTACAGGCCACTGTAGGCACAAACATTTTATTCAAAATCTTAATGCCACACAAATAATTTGTAGAAACATTTTGCTCTTTGAGGGACTGCTGGGAATTTGATTGGCAGAATATTTTAATAACAGCGGTCCACCAGAAGCTCCATCAATCTGAACTCACCTGGAAAAATGTCCCATAATGGATTCATCCTGAAAACTCTTTCACGGGTAAAGTCTACATGACTGCTATCCTGTCTGAGGGCACTGCTGGGATTTGAACCCAGGGATCTCCTGTTTTACTAGACAGGCGCTTTAACCACTAAGGCCACAGCACCTCTGTTATCCCTTTCTTCTCCTCTCATATCAAGCTGCATTCTTATACATCATGTGTAAAAAATAGTTCAAAAGGTGTTCAACAGAGGAACCTCATTCTTTCTGCGTCTGGAAGTCAACGTGGTTATTTGAATGGATTTTTAGTTAGATGCTTGAAATAGGGTCAGTGGTTAACACAAGCTCAAGAGATTTAAAACGTTTTGTTCTACGACATAAAATACATCAATAATACCTCACTTGTGAATGTGGGAAGCCATTATATGTCTTTAAAAAAGACGGTTGGTAACAAGTGGCTTAATGAGACTACTAAACGTCATCAAGCAACCTCGTCCGCCATTACAGCCTCGTTGTGTATAGTCGCATTCATGCAACCTTGTGTAGTTCGTTTATAGCCTAACGTTTCCTTTTTACTTCTGAACGATTGCATTTACATTTCAAAAAAATCATAAAAGTGGTGTTCATTTGTGAAGATTATCTGCTGAACAAACGTTTAAGTATCATAAACGTGTGTTTGTCACAGAGTTTATTTTCTGAATAATCCAGAAACACATGGAATAATCACATTGGCTTTTTGTGGAGGGAACCAGGGTGATGCTAATTTTCTGGTTGGCCTACTGAAAACATCATCCCTGGAGCAGATCTATTAAGCAGTTCTGTTCTGGAGCTATCAATCATGTCACATGCTCTTCAGTTGGAACTGTAGAATGTTTTAGGAAAAGATGAATTAATCGGATTGGGTTGGCTCTATGGATGTGATGTTGGTCCAGACTGAAACATCTCATCAACTATTGGATGGATGTGATGAAATGTTGTTCAGACATTCATATTCCCCACAGGATGAATTAAAATAACTACTTTTCATCATAGTGCCATCATCAGGGTCAACAGTTTAATGTGTCCAATTCTTTGGTTTATGACCAAATACCTGCAGAACTAATGCCATTCCCATCAGACTCAGTCAGCGGTACTTTTGTGTTTACAGCTAACAGTACATGGCTAACATAACATCAGCATGAACTGAGGCACTGCTGGGATTTGAACCAAAGATCTCCTGTTTACTAGACAGGCGCTTTAAACCACTAAGCCACAGCACTGAGTCTTTTTGATGCAGCCAAAAGTTACTTTAGCAAGGCATTCACCAAAACCAGCATGTTGGGGAACAGTGTATGAGGGAATGGGATTATCCCAGGCACTGTAACAAACAGGCACTGCTGGGGTTTGAACCCATGATCTCCTGTTACAAGACAGGTGCTTTAACCAACTAAGCCACTAGCGCCACATTCCTATGGTCTTGTCTTGTACCACTCTCTAAATGGTCCTTGAGCAAGGCATTCACCAAAGACCAACATGTTGGTGGAACACTGTAATGAGGAAATGTGGGAAATTGGAAAAGCCTGGGTTTATCCCAAAGTGGTGCTGTGGCTTAGTAAATTAAGAGCCAGGAGATCCTGGTTCAAATCCCAGTGCCTAGTTGTTAAAGAGATGGTCTCTTACATCAAATCTGTCAGGGTTTGAAACGCCTCTCTGCATCCATCATGAAGATGCATCTTTAGACTAAGGTAATTTAGGGCAGCTGCTGCAACACAAGTAAGCTAGTTTACCATTTGTAAGCCAACCTAGTTAACTTCATTGGTACTTTGCACCAAGATGGTCTTTTTTAGTCTGATACGTGATAGGTGGAGTGGTGCTGGTGTCAGAATGTATAGTGTATAGTGACCCAGGGCAATGCTAACTTCCTGTTGGCCTACAGAAATCCGTCATCCCTGGAGCACTCTATTAGCAGTTCTGTTCTGGAGCTATTAATCATGTCACATGATCTTCAGTTGGAACTGTAGAGATGTTTAGGAAAAGAGGAATTAATCGATTGGGTTGGCTCTATGGATGGTGATGTTGGTCCAGACTGAAACATCTCATCAACTATTGGATGAATTGTGAAGAAATGTGGTTCAGACATTCATATTCCCCGCAGGATGAATTAAAATACTACTTTTCATCATATCGCCATCATCAGGTCAACATTTTAATGTGTCCAATACTTTGGTTTATGACCAATACCTGCAAGAGCTAATGCCATTCCCTAGAGCTTCATTTTGTGTTTACAGCTAACAGTAGCATGCTAACATAATATAAGCATGAACTGAGGCACTGCTGGGGATTTGAACCCAGGATCTCCTGTTTACTAGACAGGCGCTTTAACCAAACTAAGCCACAGCACCTCTTCTTTTGATGACTGCCAGAAGTTTGTCGAGAACACATTCACCAAGACCAGCATGTTACAGGTCACTGTAAGGCAACCATTTTTATTCCAAAATCTTAACGCGCACAAATAATTTGTACAAAACAGTTTTACTCGTTGACGAACTGCTGGGATTTGATGCAGAATATTTTAATAACAGCGGTCACTAAGAAGCTCCATCAATCTGAACTCACCTGGAAAAACATCACGTAATGAATTCATCCTGAAACTCATTTCCACGGGTAAAGTCTACAGACTGCTATCCTGTCTGAGGCACTGCTGGGATTTGAACCCAGGATCTCCTGTTTACTAGACAGGCGCTTTGACCAACTAAGCCACAGCACCCCTGTTATCCCTTTCTTCTTCTCTCATATCAAAGCTGCATTCATAGCCACCATTTTAAAAATAGTTCAAAAGTGTTCAACAGAGGAACCTCAATCTTTCTTGTCTGGAAGTCAACGGGTTATTTGAATGGATTTTTAGTTAGATGCTTGAAATAAGGTCAGTGGTTAACACAAGCTCAAGAGATTTAAACGTTTTGTTCTACGACATAAAATACATCAATAAATACCTCACTTGTGAATTTTGAAGTCTTTGTGTGTCTTAAAAAAGGCGGTTGGTAACAAGTGGCTTAATGAGACTACTAAACGTCATCAAAGGCGACTCGTCCTCCTTTACAGCCTCGTTGTGTATAGTCGCATTCATGCAAACCGTTGTGTAGTTCGTTTATAGTCTAACGTTAGCTTTTTACTTCTGGCGATTGCATTTACATTTCAAAATCATAAAAGTGGTGTTCATTTTGTGAAGATTATCTTACTGACAAAACGTTTAAGTATCATAAACGTGTGGTTGTCACAGAGTTTATTTTCTGAAATAATCCAAAACACAATGGAATAATCCCATTGGCTTTTTGTGGGAGGGAACCAGGGTGATGCTAATTTCCTGGTTGGCTACAGAAATACATCATCCTGGAGCAATCTATTAAGCAGTTCTGTTCTGGAGCTATCGATCATGTCACATGATCCTCAGATTGGAACTGTAGAGATGTTTAGGAAAGAATGAATTAATCTGAGTTGGGTTGGCTCTATGGATGGTGATGTTGGTCCAGACTGAAACATCTCATCACTATTGGATGGATTGTGATGAAATGTTGTTCAGACATTCATATTCCCCGCTGGATGAATTCAAATAACTACTTTTCATCATATTGCCATCATCAGGTCAACATTTTAGATGTGTCGATTCTTTGGTTTATGACCAAATACCTGCAGACTAATGCCATTGCCCATTAGCTGCATTTTGTGTTTACAGCTAACTAATATAGAGGCATGAACATGAGGCACTGCTGGGATTTGAAACCCAGGATCTCCTGTTTACTAGACAGGCGCTGTAAACAACTAAGCCACAAGCACCACATTCCTAGGATCCTGTCTTGTAGCCACTCTCTAAATGTTTCCTTGAGCAACGCATTCACCAAAGACCACATGTTTATTCAAAAGTCTTAAACCGCGCACAAAAGTATTTGTAGAAAACATTTTACTCTTTGAGGGACTGCTGGGATTTGATGCAGAATATTTTATAATAGCGGTCACTAAGAAGCTCCGATCAATCTGAACTCACCTGGAAAAATGTCACGTAATGAATTCATCAGTAACTCTTTTCCGCGGGTAAAGTCTACAGACTGTTGTCCTGTCTGAGGCACTACTGGGATTTGAACCCAGGATCTCCTGTTTACTAGACAGGCTCTTTAACCAACTAAGCCACAGCACCTCTGTTATCCCTTTGTTCTTCTCTCATATCAAAGCTGCATTCATATCCACCATGTTAAAAATAGTTCAAAAGAGTTCAACAGAGGAACCTCATTCTTTCTGCGTCTGGAAGTCAACGGGTTATTTGAATGGATTTTTAGTTAGATGCTTGAAATAAGGTCTGTGGTTAACACAAGCTCAAGAGATTTAAACGTTTTGTTCTACGACATAAAATACATCAATAAATACCTCACTTGTGAATTTTGAAGCCATTATATGTCTTTAAAAAGACGGTTGCTAACAAGTGGCTTAATGAGACTACTAAACTACTAGACTACGACTCGTCCGCCATTACAGCCTCGTTGTGTATAGTCGCATTCATGCAACCGTTGTGTAGTTCGTTTATAGCCTAATGTTTCCTTTTACTTCTGAACGATTGCATTTATATTTCAAAAATCATAAAAGTGGTGTTCATTTGTGAAGGAGTATCTATGTTACCCAGGATCTCCTGTTTACAAGACAGGCACTTTGACCAACTAAGCCCAGCACCTCTGTTATCCCATTCTTCTTCTCTCATATCAAAGTCATTCATATCCATGTTAAAAAGAGTTACAAAAGAGTTTAACACAGGACCACAGTCTTTCTCTAAACTTACTAAGAGTTTTCCTGCTTAAACCCTTACTGTAGAGGTGGCATGGATAAACAGAACAGAATTAATTGTAAGAGATGTTCTCAGTAACGATGAGGCACTGCTGGGATTTGAACCACGGCTCATTGACTGTAGTTCCCTTTCGCTGCTGGATGCTGGATATATTAAGGGTTAAATCCCAACTCTTTGTCACTTCCCTTGAGTCAAAAAGCGATGAAGCGGTTCTCGGGAGCGCCGCAAGCAGCAATTCTTTAGTCTGAATTTTAATCTAAAGAGGCATCTTCATGATGGATGCAGAGAAGAGATTAAACATCAGAGACTTTATTTAAGAGAGAATCTCTTTAATGAGCAGGCACTGCTGGGTTTTGAAACCAGGATCTTCTGCTTACTAGACAGGCGCCTTAACCAACTAAGCCACAGCACCACTATGCATTTTTTCTCCTCTGATATTAAAGAACCAATCATATCAAAGACATGTCTGGGCTGAAATGATGGAGATATTAAAGACTGAAACGTACTGGTATTTTGGCTTTGATATGTACATTTGTCCTTGAAAAGGATGTATGTAAACAGTTTGCTTCGGTTGAAAATGAAGAACGAATATTTTACAGAAAAAGTCACTAAGCAAGTAACTAGGTGACAGATGATGTTTAAATAATGTGACAAGGATTTTCTGTTTACAAGATGTTCATACAGTGACAAGAACAAACTGTGAACATATATTTTCATTGCTGATGTTGCAAACATGCTGGTGTTGGTGAATGGCTTGCTCAAGGAACCTTTAGATAGCAGCTGCAGCAAGAAGAAGAGGTGCTGTGGCTTCATTTATACTTGTGAGGAACATCTTGCGCATAGCTCCCGCAGAGCTGCAGAGATGGTTTGCGGAACTCGCAGAGAGCCGCAGAGTTGCGCTGCGCACCTCCTGAAAATGTGGCTACACCACAGAAGTTTGATTGGACATCTAACATACTCCCTAGCATCATTTTTTTTCCAGCTATGGAGTTGTGTTTGGCCAAACTTAAATGAACTATTATGAATATGAATCTATGAATCTCACTTATCAAATAAATCAAAGATTGCCTGACAAAAGATTTGAAAACCGCAAATCAAATCAAAAAGAAATTACAAGCTATGCGCAATCCACCACAGTATTATGTATGCCTGCAGTGCGTGAGGGTGCCAATGAACCAAGTGACTTCACCAAATGTAATGTCATTTTAACAGCAGAGTAACTGGATCCATCTGGAGCTCGTAACGTAACGTTAGTTCTTCATGGTTTTCTACTGAAACTTGATTGAATGATGTTGGATTGGTTCAAACTAAGTGGATCTGGGGAGTTAAGTGTAAGATAATCAAATGCAAGTCCCAATAACATTCACTGGAAATACAGAGTCCAGAGTTCAATAAAAAAACAAAACACCACTTTTCAGAGATTTAACAATAAGCAACAAAAGATAGAAATTAAGTTTGTTCAATTGAGTTTTTTCCCCACGAGTGAATCCTCTTCTCGAACATAGAGGATCTCTGGATCTCTGGATCTCTGGATCTCTGGATCTCGCTTGCTGCATGGTGCTGTTCTCCGATCTCCGACGGAGAGCAGAGGACAGAAGCAGCCGCTTTTGGCGCTTGGCGGGTGTTCATTTCAGACCCTGCAGGCATCGTACGGTACCATCGGTACTGTAGAAAAAGAGTACCGTCACGTTTTTAGTATCAGTTCTCGTGACATCCCTACTGCCAATGGTTTCACACCTTTCCTCTGACCTATAGTTGACAGAAACGTACCGAGATATGCTGCAATGTAGGGATGTCACGAGAACCGAGAAAATTCTGGAAGTGTGACGGTGCTCATTTTTCTACTGGCCCATGACAGGAGATGTTGACCAATCACAGGTCATTTCAGAGAGAGAGCATTCCTATTGGCTGTTCATTCAACAGAGGTGGTTGTCAATCACTCGCGAACTCCAATCAGACGGTCAAACTAGGCAGTGTTGATCAATATGAATCAATATTCTGTTACTGTAATGCCTATTTCTCACGTAAATGTTCTCAGAAACATCTTGTAGTGTACTGTTTAGCTGTAAAATGAGAAAGTTTGCTCCGGCCTGTGGGGGAGTGCTTGGTATTTCCTCTGGAGGTGCACTAGGAAGCTGAGCAGTGTGAGCTGGGGACTGGCTCCCTGCAGTCCGTCACTGTCAGTCAGCTAACAGCTCGTCTCCAGGGGGCGCCACATTAATGTGCATTCAGTGGAAATGTCAGCCAGATGAGTCAGAGCGAGATAAGAGCTGCAGCTAAGTGTCACAGGACTATTTAAACCTTATCACTGTGTGTGTGTGTGTGTGTGTGTGTGTGTGTGGTGTGTGTGTATCTATGGTATAGTCTCATCCAGGTTTCAACTGCAGTTTTTTTTCTGTTAATCCTGCAAACGTCTTCTGTTTCTCAGCAGTCTGTTCAGACTCTCCTCCTAAAGACAAACAGATGGTTAAAGCAAGAGTTCATTTTTTGAAATCTGAAAGTTTAATTGTTTTCAGTAATTGCTCCTGCTATTCAGAATCACCTTAAAGAGAAACGATATTACAGTAGATCTGTATCTTCCAGAAAGCAACTTGTACACACAACATATCATCTTACCCTTCCTACTCCTTCATCTCATGTCTCCTTCTTACACCTGCATGAATCCCATAATAACCCTTTCAGCATATTGTAATTCAAGTGTTCTGAGAGAAAACTAGACTTCTGCTCCTCCTCATGGCTCTGTTTTCAGGGTTAAAAATCTAGCCATGACGGGAGACTTGACCAATCACAGGTCATTTCAGAGAGAGAGAGTGTTCTATTGGCTGTGCTCCGGCTGGTGGGCGGTACTTGGTATTTCCTCAGCTGATCTCAACATGGCTGCCGGGTCACAAACTTTCACATTTTTACAGCTAAACCGTGCACTACAAGATGATTCTGAAAAACATCTGAGGAGAGAAATAGGCATTACAGTAACAGAATATTGATTCATATTTGATCAGTGCTGCCTAGTTTGACCGTTTGATCGGATGTTACAAGTGATTGACAGCTGCTCAGAGATGGCAAGGCTCCAGATCAGCTCTGATTGGTTGATTTCCTCCGGTCTGTGAAATCTTGCAGATGGCGTTAGGAGCATCGGAGGACACCGGAGGACACAGAGGAACATGATTTTTTTCAGATTACCTGTCTCATTCACTACTGTCAGGATATAGTGACCGTTTTGTAAAAATAACTTTTCTTAATAATATTTGCTCCAATCTCGCCTACTGCTGCTTTAAGTATTGATAGTGTAGTAACATGTTCCTTGTCAGTGTTTTACTATTATATATGATGTTTCAGGATTAATAATACTGCTGCATTAGAAAAATGTGGTCTCTCTCTCTCGACATGATCATGACATGAGATATGAATGAATCTTTCCCTCTAACATACTCCGTAGCTCTCTCACAGAGTCCAGCAGCTAACTAGCTAGCTAACCCTATCCATAGAGTATAGAAGCATGGATGTATAAAGAGACGTCTGTAAATCAGAGGATCATTTTTTTAAGGTAATCAACTTCCAGGAGGAACACTTGAAGAGCCCTCATTTAAATCATTATGTCCTAGAAGTTTGTAAAATGAACTAACAGCTGTATCCAGAGTTATTTTCCTCGCCATAATGAACGGTCATCAGACCCACGGGACTGCACGCTCATATGACATATCTGGTTCTGCCAGCTTCCTGCTAGCTGTATGCGGCTGTAATAATGGATATATTGGCTGTATTTCATCACTTTTATTATCTTTTAATACACCCACAGGCTGTATGCTGTCAGCCTGTACTGTGGGTGGATGTATTAACGTCTCTGTTCCCAAACATCCGGCTATCGGCCAGTAGCTAGTAGCGATAGTAGTATGCAATAAACAGAACTTAATGTAGTTGTAGGCTATTTACTAACACGCAGGGCAAAAGCACAGGACACAACCTCTATACATCCATGGCTCTGTGGTCTACTGGATTCCTCTTCTACATCCATGCTCTGTGGGTCTACTGACCCTCTTCTACATCCATGCTCTGTGTCTACTGGACCCTCTTCTACATCCATGCTCTGTGGTCTATTGGATCCTCTTCTACATCCATGCTCTGTGGTCTGTTGGACCCTCTTCTACATCCATGCTCTGTGGTCTGTTGGACCCTCTTCTACATCCATGCTCTGTGGTCTACTGGACCCTCTTCTACATCCATGCTCTGTGGTCTGTTGGACCCTCTTCTACATCCATGCTCTGTGGTCTGTTGGACCCTCTTCTGCATCCATGCTCTGTGGTCTACTGGACCCTCTTCTACATCCATGCTCTGTGGTCTACTGGACCCTCTTCTACATCCATGCTCTGTGTCTGTTGGACTCCATTTTGAATCCTTGATATGAAAACGTTTGAGATTGCTCTCAACATCTGTGTGCTGGATTTTTCAAACTTCCATTTATGTCCATCGCTCACTTTATGCTCCTCTGGAAGCAGCCGGGCAAAAAAGATGAATTAATAAATAAGTAAACAGTTATAATAGTAAGAATATTAATAACATTTTCATTGTTCAAAACAGAGACATTAAATATGACAATAGAATAGAATAATTGTTTTACTTTTGTACAGCACTTAATAGGCGGACGTTTTACTGCCGTCTGGTAGTCGCTTTCAGTCCAAAATGGCGGAAGCATAGCTCTGCTGCTGGGCGCCGACGTTGCAATGGAACAAACAATTGACTTTCACTTCTTATCATTATACGTTTTTGCCCTATCTACCAGCATCAGAACAGAGAAAGGAGTGCGCGGCAGCGTGTTGCACCAGAGGAAAACAATGGTTTTGTTGGTGACACGTTTCTGTGTGATCTGCCCTAATGTTTATGTTGCATGGTTTTACTGCTGTAGATTTTTTTTAACTCCTTTTACCTAGTTTATTAGTTTAATCTACAGCAATGTATCTTACTCTATAAGATCATCATATGTTTGTAACATCGCTGTCCTGTGAGAACCACATATCTCTAAAGAGTCATGGTGACAGAAAAAACAGCCCTGTTTTAAACTTTGTGACGATGAACTTTCCAGCTGACCCAAGAGGCTTTTTAAAAAGTTTCTTTAGCTTAAGAAGTAGGAACACATAGAGGAACACTTCATCCTTCAGTTTATCACAAACATTCAACATTAACACATCTGGAGATACATGGTTTCACTGGATGGCAACTGTAATCTGTATTGTCACTGAAGCTGTCAGATAAATGTAGTGGAGTAAAAAGTACAATATTAACCTCTGAGATGTAGTGGAGTAATAAGAACTTTAAGTAGTAGAAGTATAAAGTTGCATAAAACAGAAAGACTCAATGAAGGTACAAGTACTTTAAGATTGTACTTAAGCACAGTACTTGAATGTACTTAGCTTCATTCCACAACTGTGCTTCTCTTATCTACTTCCATCTTTGACCTCCCCATCCTGCATCTCCACCATGCTCTGCACCTTTTTCCTCCTTTCAAACCTCATTATGGTCCTCCAGTCCTTCTCCACCTCATCTTTCTTCTCCAGCTCCTCCTCAACTCTCTCCTTCAAGTGGAGAGGTCAAAGGTCACGGCATTCAGACTGGAGATAGTATATTTCCTGTGGATGGAAATAATGGAGAAGTGAGAAAGACAAAGCAGGACAGGAGCGGGAGGGATTTTTGGGAGTAATCAGAATGAGTGGATGTGAGTCAGCGGGGGTTAGTGGTGTATGGACAGCTGTCCAGGGTTTAACTCTCAGGCATGAACACTTGTGTCCTGTCTTGTGTTTCGAGGCGCCACAGAGGCCTTGAGGCTCTAGACCGACTCTGTGGTTTAAAGGTCACAAGGTGAACATGTTCAAATGTTTCCATCCTGCTAAGGTCACATCTGAGGTCTCCATCTGATGGATGAAACTTCTCACTTTCTCTTAAAGGTCCTATATCATGCTCATTTTCAGGATCATACTTGTATTTTGTGTTTCTACTAGAATATGTTTACATTCTGTAATGTTCAAAAAAAACTTTGTTTCCTCATACTGTCGGCCTGAATATGCCTGTATTTACCCTGTCTTAAACGCTCTGTTTAGCGCATTTCGACGGAATTGCGACGGAATTGCGACAGAATTGCGTTGCTAGGCAACAGCTTGGGTCCATGTGTACTTCCAGTCAGCTGGTGACATTCATATACACTGCAACAAGGAATAAACTGGGACACATTTAGAATGTTTACGTTTAATTCTGTGTAAAGGGTCTAAATATTGTATATTTGTGACATCACAAATGGACAGAAATCCTGACAGCTTGTTTCAAATGCAGAGTTTCTGAATACGGGCTATGTGTATTTCCTGTAGATTGAGCATCTCGATACTTTCACAGTATTTATATAGGACTTAAGCCTGCTTTAAAATAAAAAAACATGTAAATCTCACTTTTTTATAATATGGGACCTTCAAGAGGTTTGGGGTTCAAAGCTCATCCAGTGAAGATTATGACTTCTATTCTCAGAACATTGTGAAGTTAGACCCCACTAATCACTATTTTTAGCCAAGTGAGTGTCATGCCGGCTAATCTGTCCGTCCACCACTTTGTTCCAGACTGAAATATCTCAACTATTGGATGGATTTTGATAAAATGTGGTTCAGACATTCATGTTCCCCTCAGAATGAATTGTAATAATAACTTTGGTGATCCTCTGACTTTTCATCATAGCGCCATCATCAGGTCAACATTTTAATGTGTCCAATACTTTGGTTATTGACCAAATACCTGCAGAACTAATGCCCTTTCCATCAGCCTCAGCTGTATTTTGTTTACTGATAATTAGCAAATGTTAGCATGCTAACTACTTCATTGCTAACCGCAGGTGCAATTTCATGCTAATATGTCACAGGCTTAAAAAGATAAGAGGAAGCAGGTTTCTCCCGAAGAAGCCAGTTCATTCTGTGATCCTCTCATGTCACATTGGTTTTTCTTCTTAAAAACTAATTTCAGATGTTTTCAGTTAAAAATGTAGACAAGATTTACAGAATTTTAAAGTCTACTAAGTTACCATTTTTTGAGTTTTTAATAAACACTTTTTTTTTTAACGCAGACATGTCGACCATTTTTGTTTGTGTAACTGTGTTGTGAATGAGGGTCAAAACTCCACTCCTGAGGTGGATTTTCAGATTAAGGGACATATTAATCGTTCATTTATTGATTCATTCTGCTCCCATTTGATTGATTGTTTCATGTGACGTGAACCTTTTCCATCCATCTTTTCATGATTAAGTGATTGAAAGATGCAGATTGACGTGTGCGCTGACCCTGTGGTGTGACATGAACCTACTTTCAGCATATAAAAGGAGATGGCATAAAAACAGGAAAAGTCTCCTCTTTACTTTTTAAAACAGAGTGGAGGACTTTTCTTCAGATTTGTTCTTGGTTTGTTTAAGTCATCCCATTATGTGTCCGATTAAAGATTCCTCGAGCAATCATATGACCTAAATGTCTTTGTCTTTGTGTTTGGACAGATCACTCCGGGCAGCAAGGCGGCGCAGGGTAACTTGGTCCAGGGTGATGTCATTGTCGCTATTGATGGTGTCGGCACTGACGGGATGACTCACCTGGAGGCCCAGAACAAGATCAAGATGGCCAATTAACAACCTGGCGCTCACCATGACAAGTAAGGACAGAAACTAATGACTAGACTTAACCAACATTTTTTCCAGTTACTGCATCATCTCAACAAGAAATAGTTCCAGCTACTTCATCGACTCAATAAGAAATAGCTCCAGTTACTGCATCGAATCAATAAGAAATAGTTCCAGTTTCTGCATCATCTCAACAAGAAATAGTTCCAGTTACTTCATCGACTCAATAAGAAATAGTTCCAGTTACTGCATCATCTCAACAAGAAAATAGTTCCAGTTACTGCATCATCTCAACAAGAAATAGTTCCAGTTACTTCATCGACTCAATAAGAAATAGTTCCAGTTACTTCATCGATTCAATAAGAAATAGTTCCAGTTACTTCATCGACTCAATAAGAAATAGTTCCAGTTACTTCATCGACTCAATAAGAAATAGTTCCAGTTACTGCATCGACTCAATAAGAAATAGTTCCAGTTACTTCATCGACTCAATAAGAAATAGTTCCAGTTACTGCATCGACTCAATAAGAAATAGTTCCAGTTACTTCATCGACTCAATAAGAAATAGTTCCAGTTACTTCATCGACTCAATAAGAAATAGTTCCAGTTACTGCATCGACTCAACAAGAAATAGTTCCAGTTACTGCATCGACTCAACAAAAAATGGTTCCAGTTACATTCCAGTTATATTTAGGGATGTTAATAATTAACCGTTTAAACCATTAACCGACATTAAGCATTTTTACGATTAACCCCATCAGTTCAATGTTAATAATTAACTCAAAAGCTGAGCGGCTCAGAAGAGCGGCTCCTCACTTTAAGGAGAAAAACTGGTCCACCTTAATAGCCCACCTTAAGAGGCGGAGCCGGAGTTGCAGGATACAGGAAGTTGGCTCCGTCTCCAGCTCGCTTGAGCGGAGTGGAGGAGTTGTAGTTTAGTAGCATTTATTCACCAACAAATAAACTGTCCACACACTGCTACACCTACGATCACAGCTAGAACACCACCAACAACCTCACACTCACCACCAACACACACACACACAGTCTGTTGGAAACTCACTAAAGTTACTCAGACTACGTGTGCGGCGGCGAGCACGAAGCCTCCGGCAATGCTAGAGCTGCTAACGTAGCACAAACACACACTGTTTGTTGGACACTCACTAAAGTTCCGCCGGGCAGACACACAGCTGACAACCTGCTAAACTAAACTAAATGTGCGGTGGAGATTTTACTGGGAAAGTGGGCTGCATGTCCGCGACACTACACGCAGCATCGTAGCTGCTAAGTTAACGCTCCCGGACGGTGAACTGGAGACTCCCGTCAACCAATATCTGTTGTGCTCCTGCAGCTGGTACACCGCTGCATGAGAGGCACAACTCTTGTCGGTTAACGGTTAATAATCGGTTAACGAGGGTCAGTTATCGGTTAGGACAATTTTTCAAAATTAGCACCTTATTTATATTCTATCATTAGATTATTATTATTACTCATGCATTAATGTCAAAGCAGGATTTGACTGTTGTAGTTGGTCGAGGTGGAGCTCATTTGAACAATTAACTAGTAATTATTTTCATTATGGATTAATCTGCTGATTGTTTTCTCCATTAATCGATTGATAGTTTGGTTTGTATAAATTTGTTTAGTCCAACCAACAGTCCAGACCTCAATATTATTACTAATTCATTACAATTATAAACAGTATTAAAAGGAAAAGCAGCAAATCTGGAACCATGAAATGTATTTACATGAAAATGACTTCAACCATCAAAATGTTCAATTAATTTTCTATCGATTGACTAATTGATTAATGGACTAATGGTTTCAGCTATACCTGATAAACTGATGGAGAGTTTAATTTATGGCAATACATATTTTATAAACTCTTCATATGCTTTTTGTTTAAAAATCTTAATTTGTAAAGTAACCAAAGCTGTCAGATAAAATGTAGGGAAGAAGTAGAAAGTGGCACGAAGAGAAAATACTCAAGTAAAGTACAAGTAGCCTCAAATTTGTACTTAAATATACTATTTGGTAAATGGTAAATGGACTAGCATTTATATAACGCTTTTCTAGTCTTCCGACCACTCAACCTACTGGAATAAATGTACTTAGATAAATTCCACCACAGCTCTAATATTATACTATAATGGAGGATTATATATTGTTCTGAAGTTGCTGTGTGTCTTAAATGCTTCAGAGTAAACAAAGGGAAACGATTGGCTGCTGCAGATGTTGAATATCAGGCTGCTTCGGTGTCACTCAGGACTTAAATAGAGAGAAATCATCCTTCTGGTACCCTGAAGGTGTCTTACAGAGGAGATCTGATAAGCTCAGTGAGGAAATGAATGTTGGTTCACAGCAGAGGTTCCATAACTGCAAACCCTCTGGGTGATGAAGATAAGACGTTGGGCTGAGGATGAGGAGCCTTTCTCATCATTTTTCTCATTCGTGTTGTTTTGTGAGTGTAAAGTGGGCGGTGAGGCCTGTGGTGGACCGCAGGAGATAGAGGTCAGGAAATAGACGTGAAGCTTTGACTCACTACAGCAAATATAATAGAATCTATTTGACCTTCGCACTTCCTCCTCTGATGAAAACACACACAATTCAGAGAATACAATAACATACAATAGAATCCATTTTCATTTCAAGGTCTATGTGTTTTTTTTTCCTTCCCCCGCAAGCACAAAACGGTCCGTAATAATCTGTGATTGTCAGTTGGTTGGATCTGTCAAATACTTGATTTGAGATTTCTGGCTTCAATTTTAGAACTCATTCCAACAAGTGGTCCAGATTATAAAATAAGATATTCTGCCTTTAAAACTGCAGTAGGCAGATTGGAGCAAATATGATTTGCAAGATTTCACAGAGGCGGAGGAAAACAACCAATCAGAGCCAAGCTGGAGCCTTGCCGTCTCTGAGCAGCTGTCAATCACTCACAAACTACGATCAAACAGTCAAACTAGGCAGCGCTGATCAAATATAAATCATATTCTGTTACTGTAATACCTATTTTTCGCATAAAATGTTTTCAGAATCATCTTGTAGTGTACTGTTTAGCTGTACAATTAGAAAGTTTCTGACCCCGCAGCCATGTTGAGATCTGATGAGGATATACCAAGCACCGCCCACCAGCTGGAGCAAACTTTGAAAACAGTTGAGGCGAGAAATAGGCATTAAGTTGAATGAACAGCCAATAGGAACGCTCTCTCTGAAATGACCTTTGATTGGTCAAAGTCTCCCATAGGGATGTCATGAGAACCAAGTCGATGCCAAAATTTTAAAAAACGTGACGGTACTCTGTTTCTACAGTCCCGAAGGTACCGTACGATGCCTGTAATGGTCATTGGTAGTGATGTGACGGTGAGGAAACTTTTCCCACCGGTTAATAAACTTGTGACAACACCGGTGTTACCGATTACAACCGGACATTTTACAAGAAGAGATGACGGTCAACATGTGCAGAGCGCTGACTCTGATCTTTACCGTCGGGTGGCGGTGTGTCTGGCCTCTCCGGTAGAGCTTTTGCTGCGGGGCTCCGCTGCGGGGGTCTACCTGGTGCCGCCCGCTCCGTGCACACCGGCTGTGACGGCTCCATCCACCTCGTGGCGATTACCTCATTAACGTTCTGGTTCCCTTATAGCGTTGAGATTAAACGTGAAATATTGCCAAATAGGTGCGTTTGCTTTTCACTTCAACAACAAATCCTCTGCTCCTACTCCTGCTACTCTGAGCTGACGGACCAGATGCATTCATGGTCAGTATGTAGTGTCCGTCGTCTGACTATCGATTGATAACACGCCGCTGATACACCAAAATGAACTAAATGGGTAAATTATTTTTATTTATTACTTAAAGGCTACATGCCTCTGTTTTTTTGTAATGTTCAAATCTTTTTAATAAAAGAGTACGTGTTGAATTACAGGGGATTTATTGTTTTTTTATTTATTTTTTTACCGTGGTATCGAATTGGTATCGAGAATCATGGAAATTCACTGGTATTGGTAATCGACTACTAGATTTCTGGTATCGTGACATCCCTAGTCTCCCGTCACAGGCTAGATGTTCTAAAGCCTGAAAACAGAGCCATGAGGAGGAGCAGAAGTCTTGTTTTCTCTCAGAACACTTGAATTACAATATGCTAAAAGGATTCTGCCTACTGCCACTTTAAGAACAGCCCATATGAGCTTTTCTGATCTGACGTCAGTGCCTTCAAAAACAAAATATTTATATTAGCGTTTTCTTATCTGCCAATGCTACATCTTTACACATGAAGATCAGTTTGCTAGCGACGGTTTTTCTTACTCAGCATGTGGAAATCCTGCGTTACAAACTGGAGGGGTGGATTTTGAAAGGTGTGGGACATTTGCCAAGCAGGGAGGGGTTAATGAAAGACACTATCGAGCTGCATTATGGTGGTATTAGTACTGTTACTTCAGTAAAGGATCTGAATACTTCTTCCACTACTAGTTATGGAAAAAATAGCATCCAGCGTTTTTTAAACAAGGTCGGTCCACCACTTTGGTCCAGACTAAATATCTCAACAAACTATTGAATGGATTTTTATGAAATGTGGTTCAGACATTCATGTTCCCCCATCATGGATGGTTCCAGCTTCACTTTCATTCATAAAAGCCCTGGATACAAACAGAAATTATCCTTGTTGTCACGTGGAACAGTGAAGTAGATCCCTGACCCGTTACCCATCACCTCTGTACAAGTCGGGGAAGATGGAGAGCTTGGTTGGGGTCCAACATGTTGTCTGCCATGCAGGGCTGCACAATCAATCGAATGTTAATGACAATCACAATTTTGGATTCCCACAATTAAATGAACATGATCGCCTGCGATATTGACATTTAAAATGCGTGTTCTGCTCATAGAAAACTGCTGCATATCATATCAAGTGCTTCCGAAACTAACAGCGAACCATCAGCCAGCGATTGAGATGTTTTGGCTCCACTTTTGAGGATATATAATATCTATACAACCAATGTGTTTATGATTTCATTGAGAGCATAGAATTGTTTATCTAGCCTCTTAATGTTGCTAATTTTGCTCTCAAAGTGCACCAGATTGATGCATTGACTTTAAAATGTAGCTAGCAAAAGGGTAGTGTGACTATTCCTGTGTTTTTTCATATTACAGAAAAAAAATATTACAATGTCAGTTTTTTTTCAGCATGGTGCAGCCCTAATGTATACATTAGCAGGAATGTAGCACAGCATGGAAAGTGAAAGCAGTGCTCTGTTTATTTCAAAGGGACTCTATGTAAAGAAATTGCTTGTTAACAGCGACACCTGTGGCCGTTAAGTCAACCAAAGTCAGCGTCCTGTTGCTTGCGCTCGCGTTTGTGCTCGCTCTATATAGACATGAACGAGCATCGCTCAACACAGTGAGGCGACACACGTCAGCTAAAACCACGATATCACTCTATATTTCAGCTGCTTGGCAGTAATGTTAGCTGACCAGACGAAGGTCTCTCCATGAATCAATGCTGATCCTAGTGTTGGCTTTTCCTGCTTCAGCCCCCCGACCGCGGCCGGAGGGAACAGGGGAGACACCGTAGTTTTGGTTGGAGACGATAACGTTTCTCTCTGCGGAGGCCCCGTCACTTCACAAGACACGGGAAACCTCTGTTGGTCTGGAGGAACTGCAGCAGTTATTTCTGCACAAACGTCCACTGTACATTCACTAAATATTCTCAGAGCTACTAACTCTTCTGCAGTGTAGAGTGTGCGCGCATGCACGTGAGAGTGGAGCGAAAGAGAGAGAACGAGCACGTTGTGTGAGTGAAGGCAAGCAGAGGAGCAGAGACTCCGATCCTGGAGACCAAAGCTACGGTCTCCCCCGCGTCCTCCGACCGCGGCCAACACTGTTTAACAGACGGGCTTCACTAGATACAACCAAGAGGTTTTGGTGCTTCACTGTAGTTTGTGTTGGAGTCTGAGTCTGAACAGCGTAGCCACACGCGAGCGCGCACGGGACACCGACCCGCAATGATTTATACGTGTAAGAAGTTACAAACAGTCCCTTTAATGTGAAAGTGCAATAATACAAATATGTTGTCGCTGAAATCAATGAATAATCGTGATGAGTAATAGTGATCTCAATATTGATCAAATAATGGTGATTATTATTTTGGCCATATTGGTGCCGCCCCTACTGCCATGTCTCTGAGTCAGGATTTTATGAGTCTAATCGACTAATTTGAAACAGCGACCCTTTCATCCTGTAGTCTGTTCCCAGCGTTAAATAAGTCAATATCAGACTGATTAAATGACATGTTATCTTGCTATTCTCTTCAGGAAGTAGCTCTGTTCGTTCTTTATGCAATAGATAGCAAATATGTTGTCTTAAGTTTGGTTGTTTGGTGTCTGGTGTTCAGTACAGTGTGCCAACTTTCCATCTGTGTTCACTTCTCAGTGCTGCTCTCACATGAATACAGTCCTTCAGTCCATCTCTTATCTTTTTTAAGGCCAGAGTATGATTGCATGCCTTTGCGGCTGAATATTATTATGGTTTTGTTTGTGTCCATATATGTCTTTTATGTCCTTTCAACCCTTTCCTTCACTGAGGTAAATGGACTTGAATTCTCCCGTGCAGAGGTCATCATGTAACAATAACTCTCTGACCCTCACAAGGACATTTTCTCTGACCTCTGACCCTCGACCTCCTGCTCTTCTCTCTTGTAGCTGAAGGTTTTTTCTATTGTTGCCTTCGTTCTACAGGTGAAGAAGGGATGCTGACACAGTTTCACTGTTTGTTCTCTCTCAGCGTCCTTCTGTTGATCAGTAAACAGAATGTTTCCATCACAGTGACCCACATACTGAAGGATAAAATGAAATGCCTACAAACTAATCTCTTAATGCATTTCAATCACTGTGCACTTTGTACTCGGGAGATGGTTGGGCTCAAGCAATCTGAGGGGAAAAAAAACAAGCAAACAAAGATGACCTTTGTTTTTCCTCATCTTTAATTGCAAACTGGAATTGATTATTTTATAGCTGTAAAATTTTAAACTTTGGTTATGAAAGTTGAGAACTAGTTTTGGGAGGATGCACTCATTGATTTTGTTTAATATTTATAATACAGTTCTTGCTATATGACAAAGTAAGACTTATTATGTCGTTAACAACAGTATGATTTCTTAATAAACTTTCAAACTGGTTTGTATATTTATTAGGGCTGTCAAAGTTAATGCGATAATAACGAGTTAACGCAATATTCGTTTTAACGCCACTAATTTCTTTAACGCAACTTGTCATTTTTAGGTTGTAGTGACTCAGTTTTAAAGCTAGAGTGAAGATACCGGTATCATATGAAATTAGAAAACATAAGGAAGCCACTGGTACCAACCATAGTAAGGCTAGAGGCTAAATAACGCTCTAAACTTTAAAAACTTAATTTTTAGCAAGGAAAAACTGGCATGTTCTTTTTCAAAGGGGTCCCTTGACCTCTGATCTCCAGATCAGTGAATGTAAATGGGTTCTATGGGTACCCACGAGTCTCCCCTTTACAGACATGCCCACTTTATGATAATCACATGCAGTTTGGGGCAAGTCATAGTCAAGGTCAGCACACTGACACACTGACAGCTGTTGTTGCTTGTTGGGCTGCAGTTTACCATGTTATGATTTGAGCATATTGTTTTATGCTAAATGCAGTACCTGTGAGGGTTTCTGGACAATATCTGTCATTGTTTTGTGTTGTTAATTGATTTACAATAATAAATATATACATACATTTGCATAAAGCAGCATATTTGCCCACTCCCATGTTGATAAGAGTATTAAATACTTGACAAATCTCCTTTAAGGTACATTTTGAATTGTGATTAAATATTTGAATCGATTGACAGCCCTAATTTTCTTTGAACTGCAGCAAAATGTCAACACCATCACAGACTGTTGTTTTGTTTGTGCCTGTTGATGTCCACACCTTCTAGGAGGGTCCAGGGACATGCTCCCCGGGAAGAATATTTTGTTCAATTTAAAGTTATATGCATCAATCTGGTGCACTTTGAGAGCAAAATGAAGAGCCTAGATCTATGAATAACTTTGTAAACAATGTTGTGCTCTCACAATTCAATCATAAACACATTGGTTGTATCGAAATGAATGGTGATGACACAGCAGAAAAGTCACAGCCACAAAGCATGGTAAAGGAAAGTTAATCAGAAGTCTGTCAGACGTCACACATCATCACCTCTGTGTTTTTTTTTTCTTCCTGCAGGGCGAAGCGTCCCGTTCCGATGCAAACACCGAGAATCGACATCCCTTTTCCCATGATCCCTCACCAACAGGTTAACTTTACCCATAATGCATTTCTGCTGCTGCACACAGCTTTCACAGTGGATGCCTGTTGTCCCCAAAACCACCCTGGACACTGTGGTGAAACTGATCAGCTGCTATCTGGTATTAATGACCATCTTATAGCATAAATAGATTTACTTTCACTCAGAAGCATAACTGTATGTATGAATCAAACTGATGTGGAAATCCAGTCAGTCAGTAGTTCAAATGTTATATTTTCATATCCCATACTTTCATATTTTGTTGTTTATATTTTCCTCCTCAGTGTCTCTAAACAGCTTAACTTTTGATGTAAATCTGTGTTTTGTTTCTAAGCCAGCTAATTATGGAGTATTGTCAGCACATTTAGAGATTTATTTTTCTCTCTGTAAGCATCAAAATGTGGACGGTTCAGACTGAGCACACGTTCTGCTCTGCCAAAAGAAATACAAGTAGACAAACACAATGCTGCATGTATAAGGACCCCCCCCCCCCCCCACACACACACACACACACACACACACACACACACACACACGCACACACACACTGTGGACTCCCTGCAGCCTCCATCCTCTCAGTTTCAGTCACACTGGTTTAACATAATGAGTTGTCGCCTCTTGGTGGCCGCAGGAAGAAAAACATGAACTTCATCCATGTTGTCTCAAATGCAGTAAGGCAGATTCACCATAAGCCAACACTCCCATGTCTGTTCTACTGCAAACCTCTCAAAAGCCACTGGATGAACCCGAAGACATTTGGTTAATCATTAAAATGATTAATGTCTTTAATCCATGAAAACATGTTTTGTACACATTTTCCAGCTTTATGTATCAACTGATGAGAGTGGAAAGCAGTAAGAGCTTATAATAATAATGCATATTATAATAAGACTACAATTACAAAAATAAAATGTAAAAAACCCACATTTTTAAATATTACAATGTGGAGCAAATATTTTACATATAATGTAAGACAGTGTCATGGATTGAGATACTAATAATCACATTTTTTAATTACTTGATTTTGTAATTGTAATGGTGATTAAAAAAAAGAATTGATGAAAAAGATGCAGAAATGTTGACAGTTTACTTTCAGGTTCCTATAATAACACATTTTTTACAACATTTAAAGTATAATTTGTCTATAAAACATATTGAACAGATATTGATAGTTGTTGCCCAACATTCTCTGCCCCGTCCCTCCCCGCCCCGTCTCCTCCCACATCCTGCTCCATCTGAAGCCTCAGTCAGTGCAGGTCAACGGCCGCCTGTCGGCCTGCAGCGTCTCCTCCGGGCCTGTAGAGGCAGACTCTCCCGGAAGGAGGGCGGCGGCGGGCAGCCCCGCTCAGAGGAAGCAGTATAATTCACCAATCGGCCTATACTCAGAGGGGACTCTGAGGGAGATGGCAGCCGTTCAGGCGGGTCGGCCTGCCGGGTACGTAGAGACGAAGAGGAGGAAACATGGCAGTAGTTTGTTTCTCAGAGGCAGAGCTGCTGAAAGAAAGAGGGAATAAAACATAAACCTGGTCAGGAGGAGCTAAACAACCACAAGATGGGCCATGGTAGCACAGAGAGAGCAGGAGAAATTATGAAGAGTCAGACGGAAAAATACTCAAATTATTTTCCGAAAGGATGAGAGAGACCGTCAACAAACCAATCAATGTCAAGTATAGTCAAATGGACATAGGTGACGATGATGGGAAATAGGTGGTGACGACGAGATGTAGGTGATGACAACAGGAGAGGACATAGGTGATGATGATCGGGACGTAGATGATGATGACGGGACGTAGATGATGATGACGGGACGTAGGCGAAGATGACGGGACGTAGGTGATGACGACGGGACGTAGGTGGTGACGACGGGACGTAGGTGGTGACAACGGGACGTAGGTGATGACGACGGGACGTAGATGGTGACGACGAGATGTAGGTGATGATGATCGGGAAGTAGATGGTGATGATCGGGACGTCGGTGGTTACGACGGGACGTAGGTGATGATGACGGGACGTAGGTGATGACGACCGGACGTAGGTGATGATGACGGGACGTAGGTGGTGACGACGGGACATAGGTGATGATGACTAGGTGATGATGACGGGATGTAGGTGGTGATGACGGGACTTAGGTGGTGACAACGGGACGTAGGTGATGAGGACAATACGTAGGTGATGACAACGGGATGTAGGTGATGACAAGGGTACGTAGGTGCCAACGGTACGTAGGTGACAACGAGACGTAGGTGATGACAACGGTACGTAGGTGACGACGAGACGTAGGTGATGACAACGGTACGTCGACTTTCATGTGTGAAAAGCCTTAGAGGTGTTGGTAAGTGTATTTTTTAACTTTTAACTTGACTGAGGCTCACTGTTTCCTTCTGATTCCAGTCTTTAGGCTAAGCTAGTCTAACCTAGCTCTGCTTGTTATGGATGCAGATGTTTGAACACATTACTACTCTCTACTCAAGTTGTGTCAACATGATGTCAATGTGTCCCCTGAAATATCTTCACTCATTTGCCTTTCTCATGGCAAAGGGAGAACAGATGCTAACAAACCCAGCACTCTGCTAAATAATGACAGTTAGTTTGTTTACACGCCCACCTTTCCAAATTCAACAAATCACTCCGGCCTGTAAAATGTAGGTGTTTGTATATATTTTAATCACAGCTGATGCTTTATTGTTTAAGTTTCTCAGACAAACTTTTTTTTTTGGGCTTTTTATGAACCTGTGCAGCAGCTCCATCTCTGAGATCCCTGCTATCTTTTAGCAGCATTAACCTGCCATGTTGACCAGCACGTCACACCTGAGAAATATCTCACTCTGATGAAAGATTAATAACTGACTCCTCTAAACCTCCGCTCTGCTCTGCTGACCTTTAACCCCAAAAAGAAGGAGAAAAGTTGGCTGATCAGAACATTCAGTGTCTTAATCTGTCAAAAACAAAACATGGGCTGCATCTGAGTAGAACTAATAAATGGTAACAGATTATATATATATATATAAATCCTCAATGTATGCTGTGAAACATGAAGAAGAAGTGGGTCACAGCAGCATTTAAAACAGTGGGCTACCTCCGGGTCTGAGAAGTGAAGCCAACGCTGAAGTGCCTTAAACTTGCATTCTTTCTAACAGCCAGCAGGGGGCGACTCCTCTGGTTGCAAAAAGAAGTCTGATTGTATAGAAGTCTATGAGAAAATGAGCCAACCTCTCATTTGATTTATTACCTCAGTAAACATTGTAAACATGAGTTTATGGTCTCAATCACTAGTTTCAAGTCTTCTTCAATACAGCATGATGTTCATTTAGTAAATTATGGTCCCATTTAGAGTCAGATAGACCATAAAGCAGGGGATGCTTTAGGGCGTGGCTACCTTGTGATTGACAGGTCGCTAATACAGCGTTGTCCAGTCTGGAAGTTGTCGTCTTAGAACTTTGACCCTTTTACAGTGTGTTTTCAGTTAATGAAAGTTAATTATAACCTTTTTTGTCACCTGATATCGCCTTATTCAACATTCGGTTGTACTTAGCTCCACCCTCTTGTGTCACTTCTGGTTGCAAAAAACCAAGATGGCGACGGCCAAAATGCCGAACTCGAAGCTTCAGAACGGCAGTTCACAAACCGATGGGTGACGTCACTGTGACTACGTCCACTTCTTCTATACAGTATATGGTTTAAAATAACACATGTAGTTCAGATGTTTCAGTGATAACTTAAGGTAGAGGTACTTTTGCTACTTTCTACTTCTACTTCACTACATTTCAGATGGACATTTGTACTTTTTACTCCACTACATTTATTTGATAACTTTGCAGATTCAGATTATTACTACAAAATATAATAAACTAATAAATGCTGATGTAATATTATGGATTAAACTACCCAGCAGTATATAACGTTATTAAAAATGAGCTCCACCTTTACCAGCTGCAACACTAATGTGATGAACACATTAATGCGTCAATAATTATGATTCAATAATGTAATATACTGTATATTATTCTGAAATGAGCCATTCTGCATAATGATTACTTTTACTTTTGGTACTTTAAGTATATTTTTGATGCTAATACTTTTGGTACTTTTACTTGTAATTGTTTCTACACTGTAGAGCTGTGATGGGAAGTGTGTGACTGTTACGATAACTATTCATAATCATAGCCAAACACACACACACACACACACACACACCGTTACCCAGCATGCTTGTGGTGTTTCCTCCGTGTGATTCGGTTACTGTGTCATTGAAGAGGCCAAACACCTGTTGGTTCCTCTGGCTGCTGTTAAAGGTCAGGGAACCTTCTGGACACACACACACACACACACACACACACACACACACACTGTGTGGCTGCCCTTGTTTTACCTCTGAACATTAACACTGCACTACTAGACAGTCAGTATCTTCCTCAACACAAAAACACACACACAGGGTTCCTGGACATGAGAAAGGAATAGCGATTAAACACATTTCCCAAAATGCCAAACTATCCCTTTGAAGTACAATTGGCCTATTTATACGTTATAACTGCACTGAGTATCTTTCACACCACAGTTGAAATGCAAATACAAGCAGCAGTGAGACCGGGCTGTCTTACCTTAAACTAGGTCCTTTTTATCACATTTCTCTGTGAAAACAACTACAACAGAGTGCACAAAGCACCACCCTTAATCAATATGGAAATGTGACGTTAACAAAAGCTCACAGCCTATAGTAAAAAGTCAATACTTTTATTTGCACAGAAGTATTTTGTATTAATAGAACAGAGCAGACAACGTATTGATGCAGGATATGGAGATGAAAACCTCAGCGATCACATTAGCCTCATTCTTTTTGTCCATGGTGGAACCCAAATGTCTTCAAATGTTCATCGCCATCACGTCAAGTCTGTGACGGGATAAGATGCACTACTAGACGGGACTGAAGACTTCACATTCTCACACTGTTTTTGATGAATCCAAATTTCTGACCCTGTAACCCATTTCAAAGAATTTTGGTATTAACATTTTATACAATATAAACGTCATCACATCAGTAAACGTATACACCGAAATTAAAAACGGATGTCTTCAGAGATAAATATTATGGCTTATAAATTGTGTAGTGAGAAGACTGGATGTTTTTTTTTCTTTTTAATTATTGTTACTTAAAGGGGAACACCACCTATATTAAGAATTCTAATATGTTATTTCCATGGCCGAGGAAAGTTCAGTCGACATTTGTGAACATGAATGGGAGAACCACAGAATGTTTTTCTTTCTTTTTTTACACCCAAATGAACTTTATTCTGTTTTAGTGTTGTGAGTAGTGAAACATAAAATGTTCCCAAATAATCATTCCCCTGGCTGCTCTCAGTGTCATTTAGAACATCTCTCCCTTTTCATTGTCTATGGAGCGGTTTCACACTTTATACCTTATGACACACTATGGCCCAATCCCAATCCACCCCCTACAACCTCTCCCTACCCACTTCCACTCCGTTTGCGCGTTTGCGTGGAGGGTCCGCCATATTAAGTGCAATTCCAAACCAATCACTGGGGAGTGGAAGTGGGTTATAAACCCTCCAACAGCGAGCTGCATCGATGCCGACTTAATCAGCCGCCCTTACTGACGACGTGCAACGCCGTTTTGTGTTCGTCATGGAACACAATCCAATGTCAGTTCCGTGCAACTACCGGTACAAACATTTACTATAAACTGCTCAAACTGACATTTAAATTATTCTACTTTATTGTCATACAGACGTCAACAACATAAAGTAAATAGATTGTATTTTGGATCAAATATACCCTTGTCTAGTCTAGAAAATGTATATATATAGATATATGTATACACACACACAACATAAATTTATTATTTTTCACCCCTATTGGGCCTATAAGTGTGAGATTTAGCACTCCAGTTTTTGGATTTGGGCGAGAGTTGTTCAACTTTACTTATATTTTTTGGACCGTCTTAGACCATAGGAATAACATGAATGAATTTTGCAAATGGGCGTAGCTACCCTTTAAAGTCTGCACCCCAAGTGGACTCTCTGAAAGATGTTTCTCCTCAGTGTGTCTTAATTAAGAATCTCTCTTCACTCACAGATCTGACAGCCATGCAGCTTCGAGGGTTGTGTGAGGATATTGGGTTCATCTCAGATCTCTGACCTTTATTTTCTCCCTCTCTGACAGTTGCCCTGCTGTTATAACTCACAAAACAAACTGTGAATGTGTTTCTAATGACTTCATCTTCTCTTTCCTCTGTCTCTTCGCTGTCGGTCAAACAAGATTTTGTCCCCCGCTGCTCCCAAGTTAGTATCTTCTCCTGCTGCAGTGCATCTTGTGTTGTTTGGTCCTTTTAAGGCATGGTTTGGTTCTGTGAGTGTCATAGTGCTCCCTGTTGGGATGAAGTGCTGCCTGTAGCCTTTTTTAATCATCAGTACATCATTGTCCAATAATAGACAACTGGGTAAAATTACAATAAGCAAATGAAGCCATGGTTGCTTCCATTCTACGAATTAAGACCGCGTCTCCCATCAGCTCCTCTCCTCTTCCTGTTTCATGCCGTAAACTGATCCAGTGTTGGCTACCTCCGGGTCTGAGAAGTGAAGCCAATGTGAAAATGCTTTAAAATTGCATTCTTTCTAATAGCCCGCAGGGGGCTTTCACAGTGTGTTTTCAGTTCATGAAAGTTAATTATAACCTTTTTGGCCGCCTGAAGTCCGGTTGTGCTTAGTTCCACCCGCTCGTGTCACTTCTGGTTTAAAAAAAACAGCCAAAACCAAGATGGTGGCGGCCAAAATGCCCAACTCAAGGCTTCAAAACGGCAGTCCACCAACCAATAGGTGACGTCACGGTGACTACATCCATTTCTTATATACAGTCTATAATATTTCCATCCGTATCAGGAAATATAAGGTCAATTGCAGGTGACATTTCAGAATAAAAGCCTGCTAAAAGCAGAGTCTTATTGATTTATGGTGATACACTAAAGATGTCAAATTAATGGTTTATTGATGTTAAAAAGAAAGACAAATCACCTTTAAAAGTGAGATTGTCTGTCCAGCTATACTGCAAAATATCAGACAGTAATTGATGATTAAATAGTTGCTTTCCAGACTTATTATATAAGAGTATTATAAACCTTTATGCAGCATTTTGGCTACTCAACTTAATGGATCTGTTACTCAAACTGGACTTTCTCCTCTAACGAAGCTTTGATTTAATGCAAGGCCTTGTTCAGTCTGAATGCCTGCTAAGGGTCAAAAAGAACTTTTTTGTTTTCCCTGTGTTGCAGAGTGAAAAGGCAGCTGACATGAGGTGCATTTCCATCCACCTCCATCCACATGTTTTTATGCACATTTTAGGGATGCACCGATGACACTTTTTTTCAGACCGAGTACAATTACAAGTACTTACATTTGGGTACTCGCCGATACCGAGTACCAATACGGCCGGGATCCCACCTCAACCCCCACCGGCCCGTCTCGCCTGCACCGTAGGGGAGGTGGAGCGTGAGCGAGTGCGATAGGACCCGAAAGACGGTGACGAGAGGTTAACGCCATGCTGCCTTAAAGAGGTATCGGAGCCGTTGTATCTGAGCCGTTTTGCGAGTACGAGTACGAATACATGAGCACAGCATCGGACCCAATACCCGATACCCGATACTGGTATCGGTATCGGTGCATCCCTAGTACATTTTCAATGCGCTTATATGAAACTGGAAACCTGACTATAGAGAATGAGGAGACGTTCATAGTGTTGTTCATGTGAAAAGAGATTGTGTAAAAATTGAAAAAAGAGAGCTGACAGAGAAGTTCAAACCCGGCTAACTTTCACATCTCTGCAATCACTGAAGAGTAAAGTGTCTGCGAATGACGGATTGTCCGTTTCTGGAGGTTAGAAACGTTGTCTGATGTCGGAAAGAGGTGGAGAGGAAGTTCCAGACTGACACGTCAGGGTTCATGTGTCATTATTGATCAGTTACGATACGTTAACACCTTTTAGTGCTTTGTGGAATTGAACCTGCAGGGAGCACCAGATGGGTGGAGTTTATGGACAATTTAGACACCATCAGTCAGTCACAGCAAGGCGGGTAACACATTATAATAACCATTATGTATAAATGGTAAATTATAGACACTTAGTTAATAGTTATTTTACAGTTAACAAACAAGGAAATGATGATTGATAATGTTTACGAATGAGTTATTTTATCAGTAGTTTGTGTCATATGAAATAATTATAGCTGATAATAACAATTACATTCTGATCTCATTAGTATTTATTAACAGTTTATTGTTGCACACATTATAACATTTTTATACTATATGAATTATTTGTTAGTGATTACCAAGTGATTTATAAACCTTCAAGAAATCGTCGGTGAAACATCTTAAACATTACATAGATAGATGGACGAGTTATTAACCTTGGACAATCTAATAACTATCTATCTAAATGTTTATAGATGCTTTACAAAGTATTTATTAACCATTTAACAAGATATTACAATCATCAGTTGCAACTTTATAATAGCCATCCAAATAATGTCGGTTGACATTATAGACTGTTGACAAACAATATCTTTACGGTTTACAAATAATATCTTAATCAGCAACAGATACTATATATATATATATAGTATATAAAATGGTTTAATGTGTGCAACTATAAACTGTTAAAATAACATGAATTATAGCATTACTAATAATTAGTAAACATTATTAATTATTATGTAGTTGTTTGTTAAAGGTCCCATATTATGCTCATTTTCAGGTTCATACTTGTATTTTGTGTTTCTTCTAGAACATGTTTACATGCTGTAATGTTAAAAAAAATAAACTTTATTTTCCTCATACTGTCTGCCTGAATATACCTGTGTTTACCCTCTGTCTAAAACGCTCCGTTTCAACTGAATTGCAATGGAATTGCGTTGCTAAGCAACAGCTTGGGTCCATGTTTACTTCCTGTCAGCTGATGTTATTTACATTCACTGCAACAGGAAATAAACTGGGACACATTTAAAGTGTTTACGTTTAAAACCGTGTAATGGTCTAAATATTGTATATTTGTGACATCACAAATGGACAGAAATCCTAACGGCTTGTTTCAAACACAATTTCTGAATAAGGGCTGTGTGTATTTCTCCGTATATTGAGCGTTTTGATAGTTTAACAGTATTTATAAAGCACTGCTTTATAATATAAAAGACATGACAATCTCACTTTTTACAATATGGGACCTTTAACAGTAAAATAACTATCAACTGTGTTTAATTAACTATCAATTTACCATTTATAAATGATGGTTATCATAAAGTGTTGCCTTTTTCTGACCTATTTTTCTATCAAAGTCAGGTCTGTTTGGACATTTTGCCTGTTTTGTGTTGTCAGTGCTGAGTGAACGTGCATCATCGTGGTTTGCTGTGTGTTTCAGACTGAAAAGTTATTGTTGTTGTTGTTGTTGTTCATCAACAAGAGATTCATGGCATCTTTAAACTCAAGTGTCTCCAGTTAATGAAGTAGCAGTGACTTCATTCGCTGTCAGAATCGCCCTCTGGGTTCTTGTGAATGTTTTTCTGTCCCTCTGGCTCTGCATGCATCCTCACACACATTCATATAACCTATTGTAAAAAATAGGGGGGTGGGGGGGATGAAATTGATTATCCTGCTGTGATTCTGGTCTGATCTTTATTATGTCTCTTTGGCATTTCAATAAAGGTCACAGATGCTTTTTTTCTGAGGTTCCTGTTGAACAGTTTGATCATGCATGAGACTTGATTAATGCCCAGTTTGATCAGATCAAGCTTCTCTCTAACTGAATGTTTAGGTCCTGCTGTGTTTGGTTGGTTTGATGTTTTTACTGCTTGTTTCTGTAGCCGTAAACGTTGTTTGCCACAATGCATGATCAATGACAGATGATGAGAGAACATTCATAACTCAGATTAATGGACTTTCTAAAGATGGAGACTGTAATGGACTAAATATTGTCAAGCTTCATTTACCACACAAAGAGAACGCGAAGCTGCTAAAAGTAACACAAGGTGGAGATTAAAATCAAAGTGTGTCTGGATCCTGTTTGTGAAACTTTTAATTTGGAACGAGTTGTTTAAGCTGCTGCATGAATCTGCTGTAACCAGAGTCCCGTGCAGAAACCTGCTGCAGTTATACAGTATGCATGGTGAGATTAGAGAGAGTGTATTCCAGTATATACAGTCAACACAGTCTCACGGCAGTTGGTGAAATAGTCACAAAATTTAATCTATTTGATTATACAACAAAACTACTTAGTTAAGCTAAGGAAAAGATCGACTTGGTTAGGCTTAGGCGACAAACTACTTAGTTAGGTTTGGAAAAGATTGACTTGGTTAGGCTTAGGCAACAAACTACTCAGTTAGATTTAGGAAAAGATCCACTTGTGGTTTCACACGTGACACAAGCACCGGTTTCCTGTGCGAAAGTTCAGTGTTTTTTGACCCACCCATCCGCTCCTCCTGTAGCGGCGTTTGCTGCTATTTATACTCCGCGGTTCACAATTATGTGAATTACGTAACAGTTTATTTTGTGCTGACCATCACTAAAAATTTGAAATTAGTGTTTATGTACGCGAATCAATACTAGGGATGTCACGAGAACCAGTACGTCGGTACCAAGTCGATGCCAAAATTCTAAAAAAGTGACGATACTCTATTTCTACAGTACTGAAGGTACCGTACGATGCCTGTAATGGTCGTTGGTAGTGATGTGACGGTGAGGAAAATTTTCCTAATAAACTTGTGACAACACCGGTGTCACCGATTACACCGGATATTTTACAAGAAAAGATGAAGGTCAACATGTGCAGAGCGCTGACTCTGATCTTTACCGTCGGGTGGCGGTGTGTCTGGCCTCTCCGGTAGAGCTTTTGCTGCGGGGCTCCGCTGCGGGGGTCTACCTGGCACCGCTGCTCCGTGCACACCGGCTGTGACAGCTCCATCCACCTTGCAGCAATTACCTCATTAACGTTATGGTTCCCTTATAGCGTTGAGATTAAACGTGAAATATTGCCAAATAGGTGCGTTTGCTTTTCACTTCAACAATAAATCCTCTTTCTCCTGCTCTTGCTACTCTGAGCTGACGGACCAGATGCATTCACGGTCAGTATGTAGCGTCTGTCATTTGACTATCGATTGATAACATGCCGCTGATACGCCAAAATGGACAAAACGGGTCAATTCTTTTTATTTATTACTTAAAGGCTACATGCCTCTGTTTTTTGTAATGTTCAAATGTTTTTAATAGAAGAATAACGAGAATCGTGGAAATTCACTGATATTTGTATCGACTACTAGATTTCTGGTATCGTGACATCCCTAATTAATACATTGAATTACGTGACTATTTCACAAACTGCTGTTCGACTGGGCTGATACAGTAGAGAATGAAAGGGAAACCTTGATTCGTTCAGTTTCTTTCAAGTATTAGAATAATCAAATATCTGATTTTTAGAAGCACATATCAGTTTGTGAATAGTTCACACAGGAAAACAGTGAAAAATATAAAGTCCCGTTATTGTGACCTATCCCTGTCTCTCATAAAATCAAGTGACAGGCTGGATGTTTTGTTCTTTTTAACACAAACTCCGACCACTACATCGCCCACCTTCTTGTCTGCCTCCTCACAAACTTCCCTCTACCTTTTCCTCCACCTATCCGTCCTCCTTCATCCTACCCTCCCTCTCCGTCACCACCACCACGTCGCCCCTCCTGCCAACACCACTAGTGCCGGCTTCAACCCCGCCGCGCTCCCCACCCATAAGCCCATAGAGGTGAAGGGCCCCGGCGGCAAGGCCACCATCATCCACGCCCAGTACAACACGCCCATCAGCATGTACTCACAGGACGCCATCATGGACGTCATCGCAGGGCAGACGCAGGGGATGGGGCATGACGCTGGGTAAGAGCACCTCCACCACCTCCTCTTCTTCATCTGTCCTCCTTTTTATCGTCTTCTCGTGTTCCTCCTGTTCTTCCTCCTCACAATCTTTCACATGCTCCTCTTCCTTCTCTTCCTCACCATCCTTCTTTCGCTGCCTCCTCTTTCTTCTTCCTATACTTCTTCCTACTTTCTCCTCCTCCTCTCATCTTCCTCCGCTCTCTGAACCCTCTTCAAAATAACATTTATATACGACCAATTTACCAACAAATAATTACCAAATACTGAGGTATTTTGCAAAAGACATGATTTACAGTAAATTTAAAGAAATATAAAATGAAAATTTTAATTCAAAGTACCTTTAGTGGTAATTTGTTTATTCCCACAAGATTATCTTCCTCCTTTCTGCACCCTCAAACCACGTTTAAATCGAACTATAAAGCCAGGAATCTCTGTATGTGTCCTTCACGTATCTCAATAACCATTCATCCGATCAACTTCAAACCCAGCGGGTGTATTGCTAAAGACCAAAGGCAGTGCATTGTCAAATTTGGTGAAATTTGGTCAATCGACACATTCAATTTTAATAAACTTTGAATAAACAAGCAAACGGCGCTCTGTGCAGCAGCGGGGGCGAGGCTTCAGGGCTCAGTGGACTGAGTCCAGCATGTCGTCCGCAGCGGGTCCTTTACAGACCGTAGTTCTGCTGTTCACTTGCTGCTGAATGCTGGATGTACTAACATTACAACCAGACTCTTCTACACTTCCCTGGAGTCAACACGAGCGGATAGCCAACTCGTGTGTAAAGCCCGGAACACACCAGGAACGTCAGCAGCGCGTGGTGGCTGCATTGCCTGTTTTTTTTATTTCGGCTTCCGTGTTAACAGGTTAGAGCAGCCACACTGCCCGCGTGAGATGCGTGTCTCAAGCACGTCACATGCGCATCTCTTCTAGAGAATTACTCCTGTCATCCTTGTTTTTCCTCCTCATACCTCAGTCCTTTTCTCAGTCTGTCTTTATATTTCTCCTTCCTTCTAAACTGATGAATATTGCAGTTAATCCCAAACACTCTCCTGTCCTTGCCCAGTGCACTCTTCCTCTTCCTTCTTTATTTTCTTTCCATGCAAGATCAGCCTGCATCCTATAAGCCCACATTAGCTCTGCACCGTTTTGTCTGGAAAACAGTGATCGTACAGATGTTGCTGCAGTGTTCTCGTTCATATGAACATTGGAGGTTTTAAAGCAGTTGGTATGTGGTGTGTTTATAGTTGTTGATGCTGCAGCAGTGACTGTGTGATTTGCGTGACTTAAAGTATTCACTAACAAAGTTTCTGAGCAGCCACACAGTCACATATTCATCATAGATACAGGATTACAATATCCAATTTTATGCATAACTTCAGACATCACCCTAGAAAATATAGTATATCACACGGAAACTTTCTAGGCATACTTCCAGATCAAAGGCACAATCTGCATCCTTTAAACACGTCTGCATGTTAACTACAGCACATTGTGTTCTGCATCACATTAACTGTCACATCATGAACAGACAGCAGTTCTCAGACTGAATATAAACAGCTGAGACTCAAATTCAGAATGCACACAAACTGCTGACACCACCAGAGATACAACATGTTTCTTACACTGACTTTAGTCCAGGTTTCATCTGTTTTACTCTCATTGTTTCTGTGCCCAAACTTTTACATTATGATCCCATTATGATCCACATTTTAGTGGATTAAAGGAAAATTTTTATTCAAATTAAATGAATTCAAGGTCATTTGTTAAGTGGTAACTTGTGCAAAGTGAGTGGACGCCTCTCACTCATCCCACCAATTAAATTCTGACGTACTGTACTATGCAAAACACACAACGTTGAGTTAATTAAAAGAAAAATGTAATTCTATATATTCGTTACATTTTTAAATAGTCATTTGTGGGGAATGGACACTCTTTCTACATTTCAGAAATGACCTCGGATGTATTATGTAATATACATATACAGTATATATATATATATATATATAATTTAAAGACAAATTGCATAAACTTCAAGTTAATAAAATTTAAAAAATAAATTCAAGGTCATTTTTTTAAGTCAGAACTTTTGGGTAGTGATTTCAAAATGCTTCCATATCCCACTAATTCAATTCTGACGTACAGCAAAACACACAAAGTTGAGTTAATTAAAAGAAATAAAAAAAATTAAATTAGATTGTAGGTTATTAGTTAACTGGTAAGTTGTGGGAAGTCATTTCTACAAATGACCTAATTCTTACATTTATCATGCATACATTTTGAAAAGAATAACAATTAACAACATTTTTAAAAGAATAAATTCAAAGTTACTTGTTAATCGGCAACTTGGGTGGATTGAGTGGACGCCTCTTCCTCATTTCACAAATGACCAAACTCTGATTGTCTCTTCAAAACACGTGCACTTAAATGAATCTAAAGAGAGACTTCTCACAGTGTGATCACACTGATGTACTCTGCGATATGACGTCATTTTCTGTTGTATTGGACATTCATTTTGCAAAGAACAGAAGAGCGAAAGTAGTGAACCTCAAACACAAGCAGCAGAAAGAATAATAATCAATATTTTTATTTACACTTAATATTCTCCTAAAAAAGACACTAGACTTAAAGAGCAGCTGAAAAAAACAACTGTAAAGATGATACACATACAACATTATCTATCAGAGAGCACCAGGTATCTATAAAGAAAACCTACTAATTATTTGAAATAGTGGTAATCTTCATTTCCAATCTGAAGCGTCACAGAGATCCATCGGTTGTTGTTGTTGTATTGTTGCGGTGTGTTGTGGCAATCATGGAGAAAAATACTGCCGTGCATTTGTCTGCCTCTTTTCACGCTAACAATCAATTTTCCATCTTGTTGGAAATTGCATCAGGAGATGTGCTGCAGTGTGTGCATGAAAAGGTCACTCTTGTATTCTGAGGAAAATGAAATATGCCCTGGACATCTACACACATTCTTCATGCTCTACTTTTACACCCTGGTAAACCGGCTTTTATTGAAATGTAAGTCTGAACGAAACCATCCAGCCGTCCAGACGACGAGCTTCACTTGTAAACCAATTTCACTAATGTTTGTTACGCTCCTCCTCTTCCTCTTCCTCCTCCTCCTCCTCGTCTCTCCAGTCATCAAAATCGTCTTGACTGACGTAATACAAAACAAGAAAACAGACAAAAAAACACTGGGTAGTTGAAAAAATAAAAAAACAAGACTCAATCCAAACCGAGTATATGTCTGGACTGTATATGGTCACAATGTGAATTTGTGGCTAAATTATTACACAAATAGTCAGTGGTCATATCTATAATGTTTTGTGAACAGTTTTTTTCTACTTATATCTTAATGTTTGATTGAAAGACAACTTATAATGAAGCAAATGACATCAGTAATAGTAAATGGTAACATTTACTAGTCAGTATATTATACGTTTTATACAAGGTGAAAAGGTATTAGCATGACATACAGTATGCAAGGTTAAAAGTATTTCAGTTTTTTATTAAAGCATGTGTATCAAAAGTATTCATCATATAAGTGGTGTGTAACAATATATACATACTTCGCAAAAGTTTATGTCATCACTGACGTTGTTGCTGCCGTATTTATTCCTAGATGGAGTGTTAATGAAGCAGCTACAATGTTAGCACAAACTCCATTCGGAAAACAAGCATTTTAAAAGTTGTTTGCTCGTCGTCATGGTAACAGACTTGACAAAGCATGAATTTGGTGTTTTTACAAATCAACATCATAATGTTGTTATTTCTGCACCATTTTGATCCGTTTATTACAATTAAATCACAGCACAGTCTGTTTATTTTGGGTTCATACCGCAGTAGCGACATGTGGCTTGCTAGATACAGATACAGTATGTAAATACAGCTCGCCGCTTGGTGTGAATGCACGGTAACACAATACGAAGCACAACATAATGTAACTCAAACGAACATAAACAATAGCACATGCACAACAACAGCACTATGTAATGATACATTAAACCACTGACACGCTCCCCAGAAGACGTAAACACAGAACTGTTCTCCGCCTTTTCATTTTGAAAGAGCAACGACCAATGAGGAAACTCCAACAATCGGCCGACCAATCCTGTAACTTCATCACTCACTCAGTCAATCAATCAATCAGTCAGTCAGTCAGTCAGTCAATCAGTCAGTCAGTCAGTCAGTCAGTCAGTCAATCACTCAGTCAGTCAGTCAGTCAGTCAGTCAGTCAATCACTCAGTCAGTCAGTCAGTCAGTCAGTCAGTTACTCAGTGACAGACTTTTGTATTTGTAGGGCTGGCCCTCTGTGGTCCAGCCAAAAACACTCGGTAGTAGAAAAAAAAACATGTTACCAGTGCTACTGGTCACAAACTGAATGTTCTGAGCCTCTTTTCTCCTTCTTTTGGTGGTCTATATCTGTTCATTCTGTGTCTAACAAACAAACGTCTAACCCTGAAACACATCACAACATTTTGGATTTTTCCTCTTTTGTGAACATTTGCTCCCATCTTTGGTGAAACTCATTTCACTTCCTCTCATTTGCATCCGCTGTCCCCATCCTTTATTTTCATTTTCATGCAAAATCAAATCAATACCAGCTCAGCACTGCTTTCCTTTTCTTTTTTGTTTGTCCCCTCGTGCGAGATCAATCCAACGGGTCTTTTTTGGGAATCATAAAAAAACATTTTAGCACTCCAGGTTTCAGTGAAAAGGCAGCAGGGCATCCAAAACTTGACCCTCTTCCACCAAAAAAGAAACATTTAGAAGTCCACCAAAGTGTTGGTGTCTTGGTATTGACTTGGTTTGGTGTTGGGGGGGTTGCAGTCCTCTCCCAGTTAAAGATGGTCTTGTAGACTCCCCGGTCTATCAGGCCGTCCAGAGTGCAGAGAAAGACCAGGACCTGGGTGAATGGGGCCGACGCAGCGGCGCAGTCAACATGCAGTCCAAGTCCTTCCGGGTCCTGGCCCACATGACCGGCACCGAGTCCTGTGAGTTTCCTGTTTCATTTTATTTGAGTGTAAATTGTCATATAAATGTACACCACCATTGAGAAGCTTGGAATCAGCTGTTATATTGATGTTTTTCTTCTTTCCTTCAATAATAACTATTTTAACAGAGATAAAAACAATATAATTCAGACACCAGATGTATTATTAACATGTGAAATAGTTTTGGTCCCAAAAGAAGAAGAACGAAATGATTCAAACCTCCATTTAGTCGATGTCCTCACAGTGTTGCATGACAGGGGAGAACACTGTTGGAACTTGGATGTTGAATTTGTTTTCCAGTCCAGAAAAGTGTCAGTGAGCCTTGATCATTATTGAACCACTACGGAGCAGCTGGGCTCTAAACATTGAGTAGGGCCCTCTGCAGTCTACTCAGTGGTTACATTGAAGAGGTTTAAACTGTGATTTGTCACTCCATAGTATGTTCAGCTGATATTCCAGTAGTGCTAACGCTAGACCAGGGGTGTCAAACTCATTTTATTTCATGGGCCATATATGCCCAATTTAATCTCAAGTGTGCCAGACCAGTAAGTGGAGAGAGAAGAGGAAAGGGAAGAGGAGAGGGAAGAGGAGAGGAGAGGAGAGGGGAGAGGAGAGGAGAGAGAAGTGACAGGGAAGAGGAGACAGAAGAGGAGAGGAAAGAGAAGAGGAGAGAAGAGGAGAGAGAAGAGGAGAGGAGAGAGAAGAGGAGAGGGAAGAGGAGAGGAGAGGAGAGAGAAGAGGAGATGGAAGAGGAGAGGGAAGAGGAGAGGGAAGAGGAGAGAGAAGAGGAGAGGAAAGAGGAGCGAGAAGAGGAGAGGGAAGAGAGAGGAGAAGAGAGGAAAGAGGAGAGGGAAGAGGAGAGAGAAGAGGAGAGAGAAGAGGGGAGGAGAGAGAGGAGGAGAGGGAAGAGGAGAGGGAAGAGGAGAGAGAAGAGGAGAGCGAAGAGGAGAGAGAAGAGGAGAGGAAAGAGGAGAGAGAAGAGGAGAGGGAAGAGGAGAGAGAAGAGGAGAGGAGAGAGAAGAGGAGAGGGAAGAGGAGAGCGAAGAGGAGAGAGAAGAGGAGAGGAGAGAGAAGAGGAGAGGGAAGAGGAGAGAGGAGAGGAGAGAGGAGAGGAGAGGTAAAGAGCAGCCTCTGACGGGTCAGAGAGATTCCTGCTGAAACAACATGACCCTTTTTAACATTCCTCTAATATCTGGAGGGAGATCAGTCCTCTGTTTAGTTGCTGGAACTGAAAAAGCAGTTTGAGTAACATAAATGTTGTGGATGAATATTTTATATTTCCCGTCTCCCCTCGTTGATGATCCTGTTTGTCTCACTTCATTATGAGCTGTCAGAATAAATAGTTTAAACCTGCTGTATCTTATAAAGTAAACAAGCAGAACAGAAACAACTAAATCAAAGTTGTATTGTTAGATAATATTGTAATAGTGGTACCAGTTTGTTTTTTTGTCCAGTGCTTTAAGAGCTGGTTTAAAGGCTACAGCCTCGTCTAGCATACTGCTAAATACATCACTTTAACCGTCACATACTGCATACTACTGAGGAACGCAGTATGCAGTATGTACTGTATACTGCATACTGCGTTCATCAGTAGCATGTAGTAGGCGGTTTCGGATACAGCCACAGAGTAGTCCTCTCAGCCATCTGACTGGAGCCAATCAAGCTTTGTGGCAGGAGATTACAAACTTTTCAACGGTGGTGTATGTGTAAATGGAAAACACTTAAATCCCAGTCGGATCACCTGTTCTTTTCAATATGTGTTTCTATTAAAGTTTACTCACCTACCTCACAACTTTACATGAGGATGCCCACTGACGTCTGCTCTCTCTGTGTTTTCTGTCTGTTCCAGTTCCAGGGGAGGAGGAGGAGGAGCAGGAGGCTCTGAGGCGCAGCAGGTAGGCAGCAGAGCTCCATTAGACAGCTGCTGACCCCCCCCGGCTCCTCACCTGTACACTCTGCCCCGCCCACCAACACCTTGCCACGCCCCTCACCTCTTCTCACTGCCCCTAAAGGTCACCTCTGTCTTAAAATGATCCTGAAATTTCAGGTAAACTCATCTCGGCCGTCTTTTAGACTCTTATTTTGAAATGCAGCAGCGGTGGGCAGTACAGTTACTCGTTAACGTTACTCGAGTATTTCCATTTTATGCTACTTTTATACTTCTCCTCCACTACATCTCAGAGGGAAATATTGTACTTTTTACTCCACTACATTTATCTGACAGCTTTTGTTACTTAACATTTACACAGAAAGCCTGTAATGAGTTTATAAAATAATATATTGTTGGGTTAAACTACCAAACAGTAACGTGTATAAAGAATGATATTTAAAGTCAGCTCCACCTCGACCGGCTACAATAGTAATAGTAATAGTAACAATATAGTATATGATACAGTTGCATTACAGTGACATGCCCAAGTACTTTTACTTTGGATATTTTTTACGGTTTAGGATTTCTTACTTAATGTAGTATATTAGTCATTCAGAATACTAAACGCAGTTCTTACATATTAACTTCAGGCAAAATTGAAGAAACAAAATCATTGTCTGCAATATAAATGTACAATTATGAGATTATCTTCATGATTGAAAGCATGATTTGTTCTTTTTGAGCTATAATAATCAAAATTATACCAAAATCCTTGTTTTTTCAGTTCATTCTAGATCAGGGGTCAGCAACCTGCGGCTCCGGAGCCACATGCATCTCTTTAGCTCCTCTCCAGTGGCTCCCTGTGGATTTTTAAAAATGGAAATGAATAACTGTTTTTTGTTTACATTTTCATTTTTATTGATTATTGTTGTAGGTCTATGGTACGACGGTACGACGGAGTATTAGGGCCACATTGAGAAAAAAAATAAATCTGAGATTTAGAGAATAAAGTCAGAAGTTTACGGGAAAAAAAATCTTAATATTACAAGAATAAAGTCATAGGTTTAAGAGAAAAGAGTCGTAGTTTTATGAAAATAAAGTCATAATATTATAAAGTAGTCATTTTACGCGTTATTTTCTTTTTTTCTCGTAAAGTTATGACTTTATTCTCGTAATATTATGACTTTCTTTTCTCGTTAAGTTATGACTTTATTCTCGTAATATTGTGACTTTATTCTGTAAATCTCTGATTTTTTTCCCTCAATGTGGCCCTAATAGTACATTTGCACTTTGGCCCTCACTGCATTAGACTTATATACTATATACTTAGACTAATAACTGTGTTACCATCATCACAATGCTCAAATGTTGCTGTTTTTTTGCCTAAATTGGCTCTTTTGATAGTAAAGCTTGCTGACCCCTGTGCTAGGTGATCAGAACGCACCTAATGATTTTTACAGTGTGGTTACAGTATAAGTTCCTCTTCCCCCACTGAAATAATCATCGCTGTTGTGATTGGTTGGCACGGTACGGTAACCATGGCTACACACAGATAGACAGACAACATATTAATGGCACTCAACCAGAGATTAATCATTTTTAACCCCTTTCTTAATGATGAATAAATTAAGAATATCTTATTGTCCTAATCTAAAATCATCAATTTAACAACTTTGCAGCAGTTATTCATTCATCGATTAAGATTAGCTAAAGTATGGAGTTAACATGAACTAATTTTACAATGATTCAGCTAGTTGCAGGTTTGGGATTTGTTATGATGAATAATTATAAGCCATTGATTCATTCCATTCATGATAATATCATGTAAAGAGCTGGTTTCTCCAGAAGGGGGAGCAGTAAGACTGATAATTCACCTCCTCCTGGTTTCACTACTTTGTTCTCAGGTTTCTCTTCTGGTTAAACACCCTGGGTATATAGATATGAATAAAAATGAACAAAAATAATACAGCTACATAAAATAAATACTGAAGTTTATACACACAAGTTTTTGTGTGTTTGCAAATATTGAGTTTCTTTTTTAAAACAAATGTTAAAACATGCCTTTACTCTGGCAAGAAAACTATCATGTGGAAAGTAACTAACATTTACTAAACTACTGTACTGAACTACAACTTTGAGGTACTTTACTTGAGTATTTCCATTTTCTGCCACTTTATACCTCTACTCCACCACAACTCAGAGGGAAATCTGGAACTTTTAACTGTACTACATTTGTTTGACAGCTTTAGTTACTTTACAAATTCAGATATACTGAAGAAATAAATGATAATGTAATTTTATGGATTAAGTTAAAACGTTATTGATCCTTTGGGGTTAAATTCACAAACTACCCAGCAGTATATAAAGTCATTAAAATGAGCTCCACCTTTACCAACCGCAACATTAAAGTGATGAACACATTAATGCATCAATAATTATAATCCAATAATATAATATATATTATCCTGAAATGGGCCATTCTGCATAATGAATACTGTTACTTTTGGTACTTTAAGTATATTTTTATGCTCATACTTTGTTACTTTTACTGAGTAAGATTTTGAATGCAGGGATTTTACTTGTAAACGTATTTCTACACTATTGGTACTTTAACTGAAGTAAAATATTGGAGTACTTCATCCACTGCATGTTAATAATATAATAATAATATAATATAGTGACTACGGCTGTCAATCGATTAAAATATTTAATCGTGATTAATTTCATATTAATTACAATTTATTTTAACTGTTCAAAATGTTCCTTAAAGGGAGATTTGTCAAGTATTTAATCCTCTTTTCAACACGGGAGTGGGCAAATAATGCTGCTTTATGCAAATGTATGTTTATATTTATTATTGAAAATCAATTAACAACAAAAAACAAAGACAAATATTGTCCAGAAACCCTCACAGGTACTGCATTTAGCATAAAAAATATGCTCAAATCATAACATGGCAAACTGTCAGCTGTCAGTGTGTCAGTGTGCTGACTTGACTATGACTTGCCCCAAACTGCATGTGATTATCATAAAGTGGGCATGTCTGTAAAGGGGAGACTTGTGGGTACCCATAGAACCCATTTACATTCACATATCTGGAGGTCAGAGGTCAAGGGACCCCTTTGAAAATGGCCATTTCCTCACCAAAATTTAGCGTAATCTTGGAGCGTTATTTAGCCTCCTTCGCGACATGGTTGGTACCAATGGATTCATTATGTCTTCTATTTTCATATGATGTATCTTCACTCTATCTTTAAAACTGAGCCCGCTACAACCTAAAAATCGCAAGTTGCGTTAAAACGCGATATTATTGCGTTAACTTTGACGGCTGTAATAGTAACTTGTTTTTATTATATTACACTAACACAATAATACATTTCTCATAGAAGGCAGAAAATATATTCTTAAAGGTCCCATATCGTGCTCATTTTCAGGTTCATACTTGTATTTTGCGTTTCTACTAGAACCTGTTTACATGCTGTAATGTTAAAAAAAAAACTTTATTTTCCTCCTACTGTCTGCCTGAATATACCTGTATTTACCCTCGGTCTGAAACGCTCCGTTTTAGTACATTTCAAGTGAATTACGTTGCTAGGCAACAGCTTGGGTCCATGTTTACTTCCTGTCAGCTGATGTTATTTACATACACTGCAATAGCAAATAAACTGGGACACATATAGAATGATGATGTTTAAAACAGTGTAATGGTTTAAATATTGTATATTTGTGACATCACTAACGGACAGAAATCCTAACGGCTTGTTTCAAACGCACAATTTCTGAATACGGGCTGTGTGTATTTCTCAGTATATTGAGTGTTTTGATACTTTCACAGTATTTATATAGCACTTAAACCTGCTTTATAATATAAAAGACGTGAAAATCTCACTTTTCACAATATGGTACCTTTAAAACAGAAATAATGGCCTGTTTCTTGACATCTTCAACCAGTCAAACTAAAAAGACTGATTTGTAACAACAGGACACAAAGGTTTTGATGTCTGACATGAGATCACATGAAGTCCTTTTTATGTTGCTCCACCTTGGTATTGATTGATTAAAGAGAGCATTAGAGCAGTTTGTGACTGTGACCATGGGAACAATAAAGAGTCTCCAGTATGAAGAGCGTAATCCTCCATTCCAGTTATATTTACATGAATAATAGATTTTAATTCCTGGATCACAAACATGACAAGAAAGCTTTATCAGAGAGGTCACAGTGTCCTAACAAACCTTTTCTTATTAACGGCCTGAATGTTTACATTGAAACACAGTAAGGAGACAAGTACTCTACACTAATGTGAGGTACTTGTACTTTACTTGAGTCTTTCTACTTCTACTCGGACTCTTTAGTTACTTTACAAATTAAGATTTTTACACACAAAACATATGAAGAGTTTATAAAATATGATGTTTTGTTATAAATTAAACTCTCCAACAGTTTATACAAGTACAGCTAAAACCAAATCAGTCGATTGACAAAAAAATGTTGTCGATTGACAAAGTCATTTTTCATGTAAAACATTTCATGGTTTCCGATTTGCTGCATTTCCTTTTAATAATGTAAATAATTGTAATGTTGAGGTCTGGACGTGTAACAGAGTATTTTACAGTGTGGTATTAGTACTTTTACTTAAGTAAAGGATCTGGATACTTCCTCCACCACTGATATTTTGTATGTAGTACTTTACTATGATATATATTTTGCTATGCAGCAGGTTTAATAGCACAGTATGTTTAAAGGCGTTTCTGCAGCTACGGTCACTTTTGACCGTAACAAATATCAACCTCTATGAATTTTAATTTTAACCATCAGAGTATGTAATACATATAAACAGGTACATAAAATTACATCTAGTGGTTAAGATTTTAATCTGAAAATATGTTTGTTTTTATGGTTTTTCATCACTTGTTCTTACTAAATGTCCTCACCGCAACAAAACAATAATGTTTCTTGTTTAATTTCTATAATATTTTAAGACTTTTAAATTAATTTTCCTCATTTTCATCAAGCTTTATGCATCATTGTAAATATTGATAAACAAAAATTTAAAAAAATGTAGACAGTAACCATTGATGTCAGTCTTCATGCACAAAAAATATAAAATATGCTGTGTTTTATGACAGATATTGTAATTCTAATTCCTAATGTTTAAAAACATTTTTGCTAATATTGCAGATAAATGGCAGCTAGCAGGGTCTGCTATGTTAGCTTTGACTCTTAGCATCTAATATACATGAAATCAACAGTAATATTAAGTTATTTTTTTAATGTAGTTCAAAACACACAATCACTAAGGTGTGTGGCAAGGACACACAATAAATACTTCAGAAGAAAAGGTGATCTTCACCTGGTTTTTCTTGATCTTGAGGGTCACCATGTGGGCGGCCCAACCTGTCATCCATGTGCTCATTTGTTAACTTCGGTTTCCATGGAAACTAGATTTGTTTGGCTTTGAATAAAACTTTTACTATTGCTCTTGTTCAGTGTGGCGGTAAGGACTCAGAAGTGTGGGACAGGAGCATTTAGATGAAAAAATCGTATACTGTAAATGATTTGTAATCAAATAAATATTTTAATATGGTGTAAAGTAATATGTATATGAAACATTTCCATTTGACATAATGTCATATTATAATTGAATTAGCTCATTTTACTCAACATTGAGACCACAGTTGTGGGACATGAAGAAAAGTGGTGTTTGGACCCATAAAACGCTTCATAAATTTAATTAAAGGCCCCATATTGTAAAAAGTGAGATTTTCAGGTCTTTTATATTATAAAGCAGGTTTAAGTGCTTTATAAATACTGGTAAACTATCAAAACAGTCAATATATGGAGAAATACACACAGCCTGTATACTGAAAAATTGCGCGTTTGAAACAAGCCGTTCAGATATCTGTCCATTTGTGATGTCACAAATATACAATATTTAGACCATTACACGGTTTTAAACGTAAACATTCTAAATGTGTCCCAGTTTATTTCCTGTTGCAGTGTATGTAAATAACATCAGCTGACAGGAAGTAAACATGGACCCAAACTGTTGCCAGGCAACGCAATTCTGTTGCAATTCCGTTGCAATTCTGTTGAAATGCACTAAAACAGAGTATTTACAGAGGGTAAATACAGGTATATTCAGGCAGACAGTAGGAGGAAAATAAAGTTGTTTTGAACATTATAGCATGTAAACATGTTCTAGTAGAAACACAAAATACAAGTATGAACTTGAAAATGAGCACGATACGGGGTCTTTAAATGTCGTTGAAAACAAAGGCTGTGAGTAACCAACAGACATATTGACAACTTGCACTTTAATACCAAATGACTAGTTTTGGCTTAAAAATGTCTTATTTCACTTATTTGGAAAAAATAATAATAATGTAAGGAATCATTACAGCATATAGAAACTGCCTGCGGACGATGAATTCTGTCTTTATGTTTGGACCAAATACTCGATGATTTAAGGTTTTTACTCAATGTCTCCAGTTGCTCTCTCCGTCTGTTTTCCTTGTGTTTTAGCTGCTGTTGTTGTGAAACAGAAGCCAAGCTAACCGAGTATCAGACGCTGTATATCAGAGTGTGGAGGTCTGCTCAGTCTCTGAGAGGACGGACAAACCTTTTAACCCTCCACCCCTCCTCCATCCTCAACACTGATGGATGGAGCTTTCTCTGCTCTGCACACTTATTTAATCATCCTTCCATTATGCACAATCGATCCCTGCTGCCCCCACCTATGAAATACAAGCAGATAGCCCCACTCCCCCTCCTCCCGTCAGTCTGTATACGCCGTGCAATGACTCAACATCAATCAATAGGAGCAGAGGTCAAGCTTTTATCCGCCAATAGAGACTGTGGTTTCTCCTCTGTCTCTAAGTCATCCTGAAGGAAGCAGCTCAGACTCACACAGAGATAAAACACAAAGAAAGATATTCCTTTGAATGTTTTTTATACATATTAGTAGTCTGGTCATATTGATTTCATTGGACTACTCTATTATATTTTTTATATTAATTTAAAAGCAGCTGTATACCCCCAGCATTGTGGTCTGAAAGAGCTTTATTAACATCGTCCTCCAATTCTCCTCCTCCTCCTTCTGATGAGAAAATATTCAATCAGTCAACCTTTATTTGAATACGTAGCACCTTTTGTGCAGGTGAAAGTGGTCAAAGTGATTTACAGATGACTGACAAGCTGATAATAAAGTATGAATATGAAGAGTTAAACAATTTGGGACCAAATGCACAAGAAATACAAAAAATAATAATAGTTACAATGAAATAGATACAAAAAATAGATGAAAAAAACAATAAAACAGATGGAAGACAAAAACAAATCTAATAAATAAGGGGGGGAATATTTTAAAACATTAATGCAATGAAATAATTAATGGCCATGAATTAATAATTGTTTTATGTTATATATTTACTTGTGTAATTTTATTAAATACTGTATACAGTATATATATTTTTTATATCCTTTTTGTTGTAATTATAATTGTTTTATATTATATATTTACTCGTGTAATTATATATATATATATTTCTTCTTCTTTTTATATCCTTTTGTTCCTGTTTCGACAAAAATGGGACCTGATCAGAACTATAATTTTTTAACATGTTAAGGCAGAGTTTTAAAGGCAAATACCACTTTTATTTTTAAGTTCATTGCCATAACATTTAACAATTTATGTTTATATATATTTATATATACATACATATTTGGAAAGTCTGAAGACAAGCAGATTTTTATTGGAAATAAGTTGAATGTTCTGAGGAGATTCTGATTTGTTTTAATTTGAAATTAGTTTTTCAAAAAGCAAAACAAATGATCTCAACTGACCGATTTGTTCCTTTCTCAAGCTTCACTGTCGTGCCAGTTATCATATTTCTACTGCAGGTAACAAATTGTTATAAACTATATGCTTTTAAAAACAACTGCTGATGATCCTTCATTTTTATTTCTTACAACGTTATATGAAGAACTCTTCAGTCACGAGTCATGGATCTCCATCTCATCAAGTCATTTTTGTTTCGTACTGAGCTCTAAGCTCTCTTATTTTCTTAAAAGAAGTGAACAAAAAATTTAATTATTTCAACCTGTTTGAGAGAGTTTGTAGAGAAAAGCACCTGCACACTAGATTGATGCTCCCGAAAAGATTTATTTTGCACGGTGACAACATTTCTTCATCGGGTGGAGACGTGATGTTGAAACGTCTCTTCAGTGTGCAGTTTCTCTCTCTTGTTTTTGCCTTCTTGGCAGCACTTCTGATACAATATTAGGATGTGCATTCACCAGATTGTCAACCTGTCTGCCAGAAATGACATTCATATAACAGTTAATATGTTTTGAAGGAAACGTAATGCTGCCTGGATCAACAAACCGTTGATTCACAAGATTTTCATAGCCACCGACTGTTTCTCTGTAACTGCTAATGTTGATACTGAACGTATCAGTAAAATGTTCACTGTCAACGTATTTAATTTATTTTCCACCAAAATATCCACTGTTATTAAACTTAGACACTCACACACTCACTCCATTTTTTGATTTGATTTTTATTTTATTTTACAGGGACGTTTAACACAGTTCCAATACAGGGCATGTAACTGATGCTTATTTTCAACCCTTCATAGACTTAACTTCATCACATTGTAAGTGAAACCTAATTTTGGAGTCAAATGAAGATAAATAAAACATCACATTTTCAACCTGGGCAGTAACGAGCATTTTGATTTGGGCATGAGACCATAACAAGCTAATTTGATCTGAACAGTATATATATATATATATATGGTATTGGCTGCATGTGTAAATATCTAAATATACAGTATAGACTGTATATATTCTGATTCCAGCTCAGAATGTCTCTCTCTCACTGTTGCTCCTAACACTTCCTGTGCTTAGCCCCACTGACCATGCTCCAGCTTCTGCCGGCTCCGTCCCTGCTGCTCTGGACCCAGCTTCACCTGGCCCCGCCCCTCACAGGTAACCAATCAGCTGTGGCTATTTCATTCTATTTGTATGTGCAGACTCAAACAAACAGTAGCTACTAACATCTATAATATCTTCTTCCTCTGTGCCATAGTAGAGCTCCATTGTTGTCCAACAACTATTAAAATGCATCAGTGAGTCAACTGTTGCTCGTGGTGACATCTTCCTTCATCACATTGAACACACACACTAGTTTATTTTGACTCAATCAAACATACATCGTCCTGCTGCCACAAATACTCACTAGAGCACCAAATGTGGATTCATCCGCTGCTGGAAATAGTCCCCAACAAATGCACTATTTCCTCCTGTTTGTTTGATAAGAACTACAGTGAGCAGCTGTTTTAGGAAACTTCTATTAAAAAAATGAAACTATATATTTGTGTTTTTAAAGATTTATGTCCTCAGTAGGAACCAATGGGCTTGGGGCTGGGAGCCACAGACAGGAAGTCAGACAGTATTGAGAGACGGACTATCATGTTGCTGGTTTGAGTCTAAACATGACATAAACATTTTTGACAAGAAAAGTATAAATTAACACCAACAGATGTTGTGTATCCTTTAAAGCTTTACGGACAGTTGTTTGGGATAGTTGCCTGTTTTCTGCTGAGTTTACTTTGCAGGTACGTGGAAGTTAGTTTTATGTTGACCTGAAAAAGTGAAATGAAAGCTTCACTGTTTTTTTGAGACGGTAAAGTCATATGATTCTTTAGGGGAAGATGTGTATTTACATTTACATGACATGTATTTACTTTGAACTTGTCCTTAAAAAATAATCTTTTGGGTCAAAGAAAAGAACGTGAATAAAGGAATAAAAATAGATTAGAGTAACATACCATTACAATGAAAATATGCAATAGAATAATTAACTGGGGAATAGATGTTATAGAAAATGTTATAGAAATAAAAACAAAACTTGGGGCTGGGACGATACACCTATCTCCTGATTCGATAATATCACGATACCTGGGTGCCGATTCAATATGTATTGCGATTTTTAAGAAAATCGATTCTATATTATGATACTGTATATTGCGATTTTTGTTGACTTTTTTAACACTAGACCATGGAGGGGAAAAAGTTGAATCATACACTTCTAAAGACTTTTACTTCGGTAAATATCTAAATTAATACAGTAAAATGTTTGATTTTCAGCATGTATGTAGTCAGAGATGTCCTGAAGTCAAATATATCAGGATCATTGTTAGGAAATATTTATTAAATTTTTTCCAGCAACCTGAAAATCAAAGAATAAAGACATTTCCCTCACACATTAGTGCTATTTTCTTTTTAATTTATGAGGGACATATAATGTTTTATACTTCTGGTGAATATAATCCAATCAATCTGATTTCCATAGATGTATTTTGTATATATAGTTCCCTTTGCGAACACCTTATTTTGAAAACCGAACGTGGTCACACGTATATACTTCCGCTAACTTCTCCAAGTCCTCCTCTAGCCCTCCCGTCAGCTCCGTTCTCTTTATACATCCATGGTCAGCTCCATCGGGGCCGCTTGAATGAATTGAACATAAATGTCAGTATATGGGTGCTCTACAGTCGTAGCGTTGGCCCATTTGACCACAGAGATGAGAGCGATGGCCGGACTCGACGATAACGATAACGTTTCCTGTCCGTGACAGAGTTAGCATGCAGCTTTAGCCGTGATGTCTAGCTCTGCTTTTCCTGTCAATGTGTAAAACCCAAAGTGTTTCCATCCTTTACTGGATGTGTAGTGTTTACCACGCTGGATTTAACACGGGAGGGTGCAGGTCGTATCCACGCAGACACTCCAACGTTTTCTACCTTCTCGTTTCAGCTCGCCACGTTTTGTTTTGGTTGACAGATTCGGAACGGATATGATGTCACATTACTCAACAATAAAAACAGTAACTTCCTTCTACCTCCGTTTAAACTCATATGAGGCAAATATATCGATTCTGGCATTAAAAAATCTAATCGTAAAAAAAAGAAAATCGCTATACATAGGTGAATCGATTGTTTTTCCCATCCCTAACAAAAATGGTTAAATTATTATCATGACAATCTTAACAAAAAAGACAAAATCCTCATTCACATTATTCATAAAATCCAACAATGTACTGAGGATACAAGGGTTTGATGTTACTGAGTCTGATTGCAGATATTGACCCTGTTGGCTCTCCGTAGCTTTGACTCACTGTTGTGTCTGCTGTAATATGATGTGGTGTTTTTGCCCATTTGGGTGGGGGGCGGGGGGTTATCACAGATTTCTGCTACTGGAGTGTTTTGAGTTTGTAGTCAGACAGGTGTGTTTCAGTCACGTGCTGGGAGGACATCTGGGACTCACAGGATGTCAGCGAAACGGGGTTGAAGTTTTTGTGTGCTTGTTTTTTGGCTCTTTAAAGGTGCTGATGTTTGTGCTGAGTAGGACGGACTCTGTTGTTATATTTTAGGGCTATTTGGCTGTTTCTGAAAGCTTCGACACTTAAAAACAAACACAATAGAAAAGGCAGCTGTGGTTATAAAACATCCCACTGAAGCATCACCAGCACTAAGAGTGACCCTGGTGACTTTCAGGATGCAGACCGTCATGTGACCTCTGCTGTTGTTGTCTTTACACCTGCAGTCTGAAGCGACAGTCTGCCGCTGGTTACGGCCTCCAGCACAGAGCTGCAGTCTCCAGGTATACCGACACCTGCAGGGATCCAGCGCTCGGGTCCACATGCTGTCGGCGCTTTTATTCCGCTTTCACGCTGCCTCTCTTTCTACGCTATACGTAACACAACATCTGCCATCAAACGGACGCTTCTTCATCTAAAACTCCTCGCAGAACCATGAGTGGACTTAAGGCCTCAGTATGCTTCCGGTTAACTAGTGTGTATGATGTCGTTCCACCTCATCTAAAGTCTTTTATGGTACTTTATACTTCTACTCCACTACATCTAACTACATTTATCTGACAGCTTTAGTAACTTTTCAGATTACAGTTTTTTGTACATCGTCACAAAGCTGGGCTAAAATGAGAAAGTTTGCTCCGGCTGGTGGGTGGTGCTTGGTATTTCCTCAACTGATCCAACATGGCTTTCTCATTTTACAGCTAAACAGTACACTACAAGATGTTTCTGAAAACATCTGAGGAGAGAAATAGGCATTACAGTAACAGAATATTGATTCATATTTGATCAGCGCTGCCTAGTTTGACCGTTTGATCGGAGTTCATGAGTGATTGACAGCTGCAGAGAGACGACAAGGCTCCAGCTCAGAGCTTGCAGATGCCGTTAGGAGCACCAGAGGACACCGGAGGACACAGAGGCACACGATTTTTTCAGATTACCTGTCTCATGCTCTACTGTCAGGATATGGTGACCGTTTTATAAAAATAACTCTTTTTAATCATATTTGCTCCAATTCTACCCACTGCAGCTTTAAGTAAGGTTTTGATCTGTATACTACTTCCACCACGGTCTCTCTCCAACAACTCCATTAATGCCGGGTGTGAACAGGGCCACTTTAGTCTTTGGAGTCACGATGTGATGAAGTCATGGCATTGGCAGTGTCTCACTCGGTTATTCACACGAAAAGTAACAGAAGAAGTTGTGTGAAGAATGAAAAGTGACTCATCTCCATGTAACGTTACATAAAGTGTCCTAATTCTGCCATCAAAAAGGGAGTTTCAGACGCTGTTAGAAGATCGAACGAGCACTTGGTTTGAAGCATACTGAGGCCTTATTTTAAAACGGGTGATGGGAATTGAACTCTTAACCCTGACAGTGTTGGTGCATCGCTCAGTCCAGGACCATGTAACTGTCGAGTAACAACTTCATCCGTTCATTAGCTGAATAACATGCTGAATCTCCTTTAACTGGCTCTGAAGGATGACAGTCCAGCTGTCTCTTTTACATCTTTATTTTAATTGTGAAGATTCTGACACTCATTTCTTACAGGCTGGTTTTCTTCGGCTTTCTTTATTAAAACTTCCACTAACTTTGAACTATCCTGTGTATGTATTTTGTGTATACACAAAGCTGAGATATACACATCCCAGTAAACACTGATTTGGTGCTTTGCAGGTGAAATGATGAAGTTGAAAAGTGAAAGTTTGTTGACATCTAGGTTACATTTTAAAGGCACAGTGTGTAGGATTTGGCGGCATCTAGTGGTGTGGTTGCAGATTGCAACCAACTAAGTGCCCCTCCGCTCACTCCTCCCTTTCCAAGACTGTGATAACGTGAACCGCCGAGTGCAAAACCTTGGTAACGCCTTACCTCAGTAACCATAGTTTTATACTCTGCGGCTCACGTTACCAGATTCACATGCGTGTACTGTCGGAGAACTACGGTGGCCTTCAGGTGATGTAAAAACGTGAAAGGCCCTCGCTCGAGCGAGTGTTTGGTTTGTCTGTTCTGGGCTACTTTAGCAACATGGCGGACTCCGTGGAGAGGACCTGCTCCCTATGTAGATATGAAGGGCTCATTCTAAGATAACGAAAACACGATTCTTAGCTTCATGGGATTATACACTAATGAAAACATAGTTATGAATATTATATTCCATTTCTGCTAATAGATCTCCCGAAATGCTACGCACTGGTCCTTTAATACTGCAGACATGAAGGTTTTATGTAACCTAGACAACGTTTAACCTGCAAATTAACAAATCAGTGCTTGACACATGGAAGAAAGCCAGGTAAGTATTTGTGCACATTAAGTGTTAAATGTTGAAACTGCAGCTTGGTCTCTGTAATGAGTTAATAGTTGCAGGAGGCTCAAAACCAACTTTTTACAAAATCATCAACATTTTTTCCTCCCTCTCCAGCCAGTACAGTCAGCCTCCTGCCATGCATCAGGCTCCACAAGCCCCTCTGCAGCAGCAGCAGCAGCAGCAGCAGCAGTACCAGCCAATGCCGCAGCAGTATCAGCAGCCACCCCCGCAGCAGTATCAGCAGCCACCCCCGCAGCAGTACCAGCAGCCACCCCCGCAGCAGTACCAGCAGCCACCCCCGCAGCAGTACCAGCAGCCCCACACGCAACAGGCCCCGCCCACTCAGCAGAGCTCCATTCAGATCCCTCTTGGCTCCGCCCCTTCCAAGGTGGTCAGCACCGCCTGCATCTACCCCTCCCAGCCAGGTGAGACCATCTGCCGACTGATGAATACATGAAAACAGATTCATTGTTGTGAGAGAAGTGATTTTACACAACTTGTTTTCCTCTCCTCTAGCTTCAGCTCCACCTCCGGCTCATCATGCTGCTGCCCCGGCTGGCCCAGCCCCGGCTCCAGCTGGTCCCGCCTCCTCTAACCGACCCCCCTGGGTGTCCGACACCAACTTCGCCGACAAGTTCGACCCCAGTAAGATGACCACCACCACCATGAAGGTGCAGCCGCTGCCTCAGGGCGCCCCTCCTCCACCAGCATACATCCCCAACCCCTCTTCCGCTGCACCTGCAGCCCCCAGCCCCGCCCCTATCACAGCAAGCCCCGCCCCGTTCTCACCTGTGGCGAGGGGCGTGGCCCAAAGGGCGGAAAGGTTCGCCGCCAGCAGCCGTACTGCTCTGTGTGGGTCCTGCAACAGTGTCATCAGGTAATTTACACCTGCCTTTTTTTGTTTTTGATTATATGGTATGATGTTGTACACTGGTTTGGATTGTTTGTATACAGATGAATATGTAAGGGATAATTTACAGCTAGCGGGTCATTGTTGTGAAAGAAACCCCTTCAGGGCGATGAGAAGTCAAGTCAATTCATTTTATTTGTATAGCCCAAAATCACAAATCACAAATTTGCCTCGGGGGGCTTTACAATCTGTACAGGATACGACACCCTGCGTCCTTTACAGTGCAACACTCTCATCGGAGAAGGAAAAACTTAACCAAAAAAAAAACTTTTAACAGGGAGAAAAAATGTTAAAACCTCAGGAAGAGCAACAGAGGAGGGATCCCCCTTCCAGGATGGACAGACGTGCAATAGATGTCGTTGTGTACAGAGTAACAACATCATGAACATACAACATAGACAATCCATGACAAAAAATAATATGAATAATGTGAATATAAGTGAGAAGGTGGATCCAGGAGGATTCAAGCAGCTTGCGGGCGTCGCCAAACAGATAGAGCTAGAGCAACACGACCTCCTCTCCACACCAAACCGGTAGAGCCAGGGCAACATGACCTCCTCTCCACGCCAAACAGATAGAGCCCGAACAACACGACTTCCTCTCCACGCCAACCGGTAGAGCCAGGGCAACACGACCTCCTCTCCACGCCAAACCGGTAGAGCCAGGGCAACACGACCTCCTCTCCACGCCAACCAGATAGAGCCATGGCTACACAACCTCCTCTCCACGCCATATCGGTAGAACCAGAGCAACACGACCTCCTGTCCACACCATATAGGTAGAACGAGAGCAACACGACCTCCTCTCCACGTCAAGATAGATAGAGCCCGAGCGGTCTGTTATACATAGCAACGGTCTGTTATACATAGCAACGGTCTGTTATACATAGCAACGGTCTGCTATAAAAAAAAAGAACAGACCATAGGATGCCGTGATTAACCAATCAGAATTGAGTATTCAACACAGCCGTGTAATAAGTTTGGTTTATGCATGGATATATGTACCGTATGTGAATATGTATATGACCTGACTATGAATGCTAATCACCGAAAATGAATCTCAAGTTATTTACCTTAGAATTACATTAATTTATCAATAATAATAACTGCCCTCAAGATATTTGTTCATTCCTCCGGTGAATTTCAAGATTATTATCTGATGTTTTTATGACTTTATGAATTACTTTTACTAGTTCTTATTCAATTGTGGTTTTCTGGCCTTATTTGTCTGATTCTGAATATTCTCATTGAAAACGAGATCTCAATGAGACTACTTGATTAAATAGTTTCTAATAATAATAAATCAATTTTATTAAATTTGTAGTTATTGTGATTATGATTTTATCATTATCTTCTTAATAAAATAAATAAATAGCCTCCTGTATAGTTCTTCAGTTCATTTATTCAGATTTTTTGGGGGGGATGAGAAGAACAAAAAGAATCACCCCAAAAAAAAAAAACGGTGAGGTACTCATCCAACCGCCGATAGCCGATATATTGGTCCAGTCGCCCAACCCTAAGCCCAACCCTAACCTGAAGCAGACTGAACCTGAGAGCCTGTTGTTGTTGTTGTTGTTGTTGTTTCCAGGGGCCCTTTCCTGGTGGCACTGGGCCGGTCCTGGCACCCCGAGGAGTTTAACTGTCACTACTGCCACATGTCTCTGGCTGACGTCAGCTTCGTGGAGGAGCAGAACAGCGTCTACTGTGAGAACTGCTACGAGGAGTTCTTCGCTCCGACCTGTGCCCGCTGCAACACCAAGATCATGGGGGTGAGATGCTCCACCTGTTTACCTGTCTACCGGTCTACCTTTCTACCTGTATACTTTACCTGTCTACCTGTCTACCTGTATACCTGTATACCTATATACTGTACCTGTCTACCTGTCTACCTTTCTACCTGTATACTGTACCTGTCTACCTGTATACTCTACCCTGTCTACCTGTCTACCTGTATACCTATATACTGTACCTGTCTACCTATCTACCTGTCTACCTTTATACTCTACCTGTCTACCTGTATACCTGTCTACCTGTCTACCTTTATACTCTACCTGTCTACCTGTATACCTGTCTACCTGTCTACCTGTCTACCTTTATACTCTACCTGTCTACCTGTATACCTGTCTACCTGTATACTCTACCCTGTCTACCTGTCTACCTGTATACCTATATACTGTACCTGTCTACCTATCTACCTGTCTACCTTTATACTCTACTTGTATACCGTACCTGTATACCTGTGTACCTGTCTACCTCTATACCGTACCTATCTATCTGTGTACCATACCTCTCCAGCTGTATACCTGTCCACCTGTATACCTGTCTACCTCTCCACCTGTATACCTGTCCACCGGTATACCTGTCCACCTGTATACCTCTCCACCTGTATACCTGTCTACCTCTCCACCTGTATACCTGTCCACCTGTATACCTGTCCACCTGTCTACTTCTCCACCTGTATACCTGTCCACCTGTATACCTGTCCACCTGTATACCTCTCCACCCGTATACCTGTCCACGGCCGGTTTGATATTACATACATACATTTTTAATGAAGACAGGCTGAAATATTCTCACCGCACTGACAGATTTTGCTTAACTTGTTCCAACAAAGACAAAATGCTTAAATAATAACAACATTTTTATAGTGCATCCGTCAGTTTTTAGACTGATTTAGCAGATTTGAGCCAATTTGATAAAAGGCACATAGACCTGGCATTGCCCCTGATCATTTTGGTTGCAGTGCATTCTGAAATGTCTTCCCACAGATAATCTATCACGGTGTAGCACTCGGGTACACTTTGGAACACGGTTAGCAGTAATGGAATGAATGAATGATTTGTAGTAAATGGCTAAAACATCATGAGACACTGCAATGGCCATTTAAATACTTAGGATGCAAATTTGACATGATTTGACATCATTTAAGGAGAAAATGTCCGATATCACAGACACACACACACACACACACACACACACACACACACACACACTTCAGCCATTTGACATGTTGTGTCGTGTTGTGCGTTACAGGAAGTGATGCACGCCCTGCGGCAGACGTGGCACACCACCTGCTTTGTGTGCGCGGCCTGCGGCAAAGCCTTCGGAAACAGCCTCTTCCACATGGAGGACGGAGAGCCGTACTGTGAGAAAGGTACCACGATGTTTACACTGTCCTGGGGTCAGAGGTGAGAGGTTGGGCTTTAAATTGATCAGATTGTATTTCACATGGTCTCAATTTGTCTTTGTCAGATTACATCGCACTGTTCAGCACTAAGTGTCATGGCTGTGACTTCCCGGTTGAAGCTGGTGATAAGTTCATCGAGGCTCTGGGCCACACCTGGCACGACACCTGCTTCGTCTGTGCAGTAAGAATACTACATTCGTAACATATTACAAACATCTCTTTCTTCCCTCTAAAGGATCTCTGAAGTGCAGATGGTTTTGGTTTTATTCCTCCAGGTTTTGAAATGTCTGTTTCTGCTTCCACTTCAGCACGTTGGAGGTGGATGGAGTTTAGATTATGGCACTCACAGCTTTGAAGAATGTAATTTACAAAATTCAAAAGCAACATCTTTTTTTCCAGAAACAGCTTGTTTGTTACTCTGGATGATAAACAAGCATCACTCAAGACTGTTTTTAATCAGAACTACTTTCTACCAAAGTAATAGTCCCTCGGAAAACTGTTGTGTCCTATGCTGTCCAGAAAGTAGCACCGTGAAAATAATTTGCACAACTTTGCAATATTTGTTGTACCTGCAGGTTTGCCATGTGAACCTTGAGGGCCAGCCTTTCTACTCAAAGAAAGACAAACCTCTGTGCAAGAAGCACGCTCACGCCATCAACGTGTAGACCAACCAGCTGCAGTGCTGCTCCTCTGACCATCACCGGGAGCCAACGACAACAACTTTTACAAGATGTGTGTAAACGCTCTGCGAACGCAAAATACACTTTGTTTTTTTTCTTTTTGTGCATTAATATGAATGATTAAAACGCCGCCGCCTGATGCCCCTGCTTCAAAACAGAAACAAAAACAAAGTCATGATGTTTTCTGTTATCCATCCAACCCACTTTATTATGTTCTTTTATTTTTTCATATGTTTTCTACCAGAAACTACTTGTGTGTTCGATGTGACCGCTGTGCTGTTTTTTATATGGAGTCTGGAGTGTGCCAAATTTATTTATTAGTTAATAAACGGATAAATGTCAAATAAATATTTATAACTCAATTGATAATGCAACAATAATTTAGAATAAAGACATTATTACATTTAATAATTTTGATAATTTAGTCATTTGTAGCTTGGATTACATTGCTTTGGACAAAAGCGCCAAATGAATAAATGTAAAAGTCAATTTTAATAATTCACTTTAAAAGTTGAAATGAAGTTATTTTAAAATGCATAATTTAAAAGTTTAAAATTAATTGCAATTCCATTTAAAAATTATTTTGACTTTTAAAGAAAAAATAAGTAAGTATAATTATTACTTGCAAGATTTAATAAGGTTTTTTTTTTATTTTACTTTTTTTACTTTGAGTATTGTTATGTTCCCAATGACATTTTGAATTAATTTCTTTATCTTTTTTTATGTATCAATTTAAAAATTAATGATAAGATATATACAAAACATACTGGGAAATTAGGATTATTCCAGTGGCACACTCGGGACTCCATAAATTTGAACTGCACAGACCTAGTTTGTCTCCAGAATATTGTTCTCATTATATCTTGGACTTGTCTCGGTAATGTGCCTATTTTGATTTAGGCTTTTTTAGGTCTTTTGAATGTTTTTTTTTCACTTAACAAAACTAACAAAAATATTTTATTAACGTTTGGTTCAGCACTACAATGTAAAATAGAAAACAGACTGTATAGAAACCAAAATGTCCTCAAAGTTCAGTTCATTGTTTCTTCAGAACAGCAGATATTGTAGAACAGTGAAGCATCACTGTTACATTTTAAAAACAGTTTATTTCCTGCAGCTGTGTAACAATGAAGAAACCTTATCTGAACTATTTCTGACATGCTGTGAGACTGGCAGTGAATGTAACACGACCAGGTGTTTCACCGGCCTCATTCCAGCAGGTTCACCTGTGTGGTCGAATCTAAAAAACAAGTCTAAGTGCACAATGATAGTCTACTGTGGAAGTCCCCAGTCCCACCAGAACATGACACAGCAAACCCCCTGACAGTCTGATTGGCCATCCCTGGAGCCCTGCCTACAAGAGTCAGAAGGTGATAGGTAGTTGGCTTCATGGATGGATGACTGAACGGGCCTATTGGGTACAGGTTTGGGGTTGCTGGACTCGAACCTCTGTATGAAATGACTGTTTCCAGTGATTGGAAACTGGAATAAAACAATTACGAAAAGACACAAAACAACTACAAAGACACAAAACGACTATGTAGTGACGCAAAACTGCCACAAAGAGACACAACATTACTACAAAGAGACACAAAACCACTACACAGAGACAAAACCACTACATAGAGACACAAAACCACTACACAGAGACAAAACCACTACATAGAGACACAAAACAACCGAGACAGAAAACAACCACATAGAGACAAAAAACGACTACAAAGAGACACAAAACCACCACACAGAGACAAAACCACTACATAGAGACACAAAACCACTACACAGAGACAAAACCACTACATAGAGACAGAAAATGACCACATAGAGACACAAAACCACTATAAAGATACACAAACCACTACACAGAGACAAAACCACTACATAAAGACACAAAACGACCACATAGACAAAAAACTACTACAAAGAGACACAGAACCACTACATAGAAACAAAACCACCACATAGAGACACAACACAACCACATAGAGACAGAAAACGACTACAAAGAGACACAAAACCACTATATAGAGACACAAAACTACCACATACTGTAGAGACAGAAAATGACCACAAAGAGACACACATATAAAGTTACAGCCAAATGTCACCTGTACAGAGTGTGTGATTCAGAAATACAGACATATTGATGCTGTCTGGACTTGTATACTGTCTGGTATTTCAGTGTATTTGTTTTTCCAGGTGAACCTGCTCAGGTGAACACTGCAGGTGAGGCTGCTGCAGAGTGCTGATGGTGTCTGATGGTGTGGAGTGTGGCTACTAATCCCTCTATGACTTTACACTACACTAGGTTTTACTATGCAACAAATAACCCTTCATTTCATATTTATTGACTGTCCAGACTGTGTGATATTTATTTCAAAGCTAATATATTATCACTGCTGCGTTCAGTGCTCCTCAAATTATTAGTTGTTTCATTTGTTGTGTGGATGTTTGACATCACGAGATGTATTTTGAGTGTTGATGGATTCTTATTTTCTGTAATTATTACATTAATGTTTGTTGTCCAGGACTGTAAGAGCTTGAATGTTTATTACGGTGGCATTTTTCACTACAAGGCCACTTTATGGCTCCGTTCACACTGCAGGCCTTTAGACCGTTTTCTTTAATGACTATTACAGGATACTATGAAGTCCCAAAAGATTATATGTTTTATTTTATTTTGTCTTGTACACACAAGATCTAAAACAATATAATTTCTGTGGTATCGGGAGCTCTATAAGGATGTTTGTATCCACCTGATGAATGTAAGTCCAATATTCTCTCTCTTTTTGCTCTGTTTTTGGTCTCCACCAACTCCTGAGGGGAAATATCTGTCTCTTTAACTGCTAAAAGCTCCATTTTGTTCACCAGCTATGTCTGTCTGCTGTTTGTTGCTGAGCAGGAAGTGGGGAGCTGCTGATTCAGACACCAGTGATCGATAAACGTGTCATTTTGAACTGAACTCCTGGACAGATGTCGCCAAATCTTAATGATTAAAACTTTAAGCCTGCTTAATAGAGCGGCCACTTTCAAAATCTACACCCAGACCTACTTAGAAGAAGTGAAATTGTCTCTTTAGAGCTGAATGTTTTATTGTCCTGTATTTGCAAAGAGAAATTGAGTGGGTTTCCCATTCACTTCAATACAAGCAGAGTGTTTTTAGCAGCATCTGGTGGCAGTTAGAAGAACTGCAGCTCAACAAACAACAATATAAAGCACGATCCATTTCCGATCCTTTCTTTGTTTGCTCCAGGTATGTTTAATGATGCTCCGTTAAAGGCAAACAAAATAAATGAAAACGCCTTTACCATACAGTGTAAACACAGCCTTAAAGCATCAGATCTGCTGTTTTTAGTGTGAACGGAGCCTCAAATACGCTGAATACATGATTTAGAGCAGACAGACTTTTTGGTTTAAGAAATCTATGTTTTTCAGATGAACTTAAAATGACTTTTGTCAAACACGAGTTTCTGTGGGGAGACTTTAAATGTTTAGACTCCTTGCAGTGTATTGTGCCTTAGGCCACTCTGTGATCCGTCTGTCTGACTGGCACACACACACTCGGCCAGTTGTGATGAGTTTGGGTGCTGGTGTACAGTTTTTACATTGAATATTTTATACAGTTTGTGTGTTTTTCAGAGGGTGAATGTGTGCATGCAGAACACTTGTCACAGCTTGTCACAGCATGTGTAACGAGGCAGTATTAGTGAGTGTTGTTGTCACTGCATCACTGTTTAACATTATTAAGATTGTTTGAACTGGTTTTGGTGTCAATGAGCTGTAAAGTGAAATGTTATTAATGTCACATGATGACGGACGAAAAGCAGCTGAAGTAACATTAAGACTCTCCTGGTTGTTGGAGGATCAGCTGCTTTACTACATTTGTTTAACAGGTTTTAAATATTTGATGAATATATGTGTTGCAAGTTGAATAAATTGAGCACTTCAAACACAGGACAAATTGTCTGTAAGGTTGTTTTTGTCTATTTAAGATACTACTTTCTCCTGCAGGATCTTTGAGTTAAAGGGAATGTATGTACGTTTTTACATGTATAAACGTGTTTTAATAGTTTTTTATTGCCAATTTGTGTACAGGTTGTAACCTAACCTAAAAAATGTCCATCCTTTCTGGGTTCCCTCTATCAGCCTGTAGACTGAAGAACCCAGGCCGTTTTTTCCGGGAAAATCCAAAGGATGTGACGTCATGCGCGCTCGCTACAGGGCTAACAGTGTGTAATGATGGCTAACTTTCGGTTAGAAACATCTTCACCACTTCAGAAAAGTCCTTGATATGATTGGAGCATTAATATTAGAGAAAAAGTCATTCACGGAGGCTGTGGCATAGTTGGTTAAAGCTAGGGATTCACCGATATCGATATCAGTATCGAGTGCTCATGTACTCGTACTCGTACTCGTACTCATACTCGCAAAACGGCTCCAATACAACGGCACCAATATCACTTTACGGCAGCGTGACGTTAACCCCTTGTCAGTTGAGCAGGTAACGTTAGGTGGGGGAGCAGCCATGTCAGCAGTTTGGAGTTATTTTACGGAAACAATGAAGAAAAAAGCAGAGCAGTCTGCAAACTATGCTCTGCTAGATTATCAAGAGGAGGAGTGAAAAGCTTATTTAATACAAGCAATTTGATAAGACATCTTAAAAACCAACACGACGCAGCGTTCAAAGAGTTTGCTAATGCTAGCAGCGGGAAACAGCAACAACCAACTTTGCAGCAAACGCTGGAGAAGTGAGCAAAAATGTCCGGAGACAACCCACGGGCGGTGAAAATAACAGAAGCTCTTACCCAGCATACATTGCTCTTGATGACCAGCCGCTGTCAGTTGTTGATAATACGTGATTTTGCCATTTTTGTCAGTGTACTGGAGACGAAGTCTGAGATTCCCAGCCGTCGCCACATCACAGAAACCGCATTACCAAAGCTGCATGACTTTGTGAAAAAGGACATCACCTGCCTGTTGTAGGACATTTCGGCCTTCAGTTTCACCACTGATATTTGGACTAGCAGTCTCAGCCCAATGTCTCTCATCAGTTTAACTGCGCAGTGGATCGATGAGAATTTTACTCTGCAGAGAGTTCTTCTACAAGCAAAGCAATTTCACACACTTGCTGAGCCATAGCACGTGCACTTGATGATATGCTACAGACGTAGGGCATTCCAGAAAGTTCTGTTCACGTTGTGCTGACAATGCCAAAAACATGATAAAGGCTGTGAGTGATGCGGGACTCCCCAGCCTGCCGTGTGTCGCTCACACCCTCCAACTGGCTGTTAGCAAGGGTCTTTTGGCACAGAGAAGTACTCGTATCGGTACTCGTATCGGTACTCGGTATCGGCGAGTACCCAAATGTAAGTACTTGTACTCGTACTCGGTCTGAAAGCAAGTGGTATTGGTGCATCCCTAAGCACCTGTCTTGTAAAGAGGAGATCCTGGGTTTAAAACCCAGCAGTGCCTGATTATTACAGAGATGGTCTCTCTCTTTAGACTAAATGCATTTCTTCAGCATATGAACTACCATGTTCAAGCTTGTTTCACCTCTGACTCTGGCCCAATTCCATCCGGCCCCTCCACCCTCCCACTCCGTGGTGAAGTGAACTCCGTTTGTAGTCCCACTCACAGCTCAATGAAGCTCCTTCTTTAAGGTGGAGGGTAGAAATACAGCGGCCACTTTGGGACGAAATTCACTCTCTTCAGCAAGGAAATAAATATCAGAATCAGAAATACTTTATTGATCCCCGGGGGGGGGTTTTATGCTCCCGTTCTAGAATATAAATATAAATATATAAAAATAGAGAAATCATAAGAAAATATAAATAAGAAAAAACGAGTGCAAATAATACTGCTGAAAAATAAGATATATGTTAAGTCAGTATTGCACAGTTGAAGATATAATAAATTATGGGGCTATAGCTCCTGATAGGGGTAAAAAATGATATACATCTATATATATCTATATATATAGATATATATATATACAATCTAATGAACATGTCTACCGTTTTCTAGACTAGACAAGGGTATATTTGACCCTAAATACAATCTATTTACTTTATGTTGTTGACGTCTGTATGACAATAGAGTAGAATAAATTAGATATCTATCAGTTTGAGCAGTTTACAAGTGTTACAAATATTTGTACTGGTAGTCGTACGGAACTGACATCGGATCGTTTTCCATGACAAACACAAAACGGCGTTGCACGTCATCAGTAAGGGTGGCTGGGGGTTTGGAATTAGGCCTGAATTTTGGTGAGAAACACTGAATGTACACATAGCTTTTGTTTGTTTACAAGAAAACTCCTTTAAATTCTCACCATGCTGCAGTGATGTACAAGTGTACTCCAGGACCCTGTGACATCACTGTTGGGGGTGGTTTCAGGTGCATGTGATGCTGACGTATGCCCAATTCCAAACCCACCCCTCCACCCTCTCCCTGCCCACTTCCACTCCGTTTGCACGTTCACGTGGAGGGTCCGCCATATTAAGTGCCATTCCAAATCAATCACTGGGGAGTGGAAGTGGGTTATAAACCCTCCAACAGCGAGCTGCATCGATGCCGACTCAACCAGCCGCCCTTACTGACGACGTGCAACACCGTTTAGTGTTCATCATGGAACACGATCCGATGTCAGTTCCTTGAGACTTCCAGTACAAACATTTACTATAAGCTGCTCAAACTGACATTTCATTTGTTCTACTTTCTTGTCATACAGACGTCAACAACATAAAGTAAATAGATTGTATTTAGGATCAAATATACCCTTGTCTAGTCTAGAATATATATACATACAACATATATTTATCTTTTTTACCCCTATTAGGAGTTATAACCCCATCATTTATTATATCTTCAACTGTGCAATACTGACTTAACAGTACAATAATTAAGTGCATTCATTCAGCTGTGAAATAATCTGGTTTACTCTGGTATTAACACTGCATTTATTTATACAGAACATTTAAACTAATATTCTTATTTACACTATTCTTGAATTTTTATAAATGCGTCCAGTTATATCTTTAGCATAGATCCTATTTTTCAGCATTATTATTTGCACTGCTGTTATATATGTTTCTTATTTATATTTTCTCTTTTATCTATATTTCTCTATTTTTATTTATTTATATTCTAGGACGGGAGCAAAACAGACCTCAATTCCCCCCCACCCCCCGGGGATCAATAAAGTATTTCTGATTCTGATATTTCTTTCCTTGCTGAAGAGAGTGAAGTTCGTCCCAAAGTGGCCGCTGTATTTCTACCCTCCACCTTAAAGAAGGAGCTTCATTGAGCTGTGAGTGGGACTACAAACAGAGTTCACTCCACCACGGAGTGGGAGGGTGGAGGGGCCGGATGGAATTGGGCCTCATTGTGTGGATCTGAGGTGTAACAAACTTGTTGAATCCATTTCCTTGCTCATAAATCATTTGTAAAGCCATGTTTTTTATTTATTGGAACTTTAATGTCATAGAAGAAGTCATACATCAGAGGTGCTGTGGCTTAGTTGGTTAAAGCGCCTGTCTAGTAAACAGGAGATCCTGGGTTCAACTCCCAGCAGTGCCTGATTGTTACTGTCCTCAACATGAGTAACATCTCATATGTTAATTCCTCTACCAAGGTGCTTTGTGTGACCCCTTTTATTTGAGATATGTTTCTAACCTCAGCGTCATGTTTGAGTTGATTTAAACAAAATGATGAATTCTGCTTTTTATACAGAACAAAACAGAAAAACCCAAATTGAACAAAAAAAAATTATGTGATCTGTAAGAACTCTTCTGATTGTTATTTCACTCTGCTAGAGTTAATGTTAATATTAGAGAAGCACACTTTCATGGAGGCGCTGTGGCTTAGTTGGTTAAGGCACCTGTCTTGTAAACAGGAGATCCTGGGTTCAAATCCCAGCAGTGCCTCAGACAGGAGAGCTTTAGATATTAAAGACCCAGACAGTTAACCAAAGCTTTTCTAATTTAACTGTTATAGGTCACCACAGCAACTCTCACTGCACGTCTGAAACTGCTCTGGAGCGTATAAAAGGTACACCGACAAGTTTTCGTCCTTAAGTCCCAAAATGACCTTCAAGATCACGATTTACATTTTGAAACTCAATGTTGAGTTTATTTTGAGACAATATTTTTCAAGAAAAATTACAAATAATGTATACATTATTTCATTATTTCTCTATAATTATAGTCTACCAAATACTGTACAAGTACTTCAAGTAGGTTATTTATGTGTGGGAGTGCTTCGATAGAACAAACTTTCTAATCCTGCTTTTATTTTCAAATTAAAGAAAAAGTTAAGTTTCTCTTTATAGACTTTGAGAATAAACATGAAATATTTTGAGGAAAAGTCAGAATATGAGAGAAAAGTCATCACAAGAAAAAAGGAATATATCTTGAATAAGGAAAAGTAGTAACTGTACAGTATATACACACAGTCAGGACATGCTAAAACACATGCACATAATCCAATCAACCCAAACTAATTATAACATACCATAACATTTTTATCTCAATACCATTATAATTTTTTTTGAGTTTCAACACCAGCTTACTGTCACACCTATTAATCATGTTTACTTATAACTAAACTGATTAGGCTATTATCATTTCTATTAGTCTTTTATTGTTGTTATTATTATTGTTATTATTGTTATTATTACTATTACAAGTAGTAGTAGTAGTAGTAGTAGTAGTAGTAGTAGTAGTGGTAGTAGTAGTAGTAGTAGTAGTAGTAGTAAAGTTAAGGGGTTTGATGTTCTGTTAATCAACACTAGAGGGCGCCTGTGTCGCTTTTACATTTGACTTCAAAATAAAAGCCCCCTGGTCTCCGTGCAGGACTGAACAGAGCAGCAGTGATTGCAAACACAGAGGAGGAAAAACAGCAGAGCTCTCACTCTGCCACTGTGTCGGGACACCAAAAACAAATCCCAAAACTCTCAGAATTACATTAAAATTTCTATTAATTGCATTCATCACTGGCTCTAGTAGGATATGTTTTAAAATTAAACATATATTTGAAAAATTCTAATTCATACAAAAGACACACTTATTTTCAGTATAACCGTGTTGTTCATCTACTGTTAAAGAAAAATATGGTTGTACAGAGGAATAACACAATTATTAATATTTAATTATGAACTCAAAGAAGCTTAACTGAAATACTGGGTTTAATTATAATGTTTTAATGGTGGTTTGTAATGTTAAAGCTGTCAGATAGTAAACATTAATAAATCATTTATCAATAAGATTTAGAAATGATATCGTAAAACAAATTAATTGATTGATATATTTTTGCTTGAAGGTTTATAGTTGACCTTTTAAATAGCAGTTTGAAAAAAAACTTTCTGAACATTTTCCTGAGCTTTCAGCCACATCCCATGCTCAGCTCTAGATAGTTTCACCTGCTGATGAAGGCCATGACATGTGGCTGAAAGCTAAGTTCAGAACACATTTCGTTTTCTTTAGAATTACATCTCTTAAAAAGCCTCATCAGGAAATATTTTGTCAAATTAATCTTAAATCAGGAGCCACTTACTAGGTTTTTACAGAGCTTTTAACAACATCTCAGAGTCATCATCAGCAGATAGAGTCTGCTCAGTTGTCAACCCTCAGATACAGATTACATATCATTATTTGTCAAAGCCATCCCATGAAAGTTTGACCAGACACCAAAAATAAAGCTTAATTATTTTTTTTCAACTGTCTACTTATATATTTTCTGTAGCCTATAGTTTATTTTCCACCATGAAGGTGCCAGGAATAAAATTCTGGTCAGGAAATACTTCATATTTTATTTAGCCTAGGTTTACTCAGATTTATAAGCATTTTGTCTAAAAATGAATGAAATCCTGTTTTATTACCTCCACCAAGGCCAAAGGCCTAGGAAGGAGGTAATGTCTTCACCGGTGTTGGTTTGTTTGTTTGTTTGTCCATTTGGAGGATTACTCCAAAAGTCGAATTAATTTTTTTAGAGGGGTGGGGTGTGGCACAATGAACAATCCATTCAATTTTGGTGGCGATCTAGATCATGATCCTGCTTTGGGAATTTTTTTTAATAACTCCGCTCAGCCTGTGCATTAACACCACAGGCTTTAAGACATGCCCAGTGTGATGATGAGTTCATGAAACCTGCCTTGGCGGAGGTCTGCGCTCTCCGAGTGCACTTCTAGTTAATATTATTATAGTGGAATGCAACTCCCTTTAATTTACAAAAATTAAAAACTCCCAGAGAAAAAGAAGCTACTGAAAACATGATCTCATTCCCCTCAATGGTACCTTCAGCCCTGTAAGGAACACTAAAATGGTACAAAACTAACTTGGGCAGATGTCACAATTTATAAACTCCGCACCCATTTAAAGATACCTAAAAGGTGCGAGCGCATGCGTGATCGGTCAACACCACTCTTGCCGACCGGAAGTTCGGCCATTTGTTTTGAACCACAGAGTGATACATCGTTTTAGTCCTAGACGATCTTTGTCAGGCTGGTATTTGCTCTCCTCCATCATCAAACAGTGTAAACCGCAGATGGACTGATCTGGTGGGTCTGGTAGCAGGGAGAAGAGAGGACGACGACGAACATATTACTACAAGAAACGCTGGAAATTACGCTTTTCTGTCGTGTTCTTCTGGTGGGAATTTGGAGTCCAACTATTACGATGAAATAGTGTTGAAAGTATTCCCACACACACTGGAGGAGTCACAGAAAGAAGGAGAAAGGTGAGCCTGAGACACAATACCAAACTTCACTCCAGCCTGCGGGTCTGAGTCTGACTTCTGGGCTCCGTCTATCTGCTGGAGGGATCACACTCTCTGGGTTGGAGTGCTTCGTGTTTACGATGTTTAAAACTGACCAACTTTTATAATTGACTTTTGTAGATATTGTTAAAGTCTGTGTGTTAATATTCTATATAAATGAGTATGTATTAAGGCCGTGGGAATAAGTCAACAGAACCAGTCAGGAGTTCGGCCAACAGATTTGTTTGTGAGTATGTTGACGCCAGCATATAGACGGAGCCTTTTGGCTGCTGTCGTGGGAAAAAAAGTTTGCGTTAATTCTTCTGCAGCACGAAGTTAGTTAATTTAAAATCACAGTTAGCAGTAATAATCCACTGTAATGAATATAGTTGATCACGGTGATGTTTGCAGCATGGAAGTCGGTCTGGGGTTCGACTTGTTAGCCACATTCCTCAGTTAGCAGCTAACTAACTCTGCTGCTCCGGTTCTACCAACTTAGCCTACACAACTAAGTCCAAACATTTGAATTACAATCAGTTTTATGGTCAATGAGGTCAAAAAGTTCTATGATGCAAGCTAACGATGAAGTTTGAGTTGACTTTAGTTGAGTTAACTTCAGTTGAGCTAGCTGAGCTAACTGTTAGTTCTCTGTGTAGGTGTGAGACTTGACTGTAGTCAAAGAGGAATGTTTGGTCAACAAGGCTGGTTTCAATAATCTATTGATAATTCAGGTGTGTACTTTAGTTAAATTAGTAGTTGTTTCACTGAGATATTGGTAGATGTTGATGTTGTTAGCATCGTCTGCTAACTTTGCGTGGAAAGTAGGTTAACTTATAACATAAAGTTGTCTGTTCTCCAGCAGTGATCTGCATCACAGCCATTGAAAGCCACATTTGATCTTCTTCTTCTCAGTCTGTAACCGCAGTGTAAAGCAGTCTCTCTCGGGTTAGCGGTCTGTTGACTTCATATGTTCTGTGTCTGTTGGCTTCATATGTTCTGGGTCTGTTGGCTTCATATGTTCTGGGTCTGTTGAGGACTTTTTTGATGTCCTTTGTTCAGAGATTAAACCGTTAAATGCAGTTTAATAGAGAAGTAAAGAGAAAACACAACCAGATCCTCAGCCACGTGGGCTTTGTTACGTTGGCTGCGTTTCACTTCATAGGCATACATTGTATGAGCATATTTACATATTTTCATATGAATAGTTTAATTTTAAAAGCTCTTGTTTACACTTGATGATCAGTACAATTACCATTCACACAAATGTATCCAATAACAGTGTTGATGCTGTTTGTGAAGTCTAGTTTCTTTTCACATATATTTAGGGCTGCAATCTTTTCATTACCACTTAATCTATGTATTATACTAAAAATCCTATAACCCATCAGAAAACAGCATCTGAACGGCTACACATGCTGTTTTCTGATGGTTTATAGGATTATAAGTATAATAGTACTATAAATAGATAGTAAATACATTATTTATTTACTATAATAAATAGTACCTTTTATTATTTATAAAATAATACAATTATTTATTTATTTATTTATTTATTTATTTATTTATTTATTTATTAGTGTAATAAATAAATAAACTCTACTATTCAGAGTCCCAGCTGATGTCTTCATGTGTCTTGTTTTGTCCAAAAACACAAATATATTTAGTTTGCAAAGATATAAAACAGAGAAAAGCAGCACATTCTCACATTGGATCAGCTGGAACTAGAGAATGATGTAGAGAAGATGTAAACTATTACATTATCAAAGTTGTTTTAGATTAATATTCTGTTGAATAACTAATTGATTAATTCTAACCATTTCAATGTGTAAATGGGCTATTTACAACAGCAAATGTTCCCACACAGTCTTTAAGCCTTTTTAAAAGTATAATATGCAGACATTTTCTATAAAATAAAACAAAAGAACAATGTATAGACTGATAAACAAAAATAATCCCTCTCAATCATCACTTCTGATTAGGGGTGGAACGGTTGGCAAAATTCACGGTTGGGTTCATATCATGGTTTTGGGGTCACGGTGTTCGGTTCGGTACATTTCTGTTACAGCGAGGAGGTCATGTTCTGATTTCAACATGCTTTTCATTTATTTTGCAAAAATAAGTTAACAAATGTTTGCCTTAACAACAGTATGGCTTACATAAGGAACATCAACACTTCTTCATTGTCAAATCTTAACTGAAAGAATAGTTCTTCTACAGTCATTAGTGCAAACTAAAAATGCAGCTTTGTTATTTTCATATAAATATGATATAATTATAGACTAAGGCCATCAACATATATTGAAGCATAAGCTCAACCAGAACTATACTAAAAAAAAAAAAAAGAACAGTTTAATATATGTCTCAATTCTCTGATTATCAGCTCTTAACTGAAAGATTAGTTTTTCCACTCAAAAGTGCAGTATTTGGAGGAATACGGTGGTATTTCTGCGCCACTGCGTGATTTTAAAAATAATTAATAAATATAAAACACATTACAGGGATTGTGCTGCTGGAATTACTGTTGCGTAAGTGTATAGCGCGGCTCAAGTAACGTTACGTTAATCATATGCTGAAATCCAGCATCCTCCACGACTGCATAAGGCTGCATATCGTAGACTGAAAACCTCCCCGATGCTGTAGTTGTGTTTTTTGCCCTGTTTGAGTCTGCATGCAGAGGCTGTTTAAATGCTGCAGGGAGAAGGCACCGCTGCTCTTTCCTACCCGAAGTGTTTGCCGCTAGCATCAATCACACGTGTTGCCCAGTGCTCACACAGTCGCCGTTTTATCCACCACTTTTTTTCCATCATTTTCATGGTTACACTAAACCCGTAATGCTCCCATACAGCAGAACCAAACGATGCTGGTGGTATCCTCTAACTGGACTTTATCGTGTCTACTCGCCATTTCCTAAACTGACTGACAGCCGCACTCACCACTTCATCTGTGAAGGGGGCTGGGTCACGCTTCATCAACGCGTCATATCTTTGGGGTACAATGCATGCGCAGTAAAGTCTGCTCTGCACTCGCCGAAATTGAGCCAATAGCAACGCACGACCGCAGCTTCAGTTACACTGCACATTGGTTAAACCCCGTACTTCAAGACCCATGTCCGCCCGTGTCCCAGCCTCCTTCCATAGGCCCTGGTTTCTCGTGTGACAATAAATGTGAGCTTAACTCTAGATGAAAAAAAATACACCGTCGGCCTCATAACTTATTTCAAATGAACCTAACGATGCATACACGCCCCGAACCGTGACTAGCGAACCGAAGGGGTCAGATTTTTTACCTGAATCGTTCAATCCCTTCTTCTGATCCACTAGAAGTGTGTGGTGGTGTCTGTTTCTGCAGAGATTCTGCAGCCCTCTGCCTGTATTTTCAATTTTCCTCTTATTTTGCTGTGTTCGGGGCGTTTTTGGGCTTCAGCAATGACGTTTTAGTTCTCTCATTCACTGCTTTGTTCTCACTAGCTGTGTTTCCATTCAATTGTTATGCGAATTTTAAGTAAACTTTTGAAACGTTGCAAAAAAAGAAATTAGGTGCGTTTCCATCATCTGCTGGTTTGGAGCGAATAAACTCAGCTTGTCGGCTACAGGGTAGTTTGGTCAGAAGTTGGCGCTACGGGCTTCCATGGCTGGAATCCACCAGTAAACAGAGTAAAAGAATTAGAGGTAGTGAACCGGAAACAAAACAAGTTATGGCAAGGCAACTGTGAATGCTATGTGTTTACAAACAGCAACCCACAGCTGTTACATATTATTCCTTTAAGTTGATTTATTATTATTTTTCATGTATACAAGACACACATGTTTGCTGGTTTTGGTTTCAAACTGTGGAGAGTCGCTCCTTTTCTCAGTTTCATGTCATCATGAATTGAATACTTGTGGTCGACGTCACATTTATCATTTGTTGAGCTGTAGAGTAAAGGGTCAGCAGTTTTGAAAACACATTAGAATGAATAGTAAACAATGTGATTGCAGCGATTGATGAAAATATTTGTTATGTGAAGACCAGTAACAGTGTTTTGACCATATTAGTTTTTGGGGAAACCTTGAACTGAAGAATTTGAGCGATACTTTTCCATCATCATCCAAAGTGTATGGCTGTTTTACGCAAACGTTTACCAGTATTACTTACATAAACAAGTCTCTACAGCAACGGATAACATAAGTCATGTAATGTAGTTTTTTAGTGTTAGTGCATGTTTTTAAACACCTGGAAATCAGTTGAATTGAGAGATGATTGCATCATCTGATCTTGTGTTTTGATTTTACGCTCTGTGGTTCATTTTTGGGCAGATTGAGGACTTTAATGTCAGCTGTATAAAGCTTTTATGACTCAAGCTAAAATGGCAAATTTTTCACTTTTATTTTTGAGTTTTGAATGTTTGTAAAGTTATAAACAAGAAGCTGAACGAACCAACCTCTAGTGTCCACCTCTCATGACTGAAGAAGTTTTCTCATTAACTTCTGTTTTCTGATTCCGATGGGGAACCAAAATGGTCCAGATCAGCCGGTTCAGTTTCCATGAACTGCCAGGTAACATGTCAAAGGTTTGGTTTCTGTTGGTATCGATGTTAAAGGTGATGAAGATGTATTTCTGTTCACAGATTCAGTCTAAAAAAGAAGCTGGTATATTTGTCTGCTGATAGTAAACAAAGTAGGCCCAGTATTTTGACTTTAACTGTTGGACATTGTGGCACTTGTTGTTTAGGTGGCGGTCTGAATTAATCTGGCTTCTCACTCTGTTGATGCTTCGCCTGAAGCTGAAAGCGTTAGTCAAGTAATCAATATGTGGATCAATTCATCAGCTATAATCTGCATAATATTGAAATATCAATGAGCAGTGTCAGGTCTACACTATCCTGAATACATGATTGTATTATTCTAATTTAAATGCTGTCTTTGTCACAAGGCTGTAAAGTTCCTCATAACTGTGGTCCAGAGTCACTTACTTAAACTTGGTGTGATTATTGATAGTTTGCATTCAGTGTGTGCTCAAATCAATCACTCCCTGTTCAGATAGACTGACTGACCAATCACAGGCCTTTTGTTTTAAGATCATTGTCACTTTCACTATCATTTTGTTCCTAAACCAGTGGCACATTACTGCCTTTGCCCGTGATGATAAATCCTTTTTATGTGGTTGCATAGCTATTATTGATTCCAGTTGTATTTACAATCTTTTTTTTTTTTTTAACCAAACAAGTTAATTGATGATAAAAACCTCTCCATCTTAGTATGGATGATAGTCATTTTAGCCAAAGCTCTGAGACCCTTGAGTTCAGATTGAAGCCATTCCAGTGACCATATTCACAAACCTTCTGAGAATATGCTCAGAGAGCTCCTAGCTTTCAGCAAGGAATCCTAGTTTAGGAGTGATTTAGGAAACTTCGCAGAGCAACTCTGAGCAAGGAAGGGACAGAAACTTTTACCTTTTAGTGAGTTAAACTGTTTTTATTTCAAGTCCAACTAAAATTAAAATGCATATTTTTCTTTTTGCAACATCATGTATATCTGCTCTCTAAATTTGACATCCTGTGCTTTCTTTATACATTTAAAGAACAATATCCAAAGGGGAGAAATTCATATTTTATATACTGTATATGGTAGGGGAGTAACAATTCATCTACTACATCGATGTATTGATTTATATTCCTAGAATCCAACTACATCGATAGGTACTCACCAAGCTCTCCTTCACGGGAGACGTACCGTATATCGATTTGAAACGCAAAAATCGATTGTATCGATTCCAAGGATTTGCATCTTGTATTTAAGGACGACAAACGTTATATGAAAGTGTTTTTTAGCACTTTTATTAGTAAAGAAATGTTAAACGTTACTCCGGTTCACTCTCCAGACATGCCCCAGCCTGCCAGCTCTGCCCTCTGCAGCGCGAGCCCACATCCATGGCGTGCATGCAGACGAACGGAGGACTGGACTCCTTGCTCTCTAACCCGGTAACGGCGTGGAGGGAGGCGGGCACCGGTCTGCATGAGCTGCTGGCGCTGCGATGCAGAGGAAACGAAATTATCACGGGAGTAAAGTAAAAAACAAAACAGAAATTAAACTAACGTCAGTCTGACATAGTTTTAAAATGTTTTTTTCCGTACGGTTTCATGTATGAAAAGACCCCAAATGAACACTGTAGAGTTGTAGCGTTTGCATAGGAATGATTAGTGTTAGCTATTTGATCACTGTCAGCGGTTGATCACAGTATTATTGATCTACCGTTTATACTGAAAATGAGGACAGAAGCAGCATGTTAAACCACAGTCACACTAACTGAATTTTTGGCAAAAAAGTAACTGTATCGATTTCAAGTCATTGAATCGTATCGTATCGTATCGCTCTAGATGAGCCAAATATCGTCCTTGAATCGTGTCAGAACCATGGAAATCGTATCGTTGTAAAACGTATCGTTATACCCCTAGTATATGGCGGTCATGAATGTATGTTTATTGGTGACTTCATATGGGGTCGTGTTTACGATGTTCACGAGAAGAGACCATATGAGTCCATATAGTCCTCATGTGGTCTTCACGATCTCTTAAGTGTAAAGTTTCTGAAAGCTCAGAGTTTATAAGCTGTGACGTATTTGTTGACGTTGTCAGAAATGGTGGAGGCCATAATAAGTTAATGTATTGTAATTTTAGTCGTGTATTGTCTTTCTTCGTAAATCTATAATAGGTCTGAGGAAAATATTGATATTCCCAATCATCTTTTTTCTTTACGCCTCATTATGCCTTTTATATTTACTGCGTTATGTTAGCCACTTGCTAGCTTGCTAAATTGTTAGCCTCTGTGGCTTCTAGATGCCGACAGTAACGTTAATATTGCCATTGCTTAGCAGGGGTGTTCTCACGACTTAACCACTTGAACACCAAGCATATTGTGTGCATGACTTCCCATGTTGTAAACACAAGCTCATGTGTTTCATTTGAAGGACGTACATGTACCAGGGAACGTGCACTTGTATTCATTTATGTAAACCGATATATTCTTTGAATACAGACGGAGCATTTTATTTGACACTATATTTGAATCAAATCTGTGTGGTGAGGCCTCTGTAGCAACACAAACAAATATTTAATCTACAATCATGGACACTTGTCTGTTGAATGAACTTGTGCTCTTGATAATGTGGTTTTGCAGGCTAGATGGTAAGTTAGCTTTTCAGCTGTAGAAGCTGCCTGCAGATGTACAGGTTGGTCAAGGTAAAGCCAAGGATAAGTTCACAACTGATAAAGTCGGTCTTAAAACAATATTCAGGTGTTCGTGTGGATGTTGAAACAGGTTTTGCTTGCTGTAATCATTCCTCCTCTCCATAAAGAGACGGGGAACAAAATCCATAGTTGATTCTATGCAAAAAATATATTCCAAAGTTTCTTAACATAAGGCTTCAGCAGTTGTACTGTATATCTTCCAAAAGTCTTTTCAGCACAAAATTCCCTCTTTGTGTTTACCTGTTTAGCTACGATGAAGTAACACAAAGAGGAAATTTCAATCTAAAATGACTAACTTTTGATCAACACAGACCTCCTATTAGCTTCAGATAAACTTTTGAGTGCAATTTTATTTCCCATCATGTTAGTAAGGGATTTTTTATGTTCTGTATGAACAGGAGGGATAATTACAGAAAGCAAAACCTGTTTAAATGTCCATATTGACTCCTGACTATTTTTTTAAGACTGTAAATTTTGCTGTCGTCAAGTCGCTGTTTACATTTATGCAAACACCCTTCGGTGCGCTGGAGCCTCAGGTGAAACAATAATGCTTGACCTGTATTTCTTGCTGAAAATGATAGAGCCTTTACAAAGGAAAACAACTGCTCAATGATCCAAATAGAGATCAATATGTCATCTCAAACATATCTGCAAATGATACGTTTGAAAAGCATTGAAAATGGGTTGAGTGTTGTAAAAAGTTCATTAAAAAGAAAGACACTGCACTTCTGTACCTTTGTAGTCCATGGCTTCCTCCTCCTCCCCTTTTCTGGAGAACAATCATATTGGAGGGGGTAGGCATTGTTGGAAATTAAAATCTAGTATTAACCATATGCCAGACAGCTGTACATTCCACAGCCAAGCCCAGGATCTCTGTTACCGAAATAACAGAGTGACTGACTGATCGGGGGGGGCGAGCCAGCTAGGCCACAGCAAGAGAGAGAGATAGAAAGAGAGACGTATTGTTGAAGAAAAATACAAAATAAAATTGGAAGACGCTCTGCCTCCTGCAGCTCAGAGCACATTTAGATGAGATTTCGTCACTTCTTTCTTCTCCTTCATGTCCTTTCTGTTGTTGTTCGGAGTCAAAAGTGCATTGTTCCTGTTTTAACGCGAAGTTGTATGATAGAAATTAGGGCTGCAATTATTATATGTTATTTTTTTTGTCATTTGTGTGACTAATCAAATAATTGTTTGGACTATAGAGTGTCAGGAAATATTAAAAAGATACTGATTATAACTCTGAAAGCCGAAGATGTCTACAAACTGTCTAAAACCTAAAGATATTCAGTTTACTGAAAAGCAAAACATCTTGAGAAGCTGGATGTTTAGAAATGGTGTTTGAAAAATGAATCCATCGATTTATCCATTAATTGACCAATTTCTTCAGTTCTAGTACAAATGTATTCAAAATGTTCAAAGTCAAACAGTTGTCCAACATGCTTTTGGCTGAAAACTGTTTTGCCTGAAGAAATAATCACATTTCAGTTTTTCCTATACTGTAACTGTAATTAATTAATACAAAAAATATCTTGAAATTGATATTTATTTGTACATCGAATGACATTAAAACCACAGTAGGTAGAATGTTTTTTGCATCACTGGGCAAAAATTCTATAATATCCTTTCTGCATATTGTAATTCAACTCAACTCAAAAACTAGACTTCTGCACCTCATCATGACTCTGTTTTCAGCAATACATGCTGTACATTTTACAGGCAGGATGAAGCAGCAATGGCACAAAAGTCACCACTTTTCTTCTGTAAATAGTGGGGCTGTCCTCAACAAAGAAATTCTTAGTTGACTAACACTAATCGACAGATCTGTAAAACTCCACACACAAAAGCACCACTTTAAATCTTATGTTTACCAGAGATGTGCTCATAAGTTAGAACTTAGAAATAAGTCATTCAGCATGAAAAAAAGCATAAAAATGACTAATTGACTGAAGAAATCTTAGTTGACCTAGACCAAAACGACCGATTAGTCGACTAATCGACTGAGAGGGGGCAGCCCTAGTAAAAAATAACTATATTTTACTGCCTGACATATTCAAATTATAACAGTCCTTGTCATAGATTTGTTGTTCCCTCGTCTGCGGGGATGGACAAAGGTTAAAAGAAGTCTCGCCATACTTTTCTTTTCTGCCCATCTTCCATCTATTACTTTTACTGGGGACACAGATGCCATGTTATCTCTCTCCCGCTGATTGTGTATCACTCAGTGATTAGTCTGTGGTGTCACTCAGTCTATACTGTATTGTGTTTGTAGCTACAGATCTATTCTTATAGAATGACACCACCACCTCTCTACTGGGACCAGACCAGTCTCCAGGAACATACCAGTTAATGCTGGTGGAGTCTGGCAGGGATGTTTATTGGGGGGAAAAAATCAAATTGTACGTAAGACTGTGTTCAGACCGACAGTAAACACACATCTCAGCCCGAACCCTGCTGTCACAGAGCTCCAACAAAATACAATTGATCATGGCTTAAATTTTGCCACCGCACATTCCAGTGTCATCCAGTGACACACTTTATTGGCCAATGAAATGCATGGAAAAACCCGCTCCTTTTAGCTTGTAGCCTGTAGCATGTACAACTGAATACACTGAATAAGACATTTTTAGGCGACCAAAATGTACGACTCACCCATCTTTTAAGTGGTTACGCCTCTAGTCTAGACTGCACAGCTGATATATAGGTGGTTACAGAAGTGCATATTAACGGTGTGTAGACAGAGCGTCTGATGTTATTAGGCTGTAAGTAAATAAAAAGACAACTAATCGATCTTCTTATCTTGTTGGTTTCTTATTCTGTCAATATGAAGACAAAAGGTCGATATTATTCAACATTACAATAAATTATTAGTTCTACGTTCTGATGCGCTATGAATTGGACAAAATTACGTAAACAAACAGGAGGGAAGTTTCAAATATCACATGGCCCATAAATGCACAGGAAGTGATCTGCAAATGCGCAAATATCATTCCACATGTGAAAAAGGATGCATAAATGCGTATATATCACTTTACATGTAAACCTATAACATTTTTATGTGGAATTAAAATACGTATTTACAGAGTAAATTATGCTTATTTGCAAATCACCCTGTATTTTTGTGGATGTGACTTTACACAACACAAATACAAAAATAACTTTGTGGGTAGTGAAATATTTGTAGATCATGCAAAAAGACCAATCCTCGCCGCCAGATTTCATTTCAACAAGCAAGGCTACAAATTTGGTATTGGTAAATAAACTCACGTGACCACTGATCAATACTGTATTCACTCATATCGATGATGACCCGGTGATGCTTTACCATCTAGGGGACGTGCCATGTTTAAAAATACCACGGCGGTCGCCATTTTCTTACCGTCTGCGCATATATCTCGTGAAAAGTGTCAATGAGTGAAAAGACAACGTAAAAACTCTTCTCATAAAGAAAGACAAGAAGCTTATTTCTCAGAATGTTGAACTCTTAATTCCTATTAAATTAATTCAATCAAAATTATTATTATTATATAAAATATACAGTAGCTTATTTATATTTTATGGATTGAATTACATGTTTACATTTTCTTTTTAGATTCTGAAAAAATATATAATTATATATTACAAAATGTTGATTTGAAAATAAATCAAGTTATTCTTAAAAGATATACTGATATTGTGATTTGGTGAAATGCGTGAGAGACTAGAAGGGTAGGCAACTGAGAAGTATGGAAATAAACATTAAACTTTACACACTAGATTTTTCTCCACAGAGACTTAAAGCTTTGTGTCATTTTATTTGATCACCAGACTTTTAGAGGACAGCCTGTTACGATTGTCTTTGTCAACTTTCCAATTCGTGAAAATGTTTCGCATAATTTTGGACTCAATTTATTTTCTATTGTATACTTTGATTTGTATTAGGCCTAATGTTGTAAAGATTTGGGATTTTATTTGTTTAATTTTCAGATACATTTTCAACATACATGAATAACATTATAATAATAATAATAATATACAATAATAATATAATTATAACCATATAACATCAAATTCAATTTTAACACTATAATTTGTCAAAAAACACAAATGTTATTGGGGACCCACTCAAATGACCACCTGTGGATTCCGGGGACTCACTACATTGAAAACCTATCAACATCACTGGATTTTAATCTATGTTTCTTTTATTGACTGAAGTACAGGATTCTACCAAACTCAAACTGCAGACATGGACACTTGTCATCCTGTCCTTGCTTCCGTTTTCCCGTTTTTAGTGCTTTTCAACATTTTCACCTCGTCTTCCTCCCACCTATTTGTATTTTTACTTCTGTCATCTTTCTCTATTTTTCTTGTAATTTAATTTCTCTATTTCAGCTCAACAGGCTTTGTTGTAGGGCTGATCTGAATGCCTCGAAGCTTCGACCATTGCCATTATAATCGACCTCCAAATCAGTATTCAAATACTTTGGGTTTTTTTATGTAAAAGTATGTAATAAAGTATAAATCCCAAATACCCCATGAAATAAGGAATAATCTCACAACATTTTCTGACCGAAGCTTTGAAGCCCAAAAATTGGTGTTCAGGGCAGCCCTACTTTATCGTCTTTACCGCTCGTTCTTACACTGCTGCTAAAAGCAAAATTTAAAAACTAGTGAATAGTGAAAGAAATTGTACAGAATAAATAAAAAATCCCAAAACACTGCAAGCTATCAACATGAACATGTATTTCTCCTGCACTTTATCTCATTTTGTTTTGTTCCATTCTCTTTGCTTTCGACATCTGTTTCTCCCTTTTTCACATTAGGCTATATGTTTTTTTTATTTGCTCTTTATTAGAACCAGTTCTAGATATAACTTACAAAAGCAACAGCTCACATTTTGCACATCCAAACTATGATTAACTAACTCTGATTATTTGAATTTGGAAAACGTCCGTTTTTGAAAATGAAATAAGGCCGTTATATTGATGGGGTTCTTGATGTAGAAACAGCTCACAAACACAGATCTTTCTTTCTTTTCTGAGTGTTTGTAGTCTGCAGTCTCAACCTACAAGGTCTCTACTCTTTTTCCATCTCAGTTTCTTCCCTTTTTTTTCATTCCTCTTTTCAGTTTCTCCCTCCTCTTCTCAGTCTACTTCTTCTCAGCTTTCACTCTCCTGGGAGTGTTTCTGAGCTCGGGGATCTCTCTCTTTCCCTCTGCTCTATTTCTATCCCCCTTTTTTCCCTCTTTCTCCTTTTCTTCCCTCCTCTACCTCTCCCTGTCTTGGAGTGTGTTTCCAGTCTCGGAGGCTGGGGATCAGATTACTCAGGGAGTCTCGTAGGCTCTCTGGCGAGGTGGCACTGGTGGTGGTGGAGGAGGGTTGGAGGGAGGAGGTAGTGAAGGAGATCAGGTTTCACATCTCCAGCGCTCTCCTCTGTCTGCCTCGCCTCCCTCCTCCTCCTCTTCCCCCGGCGGCCTGGAGACAGAGTGGCTGAGCCAGGGAGGAAAACATGCAATCCACCCCTCTCCTCCTCCTCCTCCTCCTCCTCCGTACGTCCAGCCTCTTTGCTGCAGCACAGCAGATAAATAAAGGCAGTAAATGGGGAGCTGAGCACACAGAGGGACGATTCTTCACCTCCTTCACCTCCCCCCCTCCATCCCTGCAGAGATATTTTATATCCCGCACCGTGTGTTTTCATTCTCCTGGATGTGTGGCAAAGGTGAACCTGCTTCAGGGAGACTTAAGTTCCTTGAGACAACCAAAGCCGAAGATCAAACCTGGACTCAGAAATCAGTGAAATTGGTCTCTAGAAGTAAATCAGTGAGGCGGCTCTAGTAGTGGTGGGAGTGTAGTTGTAAGACACTTGTGGTTTTGCTTAACGTTGTTTTAGTTTAATGTTTTTGTAACTTGGTTTCTTGTCTTTATACTTTTTTTCTTGGAGAAAGCTTTGGAAGAAAGATTTTTAGTTTCTGTCCACTGAGATTAACTGGTTCGGTAAAATTCCGTCACATCAGTTAGAAAGGTTTACATTTAAAGAAGTTATTGTTTTCAGAGTGCCAGAATATGAATGCATCTTCTTTGGTGTACTGATGTAGGGCTGCAACTAATATTCTTTTAGTTTCAACTTGATCTACAGATTACCATATTGATTAATCAATTAATCCTTTGGTCTATAAAATTGTAGTATGTCTTTGGAAGTCCAACAACTGTCCAGAACTAAAAGATATTCTGTTTACAATTATTTTCATGCGTAAATATTATGCCCAGCCCAAACAGCCTTACGAGACACCATTATTTAAAAAATTAAGAAAAGACAAAGGCAGAAACCAGAGTAGCTGTATAAATTACAAATTATACTAAACAAATAAACAATCCTGATATTTTTTCCAAGCTTGAGAAACAAAAGTAGCCAACTTATAAGCACAAAAATTAAATATCCGTTCCATTTTGTCATCATCCGAGCACCAAAACATTTCTGGATTTTGATTTTTCATTTAAAATAGAAGTTCGCAACTCACCATAGTATAGACAATACAAAAGGACATGGGATTCATTTTCCACTTAACTACTAACTTGCATACTTACCACTTATAGGGTTTACTTGTTGAATTCATGTATTTCAGCTCACAAACCCCCCCACCCCTGCTGAATGTTAATCTATAGCTTTAATCAATAATCTCAAATCAATAGTCCTTGGCCCTTGTACTGCACTATAAAGACATGGCTCGGATTACTTGCCATGTAATTATTACACTTTTTGTTCAGTCACTCATGCCAAAATAGTTTGTTTAATTCTTGTAGCCAAACAAACAGTGATGCTTCATTCTCTGGTCTGACTTCAGTTGAAGGTCAAAGCAGCCTCCATGCTCACAGTCTCCAGCGGCAGCCTCCAGCTGTCCTTTAATGGTATTGATCTCTGCTTTAAATACACCCAGCCCATCCCAGTGAATAATTCAGATCCACCTCACCACAGTGGCTCGATGTGCAGGACAGAAAACATTCCCCTTACTCTAACAGAGGACGTTGGGGATGAATTCCGTCAGGGGCTGGCCTTTCTTTCACCCGCTGTGAAAATGTAATTATTTGTGGCCATGTGTGATTTTGTTTGGTCATGTGACTGCAGTGAAGGGCGGCGAACTGAAAGGTTCACCACACCACAGGAATGAATTCAGATCTTGATATAGCTCACAACAATGCTTTCTCTTCCTTCACAACATTACAGAACTTGGCTTTATAATATTTTTTGACTGTAGTGAATAACTCTAGCCGTGCTTTGGCTGTCGTCGTGTCCAGTGTTTGTCTCCCGGAGGTCTTTTTGGTCTCAGTGAAACATGTGATGTACACCCATGTTTCTTCAGTACAGGTGATCATTTCCTTTTCTACTTTACAGCATCTTGTAAATGCAAATCTGGTACAAAATGTCCAAGAAACCTGATCTGTGAGGCTTGTGTGTTATCGTTTTGGTAACAGTACAGTAATCTACTTTAGTGTTTCTTGACGAGGCAATGTGGGTTAGCAGGGTTTCCACCAGAAAAGTTGTTAGGACCGGCGGCGGTGGGTGGGGGGTCGGGGGTGGTGTGCTGAGCAAAACTCAAAGGAGCGGCTCTTCATAATGACAATAGTGCTGTTCCATCTTAACAGCCCACCTTAAGCGAGCCTGAGCCGAAATTGTGGCTAACTTCAGTGCTAACCTCTTCAGTAAACACACAGTGGTAAGCAAAACACGGGCATTTGGCTTGTGTCTTGAGGAGTTGTATCATCAGCACTGTTACGCTCACAGCTATAGTGCTACAGGAATGAGTCAGAAAACCCGGAAATGAGTTAGCATTTTAGCACTTCCAGTTCAGTCGTCTGGAAGACAATGGGTTTTTTGAATGGGTTCTTAGTTAGATGCATGAAATAAGGTCTGTGGTTAACACAACAGATATTAACGGTTTGCTCTACAACATAAAATACATCAATAAATATCCCACTTGAGAATTTTTAAGCTTTTACGTGTCTTAAGAAAGGAGGTTGCTAACAGGTGGCTAAATGAGACTAATAAACGTCATCACGCCGACTCGTCCGCCTTTACAGCCTCTTTGTGTATACTCGCGTTTATGCAACCATGGTGTAGTTCGTTTATAGCCATAAGCTTTTTACTTCTGGTGATTGCATTTATACTTCAATAATCATAAAAGTTGGGGCATCCCAGTAGCTCACCTGGTAGAGCTGGCGCCCCATGTGCTACGGCTGTGTCCTTACCACAGCGGCATAAAAGCTTTTCTCTGTTATCTATAACTGTAAACTGAATATCTTTTTGGTTTTGAACTGTTGATTGGTCAAAACAAGATATCTAAAAAAAAAGTTTCGATCTGGAGATTAATCAGTAATAATAAAATAATTGTTAGTTGCACCCCCATTTCTTTGCAATGTCTCTCACTGCTTTGCCAAAAAAATAACCTTTCCTTTCTTGGCGGCCACTTTAAATATGACAGATATCCTTTTAGGGTGACTTTAACTTCTGACTTTAACTAACCTGGTTTCATTGTTTAGTGTTGATAAACCCAACTGTTGGAATTCTTTTGAAAAAGACATTTTCAAGTGAGCAGACACAATGTTGTTGTTTAATTAACTATCATCAGTTACAAAGACAGACAAACAAGAGTTGGTAAAATGGTACAAGCTCAAAAACTCTTTGTAGTGCATTAACAAATCATTCATCAAATGCAAATGAATATCTTGAATTAGCAGGGGAGTTTAAAAGCCTAAACATACAAACAAACCTAAACAGGTTTTTTACTCAAAATTTTTGCAACGCAAAATTGAACCAGAGCACAACATGGATGCCTTTAGACGTCCTGGCTTCGTCCTTGAGGGGGATTTGCTTTTCCTTACTCAGTAATCCTCTGGCGTGATAGGTGCAGTGATCCCTCTGAAGTGACGGTGGCCCCTGACCTCCATCCTGACCCCTGACTCCTCAACCCCCTGTCAGCTCGCCCCTAACAGAGCGGTCTCCTCCCCATCTGGATTATACCGTCTGACCGACTTAACAGTGATTTTCTTTCTTCACACGAGCGAATACTGCCGGCTGTTGAGTTTGAACCTTTTCAGGTCGCTTCTGAGTGGTGAGGTGAGGCTGGGTGGTGCGTTTGTTGACTAAATCTACTCACATGACAAAATGAATTGTGTGCTTTACATGGATTTCGTGGAAATGTAATCAGTTCATGAGAGGGAATTCATGTCGTGCAGACGGACACCTTTACAAATTAAGTCTGATATATAAAGTGGCGTTGAGTGTAAATTAGTTTATGATGACCTGCTTCACTCTGTACAGTAATCTGATGCTTACAGGAGTTCAGCCGAGAGATTGGCTTAAGGCTGGTTTACATGTGGGTTCTTGAGTCTTTGAGTTTGTATATGTTCATTTTGTAGACATGTTTGTGTGACAAAACAACCAACAAAACTTGTTTGGGCTTCCATTTTCTCATTTTTATATGAAAACCAAAAGATATTAGCAAAAACACATCACAACAGCATGAAACCATTAACCAGTCTAACATTTTCATTTCAGCTGTTGAAGAACACAATATCACCATTTCACCTATTTTTTATTGAGGCATTTGGATACAGTCTTTGACTACTATTCTTTCTTCTGCACTTCTGTGTCATTCCTACCTCGGCTTTAGACACCTCATCATTTTAAGCCCTATTCTGAATATTTAGCTAATTCTTAAATAGTGAAAATAACCGGCAGTCCAGTTTTCACTAGGGGTAGGAAAAAAAATCAGAGTAACATGATGTCATATCCGTTCCGTATCCTTTAAGCAAAACAAACCGCAGTCGGCCGAGTGAGCCGAAACAAGAAAGTAGAAAGCGGCGAAGGATCCATGTGGATACGACCTGCGCCCTCACATATTAAATCCAGCGTGGTAAACACTACACATCCAGTAAAGGATGGAAACACTTTGGGTTTCACACATTGCAGGAAAAGCAAAGCTAGACATCACGCTAACTCTGACATTTATGTTAAATTCATTCAAATGACCCCAATCAAGCTGGCCATGGATGGAAAAGAGAACGGAGCTGACGGGAGAGCTAGAGACCACCTTGGAGAAGTAAGCGGAAGTAGACACGTGGGACTGTCTGGTTTTCAAAATAAGGTGTTAACAAAAGGAACTGTACATTCTAAATACATCTATGGAAATAAGATTGATTGGATTATATTCACCAGAAGTATAAAACATTACATGTCCCTTATAAATCAAAAAGAAAATACCACTAATTTGTGAGGGAAATGTCTTTATTCTTTGGTTTCTGGGTTGCTGGGAAAAAAATGATAATGCCTGACAATGACTGATATATTTGACTTCAGGACATCTCTGACTACATCCATGCTGGAAATCAAACATTTTACTCTATCTCACTGTCATCATCATACTGTATTTTACTGTAATTTAGATATTTTCCATAGAAAAGTCCCTAGAAGGGTATGATTTTTTCCCCATGATCTAGTGTTAAAAAAGTTCACAAAGATCACAAGAAATCGTAATATTGAATCGCAAGTCTTGCAGAATCGCAATAATTAAAAATCGCAATACATATTGAATCGGCTTCCAAGTATCATGATGTATCAAATCGGGAGATAGGTTACCTCAAAAGTCTGAAAGAAAGGAAAAGTGTTTGTCAGAAGAAACTAAGATGGTGTGTTTTATAAGGAAAGTGTATTAGCCTTATTGTTTCTCTGAATCTACACTCTTGAGACACCCAGTTTCTGCTGGTTAACAACCACCAACAGGCTGATGAACTGCATGAGGATGTTTTTCAGGCCAAACTGTTTTATATTCCTGGCCGTCCTGCAGGCTTCAGCCATGAGGAAATATCAGTCCTCCTCGCTGAGTTTTCCCACTGCGCCTGGGCTCTTGTGAAAGCAACACCACTCCCTCCCTCCCCTCCTCGTTTCTGGTCTTTAATTTCAATTAGCTCTGGCTGCTGGTTGACTTTGATGGCATTAGTCTCCCCTCCCAGCCTCCGCACTCATCCCTCTACTCTCGTCTACCTCTGTTGGTTTTGGGAAAGCCGGTGGCTTTAACTGCTGCGATCAGAATCTGAATACTTTGCTTCCACTTCCTGCCAGCGTCCAGCCTGCCTTGCAACCCAACAGCCGTACACACACACAAACACACACTGAAGACTCTGTACGGTCTGCAGTGGCTGTTTATGGGAAAATGTAGGTGGGCCGTCCTGCCTACACACAATTAAATGATTGACAGGAAAGAGAACATCTTCTGATGTTTCCTGGCAACAAGATGCTCTTAGGACTTGGACTAAAAAACGCAACACTAAGGAAGAAACAAACTGATGTTTTCGACCTTCAGACGTCATAGTTCCACCTGTCTTTTACTGCAGGTGAGGTGAAGCCATCATTGAATTCGAGACTTTAATTCTAAATGTCCGAAATTGTGTGAACGCAAATGAGGTTTTTTGAAACTATATATGTGTGATGTTCATCTGGAGATGATGACACTTATAAAGGTACATTTAAGGACAAGTACTGGTAATGGCTACTGTAATTTGCTGTAAAGTAATTGTTTCACTGACAACAGACTCGAGCAGAAAGTTTGCTTGCAAGGCTTTAAGAGAAACAAATCAGTTTAAAGAATTATGGTCAGGTGACAGCAGCGAACAGAGTCATATTAAAGTTGAAATAAGTCAATAAATTTCCTTTCAATTGACTAGTTGATTAACTGGTGTGGATATTTTGTCGGTTATCATTGCTGTGAAGTCACACTACCTAAAAGCTGGCCCACACCAACAGATTTTTCAAATCTTAACAGATTTTGAAGATGTGAGAGACCCCACACATAACGAATGAACACTTTTGTTCCTGTAGTGTGTGTTGAGCAATGATTTGGCCAAAACAGCACACCACACTTTTAACAGATTCAATCATGAACAACAAGAGTCCCAAAATCTCTCGCGATCAAATGTGACTTTAGTGTAAACAAACATGGTGGACGACGGGCAGGAAGAATCACAGTTGTTAGTTTTTGTACTACTTTGTACTGAAAATTCACGAGTCATGGAGACATGTTAAATAAAACTTGTAGTGTTGCCACAAATTGGTCCTTCATTTCTGAAGCCCATCTTACTATTACTTTATGCTTCGCGTTTTGCATTTGCCCATGCGTTAGCCACGGCCGCCATGACGGCGGTGGTTGTCCTTCCTTCTTCAGTCAGCTTTGTTCTCAATTGGCTGTCGTGCTTTCCCACGTGACTGCGTCATCGGCTGTCCTCGTGGTTCCCCACACACAACAGGATATCCCATCGTAAATATTGAACATGTTTAATATTTATGATTTGATGTAAAAAAAAACCACTCTTAACATACCTCACACTACAGGAATATCTGGAAAGATAATCTTGTCTTAAGTAGTAAAAATGTCCATCACAACACAAAGTTCCGACCCGTTCTGTTATGGGACTATGACATTTGTAAATGATTTGTAACTGATGATTTTTTTATTGATTTAATCTCCAGATAACGCTCTTGAATAACCACAAATTGTAGTAGGAAAATAGGGAATCTAGTCCATCACAACTTCCCAAAGTCCATGGTCTTTAAATATGCTGTTTTGCTCGACCAACTGTCCAAAACCCAACTTTATTAATTTTACAGTTTTAAAACTGTTATTTAGAGACATCGATGGGGACAGATGCCCTGACAGTGACAGCAGAAAGACATTTTCCATTGCTGATAGACTTTACATTTGAGCTCAAACTGCAGTAAAGGAGTCGGTGTTTGCTCTCCTGAGCTCTGCTGTCAGTCTCAGCTAGCATTTGTGTGTTTATGTACCATCACAGCCTGCATACCTCCGCCTGCCTGCCCTCTTTACGTGAAGAGGACTGGTTTCACAGCTTTCCTGTCAGACTGTGGTTTCACACCTTCATCTGACGTCGCTCCAACACATTCAGGAATTTACATTTAACCATCAGCTGCCTCCGAGCAGTTTACGCTTCAAAACTGACACGGAACTCTGGAACCATCTCCAGTTACTTAGCTGCTAAAATTACTGGGTCTCACATAGACAGAAATGTGGGGAAAATTCATCTTGGAAATAACAAAACTTTGCTTTTATTTGCAGTATGTTGGGCTTATTAACTGGACCTTTACATGACAGCAAAATATCTTTCATAGCCCATGATAAAGATGCCAGTCATTAAAATAATGTCTCATTGACTGTGCTGGTTTGGAAAGGTCTGGAGAGCAGGTTAGATCATTTTTATTTCATGAACAGTTGGGAAATTAGCATTTAACGTGTGTTGTGCCAACTATAAGGTGTTTTTGTTTTTTAATACGTCCACTTCTGGTTCCACTTGTCTTGCAATTCATACCACTTTTGTTTTCAGCTGGTTATTTGTATAATTGAATAATGTTGAATTAGAGTGATATCATCTAGTTGTCATGTAGAGGATAAAGTGTTGATAAAATGAAAGTCTAAAAAAGCAGAAGAAATGTCCAGTAAAGATGAGGTCAGTGTGTAGTTTCCTGTTCTCTCACACTGTTGGGTTTCCTTTAAATAACTGCTTGGTGTGTTTTAGAGTGTAAACAGTCCAGAGCAGAGGCAGATGTACTGCAGCTTTTACTGAGGCTGACTGGATGACAGGCTGGCGGTTCTCTACTGCATTTCTTTTCTGAACTCTACTGCGTTTTGTTACTGAACTTTACTGCGGTTTCTTTAGAGAACCACAGTAAAGAACCGCAGTAGAAAACTGCAGCAGAGAACTACAGTAGAGAACTACAGCAGAGAACTACAGCAGAGAACTGCAGCAGAGGACTGCAGCAGAGGACTGCAGCAGAGGACTGCAGCAGAGGACTGCAGCAGAGGACTACAGCAGAGAACTACAACAGTTTTCTGCAGCAGAGAACTACAGCAGAGAACTATAGCAGAGAACTGCAGTAGAGAACTACAGCAGAGAACTATAGCAGAGAACTACAACAGAGAACTACAGCAGAGAACTGTAAAGAAAAGCAGTACACAGTAGAGAAATGCATTTCTTTACTGTGCTCTACTGTGTTTCTCTACTGTTCTCAGTTAGAAAGGCAGTACACCGTAAAAAACACAGTAAAGCACAATTACATACTTGTAATTACTTATATTTTACACTGTTATTATTATGAGAAACACAGCACACCTTAACTTGTCATGGGCATTTGAGTTTATTTATTCTTGACCTTGGGTACTTAATTAATTAATTAAGTATAAGTCAGGGACCTGGCCGGGTCTGATTTTCAAGACTTGTTCCACCCCAGCACCGCGACATGCAGTACCGTTCCCATCCCGCCTCCCACACATATGACAAATTAGTTCTGCAACCTGACCCGTCGACACAAGAACCACGGCCCAACCCGAAACCGCAATTCCTATAATAAGCATGTGCTGTTCAAATAATTTGGTTAGGCAGCACATTAAGTGTGATCATTTTGGGCCATTTCATACGTATGGAACTAAGATGATATATTTTAAAATGAGAATGAATAGGTTTAGCTTATTCTGATAATATTGAGCAGTACATCTCCACAGTTAACGTGCCTGTTTGAAGCGTCACTCATATTGCAGCTGAGAGCTGAGTCCTCTCGGTAAGATGGAAGATATTGTCGAAGTTGCAATAAACATCCAAATCCTCAATGCTGAAGTTACAAAAACACCACGATCTTATGATCTATTTATATGATGACAGGCATGCCCAGTTTACCAGTTACACCGCTGAAAATGTCTGAATAATGCACGTTGTTGCAGAGATAAGCAGTTAACTATAACGAGAGAATAGCGTTTATTTATGAAGCGTTAGTTATTTCTCTCAGTAATGTTGGTGGCAGTGCAGCTGAAAGTTATTTTATCGGACAATTTGCTAACGTAACACTACTCGCCCGTATGAGTTGGTGTTTCTAATGTGGAGCGTCGTAGAGCTAACTTGAATACGATAACGAACGTCAATGAGTTCATTTGTTGATCCATAATTTAGCCAGCTGACTAGCAAAACAATTGATCGGTTGTAAAGTTATTTCTTACACGTCACTTACCAAGACTGGTCCTCTGTCTCAACCAGGACCACTAACTAACGTTACTGCAGTCTGTCCTCTCTGTCTCAACCAGGACTACTAACTAACGTTACTGCAGTCTGTCCTCTCTGTCTCAAACAGGACTACTAACTAACGTTACTGCAGTCTGTCCTCTCTGTCTCAACCAGCACTACTAACTAACGTTACTGCAGTCTGTCCTCTCTGTCTCAACCAGCACTACTAACTAACGTTACTGCAGTATGTCCTCTCAGTCTCAACCAGCACTACTAACTAACGTTACTGCAGTCTGTCTCAACCAGCACTGCTAACTAACGTTACTTCAGTCTGTCCTCTCTGTCTCAACCAGGACTACTAACTAACGTTACTGCAGTCTGTCCTCTCTGTCTCAACCAGGACTACCATCTAACGTTACTGCAGTCTGTCCTCTCTGTCTCAACCAGCACTACTAACTAACGTTACTGCAGTCTGTCTCAACCAGCACTGCTAACTAACGTTACTTCAGTCTGTCCTCTCTGTCTCAACCAGGACTACTAACTAACGTTACTGCAGTCTGTCCTCTCTGTCTCAACCAGGACTACCATCTAACGTTACTGCAGTCTGTCCTCTCTGTCTCAACCAGCACTACTAACTAACGTTACTGCAGTCTGTCCACTCTGTCTCAACCAGGACTACTAACTAACGTTACTGCAGTCTGTCTTCTCTGTCTCAACCAGGACTACTAACTAACGTTACTGCAGTCTGTCCTGAAGCGTCTGTGACTCTGTTTCTGGTAGAGACGTGCAGGATATTGTTGTTAGCGACTTTAGACGTAATTTATTCGTTTAACTTTTATTTAAATCTCGAGGAATCATTGAGGACATGCCCTCATTTTTAATAATGTCCACAGTACAATTAAAACTCAATAAATACTCACACACACACACACACACACACACACACACACACACACACACACAAACAAATAATTAACAAGAAAACAAACAGACAAAATCAGAACACAGTTAAAAACAGTTACATTGAAGAGTAAAATAGTTGGTTAACATAGTTTTAAATTGACCTGTTGGTTCAGTTGTGTTATAACATAAGTAAAATGTAATGTGATATATGATGGCCTGTTACGGCTTTATAAATAAATAGAAACCAGGTCCTGTCACATGTTGCTGTTAGAGAGGCCCAGTGTAATGTAATATAATGGAACTGCATATAAGGCCTGTGTTTATCCATACATGCACTGCATAGATGGTGTGCAGTTATCAGAGTTGAATAGTCACTTCTATTGCTATTGGACATATTCAGCTCTAGTAATCATTGGTCATGAAGTAGCTTATAGTTTCTAGGAGGAACAGAAGCCGTCTCACTGGAGAGCACGCTGAGCAACTCTGCTTTCTGCACCACAGTCTGCTGCTGCTGAATTAGGACTAAAACTGAGACTCAAACTTCAGCACAAATTTAAGTTTTGCTTGTTTTGTTTTTTTTACGCTTTATAAAACGTCAGAGATATTGTTTATTTATTTATTTATTAAAATTTCCATTTAACTTTATAAGAAGCTTGGAGCTCCCTGCACTTTTTTATTTTAAGATAATGTTGAAAATTGTCTTCTAATTAAACATGCTTTAAGGCATTTCAACAAAGTTTTGTGTTATTCCCATTTTTGACACCAAGATTTTCATTTTTACTGCAAATGTATATCGGTTCAAAATATCCGTTATCGTTCTCCTTGACTGCTAATAATCGGTATCGGTCCTGAAAAAAACATTGGTCGATCCCTATTCTATACCGCTGGGCACATTTCTACCGTTACACAGAATATACCGTCATATCGGCCAACTCTACCACCCGCGAATCACCGTTTTCCCGCGAGTACCCGACCCGATGCAGGACTGTGTCATATGTTGCAGCATGTCTGCAGGAGGTGGTGGACAGATGTTAACAGCATGATCTGCTCCATACATGTCTTCAGTGCTACTCTTTCCTGTTTGTGTATTTTTTGCATAATTTTATATTTCAACCAAAACGTTTCCCTCTATTTTGGGGGTAAAGCATTTTATCTATTTTTTTTCCAGCTTTTTGCTGTTTCCACTCAGCTGTTAGAATTCATCATCCTTCACATAAAAATAGTTGGATGAAGAGCAGAGCCCTGTTTCACTTCAGTTCACCCTTGTGTGTGGGAGATCTGTTTTTCCCTCCGTCTGTCTCTTTTTCTTGGCACCGCCTCTCCATCCATAAACGAGGTGTGTGTGTGTGAGAGTGTGTGAGTGTGTGCGTGTGTTGGACAGAGAAGGCTGCAGCTGTTTTTTCGCCAACCTCGTGACCGCTCTCAGCCCCCGTCTTCGGACATCTATTTTCTCCTAGTCTGTTCTATAATAACTCAGCGGCTGAATCCCCACCGCTGCCGGTTTTCCTCCCCTGAGGTGGAGCTGAACACACACTCTCTCTCCCACACACACACACACACACACACACACACACACACACACACACACTCTCTCACTCACTCTGAAGAGCTCTGCTGGTCAACTCATCAACACAATTTTCCACACTGTTCTTGAGTACATTTTCCAGCTGAGTGTGTTACTTTTGGCGGCAGCAGGGTGGTGTTAGTGTGAAGCCAGTGGAGTCGGTTCAGACCCTCCTCACTCTACTGAAGAGCTGCTGTTCACTGCTGTCCTTTGACCTCAACAGAGCAATGTTATCCTTTTTTGACCTGCAGTATCGGCCTCATCATCGGTCTGTCCAACACTTTGGTCCAGAGTGTGAAATCTGCTCAACTTCTGGTCAGATCTACATCAAATTGACTCTGGCTGTTCCTGTTCTTTACATTTTTGGCTCCACTTTTTGGGGTATTTGGTAGAAACATTTCAGCCAGCCTGGTAGTAGTAATAACATTAACATACCACAGTCTAGATTCCAATGTGCTGTGTAGTAAACCCAGTGGTGGAAGAAGTACTAAGATCTTTTACTCACGTAAAAGTAGCAATACCACGGTGTAGAAATACTGTCTTGTATTCAAAGTTGTCCTTGAGTAAAAGTACAAAAGTATCACCATCAAAAAATACTTAAACTACCAAAAGTTAAAGTACACTTTATTCAGAATGGCCCATTTCAGAATAATATATATTATCTTACTGGATTAGAGTTATTGATGCGTTAATGTGTTCATCACTTTAATGTTGCAGCTGGTAAATGTGGAGGTCATTTTAATGACTTTATATACTGCTGGGTAGCTTACCCTATAATAATACATCATTATTTATTAGTTGATTTATATTTTTCTATTATTCTGAATCTGTTACCTCTGAGATGTAGTAAATGTGTGTAGATGGAGTCAAAGCATTAAGATACTATACTATAAGATGGAAATACCAAGGAAAGTACAAGTACCTGAACATTATACTTAAATACAACACTTCATTAAATGTACTTAGTTACTTTCCAGATTGCATTAAATCATCAAACCTTCAATGACTCAATAATTTGGCATTGCATTTAGATGAAATGTGTAATTATCTTATCTTGAATTTCCCTCGGGATTAATAAAGTTACTATCTTATCTATCTTATCTATCTTATCTATCTTATCTATCTTATCTATCTTATCTATCTTATCTATCTAATCTATTCAAAATCTGAAATGTGTAAAGATAAAGCTAAAGTGGTAATTTGGTCAGGAAACGTATGTAGGGAACGGGCCTCTGGTGATTTGCAGGTGAAAAGATGTCAAGATGATTTTGTTGAAAAGGTTTTTTGGTGGCTTGTTTACTTCTGCCTACAACCTGGTAGTTTTCCTGGTATCCCACCTGTTTGTATCTCTATCAGTAAAAGTTTTAAGTGATGCTATCATATATGACTTAAAACATGTTTCTATGGTCAAAGGTCATGGCTAGGTTTCAGATTTGCTGCCTCCACATATGAAGCAGCTTTCAATATTCCGACGTCGGGAGTTTTATTTAGTTCGTTTGGCTGCTGTGTGAGCTGTTTTTTCTGCAGTATCTCTGCAGACTATAAACGCCAGTCGGTGTTTGACTCTGCTCTCTGGGTGTGAATATTAACTCACTCTCCTGACGTCTGCCTCCTTGACTAAATAAAGCCTCCTTTGAGGAGCTCTGTGCTGTCAAATAAAGAAGCTTCTGTGTTGGAGGGGACGAAGAGGAGGAGGAGGAGGCTCCGACTGTCAGCCACACTGCTCCACTTATCTCTTTACAAACAGCAACAAGCCGCAAACACACTGACATCAGCGAGGATCTAATGATGAAGCAGATTCATGCCCAGGAGTCCTTGAGGACAGTCTAAGGGTCTTTAAGGTGGTTCCATTGGTTCTTAAGGGCGTTTTAGGGGACTACAGAGGATGCAAGTGTGTGTCCTTGTTTTCATCATTCCTTAGAGGAGGTTTGGTCTTAACGAAGCTTCCATTAGTCATTGGATGTAAGGCTTCATTGAGAGGATGCAGGGAGTCATTGGATGTAAGGCTTCATTGAGAGGATGCAAGGAGTCATTGAGCGGATGCAAGGCTTCATTGAGAGGATGCAGGGAGTCATTGGATGTAAGGCTTCATTGAGAGGATGCAAGGAGTCATTGAGCGGATGCAAGGCTTCATTGAGAGGATGCAGGGAGTCATTGAGATGATGCAAGGAGTCTTTGAGAGGATGCAAGGAGTCATTGAGAGGATGCAGGGAGTCATTGAGAGGATGCAAGGAGTCATGGAGAGGATGCAAGGAGTCATGGAGAGGATGCAAGGGGTCATTGAGAGGAAGGGAATCATTGAGATGATGCAAGGAGTCATTGAGAGGATGCAAGGGGTCATTGAGAGGAAGGGAGTCATTGAGAGGATGCAAGGAGTCATTGAGAGGATGCAAGGAGTCATGGAGAGGATTGAATGGATGCAAGGAGTCATGGAGAGGATGCAAGGGGTCATTGAGAGGATGCAAGGAGTCATTGAGAGGATGCAGGGAGTCATTGAGAGGATGAAAGGGGTCATTGAGAGGAAGGGAGTCATTGAGAGGATGCAAGGAGTCATTGAGAGGATGCAAGGGGTCATTGAGAGGAAGGGAGTCATTGAGAGGATGCGAGGAGTCAGTGAGAGGATGCGAGAAGTCAGTGAGAGGATGCGAGGAGTCCTTAACTGTGTTAATGGTCATTGAGTAGGTTCTAGTGCTTGTTAATGAGGTTCCAATGATCCTTGAAGGGATCTAGTGGACTTTAAAGAGGTTCCCGTGGTCCTTAATGGTGTTCAGTGGGTCTTTGAGAAAGTTCTGTTGGATGTTGAGGAGGTTCTGGGAGTCTATTTAAGGAGGTTCTTTTGGTTTTTAAGGATTTTAGTCTCTGGTTCAATGGTCCTTGAGTGATTCTAGGGGTTTTAAAGGAGGTTTAACTGATTTGTATTACACTGTAGCATTGCTCATCTAGAACAAAGATGGTGTAACAAAGCAGTCATAGCTAGTAAACAAATCACTGTAAAAGCCATTTTATTTGAAAACATTTTGGATGTGTTTTCATTAATAGAAAAATATCAGTGGTTCTAATTTAAAAGAAAACATTTAGGTATTATTTTTCTGTACATTAACAACAAAGTAAGCCATCTCTGTGACACATGCAGCTTATACTTTTTGATTCACTGATGCCATGTTCTTCCATGTTTACCTGATATCACACCTGACAGCAGTTGTTCAAGCCGCACACGTCACTCTGTTTCATTTTGGGAATTCGAAGTCGGTCACTTTCTTGGAAAATAGCAAAATTGGCCTTTCTACTCTTGTCGTCTGAACTTGAAGTGGAGTGGAAACCACACATATAAACAACGTAATCAATGATGGAAATGTTCCAGTGTAGTCCTGTAAAGTCATGAATAAGTGTTCCATAATCATTGAAATATAAAAAGCATTTTTGTTTGATAATTCTCGTTTGTCTCTGACAGGTCGGCGGTTGTGATGTTGGTCTGAATCTGATCGGCTTCCTCTGCTTCAAGACTACATTTCCCATGGAGCAGTGCACTGACACACACACTGTTCTACCATGGAGCCACCAGTCAGGTATGGAAACACACACACCAGTCAGAGTGTATTCCAGCTCAGTTCCCTGCAGTCAGTGTGTAACGTCTGCAGGATGTGTATTGTGGTCACATGAAAAACATTACTGGGTGGCTTTACCTTGTGTCTCCAACGCACACACACAAACACACACACACACACACCAAACATAAATGAACATCATTTTTTTTTTATGGTACGGGCACCAGTGATTACTCCTTTTTAAAACTTGATTAGCCAATCCCTCTCCCCCCTCCTTCTGCTCTTTGAGGAGATTAACCCTTGACCCCGTTGCTGAAGGAAGAGCTGGCCAATCAGGAGGCTTCCTGGCTTTTAATTACAGGCTCTGATTGAGTCATTGGAGCTGTCATCTGGTTTGATTAATAACCACAGAGCAGGAGAGCAGGAAGAGCGGTGATTACACCAAGCTCGAAGGCTGCATCTGGAACTGTGTGTGCGTGTGTGTGAGATATAGGTGAAGTAATGCCTTGCAAAGAGGTGTGTGTGTGTGTTAGTGCTAATATCTCCATGTGCGTGAAAGGTGAAATCATGCCTTGATGGGAGGAAAGATTGTGTGTGTGTGTGTGTGTGTGTGGTGTGGTGTGTCTGTTTCTGGTTCAGAGAGTCTTGAATGTTTTGTCTATATTAAAAGGACACGTTTGCAAACCTCTTTTGATATGCAGTTATGGTAGCAAGACTGATACTGATATTTGTTAAGTTTTATTTAATTCATTTCTATTTATTTCATTATGATTTTGTCTATTTTTTTTATATAACCTTTAGAATTTGTTATATTTCCGTATTTCTCGGTGATTAGACTTTTAAAGGGTAACTTTGGTATTTTCCATCCTGGACCCTGTTTTCCCATGTTTGCATGTCTAAATGACTAACAGGATGTTCAGTTCGGTATTAGGGATGCTAATTTTGAAAAAATGTCTTAACCGATAACCGACCCTCGTTAACCGATTATTAACCGTTAACCGACAAGATTTGTGCCTCGCATGCAGCGGTGTACCAGCTGCAGGAGCACAACAGATATTCATTGACAGGAGTCCAGTTCACCGTCCGGGAGCGTTAACTTAGCAGCTACGATGCTGCGTGTAGTGTCGCGAGTCACTTTCCCAGTAAAAGTCTCCACCACACATTTAGTTTAGTTTAGCAGGTTGTCAGCTGTGTGTCTGCCCGGTGTAACTTTAGCGAGTGGCCAACAGACCGTGTGTGTGTGTTGGCGGTGAGTGTGAGGTTGTTGGTGTTGTTCTAGCTGTGAACGTAGGTGTAGCAGTGTGTGTACAGTTTTATTTGTCGGTGAATAAATGCTACGAAACTACAACTCCTCCGCTCCGCTCAAGAGAGCCAGAGACCGGAGCCAACTTCCTGTATCCTGCAACTCCGTCTCCGCCTCTTAAGGTGGGCTGTTAAGGTGGACCAGCTTTTCTCCTTAAAGAGACGAGCCGCTCCTCTGAGCCGCTCAGCTTTTGAGTTAATTATTAACATTTCTTTTAACTGTTTTAACCGATAGCGTTAATCGGTTGAAATGCTTAATGTCGGTTAGCGGTTAAACGGTTAATTATGGACATCCCTATTCGGTATGCAACATCCTTACGCACCCAAACAGCTCTTTATGTCTACTACGCGCATGTGTGGATCAGAAATTCTAGAGTGCGAGTTACCCGGAATGCTTTGACAGCGCACTATCAACTCTAGAAGCGCTTTAGCGTGCTCGTCGCTTAGCCCGTTTAGTCAAACTCAATGGATTTGTGCCTGTGCTGAGCTAATGTAAACGCTGATCCATGTTGGTGTCTGACGACATTCTGGAAAAGACCCTACAGAGAAATAAAATGTTTGTTTTTTTTAACGTTTGGTCTGTCTGTTCGCTCAAAGAAGTCTCGTTCTGAAAGCTCACGTCGCATCCACATCGTTGAAATCAGCTAATTATTCAGCCATGACATTGAAAATCTTTTAGATAACAGTAAGCTACGCTTTCTGTTAGGGCTTCTTGATTATGGCAAAAATCATAATCACAATTATTTTGGTCAATATTGAGTCCCCGATTATTTAACACGATGACTCATTGACTTTGGGAACTTAACGCATTTAAAAGAGGATTTTGTAGCCTACATTTTAAAGTTCAATGCATCGATGTGGTGCACTTTGAGAGCAAAATGAAGAGGCTAGATCTATGAAGAACGTTGTGCTATAGTAAATAAGTTATTCATAAACACATTGGTTATATGATATGAATGGTGATGGCCACGGCAAAAAGTCACACCCACGAAGCGTGGTAAACAAGTTTTCAAGACGGGTGGGTTCGCTCCGTCGAGCGGGGCGAAAGCACACTGCTGTAAAGGAAAGGGATGCGCTGGATTTATAACACAAGACAAAATCATGCAAATGATGATTTCAGATTTTTTATTTTCCATTGTAACTGGCTTAGCATGTCAGTGAAGTTAGTCTGTTAGCTGTGATGAAGTCAGTTTGACTTCACTGCTGAGTTTTGGAGAAGTCCGTGCCAGTGTGTTGAAACGAGGCAGATTGCTACCTTTTGTTTCAGGATGAGGTGACTCAAGTGTCTGAGTGTCAGAGCTCGCTGACAGACCTTCAAACAGAGTCGGCCAGTCTGCAGCACAAAATCACTCCCATATGTCCCTCAGCAGCCTCCGCCCCCACACCCATACCGCCATGCACGCTTCACCCACACACTGCAGCCTGGCTCGGATCAGATCGGCCCGGCTCAGCTTACAGTACAACCGGGCATACAGACGACATTAGACTACATTCAGTTTTTAAGTACAGATGATTTCAGGCTGAATCCACAGAAAATTAAATGAAATTACAACTGCAGATTGTATTACAAAGTAAATCCTACTGCAAAAATGGTTTGTCAATGTAATTTTACATCCCAATATAAATATACACTGAATGTCCACTTTATTAGGTACACCAGTACAGTCTAATACAATCCAATACAACTGTTCTGCCATAAATTCTACTCTTATGATGCCTATAATGTTCAGGTTTTTGTTGAAGCTGTCATAGGAGTTTTAGTGTAAATCTTTTTATTAAATTTTTCAAAGTACATAGTCAAAACAACATACCAAACAATATAAGGTGCACAACATATCAGACAAGTACATACGTAACTAAAATACTAGAGAAAAAGAAAGAAGAAAAAAAAAAAAAATTGTGGAACACTACTAAAATAACATACATTTATACATCCATACTTGTGTGAATGTGGATTTTGAGAGTGTGTGTGTGTGTGTGTGCACGTGTGGGTGGTGGATGGGGGGGGGGGATCAGGGGAGCCTACATCTGCTGTTTAGATACATATTCATGTTCAAAGTAAAAGAGAAAAGGCCGCCACACTTTGAAAAACCTCTTAGATGAGCCTCTTGTTGAGTATCTAAGTTTCTCTAGCTTTAAATATGTCATTACACTTTCTATCCATTGAGAATGCGTCGGTGAATTGTTGGATTTCCACTGTAGTAGTATTAGCCTTCGCGCTACCAGTGAGGAAAAAGCCACTGCATCATCTTGAACCAATGACAGTGAGACTTCTGGAGGAGCTACCCCAAATATTGCAATTGTTGGGTCTGGCTGTATTTCTTTACCACAAATGTATGAAAAGGTTTCAAAGATAGCGGTCCAGAGTGGAACCAGGGCTGGGCAAGTCCAAAACATGTGATAAAGGGTGGCATCGTCTTGATGGCAACGGGAGCAAGTTGGATCTGTTCCTGGGAACATCTTTGCGAGTTTGCTTTTTGAAAGGTGGAGTCTGTGAATAATCTTAAATTGTAGTAATCCATGTTTTACACAGATAGATGTTGAATGGATCCGTTCAATTGCAAACCGCCAAACTTTATCTGAAATAACCGCTCCGAAGTCTTTACCCCATTGTTCCCTGAGATGGTTCAGTGAAGGCGATGCCACCCTTTGAATTTCACTGTACAGTCTAGATATCAGACCACGTTCAAGAGGATCCAAATCTAAAAATTCCTCAATCCAAACATTTGTCGGGCGAGATGGGAAGGAAACAAAAAGCTTTCTGACTAGACTGCGCACTTGCAAATACCTGAAAAAATTAGATTTAGGTATGTCATGTTCTCTAACAATGTGCTCAAAAGACATAAAGTTATTATTTTGAAAAAGATCCCTTATACATCGTAGCCCCTTCCTGAACCATAACTGGAATGCAGAGTCTATTAATGAAGGTGGAAATAGCCCGTTAGATACGATAGGTAGCAAAGTGAGCGCCTGTTTATGTTTAAAATGTGACCTAAACTGGGACCATATTTTCAGTGAGCCATTTACAATGGGGTTGACTGTCTGCCTTTTTTTGCTGAGAGGTAGTGGTGCACAAAAGCATTGATGGTAAGGATACTGGATTGCAAACAAATTGTTCCATCTCAGCCCATAATAGTCCTGTGCCCTCATAGAAACTTGATACCCAGTGAATAACTTTATGAATGTTGGAAGCCCAGTAATAATGCAGAAAATTTGGCAGTGCCAGTCCCCCCGCATCTTTCGGTCTCTCTAGATATGCTTTTCTAATTCTAGGAATGTTTTTGTTCCAAATAAAGGAAGATATGTATTTATCCAAACTCTTAAAAAAAGATTTTGCAATAAACACAGGAACATTCTGAAACAGGAAGAGAAGTCTAGGTAGAATGGTCATCTTGACGGAATTTACCCTACCCGCTAGGGAAATGGGTAGTAATGACCATCGGTTTAAGTCTTGTTTGGTTTTCTCTAATGCTGGCAACATATTGCATTTGAACAAGTCCTTATATTTACGTGTCACCGAAACACCCAAGTATGTGAATTTGTCTCTAGCTACTTTGAATGGGAACCGGTCAAAATCGAACTGCTGTACATGATCATTTATCGGAAATATTATGCTTTTGGAAAGATTTATTTTATAACCTGATATTTTCCCAAATTTGGATATAATGTCCAGGGCTTTAGGGATTGATGTCTCGGGTTCGGAGATATAAAGAATAAGATCATCCGCATATAATGATACTTTATGGGTGTGGCCACCCCTGTTTATCCCCATCAAGTTTACCTCTTGTCTTATTGCTAAGGCTAAGGGCTCTATGGCTATATTAAACAAGAGTGGGGACAACGGACAGCCCTGTCTAGTACCTCTGTAAAGAGGAAAATAGTCTGATATAATCTTGTTAGTTCGGATACACGCTTTTGGAGAGGTATATATGACCCTGATCCAAGAGCAGAAAGTGGGACCAAAACCAAACTTTTTCAAAACTGCAAAGAGATATTCATATTCAATGCGATCAAAAGCTTTGTGGGCGTCGAGGGAGATTAGCACCTCTGGTAAGGGCGGTCCATTAGGGGAGTAGAGTATGTTAAAGAGTCTACGTAAATTACCAGAAAGTTGTCGCCCAGAGATAAACCCTGACTGGTCGGGATGAATTATAGAGTGAATGACGGAGTCAAGTCGTGATGCAAGGGCTTTAGTTAAGATCTTATAGTCATTTGAGAGCAAACTTATAGGCCGATATGAGTCACATTTCAAACGATCTTTGTCTTTTTTATGTAAAACTGAAATTATGGCTTGTGTCATGGTGGGTGGTAATAACTTCTTTTCAAGTACTTCTGCAAACACATCTCTCAAAATGGGGACCAGTTTAAGTGCAAATTTTTTATAAAAATCAATGGGAAACCCATCAGGTCCGGGGGCTTTTCCACTTTTCATTCCTATAATTGCAAGCTCAATTTCCCTAGCTGATATAGGCTGTTCAAGATTTTTTTTTTCCTTTTCACTAATTGGAGATAATTCTAGATTGTTAAGAAAAGTTTCTGTCTCTGCTCCACCACAAGACTCTGACGTATATAAATCCACATAAAATTTCTTAAATTGATTATTAATATCCAATTGATTCGTGGTTATACCATGAGGGGTTTCTATCTCTGCTATATATCCAGCTTCAGTAGCTTGTCTTAACTGGTGGCTGAGTAATTTACTGGCTCTCTCTCCATATTCGTATTCCCTCTGCCTGGATTTTAGATACAGCTCCTCTTCTGACCCTGTAGTTAATATATCAAGTTCTGTTTGTAATGCCACTCGTTCCATGTAGAGGTTGGTATGGGGATTCTGAGAGTGTTCTCTATCTACAGCATTTATTCTGGAGATGAGTTGATTGGTCCTTTCCACTCTTTTTTTATTCACATTAGCGTTATATGAAATTATCTGGCCCCGTAAAAAGGCCTTCATTGCCTCCCAGAGGGTGTGTTTACTTATGTCTGGTGTCTGATTAGTCTCAAGGAAGAAGTCTATTTGCTTTGACATAAAAGACTCAAACTCTTTATCTGCCAGTAGGCTAGGGTTTAGCCTCCATACACGTCTTGATGGTATATTATCTGTGAAATTAAGTTTCATGGAGACAGGGCTGTGGTCAGAAATAACTATGCCTGTGTAATCGCAAGATTTTAGCAAGGGCAACATTCTCTTGTCTATGAAAATGTAATCGATTCTAGAGTATGTCTGGTGTGCTGTAGAAAAAAAAGAATATTGCCTGGATGTTGGGTTCTTGTATTTCCATGCATCTACCATTCCATAAGTTTGTAAAAAATCATTTACACATCGGGCTGATCTGCTCAGCGTCCCAGATAGAGATTTTGATCGGTCTAAAACTGGATGTAATACACAGTTTAAATCTCCACCTAGTATAAGCTGATGACTATTCGGGTCTGGGAGACATGCAAAGAGGTCACTGAAGAATTTCACGTTGTCCCAGTTGGGGGCGTATACATTTACCAACACTACAGGTAAATTGAACAGCTTCCCCTGTACAATCACAAATCTCCCATCCTTGTCTGTAATTACTTTTGACTCTTCAAACACAACATCTCTATGTATAAGGATGGCTGTACCTCAACTCTTTGCTGTAAATTTTGAATGGAAAATTTTGGAAAAGCCACCTCTGAGTAGTTTATTGTGGTCTTTTGGGAGGAGATGAGTTTCTTGTAAGTAAACTATCTCCGCTTTCTGTTTGGTGATGTGGGAAAATATTTTACTTCGTTTAATCGGATGGTTAAGACCACGACAGTTCCAACTCATCACAACAGTGTTATTTCTATCCACCATTCCTTGCTCTTTTCAAATGTATCGCATTGTGGGCTCCCTGAAGTGTTGGGGTGGGGGTGGGAGTGGGATACAAACATACCATAAAACAATGATAATGATAATAACAACAACATACATATAACATTAGGCTGGCCTCCAAACGGGAGGCTGCCAGTAGCCTACCTACAGCTACAACTCCTAACCTACTTCCCAAGCAACTCCTCCAACAGGCTTGAGCTTCAACCAAAACTATCATTGAAAATATTATTTCAAAAATGAATTTCTCTTTAACAAAGTTACTCTTATTATCCCGTAAACAGTCCCTTTAAGTAGCCTTTCCAAAATGTAAAACATAAGCAGTAATGGGGCTTTCACCAAATTATCATCATTTTGGAGTACAAAACTCCCTAGCCAGGTATCCCATCCATCACCTCACCTTAACTGTGGGTGGTATATCAAATAAAACAAAAACGAACAGACTTATGATAGGATTATGCTTCTCACACTATTTTAAACATGCCAAAACCTCAATTAAACAAACATAAGTGAGAAGGTTGAATAACAGCTTACCTTCATCTTTGAATAGAAAACTTTCAAAACCCCCCAAAAATTAATAAATAAATAACAGGCTACTGTCCAAGCTGTCCATCTATGTTAGACTAGCTGTATCCCTCTTTCGTCGCCTCGGTGTATGGCCATTTACATTACTCAAACGTAGTTCACTGTTATATAATGGCCAACATGTAGTACACCAATATCCATTCATTTTATGACTTTAGCTTCCCCTTCACAAACTCCATGGCTACCTTGGCGTCCTTGAAGCTCCGTCTGATCCCCTCCGTGGTCGTGATTCTCAGCTCCGCTGGGTAGCCGTAGCGTACTCCGTCGAGACGCCGCAGCTCACCGCGCACCTCGTTGAAGGCAGCCCGTTGTTTGGTGATCTTCTGGGTGTAGTCGGGTTGGATGCGTATTCTTTCACCATCTGGAGTAACAATCTCTTTTTCCTGTATGGCTGTCTTCATCAGCAACTCCCGTTCCTGAAAGTAGTGGCACCGCACTATCAGTGCTCTCGCTGGCTGGTCATCTCCCGGTCTTTCCCGTAGAGTGCGGTGTGCCCGGTCCAGCAGAGGAGCTTTATCCAGCCCAAGAGAGTCCATAAGCAGTTGTGAAACAAATTCTGGAACATGTTTTCCATCCTCTCGTCTCTCCTTCACACCGATTATGCGCAAATTGCAGCGGCGGGATCTAGCCTCCAAGTCCTCATTCTTCTGCTCCAGGCTGGTAACGTTGCACTTCAGCTGGGCTACCTCCTGTTGAAGGCAGGTTATAGCGTCTGAGTGTTCGTTCCCTGCTTCCTCCATATCGGACACCCGGGCTTCCAGTGCCGTGGTCTTCATGTTTGACTGCTCCATCGCATTTTTAAATTCTCCTCTTAACTGTCCACACTGATTTCTGATCTCAGTGGCTTGAGTCTCTGCCTTCTCGTCAATTTTCGAGAGTAGCTCCACTTTCAGTGTCCTTATCTCACGGAGAATCGCCACTTGGCCGCCGCCAGCTTCTTCGCCCGTGCTCTCCTTGCTAGCTGCGGGCATGCTAGCTTCTTGTGTCTTGTGGCGCGGCATGGTCCGTCAAGTTCTAAACTAACGTTACAACGCTGCTTCTAGTGCTATTTTATCTTCCCCTTTCACTTATAATTAAACAGAGACACTTTACACTGGTCGAGAATGTATTTCTGCTTTGATAAGTCAAGTTTGGTGAAGCGCTCAGCCTGACACGTCTTCACATGGTGTCGCTCAACCGGAAGTCGTCATAGGAGTTTTAGATAATATAAATATGTTTTAGCATTGAGCTCATAGTTTGATGTTTTACTGGACTGCATTATATTGAGAGGTGTTTCTAATATTCTGGTAAGTAAAGAGGGAGGACAACACATTCAAATCACCTGAATATATAACTGAATGTACATATTTGCAACAAAGGCAATAAAAACTGAACATTCTAAACTGTGTAAAGATAGATGTTATGGCAGAGCTGTTGGATTGTACAGGTGTACCTAATAAAGTGGCCACTAAGTGCATATTGTGATACTTTTTGTTGTTAACCAGGCATAAGTGATTGTTAATGGTTAACCTAGTGAATTAAAATGAGCAGAAATGTGATGTATGGTGTATCTTTACCGCCATTCAGCGAACGCTTCCCCCCCTTAGTGTCTGGATTCTGCTGTTAATCAGAAAATCTGCAGTCGGGGTCATAAATTCCTCAGACACTCCTCTGACTGAGTCACTGTGGTGAGCTTTCAGTCACAGCTTCACTCCTTTTATTTGGTTAAGGTTTGAAAATGAGCAGTATCTTAGGTGAATAAGTCCTGAATGTGGAGGTCTAATTTGGCAATATTGAAGTCAGAATCATCAGATGTTTTTTAGATTGGACGAGCATCATTTAAGGGAAGCTGTATGCTAGATTATTAGCAGTTCTGTAGTACATTATTATTACAACATGGGATTGGACGAATAGAACTGGGCTGTCTTTGGTCTCTTCTGCTGATGTTTCAACTGGGAAAAACGTGGCGGCTATTCTGGAAAAGAATTGCTTTTGTTCTGTTGTCTTCTTGTTGTTGGAAAAGAAGAAGTCAGAATTGTCTAAAATCAGTTTCTGGGAATATGTGAAATGATAAACTTTAGGCTGCATTTTATGTCTGAGTTTATATTTTTTCATTTTTTTATATTTTTCAGGAGGTTTTATGATTTTTGAGAGACGGTGAATCCTGTCATTATTTAAAAGGAAACGTCACTAATACAGAGGTTACACAGATCACTTCACTTGATTTTTAGGGCAGCAAATAAGCCATTAGTCTAAAAAGTTCAGAGTATAATGGAAGCCACCTGTTACAAGTTCCCAGAGCCCAATGAGACACGAAAATGCAAAATACTCGCCTTCAAATATTTTGCATCAAAATGAATAGTAGAAAAAGCAGATATCAAAATATGAAAATTAATATTAAATTGTGAAAAAAAGCAGTAGAGAACTCCGCCACAGAGAAAGTGACACAGTTTCCTAACAGCAAACATTACGATTCGTCATTCCACGTCATTTATACTCTAGGTTTGTAACAGAAATCATACGTTTTATATTAGAGCCACTCAACTGCTTAGCATTATCGGCCAATATTCAGCATTTTGCCGATTATCAGTATCGGCATTTTTTTTAACCGGTAACCGATAAAATGAATTAATTTATAAATGCGCTACTTTGGCTCGGATCAGCCTCCTCTCTGTTTCAGCGCTCTCCACTGTGAAGTCTAGCTCAATGTCCCGCCTAGAGCACTATCTGATTGGTTACACGCCATGAGCAATAGCCAATCAACACTGAGGGTTACCGTGCCTCAGACGTGCAGACAATAACAGACAGACAGACGGAGCTGCTCTGGTGAGCGGAGCCGTGTCCTCTCGGTAAGACGGAAGATATTGTTGTGTAAGTTCCAATAAACATCCCAATTCTTTATGCTGAAGTTGCAGGAACACCACGATCTTATGATCTATTTATATGCTGACAAGCATGTCCAGTTTACCAGTTACACCGTGGAACTGAAACCTATTTTAGCTGCTAATTTGCGAACGTAACACTACTCGCCCGTATGAGTCGGTATTTTTACATGAACGTTTACATGAACAACGTGAGCTGATGTGGAGCATCGTAGAGCTTGAATGCGATAGCAACAACAATACGTTCATTTGTTGATCCATAATTTAGCCAGCTGACTAGAAAAACAATTGATCGGCTGGTCCTCTCAGTCTCAACCAGGACTAACGTTACGGACTAACGTTACGGACTAACGTTACGGACTAACGTTACGGACTAACGTTACGGACTAACGTTACGGACTAACGTTACGGACTAACGTCACGGACTAACGTCACGGACTAACGTCACGGAGTCTGTCCTGAAGCAGCTCTGACTTTTGACAGTTGTGTTATAATATAAATAATATGTAATGTGATATATGATGAAAAGTTACAGGCTTTATAAATAAATAGAAAGCAGTTCCTGTCACATGTTGCTGTTAGAGAGGCCCAGTGTAATGTAATGTAATGGAACTGCATATAAGGCCCGTGTTAACCCATACAGACACTGCATTGAGTTAAATAGTCACTTCTATTGCTATTGGACATATTCAGTTCTAGTAATCATTGGTTATGAAGTATTCTAGTTTATGTGAGGAACAGAAGCCGTCTCACTGGAGAGCACGCTGAGCAACTCTGCTTTCTGCACCACAGTCTGCTGCTGCTGAATTGAGACTCAAACTTCAGCACAAATTTACGGTTTGCTAGTTTTATTTATTTTTACACTTTATAAAACGTCAGAGAGATATTGTTTATTTATTTATTAAAACTTTCAGTTAACTTTATAAGAAGCTTGGGGCTCCCTGCACTTTTTGTTTTAAGATAATGTTGAAAAGTTCTCTTTTAATTAAACATATGCTTTAATGCATTTCAATGAAGTTTTGTGTTATTCCCATTTTTGACAGCAAGATTTTTATTTTTACTGCAAATGTATATTGGTTCAAAATATGGGTCTCCTTGATTACTAATAATCGGTATCGGTCCTGAAAAAAACATATCGGTAGATCCCTTAACGATATGATGTGATTTCCATGGTTCCGATACGATTCAAGGACGATATTTGGCTCATCTAGAGCGATACGATACGATTCAATGATTTGAAATCAATACAGTAACTTTTTTGCCAAAGATTCAATCAGTGTGACTGTGAAATACATATGTGATACTGGACAGAGCAGGTCAGGATTCCTGTAAGGGAATCAGGGATAAATGAATTATGAATATAAACAAGTAAACGATGATTAATGGCAAATACATACACCTTTTATTTGAAAATAATAAAAAGTGCAACTGCAGGACCTGCTGCTTCAGTTCTCAAGATACAAGGCAGTGCAATATTTAACACTACATATAATAAACCAACTTCTATTCATGTCAAATGAACAGTGGTTTAACCTGCTGCTTCTATCCTCATTTTCAGTATTAACAGTAGCGCAATAATACAGAGATCAACCGCTGATAGTGATCAAACAGCTGATAGTGATCAAACAGCTAACACTAATCATTCCTACAAATGCTGTTTAAATAATCTGCTGATAGTAATCAAGTAGTCCACCTTCAGTGTTCATTTAGGGTCTTTTCATACATGAAAACATATGGAAAAACCTTTTAAAACTACGTTAGACTAACGTAGTTACGTAATATGTTATATATATGTAATATGTATAGGGTAATATGAAATATGTATAGGGTTTTATTGTGGTATGAACAGAAGGAGTGGATCTGGTCTGCGCTGCCTTGTCAAGGTTGAAAGGAGTAATAAAGTTTGCCGTCTTGGTTCGGACCACGGAGCCTCCGTGTTGTGGTACGCTATAGTGTATGTATTGAATATGTCCAACCACGTTCCGGAAAAAACTTACGCCGCTTGTTCACTGTGTAATATTTGCATTGCGTGAAAGTTCTCATGACAAATACAACGGTTAGAAAAAATTGATTGACGTGAAAATTAATCGCACAGAAAAAACGCCTCTGGTGTGTAATGGCCTTAAGTCAGGCTATATCTGCTTCTGTTGTACAAATTATGACAATTCTTCCTCAAATCTTTCTTTTGTGTGTCCCCCAACTTTACAGAAGTTATATCACCTGATCTGACACACATTGTAACTGTAATAACAATAGTAATTTTATTTATGTAGTACCTTCCAAAACAAAGTTACAAGTGCTTTACAGCAACAACAAATAATAAAAGTAAATCAAATCCCAAAACATAAGATACGTATAAAAATAGGGCTGTCTAAGTTAACACGATGATAATGCATTATTCGCATTCGTTAACACCACTAATATGTAATAATCTTACTAATCGCTTTAAGGTTGTAGCAGCTCAGTTTTAAAGCTAGAGTGAAGATACTGGCATCATATGAAACTAGAAAAACCTAAGGAATCCATGTCAGCATATTGTTTTATGCTTAATACAGTACCTGTGATGGTTTCTGGACAATATCTTTCATTGTTTTGTGTTAATTGATTTACAATAATAAATATATACTGTACATACATGTATATTTCCATAAAGCAAGCAAGCATTTGCCCACTTCCATGTTGAAAAATGTTTTAAATACTTGACATATCTCCCTTTAAAGTACATTGTGAACAGATAAAAAAGGTGTGATTAATTTGCGATTAATCCTGATTAAATATTTGAATCTATTGAGAGTCCTAATAAAAAGATAAAATCATTTCAACAAATAACATCAGTTAAGAAAAAGATACAAGTGAGTTTTAAGAAGAGATTTATAAGAAAATGCGCACACACACACACACACGCACACACGTGCACAATAATACACAGCCTTCTTCTTCTGGTCTCACATTAGACAACATCATTCTTCCTGACCTCGTCACTCCATCTCTAAGTCCTCGACTGTTTTTAGTGGACATTTTGAGGTTGAAACCCAGAAAATCAACTGCTTTCAGAGCCTGAATGTCCACAAAAAGACTGTTTCTTTTTCTCTTTGCCTTTATGTATTTCTGTCCTTTACTTTACCTTGATCCCATTTTGTGTGTCTTGTAGCCTTTTTTCCATTTTTTTTGTGTTCGTCCATAACTTTCTACTTCTGATTATACATCTGTATTTATTATTTTTTCTGTTTTCAGTTTAGTTTTTCAGCCTCTTCTTTACACACAAACTTACACACGAGCACAGGACCACCTATATCGCTGTGTCATCCGTGCACGGCTCTGTGGCCTGGCTGTAGTTTCCAAGGCGACACGGTGGATGAAACCATCCGGCCTCCCTTCACGGAATCCGGTCTCTGACCAGACCACCCACCCACACACACACACACACACACACTCTCACACACACACACACACACACACACACACACACACACACACACACACACACACACACACACACACAGGGCCAATATTCTGTCTGCTACAATTACAGCTATATTTTAGTTTTATGTTTTTTTTGTCTCTGGGGAAAGCTGTCTGAGCTCCAGTCGTCTCTCCAGTTTCCACTCCTTCATACTGGGATCAGACCAGTACAGCCTGCTGGCAGCAGCTGAGGCAGAAAATGACTTTTTTAAAACGGTAAAGCCAAAAATACCAGAAAAGAAACTCTCAACATCCGAGTCTGATCAGCTCTGGATTCTGGTGAACTCAGACAACTGGTTCTAATATGATTGACAGCAGACAATGGCGAGGAGGCGGGGCTTAACATTAAACTTCTTGTCTCTGAGATAGAGGTGACAGTTGTTCTCACAGTCGGTCCACAAAGAGGGCGCTATAAGAGCTGTGACTTCCTTGATTGTGTGTGTGTTTGTGTGTGTGTGTGGTTGTGTTGGGATGTATTTTCTGTTACAGTTCATGAAAATGGACTGTTTTGTTCTTGGTTTTAACATTGTAAAACTCTTTACAATGTTACTTTACATCCAGGAACAATACAATAGTGTCCCCTCTTTTGTTTTCTTCTGTCCTGTGTCTCCTCCGTCTCCGTCTTTCACGGTCTCTACCGTTGTATCTGTATCCGTATCTGTAACTCAACCGAGCCGACCAACCTCGTGATGTCACAGGCTATAGAGTACTGCAACATGGCGGCGCTCTTGCCACGAAAGATGAAACAAAGCTGCTTTTTTCTTTTAAATGCTGACATTTGTCATGTTTGCTATATAATCGTTCATTAGAGTGGAAATCCCTTTAGTAAACCAGCTTAACTTGGTTGATGGTTGGTATATGATGAAGGTTAGTTTACCTCCCCTGAAACAATTTTACCAGCGTTATTAGGAGCTTGGTTCTGTCTTATGTGTTCTTAGCAACAGCAGGAGCTAACTGGTTTAACTGGGAGGGTTGCGTTGTGTAGGGAACCTTCCAGTCCTCTTGTGTCCGCTCCCCTCATCAGTGTGATTTATGATCATAATGTTGTTTTTATGGTCTTGAGTGTGTTTGCTTTATGACTCAGCTGTGGGACAAAGGCAACACTGTGCTGGTGATGGATAGACCTGTTTCTATGGCGATTAGAGTGATTAAAATCACCTTTAGGGAACCACATTGTACTGGTTGATTACTTAATGACTTTGTGGCGAGGGCCAACGTCTGTTTGTCTCTGCATGTGTCCACAGGGTGGCCGAGCAGCATCAGTACCAACACTGACTGACTAATCAGTAATGGGTTTATATTGATATAAACTGAATACTGTGACATCAAAGCGTTCACTTCACATGGACCTTAAACCTGCGTTGCCTCCGTGGATGCTGGGTAATTTGTGTTGCTGTAACATGATAAATGAAGAGGGGAAAGTGATGTTTTAGCTGCAGCTGCTCGGCCGATCTTCTCTTGGCCTTTAATGAAGTTAGGCTTCCCTGCTGCCCGCTCTCTAAGCTGCACACACACCCTCATAGTATTCATGTGTGTGAGAGACAAACAAGACTCAAACACTGCCAGGTTCAATTCCCTCTGAGATCACAAAGACTAAAGATACAAACGATCTCCATCCAGACAAGTGTTTTGGGGCTGTTTCAGAATTAATCTCCATCCTTACTACCACGCCTGAAATAGCATGTCACATGACCATTCACGTACACTGGGCATGCGTGTGCCGATGTAAACAGGAAGCAGCACTGGCCACGGAAATTGATGCAAAGCGCTCAAATAATAGCTTGCCTCCTGCACATGGAGGCATTAGTAGCATTATAAAATGTAGAATTTAACTGCACAACAGCTGCTAGCAGAGACAACTGGGTCAGCAAAGCTTGTAACTCGTTATCCATGTTGAATTTACCGCCGGTTTGTCGAGGCTGATGTTGTTTGTGTTCTTCCGGAAAAGGTTCACGTGATGGGGCGTGATGAATCAGGGAAGGGCACCTCACGACTGATTAGATAAGAGAGAGTGAGATAAGATATTTCCTTTATTAGTCCCACAATGGGGATATTTGTAATTTGATAAGACTAGGGATGCTAATTTTGCAAACAAATTCTGACCGATAGCAGTCACTCATTAACCGATCATTACCCGACAAGCTTAGTGCGTTGCATGCAGCTGTGTTGCATGGTTGTAGTGCTTAACAAGCCGCCCAGCTGCAACGATAACCCGATGTTCAGACAAGTTAAATCCATCATTTATCACCAGCTGCAGTGTTTGAGCAAAACGGACAACTGAGTCCCCAGTTCACACGTCCAGGGGTTACTGTAGCAGCCACGATGTTGCGTCCATTGTCATGGGCACATGCAGCAACTTTAGTCTCCACAACATCAATTAGTTTAGCTGCGAGGTTGTCAGCTGTTTGTCTGCCTGACGTACTCTGTCAGCATGGCGTAACGTTAGCGCTTGTCTGGTCGAGAGAGAGCGTGTGTTTGACGGTGAATATGAAGTAATGTTATAGCTGTGAACATAGCAGTGCAGTGTGTGTACAGTTTATTTGTCAGTGAATGATAGTGACAACTCCTCAAGACCCAAGCCTAGTTCCTGTGTCTTGCTTGCTGCCTGCTGATTAAAGGGAAGGCGGTTAGCCTTGAAGCTAGCAACACATCCAGCTCAGGCTCACTTAAGGTGGGCTGTTAAGGTGGACCAGCTATTCTCCTTTAAGTGACGAGTCGCTCCTTTTGAATTTTGCTCAGGTTTTATTTAATTTTTAATATTTCTTTTAACCATTTAACTGATAGCATTAATCGCTCAAAATTCTTAATGTCGGTTAATGGTTAACGGTTAATTATTAACATCCCTAGATAAACCCCAATCAAGAAGCGAAACGTGACTGTCTGCGTCATCGCTTTCAAAGGTCTCCCGGAGTTTTAAAACTAAAACGGGAACAGCAGCGTTCTCAAACGTCTCTGTTTTAGGGGCTCGATAACGAATAGTGTGGACGCTAAGCATAAACATAGCAAAAGTTATACGGTTTAAAATGAAAACATATTAGTCTGAATTAAACATTTAAAGTTCAGTTATGTACAAGAAGCAAAGATCATTTGCATTATACAGGTCTATAAAAAGTCAATATTTACCTGTAATCTAATAGATGAAGCAAAACACTGTCAGGGTTGTGGGGTCAATAACCGCTGTGGCCACCAACACAAGAAGTTCCATCTTTCCTTTCAAAATGGTTTAAAAGTCATCCTCTAAATGTTACGTCATCAACAAACTCCATAGTAGGAGAAGAGTATTCCAGATGGATTTATAGGATTAAATAAAGGATGATGATGAAGAGGAGGCAGAAGATGCAGGGAGGAAGAGGCCCGCAGTGCCGCTCACCGCGGCTCGGGGTATTCTGGGTATTCTTATGCTAATCCATCGCCGGTGATGAGGCGCAGAGCAGCCAAGCAAACAATGGCAGTGGAGCCAGAAAGTCTGGCCTGCAGTCTCCCAGGCCCTGAAAGGCATGTCGGGCAGGGCGCCGACACCAACGGGGAGGCTGCTGCTGCAGCACCCAGAGGCCCGCCTGCAAGGAGGGGCCCCTGGAGGGGACGGGGAACGGGGCCAAGATGGAGGGAGAGAGGGAAAGAGAAAGAAGAGGAGAAATGAGAAGCAGAAGGGAGAGGAGAGGAGGAGGGAGAGAAATGGGAAAGGGAAAGCAACAAATGGAGAATGGGGAAAGAAAGAGGAGGTAAGATGAGGAAAAAAGAGAAGGAGAGAGGGAGGGAGGACATAAGAGACAGAAATGAAGAGGGGAAAGACTCAAATAAAGAGGGAAAAGGGGGAAATAAGATACTGGAAAGGAGAGGTGATGTGGTTGAAAGAAATACAAAATAATGTCAGTAAAAGGGAAGAATAAAATCTTGCTGCCTAGTTGAGCACATCCAGGCTACCATACCTTGGCTTCTTCTCTTGTGATGTGATCATCTTCTGTGGTCTTGTAGCTGTCACAGCGGATAAGGAGAAACTAATTGAGGTAGAAAAAAAGTCAGATCATTACAAGAACTGTCCAAACATTATAGAGCTGATATTCTAAAAACATTGTTCCACAAGACTCTCCGTGTAGACTCAGAACTTACCTGAGGATCTGGAAGATTTGAGGTTTTCTTCAGTATCAAAGTAATCCAGCGATGGTTGTCTGTACATCCATGAGTACACCGCAAACAGGAATGGCCAATAGCTAATTCAGCCTACTTGTAATGAAGATAGTTTAAGGGGCGGCAGTTAATCGAGTTAGCTAAGCAATAGGGATGGGAGATTTTATTGATACCAATGCCATTATCGATTCTGCTTTTCAGTCCCATTCTTTATTGATTCCTGATCAATAATCTGTTTGGAAAAAAAAAGTTTTCACACATTTTCAGCGTCAACGCAGCTCTTTTATTATCTGAGTCTGAACACTGTGTCCAATGTCTGCCTTTTATAAAATTTGAACATTTTAAATTACAATGCTCTTTTTCTTAAAAGGATATACTGTAACTTGGAAAACAAATATAGAAATCGCACGCACAGTCTGTGTGCGCTTTAAGCTGTACATCAAATGACATATAACTAACCTCTAGGAAAGCAGGTAACCTACCAAAATTCAGCCTGACATTTTGACGTTTTTCTAACATTTTATAGACTAAACAATTCATCAATAAAAATCATATTAATTGGACAGATAAGAGGCTAGGGATGAAACTAATACATAAAAACAAGCGGTCTCCGTCCATCCCTTCACCTCGCTGTGCTCCATTCCAGCTGTCCTGTTAATATTCTCCACCAGCGCTGATCCCAATCTCCCTCATTACTACATTTATTTGTAGAGCTCAGGAGCTGTCGGTCTCTGCCGGTCTACCAATCAACCCTCCGTGTCGTTTATTTAGTCTGCTGCCATTCTCCCACAGCAGGAAGTGGAGATTCTTTAAGGCTTGATTATTGATGTCTGGCCCCTCACACTGCAATCCGTCCAGGGGGTAGAAGGAGGTGGGGGAAGTATTAGGGGATAGATTAATGATGCCTCCCTACCAAGGTCTGGTGTCATTTTCCAACATTTTAACAGCTCTTTGAGGAGCTGTAAAGCTAATAAATCACGTGTGGACACAAGGAGCTGGAAATGCTTCAGAGCTGTAGCACTTTCCAAAACAAGCTGTCCAACATCTTGATATCGTAAAACCTTTTTCCCAACAAACACACAGACTTTCCAAAAGTTGGTAATGTGTTGAAACATTTGTGAACCATAGGCCATAGGTTTGAGTAATACTTTGTTCTGTGACGCCTACACTCACACTACACAACTTGCTGTCTTGTAATTGGGAGTCTTCATACTACATGACTGATTGGTGACAGGGGGTCATGCAATACAAGATCTTTCACCGGGAGGAACCCCCGATGAGGTCTCCAAACTACGTTTTGTCATGTAAACACGTGGGAAGTGACATGGCTTATGCCGGGATCAGACTACACGATATTTTTGTCTTTGATGATGGTCACCATTTCAGATCTAACGATCATAGCGCCATAAACTCTTGCAGTGTCTTGGTCGGGTGACTGGCAAGACTACACTATGACTACGACCAATCATGGCCCGTCGTATTCCACGATCACGCACGAGTTCAGACGTCATCGGGGAGGCGGTTGAAGCAGTTGTCAATCATGGGGACAGAAGCGTTGTGTGATGCAGGCGGTCTTGTGTTGCGAAAAGAAAATGAAGAAAAAACGGTTGTGGATGCGCTCCTGGCTGACTCTGTCGTGGTACTCCCTTGAGGAAAAAGGTCAAAGAGGCAGGGGTACAGTTGCCACATCTCAATGAATTTTTCATCAGTTTCGTTGTCTCACCTGACAGCAGCAAACTCGACATCCCTACTCCTTTTCTCCATGTTTGTTTATTACCAAGTGACCTGACTGCGACTGAGCGCTGGAGAGAGCACCTGATTGGTCAACGTAAAGGAACACGTCGTTGGAGATGTCACACTAGGCGTGTCAAGACTGGAATTCTGAGAGGCTGGACTTTTCCTCAGGGTGTCGTGGGGCGTCCCAGACATGGCATCGTTTGTCGTGTACTATGACACACTACACGAGATAAGAGGATTGATCTCATTTATCGTTCCCGATCCCCTACAATGGCCGTGTCGGGCTATAATCGGGCTGATATTGTGTAGTCTGATCCCGGCCTTAGTCATGCTTGTTGGTGTTGTCGTTGGCACACATGCTCACATAATAGCCTGTTTCCACACGCCCTACATGTATGTAGATCTGTCACTGTGTAATGTATTATGTTTATCCATGAAAACATCCAATACTCTAAGTGCAGCAACAACGTTGGTCCCTGTTGCAAATACAACACATACAGTAAAGTTCCCCTCAACCTGTGTCTCGCGCTCTCATTGGCTGTAGCACCATGACAGACCCCCCGACAGGTCCAAATACTTAGCATGCTAGATATCAGGAATGTTTCTGCAATGCAACCAGGGTCTGAAATTGGCACCCGCCAAATGCGGTTAAATTGTTGGCAGTTGCGGGTGAAATCATCAGGACATCCGCCACTTTGGCAGGCAGGGGAAATGCTAGCGATGGAATAGAGAACTGTAGTCGTCCGCTTTCTTGGCATCTCATGCTTCCATGACTATTGATTCCTCTTATTGATGCTCCGATAGTTACGCTGCACAATGACGCATACGCACGCTGTATCATGTTTCAGTTTGATTGGGACCGGAGACACAGCGGAGAGAAAAAAAGTGCTCAACAGCGTGGCGCTACTAAACCTGAGGGGACGCACCCTATAAATCTCCCTGATAAATCTGTGTTGAAATCAGCAGGATGAGTGCTCGTAACATTACCTGTTAGCAGCCGTTAGCAGCACAGTCCTGCTTGGATAAATAACGGAGCTACTAACATTAACGGAGGTGCCATTGAGTTTTCATTATGAGGCGTTCACGGTCTGCTCAGCAAAATGACCATTGGGTGAAGGTAAATTACAACGTTATCATGATGCGTTCAAATGTTATCTTGTAAAATTAAGTTTTTGGTGAGAAACTTGAATAAATCCAGTTGTTTGAAGGAGATGTTTTCACATTAATATAAAATAGATATTGGAGAGAGAATTATAACCTGTTTAACTTCATAACAACGTACCAAGATTTTTTTTAATCAAAGCAAATACTTAAATAATCATAATCATTTGAATTGTGTGTTTTTATGCAAGTAATCACTATAGATGACGATAACAAAGTACAGTACTGTGTACAATACCCTCCCGTGCTCAAAAACAGGGCTCCCCCGAAAGCTACGGTGTAATTGGAACACTGTAATTTACCGTGTATATAATGTTTTTTATGTAAAATATATCAAACATTGAATGACATCAGATCTAAAATCTAAAAAGAGTGGCAGACAAAAAAAATACTTGTCTGCTACAGTGGCAGGAAGTGAAAAAAGTTAATTTCAGACCCCCTCGGCTCGCTTCTTTGAACAGTTCACACATATCGCTTGAGCGCCGATGTGCGAGCGCTGAGCAAACGCAGATTTGCCTCTGATCTTTTTTTTTTCTTTCTTGGAGCTCCAAAAACTGTGAGCGGAAAATCAGGGCTAAAGTTGTGTAGTGTAAACTAGGCAGTAGTTAAGCACTGATGCTCAGACAGGTGGAGGGATGTACGGCATGTTTCAGTCTTCGGATCGACGACGGAGCGAACCAGTAGCCGATGCCTTTGCCAATGTCAAAACGATATTTGTCTCTTTTCCCTTTCATATATTAAATTACTATTATTATTAGTAGTAGTAGTATTAAATTAATACTAAATTGAATTTGCCCCGTCATAGTTGCACATTGGCATCCCCCACATAAAACCGATTATTATTATTAATAATTTAGAGAAACATTGCATGAAGTAGTCCACCTTCTCTTCCTCTCTCTCTGTCACTCCCAAAATTCACATGTTTTTATCCAACGCAATACTCTGCTTCAATACATATTTGTTGGTTTTTAGACTGTAAAAAATTTCACTGCATTCAAAAAACTCCCCCATTGATAAGATGCATGATAGATGGCTGATTAATCCATTATTAGATTAGTAGCCAATTCATTTTCTGTCAATCAACTAATTGATTAATGGACTAATGGTTTCAGCTCCACATTAGAGTTAATTCTTGACCTTGAAAATAGTAGATTGACCAAAACGGCTTAAGGTCTGATCT